>NC_072897.1:54103405-55323405 GCF_027943255.1 Anastrepha obliqua | reverse complement strand
ATCGAGCCTCACAGTCTGAAGAGGACAGAGCGGCTCGACTACAGCACATGCGGCAACATAGCGCTGAACTACGAGCTTCACAGTCTGAAGAGGACAGAGCGGCTCGACTAAAGCACATGCGGCAACATAGCGCTAAATTACGAGCCTCACAGTCTGAAGAGGACAGAGCGGCTCGACTAAAGCACATGCGGCAACATAGCGCTGAATTACGAGCCTCACAGTCTGAAGAGGACAGAGCGGCCCGATTACAGCACATGCGGCAACATAGCGCTGAATATCGAGCCTCACAGTCTGAAGAGGACAGAGCGGCCCGATTACAGCACATGCGGCAACATAGCGCTGAATATCGAGCCTCACAGTCTGAAGAGGACAGAGCGGCCCGACTACAGGACATGCGGCAACATAGCGCTGAACTACGAGCCTCACAGTCTGAAGAGGACAGAGCGGCTCGACTACAGCACATGCGGCAACATAGCGCTGAATATCGAGCCTCACAGTCTGAAGAGGACAGAGCGGCCCGACTACAGCACATGCGGCAACATAGCGCTGAACGACGAGCCTCACAGTCTGAAGAGGACAGAGCGGCTCGACTACAGCACATGCGGCAACATAGCGCTGAATATCGAGCCTCACAGTCTGAAGAGGACAGAGCGGCCCGACTACAGGACATGCGGCAACATAGCGCTGAGCTACGAGCCTCACAGTCCGAAGAGGACAGAGCGGCTCGACTACAGCACATGCGGCAACATAGCGCTGAATATCGAGCCTCACAGTCTGAAGAGGACAGAGCGGCTCGACTACAGCACATGCGGCAACATAGCGCTGAACTACGAGCTTCACAGTCTGAAGAGGACAGAGCGGCTCGACTACAGCACATGCGGCAACATAGCGCTGAATATCGAGCCTCACAGTCAGAAAGAGACAGATTAATTCGTTTGCTGCAAATGCGTCAACGAAACGCAGAGGCGAGGAGATTAAATAGAGCCAGCATAACCGGCTTCATGCAGTCAATTAACACGTTTTGTGACAAGATCTGTGAGATTTGCACTAAACGGTGCTATCAAAATCAGATCTCTAAGTGGATTGTAGACACCAAATCAGCACCATATTTGCCTAGCGAATTAAAACAAACAAATTTCTTGATGGTTTGTAAACGGTGTAAGACTCATTTGAGTTCAAAGAAAAATTTTGCACCGTCCAGATCTTATTGGAACAATTTGGACCCAGGATCCGTTCCAAATGTAATAGCGCAATTATCACACGCCGAACAACGGCTGATTTCACGCATTATTCCATTTGTAAAAGTTATCAAGCTAAGTGGCGTATTCGGGCAATATAGTTTTCGTGGCCATGCGGTATTGTTCGCACAAGATGTTTTTGAGGTTACCGAAAACCTTGCAAACATGTTACCCAGAGCCGCAAATAATGCTGGAATAGTCGTCATTACTGAGCGTTTAGAGAATATTAACATAACACGACAGTTTTCGATATCTAAACAAAAAGTATACGATGCACTCAATTGGTTAATTTTGAACAATCCACTTTACAAAGATGTTACAGTCGATCAGAACGTCGTTATTGAAGAAAATGATATTATAAGAGTAGAAGATGCACCTGCCGAGATTGCTGTAGAGACCGATGATGAACCTACTGAGGATGCTAGTGCTTACATGAAAATTAGTGACTCTTCGAGAATTGTACGTGCATCATGGCATCAAAGCAACGATCTCATATTCACATCAAGATTCGCAGGAGTTCAATGTTGTGCGATGGCATTAGCTAACATTCTCCGGGCTAGTATTCTTTCACCACAACATTGGTCTACAAACATTCTTAATTTAAAAATGATAACAGGTGACCAAATCTAAAGCAATATAAGATTTCAAACGGAGAGGAAATTTGCGGCGCATCCTATAGAAAATGATGGCTACCTATTAGTAAGAAACTTCACAGTCATCCAAGATGACTTGTTCGCATTCGGCAAAAGATTTCAGATCACTTTTGACGAAGAACCAGGTATATTTGGATGCTTGAATGACAAGTTAAATGAAAGAAATATTGGAAGTACTCTTCGCCAAGGTTTGGAGGATATGTTCATGGCATATAACGCAGGCATACTAATAACAGAGGGTTATTCATTTGGAGTAATGCATTATAATAACAAATATTACTTCAGCAACTCACATTCTTGGGGCCAAAAGGGAGCTAAAGCAAAGGGCAATAATGGAAAAGCTTGCGTTATTGAATGTGATAATTTGGACGAGTTCGTAAGGATATGTAAACGAACAACAGGCAGCAAAAATGTACAGTTTACTCTTGATTACATCAATGTTGAAGTCTTGGATATACATGATGATTCTAAAGAGGTAGAAACACGTGAGAGTAGTGAGATGGTAGCAGCAGTATCCCAAATAATCACTTTTCAACAGAATTCAACTGATCAAACTATTCCACTGCAGACATCAATGATGGCACCGATTGATGTAATGCCTCCTAATGTCGAAGATGAAGTACAGGTCTCACGAAACCTTAATGAAATTACCCGCAAGACGAAAGATAACATCGTCAATGTGGGCCATGAACTTAAAGCAGAAGAATTTGCCTGGTACTTTCTGTTTCCCTATGGGAAGAATGGTTTCGCAGAACAGAGGCCTGTTAAAATTACAGCATTAGACTACTATCAGTCTAGAATTTTTGGAAGTGACACAAGATTCCAACGTAACGATTATCTTTTTTACGCTTTATCGTTCTTTGAATATTATCGAATCAAAAGCACGATATCAGCATGTGGCAAGAAAATTGTAAATCAAGAAGGTTCTGTTGAAGATGTCCACCTTTATCTCAAAAATTTGAGAGGTTCTGCAGCTTATTGGAGATCAGCTTTAAATGAACTATTGGCCCAAATTAGATGTATAGGAGCCCCAACCTATTTTGTGACATTTAGCTCAAATGATCTCCACTGGTTAGACCAACGAAAGGCTTTATTAATAGCCGACGGTAGACTTGATGTTGATCCAAGTACAATTGACATTTATGAGACCCAACGTCTTATCGAAAAGTACCCAGTGATTTTGAGTCGACATTTTATGATCAGAGTCAATGCTCTAATGAAATTCATTCAAAATAATGATGAAGTATTTGGAGGAAAAGTAAAAGACTTCTGGTGGCGTATTGAGTTTCAGAATCGTGGTAGTCCTCACCTCCATATGGTAGTTTGGATTGAGAATCATCCAGCATTTGATACAGAAGAAGGAATACTTCTACTTGATCGTAACTGCTGGTGTAAAATTCCAACAGAAGAAGAAGATCCAGAGCTCTTCGAGCTTGTGAAAAAATGTCAAATTCATCGGCATACACAAACTTGTACAAAGAATATTACCTCTCTAAGATGTCGATTCAATTTTCCACGTCAAGAATGTCATGAGACACGAATAATATCACATTCTTCAGACGATTTTCTCCGCAATGGGGGCAGAATTTCCTTACTTAAGCGTCGTAAAGAAGATGCTTGGGTAAATAATTACCACCCAGAGTTATTGTGACTGTGGACAGGTAATATGGATATTCAACCGTGCGGATCGAACGAAGCGATAGCTTACTATATTGCAAAGTATCTGTCGAAAGCAGAACCAGAGGGTGTCGATGCTGGAATTGCACAGGCAATACAACAAATCCAACGCGAAGAGACTGACCTTTCACGCAAACTCTTCAAGATATCTATGAAGATTCTTCATGAACGACAAGTATCAGCTGCCGAATGTGCATATCGGCTTTGTCATATCCCATTACGAAACAGTTCGCGACATTGTGTCTTCCTAAACACAAGAAAGCCAGAACAGCGTTACAGAGTATTGCAATTCGATAGAAGCGGAGACGCAATTGGTTACTACAGCAATATCTTTGAAAGATATGAAAAACGTCCATTACAACATCCTGACTACGATTTTGCGAACATGAGCCTTATAGAGTTTGCTAAGTTGTTTGAACCACACTTTCCGAAAAAGTTAAGCGATACCGAGGAAAGTGTAGACCATGATGCCTATGAGGAACAAACAAACATGCGTCGCCCACTCATCACTCTGATGGATAAAAGCAAAATGGTTGTGAGAAATGTTCCTGCAGTTGTCAGAGTGCCATATTTTATAGCAGCTTCGGATCCAGAAAACTTTTCCTACAGCTTACTTCTTCAATATATGCCTTATCGTTCGGAAACTGAAATACTTGAAGGCTTCGATAATGCCAAAGAAGCTTTTGTAGCTCGAGAGAGTCGTTTAAGAGAAACAAGTAGACATATGTGCCAACATCGAGAGCGGGACCAACAGCTTGAAAATGCATTCAATCAGATACATGCTTTCGAAATTTTGGAGCAGCCAGAGACTATAGATCCTGAACTTGAAGAGGAAGAGTTACCAGAGAAAGAAATGAGCAATGATCAATTCCAAAGAGCGCAAAATGCGATGAATGTTGATCAAAGACAATTAGTTGTTCTTGTCACAGAGAGTATTAAGAAGCAACTCAATGGTGATATGAAACGGGAGAAAATTTTCGTAACTGGTGGAGCAGGCACCGGGAAAACATTCCTCTTTAATCTAGTGAAAAACCATGTCAACCTTGTTATGGAAAACCGGTGGTAAAAGTCGGTGCTCTCACTGGAGTTGCAGCACGGTTAATCGGTGGTACAACGCTACACCGGCTGTTAAAACTACCAGTACAAAAAGGTGGAGTAATTGTAAGCATGCCACTTCTTACCGGTAATTATTTGAGAGGAATGCGTCAATTATGGCAAAATATGGCAGACGCTTGTTTTGGTGGCATAAACGTGATACTCTTTGGAGATCTAATGCAGTTACCACCTGTTAGAGGACATCAAGTTTTTCAACAACCAGATCATATGAAGCCAGCTACACATTTGTGGCGACAGTTCGGTCTGGTTGAACTTAAACAAAACATGCGTCAACAAGGAGACACAACATTTATAGATGTACTTAATGCCCTACGAGTTGGAGAAATGACGTCTAGACAACTTGAAATCCTTCTGGAAAAAGTTTCAACGGATGCGACTAATGAATTTTCGATTGAGAAAGCATTAAGAATTTACCCAACGAATGATCAAGTTGCTAGACACAATGAAAAAGTTCTCCAGAGTTTTGAGAATAAAGGGACTGTTTACGCCCAAACGCCCGAAAACACCCGCCCGAATCCACACGCCCGAATGTATATTTCCCCGAATTGACAGTTTCCCGAATTTTTTTGCCCGAACGTCTTCGCCCGAACCCATTTGCCCGAATCCTTTTACCCGAAAAGAAAAAAAAATTTAAAATAATTAAGAATTAGTATACACTTGAAGTACATGCAAGAAAAGAACAAAAGAGTGCTATTCCTTTATTTATTCATAACAAATGTTGTCAAAATTCTTGTGTCAAATTCATCAGTCAGTCATTCGTTCTTAATTATTCATAAAAATGGAAGAAATTGAGGAAGTGGGACAACTTGTCGGAAAAAAATTAATAATCGGAGGATACATTTATGTCAGATCCAAACCGTCGAAAAATAATCAATTCTATTGGGACTGTCAATTGGTTCGAAGAAAAGAATGCAAAGCGCGGGCAATTACATTGCAGACAGTTTCTGAGTTAATAGTTTTTTCAATTTCTTTCACACCATGCCATATAATTAAAACTTGTTTACAAAATTTTGAATTTTAATTATTTATTAACATTTTTATATAAAATTTATTTTTATTTTTTCGGGCATTTTTCGGGCATTTTTCGGGAAAATTAATAAGATTCGGGTATTCGTATTCGGGCAAATTTATTCGGGTAAATTATTTTCGGGTGATTGGGTTTCGGGTGAATGTCCATTCGGGCATGTGTTTTCGGGATTTTGACCTGGAATCTAAAGGGACAGTTATTTATACAATAAAAGCACAAGACCAACTTATTGATGCCACTCGTAATTTAGGTAACAAGGACTTAAATTCTGTGATACCTAATGATATTAATAAAACAGGAGGTCTTCCGAAAGAACTGAAAATATTCGTAGGGGCTAAAGTGATGTTGAGGTCGAACATTGACGTGTCAAAAGGTTTAGTGAATGGCAATATGGGTTTTATCACTGAAATCATCTGGCCAAATTTTCGCAGAGACCAACTATACGCGGAAGACATCCCGTCAGTCCGTATCGACTTCGGTTCTGATGGTGTGCACATGATTAAACCGATATCGATACAGTTCCCAGCGAAATATAGCTATGGAACTGCTGAGAGACGGATGTTGCCCTTAATCCTGAGTTGGACTTCGACCGTTCACAAGATGCAAGGTTGTACAGTTGATCATGCAGTCATTTATCTAGGCTCGCGACTGTTTGCTGCTGGACAGGCCTATGTAGCACTTAGTCGTGTAAGATCTTTAGACGGTATGCGGATCGAAGAACTTGATTGCTCTAAGCTAACTGGAAAAACTCCATGCAACAGTGAGGCTTTAAATGAAATGATTAGATTACGAAATGTTTCGTAAGACATTTCAATACCACATGTCCACCATAAGATGGATTGATAAATCAAACTAAATACATAATAGTGTAAAAAACTAAAAAAGCACGTTGTTACTGCTAATCAAACTGAAAAGTAGAAAATAAAAAATAGTCAAAAAAAAAAAACTAAAACACACGCTTTTATTGCTAATCGAACTAAAAAGTAGAAAATAAAAAGTAGTTTAAAAAAACTAAAAAACACGCTTTTATTGCTAATCGAACTAAAAAGTAGAAAATAAATTTTAATGACAAAGGGACCTATAATGAAGTAATAGCAAATCGAACGATCAGTCATAGTCAACTACCTCAGAACAGAATTATAACGAAAATTAAGATACAAATAGAGTAATTCAAATTAGAGTTAAAAGCGTGGGATGCTTGATATAGTAAATATTACAATCATTCTATTGGCAACTACCTATGTACAGAGGGTTATGAAAGTGAAGCAAAATGCATCCTACGCTTTTAACTCTAATTTGAATTACTCTATTTGTATCTTAATTTTCGTTATAATTCTGTTCTGAGGTAGTTGACTATGACTGATCGTTCGATTTGCTATTACTTCATTATAGGTCCCTTTGTCATTAAAATTTATTTTCTACTTTTTAGTTCGATTAGCAATAAAAGCGTGTTTGGGATGCTTGATATAGTAAATATTACAATCATTCTATTGGCAACTACCTATGTACAGAAGGTTATGAAAGTGAAGCAAAATGCATCCTACGCTTTTAACTCTAATTTGAATTACTCTATTTGTATCTTAATTTTCGTTATAATTCTGTTCTGAGGTAGTTGACTATGACTGATCGTTCGATTTGCTATTACTTCATTATAGGTCCCTTTGTCATTAAAATTTATTTTCTACTTTTTAGTTCGATTAGCAATAAAAGCGTGTTTTTTAGTTTTTTTAAACTACTTTTTATTTTTGTTCTTGTAAATCAGTTTCATCCCCTTCAAAATATTGCCCTCTCTATGAAATACACTTATGCCAACGATTTTTCCAATCCCCGAAACATGCCAAATAGTCCAGTATAGACAATTGTGTGGTACCGTTGGCCTGCCTACCAAGCATGTCAACCATGTGTTGCTATGCAGAGGGTGGTTAGTTGGGCCAGACAACAATTGTTGTGTTTGGGTCTGCCTGCCTAACATGCTGTTGCCAAGCCAAGCGCAAGTAGTGATGACTGTTTGTTGTTATGCAGTGGGTTGTTTTGTGAGGTCAGGCGAGAGTCTTTCTATTTGCGCTGCCTGCCCAGCATGCTGTTGCTAAGGTAAGCGCAGGTAGTGATCATCATGTTTGTTGGTGTTGGGCTGCATATCAAACTCGAGCATTGATGTTGATATGCTGTGATAATTTGTTGTTATTATAAAAGGCAACAATATCATAATGAATTTTGTTAGGCAGGTGGCGAGCATATTGCGGCTGTTGGCAATGGGGTTTTTGTAGGAAAGTGATCACATCATACTAGTCTGTTGTCAGGCTGCATCGACTGAGCTTATATAATCTATGCAATACAGATTTCACGTGACATTCAAGGTTTTCCGCTCAACGACTCAACAACTATTCGCGGGAATAAAAATGACGCTTGAAACTACAACGCAAAATAAGAGGAGATTGGCGGAAAAAAGAACACTTGAAACTGCAACACAAAGAAAGAGGAGATTAGCGAAAAAGATACTAAAATTGAAAGAAAAATGTTCAGGATGGACGAATGACGAAATCGTCGAGAGGAAAACCACAAGGCGACTATATATGAAACAATATAGAGCCTCACAGTCAGAAGAGGACAGAGTTGCCCGATTACAGCAAATGAGGTAACATAACGCTGAATATCGAGCCTCACAGTCTGAAGAGGACAGAGCGGCTCGACTAAAGCACATCCGCCAACATAGCGCTAAATTACGAGCCTCACAGTCTGAAGAGGACAGAGCGGCTCGACTAAAGCAAATGCGGCAACATAGCGCTGAATTACGAGCCTCACAGTCTGAAGAGGACAGAGCGGCTCGACTACAGCACATGCGGCAACATAGCGCTGAACTACGAGCCTCACAGTCTGAAGAGGACAGAGCGGCTCGACTACAACACATGCGGCAACATAACGCTGAACTACGAGCTTCACAGTCTGAAGAGGACAGAGCGGCTCGACTACAGCACATGCGGCAACATAGCGCTGAATTACGAGCCTCACAGTCTGAAGAGGGCAGAGCGGCTCGACCAAAGCACATGCGGCAACATAGCGCTAAATTACGAGCCTCACAGTCTGAAGAGGACAGAGCGGCTCGACTAAAGCACATGCGGCAACATAGCGCTGAATATCGAGCCTCACAGTCTGAAGAGGACAGAGCGGCCCGACTACAGGACATGCGGCAACATAGCGCTGAATATCGAGCCTCACAGTCTGAAGAGGACAGAGCGGCCCGACTACAGCACATGCGGCAACATAGCGCTGAACGACGAGCCTCACAGTCTGAAGAGGACAGAGCGGCTCGACTACAGCACATGCGGCAACATAGCGCTGAATATCGAGCCTCACAGTCTGAAGAGGACAGAGCGGCCCGACTACAGGACATGCGGCAACATAACGCTGAGCTACGAGCCTCACAGTCTGAAGAGGACAGAGCGGCTCGACTACAGCACATGCGGCAACATAGCGCTGAATATCGAGCCTCACAGTCTGAAGAGGACAGAGCGGCTCGACTACAGCACATGCGGCAACATAGCGCTGAACTACGAGCTTCACAGTCTGAAGAGGACAGAGCGGCTCGACTACAGCACATGCGGCAACATAGCGCTGAATATCGAGCCTCACAGTCAGAAAGAGACAGATTAATTCGTTTGCTGCAAATGCGTCAACGAAACGCAGAGGCGAGGAGATTAAATAGAGCCAGCATAACCGGCTTCATGCAGTCAATTAACACGTTTTGTGACAAGATCTGTGAGATTTGCACTAAACGGTGCTATCAAAATCAGATCTCTAAGTGGATTGTAGACACCAAATCAGCACCATATTTGCCTAGCGAATTAAAACAAACAAATTTCTTGATGGTTTGTAAACGGTGTAAGACTCATTTGAGTTCAAAGAAAAATTTTGCACCGTCCAGATCTTATTGGAACAATTTGGACCCAGGATCCGTTCCAAATGTAATAGCGCAATTATCACACGCCGAACAACGGCTGATTTCACGCATTATTCCATTTGTAAAAGTTATCAAGCTAAGTGGCGTATTCGGGCAATATAGTTTTCGTGGCCAAGCGGTATTGTTCGCACAAGATGTTTTTGAGGTTACCGAAAACCTTGCAAACATGTTACCCAGAGCCGCAAATAATGCTGGAATAGTCGTCATTACTGAGCGTTTAGAGAATATTAGCATAACACGACAGTTTTCGATATCTAAACAAAAAGTATACGATGCACTCAATTGGTTAATTTTGAACAATCCACTTTACAAAGATGTTACAGTCGATCAGAACGTCGTTATTGAAGAAAATGATATTATAAGAGTAGAAGATGCACCTGCCGAGATTGCTGTAGAGACCGATGATGAACCTACTGAGGATGCTAGTGCTTACATGAAAATTAGTGACTCTTCGAGAATTGTACGTGCATCATGGCATCAAAGCAACGATCTCATATTCACATCAAGATTCGCAGGAGTTCAATGTTGTGCGATGGCATTAGCTAACATTCTCCGGGCTAGTATTCTTTCACCACAACATTGGTCTACAAACATTCTTAATTTAAAAATGATAACAGGTGACCAAATCTAAAGCAATATAAGATTTCAAACGGAGAGGAAATTTGCGGCGCATCCTATAGAAAATGATGGCTACCTATTAGTAAGAAACTTCACAGTCATCCAAGATGACTTGTTCGCATTCGGCAAAAGATTTCAGATCACTTTTGACGAAGAACCAGGTATATTTGGATGCTTGAATGACAAGTTAAATGAAAGAAATATTGGAAGTACTCTTCGCCAAGGTTTGGAGGATATGTTCATGGCATATAACGCAGGCATACTAATAACAGAGGGTTATTCATTTGGAGTAATGCATTATAATAACAAATATTACTTCAGCAACTCACATTCTTGGGGCCAAAAGGGAGCTAAAGCAAAGGGCAATAATGGAAAAGCTTGCGTTATTGAATGTGATAATTTGGACGAGTTCGTAAGGATATGTAAACGAACAACAGGCAGCAAAAATGTACAGTTTACTCTTGATTACATCAATGTTGAAGTCTTGGATATACATGATGATTCTAAAGAGGTAGAAACACGTGAGAGTAGTGAGATGGTAGCAGCAGTATCCCAAATAATCACTTTTCAACAGAATTCAACTGATCAAACTATTCCACTGCAGACATCAATGATGGCACCGATTGATGTAATGCCTCCTAATGTCGAAGATGAAGTACAGGTCTCACGAAACCTTAATGAAATTACCCGCAAGACGAAAGATAACATCGTCAATGTGGGCCATGAACTTAAAGCAGAAGAATTTGCCTGGTACTTTCTGTTTCCCTATGGGAAGAATGGTTTCGCAGAACAGAGGCCTGTTAAAATTACAGCATTAGACTACTATCAGTCTAGAATTTTTGGAAGTGACACAAGATTCCAACGTAACGATTATCTTTTTTACGCTTTATCGTTCTTTGAATATTATCGAATCAAAAGCACGATATCAGCATGTGGCAAGAAAATTGTAAATCAAGAAGGTTCTGTTGAAGATGTCCACCTTTATCTCAAAAATTTGAGAGGTTCTGCAGCTTATTGGTGATCAGCTTTAAATGAACTATTGGCCCAAATTAGATGTATAGGAGCCCCAACCTATTTTGTGACATTTAGCTCAAATGATCTCCACTGGTTAGACCAACGAAAGGCTTTATTAATAGCCGACGGTAGACTTGATGTTGATCCAAGTACAATTGACATTTATGAGACCCAACGTCTTATCGAAAAGTACCCAGTGATTTTGAGTCGACATTTTATGATCAGAGTCAATGCTCTAATGAAATTCATTCAAAATAATGATGAAGTATTTGGAGGAAAAGTAAAAGACTTCTGGTGGCGTATTGAGTTTCAGAATCGTGGTAGTCCTCACCTCCATATGGTAGTTTGGATTGAGAATCATCCAGCATTTGATACAGAAGAAGGAATACTTCTACTTGATCGTAACTGCTGGTGTAAAATTCCAACAGAAGAAGAAGATCCAGAGCTCTTCGAGCTTGTGAAAAAATGTCAAATTCATCGGCATACACAAACTTGTACAAAGAATATTACCTCTCTAAGATGTCGATTCAATTTTCCACGTCAAGAATGTCATGAGACACGAATAATATCACATTCTTCAGACGATTTTCTCCGCAATGGGGGCAGAATTTCCTTACTTAAGCGTCGTAAAGAAGATGCTTGGGTAAATAATTACCACCCAGAGTTATTGTGACTGTGGACAGGTAATATGGATATTCAACCGTGCGGATCGAACGAAGCGATAGCTTACTATATTGCAAAGTATCTGTCGAAAGCAGAACCAGAGGGTGTCGATGCTGGAATTGCACAGGCAATACAACAAATCCAACGCGAAGAGACTGACCTTTCACGCAAACTCTTCAAGATATCTATGAAGATTCTTCATGAACGACAAGTATCAGCTGCCGAATGTGCATATCGGCTTTGTCATATCCCATTACGAAACAGTTCGCGACATTGTGTCTTCCTAAACACAAGAAAGCCAGAACAGCGTTACAGAGTATTGCAATTCGATAGAAGCGGAGACGCAATTGGTTACTACAGCAATATCTTTGAAAGATATGAAAAACGTCCATTACAACATCCTGACTACGATTTTGCGAACATGAGCCTTATAGAGTTTGCTAAGTTGTTTGAACCACACTTTCCGAAAAAGTTAAGCGATACCGAGGAAAGTGTAGACCATGATGCCTATGAGGAACAAACAAACATGCGTCGCCCACTCATCACTCTGATGGATAAAAGCAAAATGGTTGTGAGAAATGTTCCTGCAGTTGTCAGAGTGCCATATTTTATAGCAGCTTCGGATCCAGAAAACTTTTCCTACAGCTTACTTCTTCAATATATGCCTTATCGTTCGGAAACTGAAATACTTGAAGGCTTCGATAATGCCAAAGAAGCTTTTGTAGCTCGAGAGAGTCGTTTAAGAGAAACAAGTAGACATATGTGCCAACATCGAGAGCGGGGCCAACAGCTTGAAAATGCATTCAATCAGACACATGCTTTCGAAATTTTGGAGCAGCCAGAGACTATAGATCCTGAACTTGAAGAGGAAGAGTTACCAGAGAAAGAAATGAGCAATGATCAATTCCAAAGAGCGCAAAATGCGATGAATGTTGATCAAAGACAATTAGTTGTTCTTGTCACAGAGAGTATTAAGAAGCAACTCAATGGTGATATGAAACGGGAGAAAATTTTCGTAACTGGTGGAGCAGGCACCGGGAAAACATTCCTCTTTAATCTAGTGAAAAACCATGTCAACCTTGTTATGGAAAACCGGTGGTAAAAGTCGGTGCTCTCACTGGAGTTGCAGCACGGTTAATCGGTGGTACAACGCTACACCGGCTGTTAAAACTACCAGTACAAAAAGGTGGAGTAATTGTAAGCATGCCACTTCTTACCGGTAATTATTTGAGAGGAATGCGTCAATTATGGCAAAATATTGAGTTTCTGTTCATAGATGAAATTTCTATGATACCCTATGAGATGCTTTGTATGATCGACTCTCGTTTGCGACAACTGAAAATCGCAGACGCTTGTTTTGGTGGCATAAACGTGATACTCTTTGGAGATCTAATGCAGTTACCACCTGTTAGAGGACATCAAGTTTTTCAACAACCAGATCATATGAAGCCAGCTACACATTTGTGGCGACAGTTCGGTCTGGTTGAACTTAAACAAAACATGCGTCAACAAGGAGACACAACATTTATAGATGTACTTAATGCCCTACGAGTTGGAGAAATGACGTCTAGACAACTTGAAATCCTTCTGGAAAAAGTTTCAACGGATGCGACTAATGAATTTTCGATTGAGAAAGCATTAAGAATTTACCCAACGAATGATCAAGTTGCTAGACACAATGAAAAAGTTCTCCAGAGTTTTGAGAATAAAGGGACAGTTATTTATACAATAAAAGCACAAGACCAACTTATTGATGCCACTCGTAATTTAGGTAACAAGGACTTAAATTCTGTGATACCTAATGATATTAATAAAACAGGAGGTCTTCCGAAAGAACTGAAAATATTCGTAGGGGCTAAAGTGATGTTGAGGTCGAACATTGACGTGTCAAAAGGTTTAGTGAAAGGCAATATGGGTTTTATCACTGAAATCATCTGGCCAAATTTTCGCAGAGACCAACTATACGCGGAAGACATCCCGTCAGTCCGTATCGACTTCGGTTCTGATGGTGTGCACATGATTAAACCGATATCGATACAGTTCCCAGCGAAATATAGCTATGGAACTGCTGAGAGACGGATGTTGCCCTTAATCCTGAGTTGGACTTCGACCGTTCACAAGATGCAAGGTTGTACAGTTGATCATGCAGTCATTTATCTAGGCTCGCGACTGTTTGCTGCTGGACAGGCCTATGTAGCACTTAGTCGTGTAAGATCTTTAGACGGTATGCGGATCGAAGAACTTGATTGCTCTAAGCTAACTGGAAAAACTCCATGCAACAGTGAGGCTTTAAATGAAATGATTAGATTACGAAATGATTCGTAAGACATTTCAATACCACATGTCCACCATAAGACGGATTGATAAATCAAACTAAATACATAATAGTGTAAAAAACTAAAAAAGCACGTTGTTACTGCTAATCAAACTGAAAAGTAGAAAATAAAAAATAGTCAAAAAAAAAAAAACTAAAACACACGCTTTTATTGCTAATCGAACTAAAAAGTAGAAAATAAAAAGTAGTTTAAAAAAACTAAAAAACACGCTTTTATTGCTAATCGAACTAAAAAGTAGAAAATAAATTTTAATGACAAAGGGACCTATAATGAAGTAATAGCAAATCGAACGATCAGTCATAGTCAACTACCTCAGAACAGAATTATAACGAAAATTAAGATACAAATAGAGTAATTCAAATTAGAGTTAAAAGCGTGGGATGCTTGATATAGTAAATATTACAATCATTCTATTGGCAACTACCTATGTACAGAGGGTTATGAAAGTGAAGCAAAATGCATCCTACGCTTTTAACTCTAATTTGAATTACTCTATTTGTATCTTAATTTTCGTTATAATTCTGTTCTGAGGTAGTTGACTATGACTGATCGTTCGATTTGCTATTACTTCATTATAGGTCCCTTTGTCATTAAAATTTATTTTCTACTTTTTAGTTCGATTAGCAATAAAAGCGTGTTTTTTAGTTTTTTTAAACTACTTTTTATTTTTGTTCTTGTAAATCAGTTTCATCCCCTTCAAAATATTGCCCTCTCGATGAAATACACTTATGCCAACGATTTTTCCAATCCCCGAAACATGCCAAATAGTCCAGTATAGACAATTGTGTGGTACCGTTGGCCTGCCTACCAAGCATGTCAACCATGTGTTGCTATGCAGAGGGTGGTTAGTTGGGCCAGACAACAATTGTTGTGTTTGGGTCTGCCTGCCTAACATGCTGTTGCCAAGCCAAGCGCAAGTAGTGATGACTGTTTGTTGTTATGCAGTGGGTTGTTTTGTGAGGTCAGGCGAGAGTCTTTCTATTTGCGCTGCCTGCCCAGCATGCTGTTGCTAAGGTAAGCGCAGGTAGTGATCATCATGTTTGTTGGTGTTGGGCTGCATATCAAACTCGAGCATTGATGTTGATATGCTGTGATAATTTGTTGTTATTATAAAAGGCAACAATATCATAATGAATTTTGTTAGGCAGGTGGCGAGCATATTGCGGCTGTTGGCAATGGGGTTTTTGTAGGAAAGTGATCACATCATACTAGTCTGTTGTCAGGCTGCATCGACTGAGCTTATATAATCTATGCAATACAGATTTCACGTGACATTCAAGGTTTTCCGCTCAACGACTCAACAACTATTCGCGGGAATAAAAATGACGCTTGAAACTACAACGCAAAATAAGAGGAGATTGGCGGAAAAAAGAACACTTGAAACTGCAACACAAAGAAAGAGGAGATTAGCGAAAAAGATACTAAAATTGAAAGAAAAATGTTCAGGATGGACGAATGACGAAATCGTCGAGAGGAAAACCACAAGGCGACTATATATGAAACAATATAGAGCCTCACAGTCAGAAGAGGACAGAGTTGCCCGATTACAGCAAATGAGGTAACATAACGCTGAATATCGAGCCTCACAGTCTGAAGAGGACAGAGCGGCTCGACTAAAGCACATCCGGCAACATAGCGCTAAATTACGAGCCTCACAGTCTGAAGAGGACAGAGCGGCTCGACTAAAGCAAATGCGGCAACATAGCGCTGAATTACGAGCCTCACAGTCTGAAGAGGACAGAGCGGCTCGACTACAGCACATGCGGCAACATAGCGCTGAACTACGAGCCTCACAGTCTGAAGAGGACAGAGCGGCTCGACTACAACACATGCGGCAACATAACGCTGAACTACGAGCTTCACAGTCTGAAGAGGACAGAGCGGCTCGACTACAGCACATGCGGCAACATAGCGCTGAATTACGAGCCTCACAGTCTGAAGAGGGCAGAGCGGCTCGACCAAAGCACATGCGGCAACATAGCGCTAAATTACGAGCCTCACAGTCTGAAGAGGACAGAGCGGCTCGACTAAAGCACATGCGGCAACATAGCGCTGAATATCGAGCCTCACAGTCTGAAGAGGACAGAGCGGCCCGACTACAGGACATGCGGCAACATAGCGCTGAATATCGAGCCTCACAGTCTGAAGAGGACAGAGCGGCCCGACTACAGCACATGCGGCAACATAGCGCTGAACGACGAGCCTCACAGTCTGAAGAGGACAGAGCGGCTCGACTACAGCACATGCGGCAACATAGCGCTGAATATCGAGCCTCACAGTCTGAAGAGGACAGAGCGGCCCGACTACAGGACATGCGGCAACATAACGCTGAGCTACGAGCCTCACAGTCTGAAGAGGACAGAGCGGCTCGACTACAGCACATGCGGCAACATAGCGCTGAATATCGAGCCTCACAGTCTGAAGAGGACAGAGCGGCTCGACTACAGCACATGCGGCAACATAGCGCTGAACTACGAGCTTCACAGTCTGAAGAGGACAGAGCGGCTCGACTACAGCACATGCGGCAACATAGCGCTGAATATCGAGCCTCACAGTCAGAAAGAGACAGATTAATTCGTTTGCTGCAAATGCGTCAACGAAACGCAGAGGCGAGGAGATTAAATAGAGCCAGCATAACCGGCTTCATGCAGTCAATTAACACGTTTTGTGACAAGATCTGTGAGATTTGCACTAAACGGTGCTATCAAAATCAGATCTCTAAGTGGATTGTAGACACCAAATCAGCACCATATTTGCCTAGCGAATTAAAACAAACAAATTTCTTGATGGTTTGTAAACGGTGTAAGACTCATTTGAGTTCAAAGAAAAATTTTGCACCGTCCAGATCTTATTGGAACAATTTGGACCCAGGATCCGTTCCAAATGTAATAGCGCAATTATCACACGCCGAACAACGGCTGATTTCACGCATTATTCCATTTGTAAAAGTTATCAAGCTAAGTGGCGTATTCGGGCAATATAGTTTTCGTGGCCAAGCGGTATTGTTCGCACAAGATGTTTTTGAGGTTACCGAAAACCTTGCAAACATGTTACCCAGAGCCGCAAATAATGCTGGAATAGTCGTCATTACTGAGCGTTTAGAGAATATTAGCATAACACGACAGTTTTCGATATCTAAACAAAAAGTATACGATGCACTCAATTGGTTAATTTTGAACAATCCACTTTACAAAGATGTTACAGTCGATCAGAACGTCGTTATTGAAGAAAATGATATTATAAGAGTAGAAGATGCACCTGCCGAGATTGCTGTAGAGACCGATGATGAACCTACTGAGGATGCTAGTGCTTACATGAAAATTAGTGACTCTTCGAGAATTGTACGTGCATCATGGCATCAAAGCAACGATCGCATATTCACATCAAGATTCGCAGGAGTTCAATGTTGTGCGATGGCATTAGCTAACATTCTCCGGGCTAGTATTCTTTCACCACAACATTGGTCTACAAACATTCTTAATTTAAAAATGATAACAGGTGACCAAATCTAAAGCAATATAAGATTTCAAACGGAGAGGAAATTTGCGGCGCATCCTATAGAAAATGATGGCTACCTATTAGTAAGAAACTTCACAGTCATCCAAGATGACTTGTTCGCATTCGGCAAAAGATTTCAGATCACTTTTGACGAAGAACCAGGTATATTTGGATGCTTGAATGACAAGTTAAATGAAAGAAATATTGGAAGTACTCTTCGCCAAGGTTTGGAGGATATGTTCATGGCATATAACGCAGGCATACTAATAACAGAGGGTTATTCATTTGGAGTAATGCATTATAATAACAAATATTACTTCAGCACCTCACATTCTTGTGGCCAAAAGGGAGCTAAAGCAAAGGGCAATAATGGAAAAGCTTGCGTTATTGAATGTGATAATTTGGACGAGTTCGTAAGGATATGTAAACGAACAACAGGCAGCAAAAATGTACAGTTTACTCTTGATTACATCAATGTTGAAGTCTTGGATATACATGATGATTCTAAAGAGGTAGAAACACGTGAGAGTAGTGAGATGGTAGCAGCAGTATCCCAAATAATCACTTTTCAACAGAATTCAACTGATCAAACTATTCCACTGCAGACATCAATGATGGCACCGATTGATGTAATGCCTCCTAATGTCGAAGATGAAGTACAGGTCTCACGAAACCTTAATGAAATTACCCGCAAGACGAAAGATAACATCGTCAATGTGGGCCATGAACTTAAAGCAGAAGAATTTGCCTGGTACTTTCTGTTTCCCTATGGGAAGAATGGTTTCGCAGAACAGAGGCCTGTTAAAATTACAGCATTAGACTACTATCAGTCTAGAATTTTTGGAAGTGACACAAGATTCCAACGTAACGATTATCTTTTTTACGCTTTATCGTTCTTTGAATATTATCGAATCAAAAGCACGATATCAGCATGTGGCAAGAAAATTGTAAATCAAGAAGGTTCTGTTGAAGATGTCCACCTTTATCTCAAAAATTTGAGAGGTTCTGCAGCTTATTGGAGATCAGCTTTAAATGAACTATTGGCCCAAATTAGATGTATAGGAGCCCCAACCTATTTTGTGACATTTAGCTCAAATGATCTCCACTGGTTAGACCAACGAAAGGCTTTATTAATAGCCGACGGTAGACTTGATGTTGATCCAAGTACAATTGACATTTATGAGACCCAACGTCTTATCGAAAAGTACCCAGTGATTTTGAGTCGACATTTTATGATCAGAGTCAATGCTCTAATGAAATTCATTCAAAATAATGATGAAGTATTTGGAGGAAAAGTAAAAGACTTCTGGTGGCGTATTGAGTTTCAGAATCGTGGTAGTCCTCACCTCCATATGGTAGTTTGGATTGAGAATCATCCAGCATTTGATACAGAAGAAGGAATACTTCTACTTGATCGTAACTGCTGGTGTAAAATTCCAACAGAAGAAGAAGATCCAGAGCTCTTCGAGCTTGTGAAAAAATGTCAAATTCATCGGCATACACAAACTTGTACAAAGAATATTACCTCTCTAAGATGTCGATTCAATTTTCCACGTCAAGAATGTCATGAGACACGAATAATATCACATTCTTCAGACGATTTTCTCCGCAATGGGGGCAGAATTTCCTTACTTAAGCGTCGTAAAGAAGATGCTTGGGTAAATAATTACCACCCAGAGTTATTGTGACTGTGGACAGGTAATATGGATATTCAACCGTGCGGATCGAACGAAGCGATAGCTTACTATATTGCAAAGTATCTGTCGAAAGCAGAACCAGAGGGTGTCGATGCTGGAATTGCACAGGCAATACAACAAATCCAACGCGAAGAGACTGACCTTTCACGCAAACTCTTCAAGATATCTATGAAGATTCTTCATGAACGACAAGTATCAGCTGCCGAATGTGCATATCGGCTTTGTCATATCCCATTACGAAACAGTTCGCGACATTGTGTCTTCCTAAACACAAGAAAGCCAGAACAGCGTTACAGAGTATTGCAATTCGATAGAAGCGGAGACGCAATTGGTTACTACAGCAATATCTTTGAAAGATATGAAAAACGTCCATTACAACATCCTGACTACGATTTTGCGAACATGAGCCTTATAGAGTTTGCTAAGTTGTTTGAACCACACTTTCCGAAAAAGTTAAGCGATACCGAGGAAAGTGTAGACCATGATGCCTATGAGGAACAAACAAACATGCGTCGCCCACTCATCACTCTGATGGATAAAAGCAAAATGGTTGTGAGAAATGTTCCTGCAGTTGTCAGAGTGCCATATTTTATAGCAGCTTCGGATCCAGAAAACTTTTCCTACAGCTTACTTCTTCAATATATGCCTTATCGTTCGGAAACTGAAATACTTGAAGGCTTCGATAATGCCAAAGAAGCTTTTGTAGCTCGAGAGAGTCGTTTAAGAGAAACAAGTAGACATATGTGCCAACATCGAGAGCGGGGCCAACAGCTTGAAAATGCATTCAATCAGATACATGCTTTCGAAATTTTGGAGCAGCCAGAGACTATAGATCCTGAACTTGAAGAGGAAGAGTTACCAGAGAAAGAAATGAGCAATGATCAATTCCAAAGAGCGCAAAATGCGATGAATGTTGATCAAAGACAATTAGTTGTTCTTGTCACAGAGAGTATTAAGAATAAACTCAATGGTGATATGAAACGGGAGAAAATTTTCGTAACTGGTGGAGCAGGCACCGGGAAAACATTCCTCTTTAATCTAGTGAAAAACCATGTCAACCTTGTTATGGAAAACCGGTGGTAAAAGTCGGTGCTCTCACTGGAGTTGCAGCACGGTTAATCGGTGGTACAACGCTACACCGGCTGTTAAAACTACCAGTACAAAAAGGTGGAGTAATTGTAAGCATGCCACTTCTTACCGGTAATTATTTGAGAGGAATGCGTCAATTATGGCAAAATATTGAGTTTCTGTTCATAGATGAAATTTCTATGATACCCTATGAGATGCTTTGTATGATCGACTCTCGTTTGCGACAACTGAAAATCGCAGACGCTTGTTTTGGTGGCATAAACGTGATACTCTTTGGAGATCTAATGCAGTTACCACCTGTTAGAGGACATCAAGTTTTTCAACAACCAGATCATATGAAGCCAGCTACACATTTGTGGCGACAGTTCGGTCTGGTTGAACTTAAACAAAACATGCGTCAACAAGGAGACACAACATTTATAGATGTACTTAATGCCCTACGAGTTGGAGAAATGACGTCTAGACAACTTGAAATCCTTCTGGAAAAAGTTTCAACGGATGCGACTAATGAATTTTCGATTGAGAAAGCATTAAGAATTTACCCAACGAATGATCAAGTTGCTAGACACAATGAAAAAGTTCTCCAGAGTTTTGAGAATAAAGGGACAGTTATTTATACAATAAAAGCACAAGACCAACTTATTGATGCCACTCGTAATTTAGGTAACAAGGACTTAAATTCTGTGATACGTAATGATATTAATAAAACAGGAGGTCTTCCGAAAGAACTGAAAATATTCGTAGGGGCTAAAGTGATGTTGAGGTCGAACATTGACGTGTCAAAAGGTTTAGTGAAAGGCAATATGGGTTTTATCACTGAAATCATCTGGCCAAATTTTCGCAGAGACCAACTATACGCGGAAGACATCCCGTCAGTCCGTATCGACTTCGGTTCTGATGGTGTGCACATGATTAAACCGATATCGATACAGTTCCCAGCGAAATATAGCTATGGAACTGCTGAGAGACGGATGTTGCCCTTAATCCTGAGTTGGACTTCGACCGTTCACAAGATGCAAGGTTGTACAGTTGATCATGCAGTCATTTATCTAGGCTCGCGACTGTTTGCTGCTGGACAGGCCTATGTAGCACTTAGTCGTGTAAGATCTTTAGACGGTATGCGGATCGAAGAACTTGATTGCTCTAAGCTAACTGGAAAAACTCCATGCAACAGTGAGGCTTTAAATGAAATGATTAGATTACGAAATGATTCGTAAGACATTTCAATACCACATGTCCACCATAAGACGGATTGATAAATCAAACTAAATACATAATAGTGTAAAAAACTAAAAAAGCACGTTGTTACTGCTAATCAAACTGAAAAGTAGAAAATAAAAAATAGTCAAAAAAAAAAAAAAACTAAAACACACGCTTTTATTGCTAATCGAACTAAAAAGTAGAAAATAAAAAGTAGTTTAAAAAAACTAAAAAACACGCTTTTATTGCTAATCGAACTAAAAAGTAGAAAATAAATTTTAATGACAAAGGGACCTATAATGAAGTAATAGCAAATCGAACGATCAGTCATAGTCAACTACCTCAGAACAGAATTATAACGAAAATTAAGATACAAATAGAGTAATTCAAATTAGAGTTAAAAGCGTGGGATGCTTGATATAGTAAATATTACAATCATTCTATTGGCAACTACCTATGTACAGAGGGTTATGAAAGTGAAGCAAAATGCATCCTACGCTTTTAACTCTAATTTGAATTACTCTATTTGTATCTTAATTTTCGTTATAAATGAAAATTTCAAAATGCGATATCTCTGCGAAAAAAAATGATATTTGAGCAAACAGAACGCCATTTGAAAAAAGAAGGATTGTGTTTAAAGATGCCATCCTTTAATTTTGGTGAAAGAAAACATCTGCAAGGCTACATAACCTCAAATATGGGGAAAAATGGTGTTTTTTGCACTTTTAGGTTAGGATATCTCGAAAACCAGAGCTGATAGAGCAATTCTGAGGCCAGATTTGGATTCAGCGCATCATAAACCTTCGGAAATATATAGTCTGGTTTCTGGGTCTGAATGTTGGTTAAAGGGTGTCGGCCTGTGTAATCATGTACGCGCTTCGCTAATATATTGGTTGCTCCGCTTAGCAGCTCAAAATCATACGACTAAATAAAGATAGCGGAAAAAACTTTTTGACAAAAATGTTCACAAAAGAATGCTCTATAAAAAAGCTCTGATGTATATTTTCCATAAAATCAATAAAAAAAAAGTTATTACGCTTTAAAACAATGCATCCCTTAATTTTTCACGTTTTGAATGAAAGTTGTAGATAATATTATTATCTACAAAAAAGTATTTTACAAAATTTTCGTAACTTTCGAAATTCACGAGATAATCGCAAAAAACCAGTTGCACCCTTATTTCCAAGATGGCGGCCGCGGGACACAACCCCCGACCCCGAAAACTCAAACTTAAGTTCACAGTGATGGGCTTTACATAATAAAACCATAAACTCGCATACTCCTAAAATTACGAAGTTAAATCCTCTTTTGACTGGACTATACGTTGTTGGAAAGAATCGATTGAGGGAAAATTGAAAACGTATCCGGTGTATACTTATTTCTGTTACTAACTGTATTTGCCAATATTTGGTAAATCTTGAATTTTTGTCAAGTCGAGTGGTCGCGGCTCCGTACATATGTATGCTTTAATACATGTATGTAAATATGTCTTTCTAAATGTTCGCCAGCCGCGGTTGCCGTGCGTCAAGTGCGCGTATGAGCATACAGTAAGTTGCAGAAAACTACATAAGTAGCTTATAAAAAAGTTCTGTGTCGGACATTTCAATACTAGGAATAAATTTCGAAACAATTATTTTATGTTCTCTGATAGTAGGTAAATAGTTAATTACTAATTAGTATATTACTTTACGTATGTATGTACCTATGTATGTAGTCCTTCAATTTATAAAAAGGGCACAAAAACATATGCATATATCTGCAAGGTTAGAAACTTATTCTGAAATTAGAGTAATTGAAGGTTACTGTACATATTTGAAGGTTACTGTACGAGTACATACAATTGTGTGCCTATGAATGTGCGCTGGATTTATTGCGAAGTTTTATGGAATCGTAAAATTTTTTTTTGCTATGGCTAGTGCACGTACACACACAGCATATATTATACATATATGTATATGCGCATATGAATATAAATTCACATATTTGTATTTGGATATGTCATCTTCTTGTGTGTCTGCATCATTTCTCTATGGGGATTATTAATTTGATATGCTTGAAGAACTTAAAATAAAACCAATTGTATCATCATCATCATCATTTATAATTAGTGACGACAAGTTGTTAATAATGTCAGTCGTTTTAAGATGTTTATTATTATACACGAATGAAAAAACTTATGGTAATATTATTTTTTGTTTATTATTTTTATGAGATACGAAAAATAATTTTTATAATAAAATAAAATTTTCTGTTTAACCACGAATTGCGAAAATGTCTGCTTATTTAAAGACGATTTCTCACACGACTTCGATAAGTCAAAGCGATTTACCTGATTTTTACTACACTACTCTCAATCCATGGCGGCCGCCGTAGCCGAATGGGTTGGTGCGTGAATTACCATTCGGAATTCACGGAGAGGTCGTTGGTTCGAATCTCGGTGAAGGCAAAATTAAAAAAAAACATTTTTCTAATAGCGGACGCCCCTCGGCAGGCAATGGCAAACCTCCGAGTGTATTTTTGCCATGAAAAAGCTCCTCATAAAAATATCTGCCGTTCGTAGTCGGCTTGAAACTGTAGGTCCCTCCATTTGTGGAACAACATCAAGACGCACACCACAAACAGGAGGAGGAGCTCGGCCAAACACCTAACAGAAGTGTACGCGCGAATTATTTATTTTTTTTTTACTCTCAATCCATCGTGATTAAATGAAAATTGTAGTGGTTTAAAAATCTAGGCTCAGGTGCTACCTGAAAAAGAAGATAAAAGGAAAACCTGAAAGATAGAGAAAAACCTGAAAAATAAAAAAAAAATCTGGAAAATAGGAAAAATAAATATAAATAAATACATATTAGAATAAACAATAATAAAAAGTAGTTTAAAAAAACTAAAAAACACGCTTTTATTGCTAATCGAACTAAAAAGTAGAAAATAAATTTTAATGACAAAGGGACCTATAATGAAGTAATAGCAAATCGAACGATCAGTCATAGTCAACTACCTCAGAACAGAATTATAACGAAAATTAAGATACAAATAGAGTAATTCAAATTAGAGTTAAAAGCGTAGGATGCATTTTGCTTCACTTTCATAACCCTCTGTACATAGGTAGTTGCCAATAGAATGATTGTAATATTTACTATATCAAGCATCCCACGCTTTTAACTCTAATTTGAATTACTCTATTTGTATCTTAATTTTCGTTATAATTCTGTTCTGAGGTAGTTGACTATGACTGATCGTTCGATTTGCTATTACTTCATTATAGGTCCCTTTGTCATTAAAATTTATTTTCTACTTTTTAGTTCGATTAGCAATAAAAGCGTGTTTTTTAGTTTTTTTAAACTACTTTTTATTTTCTACTTTTTAGTTCGATTAGCAATAAAAGCGTGTGTTTTAGTTTTTTTTTTTTTGACTATTTTTTATTTTCTACTTTTCAGTTTGATTAGCAGTAACAACGTGCTTTTTTAGTTTTTTACACTATTATGTATTTAGTTTGATTTATCAATCCGTCTTATGGTGGACATGTGGTATTGAAATGTCTTACGAATCATTTCGTAATCTAATCATTTCATTTAAAGCCTCACTGTTGCATGGAGTTTTTCCAGTTAGCTTAGAGCAATCAAGTTCTTCGATCCGCATACCGTCTAAAGATCTTACACGACTAAGTGCTACATAGGCCTGTCCAGCAGCAAACAGTCGCGAGCCTAGATAAATGACTGCATGATCAACTGTACAACCTTGCATCTTGTGAACGGTCGAAGTCCAACTCAGGATTAAGGGCAACATCCGTCTCTCAGCAGTTCCATAGCTATATTTCGCTGGGAACTGTATCGATATCGGTTTAATCATGTGCACACCATCAGAACCGAAGTCGATACGGACTGACGGGATGTCTTCCGCGTATAGTTGGTCTCTGCGAAAATTTGGCCAGATGATTTCAGTGATAAAACCCATATTGCCATTCACTAAACCTTTTGACACGTCAATGTTCGACCTCAACATCACTTTAGCCCCTACGAATATTTTCAGTTCTTTCGGAAGACCTCCTGTTTTATTAATATCATTAGGTATCACAGAATTTAAGTCCTTGTTACCTAAATTACGAGTGGCATCAATAAGTTGGTCTTGTGCTTTTATTGTATAAATAACTGTCCCTTTATTCTCAAAACTCTGGAGAACTTTTTCATTGTGTCTAGCAACTTGATCATTCGTTGGGTAAATTCGTAATGCTTTCTCAATCGAAAATTCATTAGTCGCATCCGTTGAAACTTTTTCCAGAAGGATTTCAAGTTGTCTAGACGTCATTTCTCCAACTCGTAGGGCATTAAGTACATCTATAAATGTTGTGTCTCCTTGTTGACGCATGTTTTGTTTAAGTTCAACCAGACCGAACTGTCGCCACAAATGTGTAGCTGGCTTCATATGATCTGGCTGTTGAAAAACTTGATGTCCTCTAACAGGTGGTAACTGCATTAGATCTCCAAAGAGTATCACGTTTATGCCACCAAAACAAGCGTCTGCGATTTTCAGTTGTCGCAAACGAGAGTCGATCATACAAAGCATCTCATAGGGTATCATAGAAATTTCATCTATGAACAGAAACTCAATATTTTGCCATAACTGACGCATTCCTCTCAAATAATTACCGGTAAGAAGTGGCATGCTTACAATTACTCCATCTTTTTGTACTGGTAGTTTTAACAGCCGGTGTAGCGTTGTACCACCGATTAACCGTGCTGCAACTCCAGTGAGAGCACCGACTTTTACCACCGGTTTTCCATAACATCGGTTGACATGGTTTTTCAATAGATTAAAGAGGAATGTTTTCCCGGTGCCTGCTCCACCAGTTACGAAAATTTTCTCCCGTTTCATATCACCATTGAGTTTATTCTTAATACTCTCTGTGACAAGAACAACTAATTGTCTTTGATCAACATTCATCGCATTTTGCGCTCTTTGGAATTGATCATTGCTCATTTCTTTCTCTGGTAACTCTTCCTCTTCAAGTTCAGGATTTATAATCTCTGGCTGCTCCAAAATTTCGAAAGCATGTATCTGATTGAATGCATTTTCAAGCTGTTGGTCCCGCTCTCGATGTTGGCACATATGTCTACTTGTTTCCCTTAAACGACTCTCTCGAGCTACAAAAGCTTCTTTGGCATTATCGAAGCCTTCAAGTATTTCAGTTTCCGAACGATAAGGCATATATTGAAGAAGTAAGCTGTAGGAAAAGTTTTCTGGATCCGAAGCTGCTATAAAATATGGCACTCTGACAACTGCAGGAACATTTCTCACAACCATTTTGCTTTTATCCATCAGAGTGATGAGTGGGCGACGCATGTTTGTTTGTTCCTCATAGGCATCATGGTCTACACTTTCCTCGGTATCGCTTAACTTTTTCGGAAAGTGTGGTTCAAACAACTTAGCAAACTCTATAAGGCTCATGTTCGCAAAATCGTAGTCAGGATGTTGTAATGGACGTTTTTCATATCTTTCAAAGATATTGTTGTAGTAACCAATTGCGTGTCCGCTTCTATCGAATTGCAATACTCTGTAACGCTGTTCTGGCTTTCTTGTGTTTAGGAAGACACAATGTCGCGAACTGTTTCGTAATGGGATATGACAAAGCCGATATGCACATTCGGCAGCTGATACTTGTCGTTCATGAAGAATCTTCATAGATATCTTGAAGAGTTTGCGTGAAAGGTCAGTCTCTTCGCGTTGGATTTGTTGTATTGCCTGTGCAATTCCAGCATCGACACCCTCTGGTTCTGCTTTCGACAGATACTTTGCAATATAGTAAGCTATCGCTTCGTTCGATCCGCACGGTTGAATATCCATATTACCTGTCCACAGTCACAATAACTCTGGGTGGTAATTATTTATCCAAGCATCTTCTTTACGACGCTTAAGTAAGGAAATTCTGCCCCCATTGCGGAGAAAATCGTCTGAAGAATGTGATATTATTCGTGTCTCATGACATTCTTGACGTGGAAAATTGAATCGACATCTTAGAGAGGTAATATTCTTTGTACAAGTTTGTGTATGCCGATGAATTTGACATTTTTTCACAAGCTCGAAGAGCTCTGGATCTTCTTCTTCTGTTGGAATTTTACACCAGCAGTTACGATCAAGTAGAAGTATTCCTTCTTCTGTATCAAATGCTGGATGATTCTCAATCCAAACTACCATATGGAGGTGAGGACTACCACGATTCTGAAACTCAATACGCCACCAGAACTCTTTTACTTTTCCTCCAAATACTTCATCATTATTTTGAATGAATTTCATTAGAGCATTGACTCTGATCATAAAATGTCGACTCAAAATCACTGGGTACTTTTCGATAAGACGTTGGGTCTCATAAATGTCAATTGTACTTGGATCAACATCAAGTCTACCGTCGGCTATTAATAAAGCCTTTCGTTGGTCTAACCAGTGGAGATCATTTGAGCTAAATGTCACAAAATAGGTTGGAGCTCCTATACATCTAATTTGGGCCAATAGTTCATTTAAAGCTGATCTCCAATAAGCTGCAGAACCTCTCAAATTTTTGAGATAAAGGTGGACATCTTCAACAGAATCTTCTTGATTTACAATTTTCTTGCCACATGCTGATATCGTGCTTTTGATTCGATAATATTCAAAGAACGATAAAGCGTAAAAAAGATAATCGTTACGTTGGAATCTTGTGTCACTTCCAAAAATTCTAGACTGATAGTAGTCTAATGCTGTAATTTTAACAGGCCTCTGTTCTGCGAAACCATTCTTCCCATAGGGAAACAGAAAGTACCAGGCAAATTCTTCTGCTTTAAGTTCATGGCCCACATTGACGATGTTATCTTTCGTCTTGCTGGTAATTTCATTAAGGTTTCGTGAGACCTGTACTTCATCTTCGACATTAGGAGGCATTACATCAATCGGTGCCATCATTGATGTCTGCAGTGGAATTGTTTGATCAGTTGAATTCTGTTGAAAAGTGATTATTTGGGATACTGCTGCTACCATCTCACTACTCTCACGTGTTTCTACCTCTTTAGAATCATCATGTATATCCAAGACTTCAACATTGATGTAATCAAGAGTAAACTGTACATTTTTGCTGCCTGTTGTTCGTTTACATATCCTTACGAACTCGTCCAAATTATCACATTCAATAACGCAAGCTTTTCCATTATTGCCCTTTGCTTTAGCTCCCTTTTGGCCACAAGAATGTGAGGTGCTGAAGTAATATTTGTTATTATAATGCATTACTCCAAATGAATAACCCTCTGTTATTAGTATGCCTGCGTTATATGCCATGAACATATCCTCCAAACCTTGGCGAAGAGTACTTCAAATATTTCTTTCATTTAACTTGTCATTCAAGCATCCAAATATACCTGGTTCTTCGTCAAAAGTGATCTGAAATCTTTTGCCGAATGCGAACAAGTTATCTTGGATGACTGTGAAGTTTCTTACTAATAGGTAGCCATCATTTTCTATAGGATGCGCCGCAAATTTCCTCTCCGTTTGAAATCTTATATTGCTATAGATTTGGTCACCTGTTATCATTTTTAAATTAAGAATGTTTGTAGACCAATGTTGTGGTGAAAGAATGCTAGCCCGGAGAATGTTAGCTAATGCCATCGCACAACATTGAACTCCTGCGAATCTTGATGTGAATATGAGATCGTTGCTTTGATGCCATGATGCACGTACAATTCTCGAAGAGTCACTAATTTTCATGTAAGCACTAGCATCCTCAGTAGGTTCATCATCGGTCTCTACAGCAATCTCGGCAGGTGCATCTTCTACTCTTATAATATCATTTTCTTCAATAACGACGTTCTGATCGACTGTAACATCTTTGTAAAGTGGATTGTTCAAAATTAGCCAATTGAGTGCATCGTATACTTTTTGTTTAGATATCGAAAACTGTCGTGTTATGCTAATATTCTCTAAACGCTCAGTAATGACGACTATTCCAGCATTATTTGCGGCTCTGGGTAACATGTTTGCAAGGTTTTCGGTAACCTCAAAAACATCTTGTGCGAACAATACCGCTTGGCCACGAAAACTATATTGCCCGAATACGCCACTTAGCTTGCTAACTTTTACAAATGGAATAATGCGTGAAATCAGCCGTTGTTCGGCGTGTGATAATTGCGCTATTACATTTGGAACGGATCCTGGGTCCAAATTGTTCCAATAAGATCTGGACGGTGCAAAATTTTTCTTTGAACTCAAATGAGTCTTACACCGTTTACAAACCATCAAGAAATTTGTTTGTTTTAATTCGCTAGGCAAATATGGTGCTGATTTGGTGTCTACAATCCACTTAGAGATCTGATTTTGATAGCACCGTTTAGTGGAAATCTCACAGATCTTGTCACAAAACGTGTTAATTGACTGCATGAAGCCGGTTATGCTCTATTTAATCTCCTCGCCTCTGCGTTTCGTTGACGCATTTGCAGCAAACGAATTAATCTGTCTCTTTCTGACTGTGAGGCTCGATATTCAGCGCTATGTTGCCGCATGTGCTGTAGTCGAGCCGCTCTGTCCTCTTCAGACTGTGAAGCTCGTAGTTCAGCGCTATGTTGCCGCATGTGCTGTAGTCGAGCCGCTCTGTCCTCTTCAGACTGTGAGGCTCGATATTCAGCGCTATGTTGCCGCATGTGCTGTAGTCGAGCCGCTCTGTCCTCTTCAGACTGTGAGGCTCGTAGTTCAGCGCTATGTTGCCGCATGTCCTGTAGTCGGGCCGCTCTGTCCTCTTCAGACTGTGAGGCTCGATATTCAGCGCTATGTTGCCGCATGTGCTGTAGTCGAGCCGCTCTGTCCTCTTCAGACTGTGAGGCTCGTAGTTCAGCGCTATGTTGCCGCATGTGCTGTAATCGGGCCGCTCTGTCCTCTTCAGACTGTGAGGCTCGATATTCAGCGCTATGTTGCCGCATGTGTTGTAGTCGGGCCGCTCTGTCCTCTTCAGACTGTGAGGCTCGTAATTTAGCGCTATGTTGCCGCATGTGCTTTAGTCGAGCCGCTCTGTCCTCTTCAGACTGTGAGGCTCGTAATTTAGCGCTATGTTGCCGCATGTGCTTTAGTCGAGCCGCTCTGTCCTCTTCAGACTGTGAGGCTCGATATTCAGCGTTATGTTGCCTTATTTGCTGTAATCGGGCAACTCTGTCCTCTTCTGACTGTGAGGCTCTATATTGTTTCATATATAGTCGCCTTGTGGTTTTCCTCTCGACGATTTCGTCATTCGTCCATCCTGAACATTTTTCTTTTAATTTTAGTATCTTTTTCGCTAATCTCCTCTTTCTTTGTGTTGTAGTTTCAAGTGTTCTTTTTTCCGCCAATCTCCTCTTATTTTGCGTTGTAGTTTCAAGCGTCATTTTTATTCCCGCGAATAGTTGTTGAGTCGTTGAGCGCAAAACCTTGAATGTCACGTGAAATCTGTATTGCATAGATTATATAAGCTCAGTCGATGCAGCCTGACAACAGACTAGTATGATGTGATCACTTTCCTACAAAACCCCATTGCCAACAGCCGCAATATGCTCGCCACCTGCCTAACAAAATTCATTGTGATATTGTTGCCTTTTATAATAACAACAAATTATCACAGCATATCAACATAAATGCTCGAGTTTGATATGCAGCCCAACACCAACAAACATGATGATCACTACCTGCGCTTACCTTAGCAACAGCATGCTGGGCAGGCAGCGCAAATAGAAAGACTCTCGCCTGACCTCACAAAACAACCCACTGCATAACAACAAACAGTCATCACTACTTGCGCTTGGCTTGGCAACAGCATGTTAGGCAGGCAGACCAAAACACAACAATTGTTGTCTGGCCCAACTAACCACCCTCTGCATAGCAACACATGGTTGACATGCTTGGTAGGCAGGCCAACGGTACCACACAATTGTCTATACTGGACTATTTGGCATGTTTCGGGGATTGGAAAAATCGTTGGCATAAGTGTATTTCATCGAGAGGGCAATATTTTGAAGGGGATGAAACTGATTTACAAGAATAAAAAAAAGATTCAAAGATTCAAATTCACCTTAATTTTTGCCCACAGGTAAAAAAAGAAAATATTAATCCTGGCAATCCCAATAAGGATAATGGAAAACTTTTATCAAATTATTGCATTGTCATCGGTCCTTGATAGGTGTGCAAAATTTCAAGTCGATCAGATGTTTAGAAGCCAGTGAAAATTAAGCTCAAAGATTCCGTTACATACATACATTCATACATACATACATACATACAACCCGACCTAATAAAAGTGTGTTAAAAAAGATTCAAAGATTCAAATTCACCTTACTTTTTGCCCACAGGTAAAAAAAGAAAACATTAATCCTGGCAATCCCAATAAGGATAATGGAAAACTTTTATCAAATTATTGTATTGTCATCGGTCCTTGATAGGTGTGCAAAATTTCAAGTCGATCAGATGTTTAGAAGCCAGTGAAAATTAAGCTCAAAGATTCCGTTACATACATACATACATACATACATACAACCCGACCTAATAAAAGTGTGTTAAAAAAAAGATTCAAAGATTCAAATTCACCTTAATTTTTGCCCACAGGTAAAAAAAGAAAATATTAATCCTGGCAATCCCAATAAGGATAATGAAAAACTTTTATCAAATTATTGCATTGTCATCGGTCCTTGATAGGTGTGCAAAATTTCAAGTCGATCAGATGTTTAGAAGCCAGTGAAAATTAAGCTCAAAGATTCCGTTACATACATTCATACATACATACATACAACCCGACCTAATAAAAGTGTGTTAAAAAAAAGATTCAAAGATTCAAATTCACCTTAATTTTTGCCCACAGGTAAAAAAAGAAAATATTAATCCTGGCAATCCCAATAAGGATAATGAAAAACTTTTATCAAATTATTGCATTGTCATCGGTCCTTGATAGGTGTGCAAAATTTCAAGTCGATCAGATGTTTAGAAGCCAGTGAAAATTAAGCTCAAAGATTCCGTTACATACATACATACAGCGCGACCTAATAAAAGTGTGTTAAAAAAAAGATTCAAAGATTCAAATTCACCTTACTTTTTGCCCACAGGTAAAAAAAGAAAATATTAATCCTGGCAATCCCAATAAGGATAATGGAAAACTTTTATCAAATTATTGCATTGTCATCGGTCCTTGATAGGTGTGCAAAATTTCAAGTCGATCAGATGTTTAGAAGCCAGTGAAAATTAAGCTCAAAAATTCCGTTACATAAATACATACATACATACATACATACATACATACATACAACCCGACCTAATAAAAGTGTGTTAAAAAAAAGATTCAAAGATTCAAATTCACCTTACTTTTTGCCCACAGGTAAAAAAAGAAAATATTAATCCTGGCAATCCCAATAAGGATAATGGAAAACTTTTATCAAATTATTGCATTGTCATCGGTCCTTGATAGGTGTGCAAAATTTCAAGTCGATCAGATGTTTAGAAGCCAGTGAAAATTAAGCTCAAAGATTCCGTTACATACATACATACAGCGCGACCTAATAAAAGTGTGTTAAAAAAAAGATTCAAAGATTCAAATTCACCTTACTTTTTGCCCACAGGTAAAAAAAGAAAATATTAATCCTGGCAATCCCAATAAGGATAATGGAAAACTTTTATCAAATTATTGCATTGTCATCGGTCCTTGATAGGTGTGCAAAATTTCAAGTCGATCAGATGTTTAGAAGCCAGTGAAAATTAAGCTCAGAGATTCCGTTACATACATACATACATACATACATACATACATACATACATACATACATACAACCCGACCTAATAAAAGTGTGTTAAAAAGATTCAAATATTCAAATTCACCTTACTTTTTGCCCACAGGTAAAAAAAGAAAATATTAATCCTGGCAATCCCAATAAGGATAATGGGAAACTTTTATCAAATTATTGCATTGTCATCGGTCCTTGATAGGTGTGCAAAATTTCAAGTCGATCAGATGTTTAGAAGCCAGTGAAAATTAAGCTCAAAGATTCCGTTACATACATACATACATACAACCCGACCTAATAAAAGTGTGTTAAAAAAAGATTCAAAGATTCAAATTCACCTTACTTTTTGCCCACAGGTAAAAAAAGAAAACATTAATCCTGGCAATCCCAATAAGGATAATGGAAAACTTTTATCAAATTATTGCATTGTCATCGGTCCTTGATAGGTGTGCAAAATTTCAAGTCGATCAGATGTTTAGAAGCCAGTGAAAATTAAGCTCAAAGATTCCGTTACATACATACATACAACCCGACTTAATAAAAGTGTGTTAAAAAGAATCAAAGATTCAAATTCACCTTACTTTTTGCCCACAGGTAAAAAAAGAAAATATTAATCCTGGCAATCCCAATAAGGATAATGGAAAACTTTTATCAAATTATTGCATTGTCATCGGTCCTTGATAGGTGTGCAAAATTTCAAGTCGATCAGATGTTTAAAAGCCAGTGAAAATTAAGCTCAAAGATTCCGTTATATACATACATACATACATACATACATACATACATACATACATACAACCCGACCTAATAAAAGTGTGTTAAAAAAGATTCAAATATTCAAATTCACCTTACTTTTTGCCCACAGGTAAAAAAAGAAAATATTAATCCTGGCGATCCCAATAAGGATAATGGAAAACTTTTATCAAATTATTGCATTGTCATCGGTCCTTGATAGGTGTGCAAAATTTCAAGTCGATCAGATGTTTAGAAGCCAGTGAAAATTAAGCTCAAAAATTCCGTTACATAAATACATACATACATACATACATACATACATACATACATACATACATACATACATACATAAATACATACATACAACCCGACCTAATAAAAGTGTGTTAAAAAAAGATTTAAAGATTCAAATTCACCTTACTTTTTGCCCACAGGTAAAAAAAGAAAATATTAATCCTGGCAATCCCAATAAGGATAATGGAAAACTTTTATCAAATTATTGCATTGTCATCGGTCCTTGATAGGTGTGCAAAATTTCAAGTCGATCAGATGTTTAGAAGCCAGTGAAAATTAAGCTCAAAGATTCCGTTACATACATACATACAGCGCGACCTAATAAAAGTGTGTTAAAAAAAAGATTCAAAGATTCAAATTCACCTTACTTTTTGCCCACAGGTAAAAAAAGAAAATATTAATCCTTGCAATCCCAATAAGGATAATGGAAAACTTTTATCAAATTATTGCATTGTCATCGGTCCTTGATAGGTGTGCAAAATTTCAAGTCGATCAGATGTTTAGAAGCCAGTGAAAATTAAGCTCAAAGATTCCGTTACATACATACATTCATACATACATACATACATACATACATACATACATACAACCCGACCTAATAAAAGTGTGTTAAAAAGATTCAAATATTCAAATTCACCTTACTTTTTGCCCACAGGTAAAAAAAGAAAATATTAATCCTGGCAATCCCAATAAGGATAATGGGAAACTTTTATCAAATTATTGCATTGTCATCGGTCCTTGATAGGTGTGCAAAATTTCAAGTCGATCAGATGTTTAGAAGCCAGTGAAAATTAAGCTCAAAGATTCCGTTACATACATACATTCATACACACATACATACATACAACCCGACCTAATAAAACTGTGTTAAAAAAAGATTCAAAGATTCAAATTCACCTTACTTTTTGCCCACAGGTAAAAAAAGAAAATATTAATCCTTGCAATCCCAATAAGGATAATGGAAAACTTTTATCAAATTATTGCATTGTCATCGGTCCTTGATAGGTGTGCAAAATTTCAAGTCGATCAGATGTTTAGAAGCCAGTGAAAATTAAGCTCAAAGATTCCGTTACATACATACATACATACATACATACAACCCGACCTAATAAAAGTGTGTTAAAAAAAAGATTCAAAGATTCAAATTCACCTTAATTTTTGCCCACAGGTAAAAAAAGAAAATATTAATCCTGGCAATCCCAATAAGGATAATGGAAAACTTTTATCAAATTATTGCATTGTCATCGGTCCTTGATAGGTGTGCAAAATTTCAAGTCGATCAGATGTTTAGAAGCCAGTGAAAATTAAGCTCAAAGATTCCGTTACATACATACATACATACATACATACATACATACATACAACCCGACCTAATAAAAGTGTGTTAAAAAAAGATTCAAAGATTCAAATTCACCTTACTTTTCGCCCACAGGTAAAAAAAGAAAATATTAATCCTGGCAATCCCGATAAGGATAATGGAAAACTTTTATCAAATTATTGCATTGTCATCGGTCCTTGATAGGTGTGCAAAATTTCAAGTCGATCAGATGTTTAGAAGCCAGTGAAAATTAAGCTCAAAGATTCCGTTACATACATACATACATACATACATACAACCCGACCTAATAAAAGTGTGTTAAAAAAGATTCAAAGATTCAAATTCACCTTATTTTTTGCCCACAGGTAAAAAAGAAAATATTAATCCTGGCAATCCCAATAAGGATAATGGAAAACTTTTATCAAATTATTGCATTGTCATCGGTCCTTGATAGGTGTGCAAAATTTCAAGTCGATCAGATGTTTAGAAGCCAGTGAAAATTAAGCTCAAAGATTCCGTTACATACATACACACATACATACATACATACATACATACATACATACAACCCGACCTAATAAAAGTGTGTTAAAAAGATTCAAATATTCAAATTCACCTTACTTTTTGCCCACAGGTAAAAAAAGAAAATATTAATCCTGGCAATCCCAATAAGGATAATGAAAAACTTTTATCAAATTATTGCATTGTCATCGGTCCTTGATAGGTGTGCAAAATTTCAAGTCGATCAGATGTTTAGAAGCCAGTGAAAATTAAGCTCAAAGATTCCGTTACATACATACATTCATACATACATACATACATACAACCCGACCTAATAAAAGTGTGTTAAAAAAAGATTCAAAGATTCAAATTCACCTTACTTTTTGCCCACAGGTAAAAAAAGAAAACATTAATCCTGGCAATCCCAATAAGGATAATGGAAAACTTTTATCAAATTATTGCATTGTCATCGGTCCTTGATAGGTGTGCAAAATTTCAAGTCGATCAGATGTTTAGAAGCCAGTGAAAATTAAGCTCAAAGATTCCGTTACATACATACATACATACATACATACAACCCGACCTAATAAAAGTGTGTTAAAAAGATTCAAAGATTCAAATTCACCTTACTTTTTGCCCACAGGTAAAAAAAGAAAATATTAATCCTGGCAATCCCAATAAGGATAATGGAAAACTTTTATCAAATTATTGCATTGTCATCGGTCCTTGATAGGTGTGCAAAATTTCAAGTCGATCAGATGTTTAGAAGCCAGTGAAAATTAAGCTCAAAGATTCCGTTACATACATACATACAGCGCGACCTAATAAAAGTGTGTTAAAAAAAAGATTCAAAGATTCAAATTCACCTTACTTTTTGCCCACAGGTAAAAAAAGAAAATATTAATCCTGGCAATCCCAATAAGGATAATGGAAAACTTTTATCAAATTATTGCATTGTCATCGGTCCTTGATAGGTGTGCAAAATTGCAAGTCGATCAGATGTTTAGAAGCCAGTGAAAATTAAGCTCAAAGATTCCGTTACATACATACATACATACATACATACAACCCGACCGAATAAAAGTGTATTAAAAAGATTCAAAGATTCAAATTCACCTTACTTTTTGCCCACAGGTAAAAAAAGAAAATATTAATCCTGGCAATCCCAATAAGGATAATGGAAAACTTTTATCAAATTATTGTATTGTCATCGGTCCTTGATAGGTGTGCAAAATTTCAAGTCGATCAGATGTTTAGAAGCCAGTGAAAATTAAGCTCAAAGATTCCGTTACATACATACATACATACATACATTCATACAACCCGACCTAATAAAAGTGTGTTAAAAAAAGATTTAAAGATTCAAATTCACCTTACTTTTTGCCCACAGGTAAAAAAAGAAAATATTAATCCTGGCAATCCCAATAAGGATAATGGAAAACTTTTATCAAATTATTGCATTGTCATCGGTCCTTGATAGGTGTGCAAAATTTCAAGTCGATCAGATGTTTAGAAGCCAGTGAAAATTAAGCTCAAAGATTCCGTTACATACATACATACATACATACATACATACATACAACCCGACCTAATAAAAGTGAGTTAAAAAAAGATTCAAAGATTCAAATTCACCTTACTTTTTGCCCACAGGTAAAAAAAGAAAACATTAATCCTGGCAATCCCAATAAGGATAATGGAAAACTTTTATCAAATTATTGCATTGTCATCGGTCCTTGATAGGTGTGCAAAATTTCAAGTCGATCAGATGTTTAGAAGCCAGTGAAAATTAAGCTCAAAGATTCCGTTACATACATACATACAACCCGACCTAATAAAAGTGTGTTAAAAAAGATTCAAAGATTCAAATTCACCTTACTTTTTGCCCACAGGTAAAAAAAGAAAATATTAATCCTGGCAATCCCAATAAGGATAATGGGAAACTTTTATCAAATTATTGCATTGTCATCGGTCCTTGATAGGTGTGCAAAATTTCAAGTCGATCAGATGTTTAGAAGCCAGTGAAAATTAAGCTCAAAGATTCTGTTACATACATACATACATACATACATACATACATACATACATACATACAACCCGACCTAATAAAACTGTGTTAAAAAAATCGCTGGTTTTACTTACCCTAAGGATTACTGCTAATATATGTATATAAACATGCATACATACATACAATTACGCGCAATTTTCATAACCTAATTATATACATATGTCCTATGCTAATATATGTTTACATACAATTACGCGCAATTTTCATAAAAAACCCAAAAAGAACAAATCTGTAAACATGCATACAAATCATATGGACATACCAAATGAACAAATCTATTCTGTACGCAAACAAATGTTAGCTAATGTAAACTACATTTCTTCACATCTGCGTATCACTCTCTCCCTCTCATTTCTCTCCGGCAGCCATATTAATTAATTTCCTACTGTTAACTTTTGGTGAAGTAATTTTTGAGTTGAATTTCTTACTCGTGTTTTGTTATATCCCAAAATGAGGAACGGGCCGGGACTGCGTCTTCTCTATGAATTTACGTTCTCTGCGTCAAGTGCGCGCAGAAGTGTACACCGTCCGGCACTCGAAGTGAAACCAATTAAAAAGGCCATAAATTTAGATTGGAAAATTACTTTATTCAATTCAAAGTAAAAAATTTATGAAAATAATGTGTGAAAATTAAAAATCAATTTACTTTTGCTCGATATGACCACCTTTCCCTTGACTATGGCCTTGAGACGGTCCAGAAACGAATCGCAAGCTGCCCGAATGTGACTTGGCCAATCGATGACTCAAATTCTCGCATGAACGGGCAAACAAACCCTATCGTTTTGGGAGTTTACGAATTTCTCAATTTGAAAATTTTTTTTCGACAGAAAACACAATGTTCAGAAATTGACCACTTTCGTCCAAGCGAACCAACTCCTTCGCTCTCTCAAGTCTGACATGTTGTTGTTTTGGTATGCTTTGGTTGCTGCTCATGCGCCTTTTGGATCTTGTAAGGCTTGACTTTGAGATCAGTTTTCAGTATACGGCGGATGCTACGGTCAGCTATTTTGTTCTTTCGCCATTTGATTGGCACTTTTTTGGGGATTTCGCTCTTTGTCTGTAACAAGTACAGCACTCGGACACAATTAAGTCTGCACTCGAATTCCCTTTTAATTTTCTTTAAATCTATCTGTCCTCCGCAGAAATCTGAGTAGATCTTGTGGTGCCAAGGAGCCAAGGTGGTCGCTTCTTAACACATCAGTGTCAAAGACCTTAACTTTGATTCGAGCGAAGGCGGGGCAGACGCACAGAAAGTGGTCCCGGCTCTCATCTTCCTCTTCACAAGCTGGGCAGAGTACACTGTCTGAAATGCTAACCTTTCCCATGTGCTTCGTCCACAGAAAGTGGCCCGTCATCAACCCAACCAGCCGTCTGCAGTCCTTTCTGATTAATGAGAGCAGGATTTCCGACATGACAGATAACATCAGTTTAGTCCATCTGCCTCAAGCCTGCCAAGTTTGCTTCTGGGTTGTGGTAACCCATATGATAACCTTGGCTTTGATGGCTGCAGAAAGGAGTGGCAGAACGGGTTCCTGCCCCAAGAAGTTGGCCTCAGAGACCATCCTAGCTAAAGAGTCAGAGGTCTCGTTACCCACGACACCCATGTGTCCCGCGACCCGTGTTAGCATCAGGCTATTAGGTCTACCGACAGAGTTCAGCATAGATTTACAGGACTCGACTACTTTTGATGTGGTTGTGAGGCGGTCTAAGGCCATGAGGGCAGCTTGGCTGTCGCTGCAGACATATATAGATCTGCCTCTCCATCTGTTTTCCATAACAAAGTTCATCACTTCTTGAACAGCATGCACCTACGTTTGAAACACAGATGCACTCATTGCAAGAGCAAGTGCAGTTTTGTCCCGCCGGATTCCACGTAGACCTATGATAGCATCTTTGTAAATATCAATGATAGGATTTTTATTTCTTATTAACTATTTGTTCGTATGATGTGGTAGTTTTTTGTGAATTAGTTACGTAGAATAAGGGGTGTAGAGCAGATCGCCTCCGCGTGGTGCACCCTGGATAGCGCCAAATGATCTGCGGCCTTAACGGCCTTTTTGACAACCTGAACGGTGACGACCCTTGCATTCGTCTTTGGACTAACCCTTCTTTTATTTTTTTTTTACGATTTGGAATCTTCTGACCCCTGTGCTGGTGGTTGCGGCATTCTGCCACCTGAGTATGTTAGGGTGAAACTTAACAGAAATGGCTGGTGGGCTAATGTCGTGACCGCCCCGTCCCGTTGAAACCTTGGCAGGTCTCGGAGTACGTTCCAAACCTGTCGCCATTGGGTTGTCGGTGTAAGTGCGGTTGAGATGACTCCCGTCTTTGCGTCCGGTCTGCATAGACAACCATGGGACCCCTAAGGGACGACTACACTTGACGAGCTTTGGATAGCGGTTTCGAGTGGGGAACCGGTTAAAACAAACATGAATATAAATACAAGCACAACAAAATAAATACCAAAAACTTCAGGTGGTAGCGGGAACTCAAAGTCGAGTCCTAAAACCACCTCTCGTAGGACGCAAGGGGCGTGTACAATCCCGTGTACAATCCTGAGGGCTGAGGTTCCCAGTGGCAGCAAAACGTCGGAATCGACTAGTAGGGTAGAGCACAAGGGGGACCCTGAGGGGAAGTCGGAACCGACTTTCAACAAGAGCTTGGGGGTCACAAGCGGAAACCCGCTTATGGTAGGTTGGCGTTTCCTAATTTAGCGGAACTGGATATGGTGGCCAGTACCAGTAAGGGGTCCTCCCTCAATTTTCCGGGGGCTTCGGGGTTGCCTCTTCGGGGACCCCCTGTTAAGCCTAAACGGCAGGCAGGGCAAAGCAAACGGTCTTTCTCCGACCTTCGTCTCGCTACCAAAATCCTGGAACGCTATGGCGATCAAAATGTTCCTCAGCTATCTGAGAAACATTCTCAGATGCTCGAAAGGGCCAGGAAGGTTCTGCGTGAGGCGAAAGAAGGCAGAGGAAAGGGAGTGAGTGCGCCACAAGTGGATTCGGGGATAAAGAGGCAACGATCCCAGGAATGGGACGCCTCCTTCGAAAAGAGACCCAGGACTAACGGCGGTCTGGCCAAATCATTTAGCGAAGTCGCTAAACAGGCAGGCTACATCACTCTTGGAGTCATGGACAGCGGTAGGGAGGACGGAGCCATTTCCAGGGAGGAATGGAAGAGAGTAGCGCCCGCCATTTCCGCCGTCTTCATGAGGGTAGTAAGGGAAAACCCTGGACCGATGGACTATAGGCTACGGTTTCGAAAAGGTAGTGCTTAAGGTCTACCAAAGCGATACCAGGGTGGATGCCTCTGCACATCCGGAGGTGCTGGAGGGAGAAGGGCCCACAGTTGAGGAAGCTCCTGTGGACATGGAGATAGACTCCGTCACGTCGGAAATTGCCAGTGCTGGTGACGCCCTCTCACGACTAGGGTCCGTCATAAGCATCGGGTCATTCTTCGACAGGGCGGAGGAGGAGAGGCTTCTGGCCTCGGAGAGTGAGGACACCGACCTTGGGGAGGATTCTCGAAGATGATTATTCTTCAGACAAATCTTCAGCACTCTAAGGCAGCGTCCGCATATCTACCTTGTTCAAGGTGGAGCTGCTATAGTTCTGATCCAGGAGCCGTGGCTGAGCAGCAGCGGTATTTCTGGATTTTTTTTAGCTCGGGTTGTATGTATGTAACGGAATCTTTGAGCTTAATTTTCACTGGCTTCTAAAAATCTGATCGTGTTGGAATTTTGCACACCTATCAAGGACCGATGACAATGCAATAATTTGATAAAAGTTTTTCATTATCCTTATTAGGATTGCCAGGATTAATATTTTCTTTTTTTACTACTGTGGGCAAAAAGTAAGGTGAATTTGGTTGTAAAATGAAAAATATTTATTTATTCTTGTAAATCAATTTCATCCCCCCAACACATGGTTGACATGCTTGGTAGGCAGGCCAATGGTACCACACAATTGAGTTGCTATGCAGAGGGTGTTTAGTTGGGCCAGACAACAATTGTTGTGTTTTGGTCTGCCTGCCTAACATGCTGTTGCCAAGCTAAGCGCAAGCAGTGATCACTGTTTGTTGTTATGCAGTGGGTTGTTTTGTGAGGCCAGGCGAGAGTCTTTCTATTTGCGCTGCCTGCCCAGCATGCTGTTGCTAAGGTAAGCGCAGGTAGTGATCATCATGTTTGTTGGTGTTGGGCTGCATATCAAACTCGAGCATTGATGTTGCTATGCTGTCATAATTTGTTGTTATTATAAAAGGCAACAATATCACAATGAATTTTGTTAGGCAGGTGGCGAGCATATTGGGGCTGTTGGCAATGGGGTTTTTTAGGCAAGTGATCACATCATACTAGTCTGTTGTCAGGCTGCATCGACTGAGCTTAGATGTCAGCACTGAGCTTACAGAAAAAGCGGTAGGGTATGTGAGGTATGTGCAATGAAATGGTGTTGCTATATTAGGTTTCGGTATCATGCCTTAGCTTATACAAATTTACATAAACCAACACACAGTTTTCAATAAAATTACATTATGTACATAAGACTAATTAAAAGTGGAAGTCGAAAATGATATAACGAGCTTTGGATTCTAAAAGCTCACTTCAATTCTAATTATTACATTTGAATGGAATTAATTTTCAGACAAATAATTGTAAACATTTCAACACGTCATTTCTCCATTAAGCAAAAAGGAACTGTTTTCGTCAGTTATTTTTGGCGCGTTTCTTCTGGCAGCCTGCCATTTCGCCCATCAGCTGTTCAAAATCCCATAATGTGTGAGTGCTGCCTAGTTTTGAAACGTCCTCATGGGCGCTCTCTCTCTCAAAATGAAAGAGTTTCACATCTTATTATTTATGACACACAATACAGCATAGATGACTAGATGTGAAACTCTTTTTCTCGCGAGAGCGCTGAAAAATGTGCATTTTTTATAACATTTGCCAATATTGCCACACCGGTAGAAACATGAATTGGGTATTTTTTAAACAAAGGTCTGGTATTTTTAGTTTCCACACCATTATATGTAAATGAAATTATTTAAAACTGATATACATAAGTAATTTAATAATAATAAAGTTATGAACCCGAAAAACATAAGTTATAATTAAAAACATGACTTATTGCGATTTTTTAATATAACACAGAAAGTGGGTAACAAAAAAAAAAAAAAAATCTCAAGCAACGCACAGAATAAGTTGAAGCAGATTACCTTTAATTTTTGTAAAACATCTTAAACACAAATTCAGTTCCCTTACCTACGCTTTTCAACCATAGAATATTTACGTATATACAAATTTACATAAACCAACACACAGTTTTCAATAAAATTACATTATGTATATTACATAAGACTAATTAAAAGTAGAAGTCGAAAAGGATATAACGAGCTTTGGATTCTACAAACTCACTTCAATTCAAATTTTACATTTCAATTGAATTAATTTTAAGACAAATAATTATAAACATTTCAACACGTCATTTCTCCATTAAGCAAAAACGAACTGTTTTTGTCAGTTATTTTTGGCGCGTTTCTTCCGGCGGCCTGGCATTTCGCCCATCAACTGTTCAAAATCCCATAATGTGTGAGTGCTGCCAAGTTTTGAAACGTCCTCATGGGCGCGCTCTCTCTCAAAATGTAAGAGTTTCACATCTTATTATCTATGCAATACAGATTTCACGTGATATTCGAGCTTTTCCGCTTAACGACCCAACAACTATTCGTGGGAATAAAAATTACGCTTGAAACTACAACACAAAATAAGAGGAGATTGGCGGAAAAAAGAACACAAAGAAAGAGGAGATTAGCGAAAAAGAGACAAAAATTGAAAGAAAAATTTTCAGGATGGACGAATGACGAAATCGTCGAGAGGAAAACCAAAAAGCGACTATATATGAAATAATATAGAGCCTCACAGTCAGAAGAAGACAGAGTTGCCCGATTACAGCAAATAAGGCAACATAGCGCTGAATATCGAGCCTCACAGTCAGAAAGAGACAGATTAATTCGTTTGCTGCAAATGCGTCAACGAAACGCAGAGGCGAGGAGATTGAATAGAGCCAGCATAACCGGCTTCATGCAGTCAATTAACACGTTTTGTGACAAGATCTGTGAGATTTGCACTAAACGGTGCTATCAAAATCAGATCTCTAAGTGGATTGTAGACACCAAATCAGCACCATATTTGCCTAGCGAATTAAAACAAACAAATTGCTTGATGGTTTGTAAACGGTGTAAGACTAATTTGAGTTCAAAGAAAAATGTTGCACCGTCCAGATCTTATTGGAACAATTTGGACCAAGGATCCGTTCCAAATGTAATAGCGGAATTATAACACGCCGAACAACGGCTGATTTCACGCGTTATTCCATTTGTAAAAATTATCAAGCTAAGTGGCGTATTCGGGCAACATAGTTTTCGTGGCCAAGCGGTATTGTTCGCACAAGATGTTTTTGAGGTTACCGAAAACCTTGCAAACATGTTACCCAGAGCCGCAAATAATGCCGGAATAGTCGTCATTACTGAGCGTTTAGAGAATATTAACATAACACGACAGTTTTCGATATCTAAACAAAAAGTACACGATGCACTCAATTGGCTAATTTTTAACAATCCACTTTACAAAGATGTTACAGTCGATCAGGACGTCGTAATTGAAGAAAATGATATTATAAGAGTAGAAGATGCACCTGCCGAGATTGCTGTAGAGACCAATGATGAACCTACTGAGGATGCTAGTGCTTACATGGAAATTAATGACTCTACGAGAATTGTACGTGCATCATGGTATCAAAGCAACGATCTCATATTCACATCAGGATTCGCAGGAGTTCAATGTTGTGCGATGGCATTAGCCAGAGAACATTAAATATAGAGAATTCTCACGAGCTACGAATGGTGTGAATTGTCAAAAATGAAGTCTAACCGCGGCCGGGGTATGGCAAACTTTTAACAGAGCTGATTGCAGTGAATTCTCTCTTCCTATATTGGCTCTGCACACAGAGAACGTTCTCTGTATATCATAACGTTCTCTGCTTTTGCTTCTGTAGAAAATCAAATTGACGATTAGCCGACGGCATTTTGCAAAGAATTTGCTTGTTCATTTCTACATATGTTCCCTTGATGAATGAAAATTTATTCAACTAAATGATTATTGATGAATAATTTGAATATTTATTATATGCGCCAACATTTCAAATCAAAGTAACTTTAATATTTTGATTTAATTTAAAAAAATGCATTATAAAACGACCTCTCACATCTTGGTATGTGCATTTTAGTAAATTGAAAACTATACAAATTTGATGAAAATTTTTACATACAAGTGCTTTGGTGTTTTGACATATGTATGTAAATATATGTATATCAATATATACATACATATGTATATGTATTATGTTAGCTATGTTTGTGCAAAAGTTCAATTGGATCTTCAATTCTTATAGTGTTACATATGTATGTATATATCATATTTACATTTGAATATGCATTCATTTGTTCCTTTGCAAACGAAATTTTTTTCAATTTAGATTTATTACATGGAATAATATATGTATGCATTTTATAGATAGTATAAAACTTTGAAATTTAAAATAAATAAAAGAAAACTTCAAAGAAACGTATGTATTTTTATATAATAGGACTATGAATAAGTTCGTGCGTATGTTTTGACCACTTGTGCAACATGTGGCCGAGCATTGTCATGTTGCAAAATAACTTTGTCGTGTCTATCGGCGTATTGCGGCCGTTTTTCTCGCAGTGCTCGACTCAAACGCATCAATTGTCGTCGGTAGACATCCCCCGTAATCGTTTCATTCGGTTTCAGTAGCTCATAATACACAACACCCAGCTGGTCCCACCAGATACACAGCATAACCTTCAGGCCATGAATATTCTGCGCCGACGTCGATGTTGAAGCATGGCCAGGGTATCCATACGTTGCCCGACGTTTTGGATTGTCGTAATGGACCCACTTTTCATCGCCAGTCACAATTCGATGCAAAAAACCCTTTCTTTTGTGCCGTTGAAGCAGTTGTTCGCATGCCATAAAACGGCGTTCAACGTCTCTTGGCTTCAATTCATACGGCACCCAATGGCCTACCTTTCGGATCATTCCCATGGCTTTTAAACGTTTGGAAATGGTTGATTGATCAACTCCCAAAGTTTTTGCAACCTCTTCTTGCGTTTGAGCCGGATCTTGATCGAGCAATTCCTCCAATTCGGTATCCATGAACTTTGGCGGCGCACCCTCGCGTTCTTCGTCTTCCAAGCCAAAATCACCACTTTTAAAGCGTGCAAACCACTTCTGGCACGTTCGCTCAGCTAGAGCATGCTCACCATAAACTTCCACCAAGATACGATGACTTTCGGCTGCTTTTTTCTTCATATTAAAATAATGAAGAAGAATTCCCCGCAAAAACACATTATTTGGCACGAAATTCGACATTTTCAAGTGTGGTAAAAATATTGTTGTTTACGCTTCAAATAAAAAACTTATACTGACGTTTGTGCCTTACGACAGTAGCTCTCCAATGAATGTTTGGAAATGTGGATCGATGGAATAATAATCAAGTTACGCCATCTGTTGTAAAACCGCACGAACTTATTCAGGGTTATTTTTGGACAAAAAGAAAATAGGCATTGTTATACATTTGCTTGAAATAAAATTGACCGACAGCATTTTGCAAGGCATTACGTTTTTATTTCTGTTCTGTAATTTTTCATCCACATCCTATTGCAGGAGGTATACAAGCATGGTTTGTATACAAGTTTTAATATTCAAAATAAATAAAAGAATAATTTTAACAAACCCAAGATATCCTCCATATTTACATATTTTATAGGATAAAAAAGCATATTCGTATGTTACCGTAAGTATGTATATTTGGATTAGTAACAAAATCTGTTTAAACTGTTTCTTACTACATACATATGTATGTACATGTATACATACACATGTAGGAAACAATTAATCAAAAGTTCAATGCACTGAAGCAGCCATGACCTACCTCACGTATTGGCATATTGATGCCCTATTGTATGTATGTCGGTACATACATATACATACATTCTCGACTCCCTGTAAAACTATGCTTATTAGTATACACATACATATGTATGTACATACAACAGCACACACAAAGCACTGGCTTTATGCCTCTGCACGCGTATGTTTCCAAAGCTAAACTTATAAGCCTAGCGACTGCAAGAACAAAATACATTCATAGGCGCAGTCGCAGCGGTCAGATTTTTTTAGTCGCAACGACGCTGAAAAATCCAAAATATTCTATAACACTAAGTTCGAGCTCATATGCTCATATGCCCATATGACAATTTTCTCGTCAATTCGAAAATAGTCAATATTGTAATATTTCGCGTTGAATTACACAGCCCCACAAAAAAAAAAAAAAATTTTAAGTCCCAGAAACTTGACCTCGGTTACTATATGTTTTTGGGGTCGCTGAATCCGAACCCGGGGTCAGTTTCACCCCATCAGGTCAATTTCAAGGTCAGTTCAAGGTCAAATCATCAAAGTCTGTAAAAATGGACCCTAACCATACTATCTTGGGGTTTTTGGAGTCGCTGAATCCGAATCCGGGGTCAGTTTCACCCCATCAGGTCAATTTCAAGGTCAGTTCAAGGTCAAATCATCAAAATCTGTAAAAATGGACCCTAACCATACTATCTTGGGGTTTTTGGGGTCGCTGAATTCGAATCCGGCGTCAGTTTCACCCCATCAGGTCAATTTCAAGGTCAGTTCAAGGTCAAATCATCAAAAATTGAGTACGCTAATGTTAAAAGTGTCACGAAACCGGTTTACTTATCTCGATTTCAGGAAGAAGAAGTATTATTGGATTCGTTTGCAAGTGAACATACGGATGTTGAGCAAAATTTGGAAACTGATGCAGATGAGACTTTGGTAGAAGAAATAGAAAGAGTACCTGATGAAGAAGGATTTACAGAAAATGACGAATCGATTGATGATGACACTGACGTTGTTAGTGCTAGTGATGACGAAGAGTACACTCCAAATAATGCTGAGAATAGCAAAGGTCCAATTACACAAGAACATGTGAATGATCTCATACGTGATTTGGGTTTCAATAGTGATAGAAAGAAGATTGCGCCCATCAGAGCGTACGTGACGTCACGTTTGCAGAGTTGTGCAGTATTGCCAACCATTTGCTCTTCGCAATAAATTTAGTACTTTTTTATACCGAAAATGCGACAATTTTTAAGTTTGTTGTTTGTTTCTTTTTGTTTTTAATTTAAGGCTACCGAGACTTTAGGTTGAAAAAAAAACTGTATTGTTATACAAAAGAAGTTTTAGAAAGGCCACTCTGAGAAGATTTTAGTGCTAATGAAAATTTTTTTTACTCTTATAAAATTTGATATTTGAAAGTACAAATTTAATGTTTGGCTCCATTTAAGGCTATGCAAAAATATTAAATGCCCCTCTCTCAACTCTTCTTAAGATTGAAAACCTTTTTACACATTTTAAAAAGCCTTTGAATTTATTGAATGCGAATTGAAACCATAGAGGTGTAATCGTTTCTTCCGGTCATCAATCCTTAGTGAGACATAGAGCATCAAGAGGTGTATTCATAGTAAAAATAAGCAACAAAATACCAGAAAATACTTAAGAAACCATAATGACATTTTTATAAAAAGAATACCTTATCTAGTTACATAACCTCAAATATAGCAAATAACTCGTTCCCTTAACAAAAGAGTCTCGCTTAACAAAAGAAACCAATAAATTAAATTGTACATAAGCATAACACATTTATTGAAAAAAAACGCACATTTTAAAGACAATTTGTCACGCATACAAAGTTCTTTAAGTTTATATCCAAAGCTAGGCAACACTGCAGTAGCGAGAGAGAGATTTGACTGCCGAAAGCAGAAGAACACCAACAACCCCTGCAATCGCGAGCAATGCCACCAGATGTTAAAAAAAAGTAAAGCTAAATAAAACTGAGTGAATTATTTAAATAATTATTAAAAAATGTATATTTTACAAAATTATAAACATGACATTTTAATTAGAACAGCTAGAAAAATGTCATGAAGAAAGAACTAAAACTCCGAGACAAAAAATAATAAAAATAACAACAAAAAAAATGCTAAATCAAGTTACGAAAATGGTAATCTGGCCATACTGGAGCTAAAATCACGTAACTATTTGTCAAATTCGCTGAGCGCAAAGTAACGGGACCACGAGGGGCGCCATCTCATTATTCTTTGCATCATGTTTGGGTTTACCAAAGGACGGAGCAGAGTACCTAGCATCATGGCTAAAAGGAAATACTAATGTAGCTGATCAAATTAAAGTTTCTTACTATCGAGATAGGGATAAGGAATTTCGTGAATATTTCGCTAATGATGCAGAATACTCTCTGGTGTATTGCAAAGATATAGTTGGATTGATGAATCGCTTCAAGCAAGGATGTTATAAAGCTAACGAGTGGAGATTGTTCATCGATTCGTCAAAGAGAAGTTTAAAAGCTGTTTTACACAATACAAATGTTTATGCAGCTGTTCCCATAGGATATTCGGTAATATTGGATGAGAAATACTGCAACATGGAAGTAATATTAGATAGAATTAAATACAAAGAACACCAATGGCAAATTTGTGGGGATCTTAAGGTTCTAACAATACTTCTAGGGCAACAATCGGGATTTATAAAATACCCTTGCTTTTTATGTGAATGGGACAGTAGGGATCGGACAAATCATTACTCCAAGAGTATTTGGCCTTTGAGACAAAAGCTCGAACCGGGTTCTAAGAATGTAATAGAACAACCACTTGTTGATCCATCAAAAATTCTAATACCACCTCTGCACTTAAAATTAGGACTTATGAAACAATGGGTAAAATCACTTAATAAAGATGGTAGTTGTTTTAGGTATCTCCGGAATCAATTTCCAAAATTAAGTGATGTTAAAGTACGTGAAGGAATTTTTTTGACGGACCTCAGATTCGTAGGATGATAAATGATAAGGTTTTTGTTACCAAAATGGACGAGAAAGAGAAAGAAGCATGGTTGTGTTTCAAAAACGTAATTGAAAATTTCTTAGGAAATCGAAAAAGCCCGGACTACAAACAAATAGTATTGAATTTAGTGGAAAGTTATAAAAATCAAGTCTGCTTAATGAACCTCAAATTGCACTTTTTACATTCTCACGTAGATGACTTTCCAAATAACTTGGGAGATTACAGCGAAGAGCAGGGAGAAAGGTTTCACCAAAATATTAAAGAAATGGAGCGGAGGTACCAAGGAACATGGAATATAAATATGTTAGCAGATTACTGCTGGTCGTTAAAAAGAGATCTGCCATCGAACTCCAAAAAGCGGAAGCGAAACCACCTACGTAGATCTTTTGACAATAAAATAGTTCGTTATCATAAAAAAGAGTAATAAAGTAGATTTTGCATGAGTATTGTGAAATACATATTCTTCTAAAAAATTTTAATGTATCTAATTGTGATATAGATTTAATGGACGGGATTGTATTTGTGTGTATATTGTTATTTTCTTTTTTTTAATACCTTTTACATTGTTTCAGCTATTAACAAATTTTTTCACTCTGTTTACTTTTTAGAGTTTGAACTGACCTTGAAATTGACCTGATGGGGTGAAACTGACCCCGGATTCGGATTCAGCGACCCCAAAAACATATAGTAACCGATGTCAAGTTTCTGGGACTTAAAATTTTTTTTTTGTGGGGCTGTGTTATTTGCCAATATTTGGTAAATCTTCAATTTTTGTCAAGTCGAGTAGCCGCGGCTCCGTACATATGTATGCATCAATATATGTATGTAAATATGTGTTCTAAATTCTCGACAGCAATAGCAAATCGAAATATTTTTTCTGTCGCAAGTGCTCGCAGCTTCATATGTATGTATGGCTATGGCAGTTTGTATGCATGTATTTATGTACTATATATGCGCGTTTGCTTTTGCATGCCCATAGGAACGATTTTTCATATACAGATATTTATTTTATTGAGCTGAACGAATATATTGATATTGTAATGAAATCCTGTCGAATTATATTATTGGTATATGTTTCTTTAAGATCCTCTTACCAAATAAATATTGTTATCCTTAAGAAAATGAAATACTATTTTTTTAATTTTAATTTTTTATTTTTATTCACAAGTAATTTAAGTAATCTTATATGTATATGTATATATATAACAATGCTATAAATAATAGGTTTTTACATTTCATGAAATGAAAAAAAAAAAAAATATAATTATTTTTATTCACAGAAATTTAAGTAATCTTATATGTGTATGTATATATATAACAATGCTATAAATAATAGGTTTTTACATTTCCTGAAATGAAAAAAAAATATATAATTATTTTTATTCACAGAAATTTAAGTAATCTTATATGTATATGTATATATATAACAATGCTATAAATAATAGGTTTTTACATTTCCTGAAATGAAAATAAAATATAATTATTTTTATTCACAGAAATTTAAGTAATCTTATAGGTAATATATATGTATATATATAACAATGCTATAAATAATAGGTTTTTACATTTCCTGAAATGAAAAAAAAATATAATTATTTTTATTCACAGAAATTTAAGTAATCTTATATGTATATGTATATATATAACAATGCTATAAATAATAGGTTTTTACATTTCCTGAAATAAAAAAAAATATAAAATTGAGAAAGCACGAATTACGAAATTGTTCTCATGCTATAACAATTTCTCATACGACTTCGATATTGGCATCGATTAAGTCATTGCAATTTTCGTCATGGCGTGGGTGCACTTTTCACATTTTAACTTGCACAGCATTTTCTGGTAAATACCATAGCCTGTGAAGTAACGATGCACTTGCACCTCAGCTTCATTACTTTCTTCAGCAAAATTTATGTCTTCCACATCAATCTCTTCTAAAACGAGATCCTCATTTCGCTGGTCTCCTACCTCTGTCTCAAGATGACGATCCTCGGGGCCTATATATGTACCAATCTAAATTTATATCGTCATCATCTGTACAATTAGAACCTTTCTTCTCAAATCTCTGGCGTAAAATTTTCATTGAGATCAGTCGCGCAACTATGTATTGAATTTCGTGAGCTGTTGGATGGGTATTCATACCCTGACTAGCTCGTATGCGATAGAAAAAGTTTTCTAACGCATCTTGATTCATTTTCCCGGTGAAAATAAATTTGAGGGAGCTGTGCTCAATCAAAAGTTCCTCGCATAACTTTTGCATCGCTGAAATCGTTATGCGGAAACCTTCGATGCACTTCACGCGTGCGTTTTCCGGCAACTTGAATGACCGCAAAAAATCTAGATGTTCATTCAATCTATCAATATTTTTGCTGTCACCCCGCCTAATCGGACATTTTGAAGGATTTTTCGACTGGAATCTTTTTGCATCCAATTCATCGAACAGATCATTCATTTTTTTAACGAATATCTGTGTGGGCTTAGCGCATTTTATCACGTACTCGTCACTGCCTAATAAATTTTGGGACAAGGCCATGTCGATACCAGATGCTACCGAATTGCTCAGGACCTGAGTCGCGCGTGAAACGCTCATTTTTTCCATAAAACCGGGATATATATGGCCCTCCGTTAGTTTCGGACAAATTTTAAAATGGGGATTCATTTGATCTATATCAAACAATTTTTTGATCACCTTGAAGCTTGTCACTCCATCTGATGTTAAGATGTCATATTTCATTAAGGTATTTCGGACGGACTTTATCAAGTGACAGTAATCGAACATGCAAAAAATTGTTGTGCCTTCGTGCACGAAAAAGGGGCTATCCTCATAAATCCCTAAAGATTTAAAGATACTACTGTTGGAGGGCCCTTGATCGCAAACTATACCCTTCAAATTTAACCCAATTTTTTTTAGTTGTGCGACATTTTTTTCCAAAATGGACATCAATGTCTCCGTACGTATACCACCACTGGAGATATAATACGAAAACACGTATTTCCATTTGGAGCACAATCCCTTAACCATAAAAAATAAACATTTATTCCCAATTTTGTTTTCGCGTTGATCTTCCCCATGGTCTACAAACCCATCGATAACATCTCTAGCTTTATTATAGCTTAAGTCCGATTTGATGATGATTTCATCGAATAATAGAACGCTTATGCGTTCGGTGTCGGACATAGTTGAAACAATTTTTTTTAAATTATCACAGACATTGGCATCGAACCCCGGAACAACATATTTGATGGGGCGCCAACGCGAAAGGGATGATTTATGGGGCAAAGCAAAACCTAGATCGTCACGCATAAACGTATATGCTTTGGAGGACATATAATTGATGTTTTGGGCCAATGTCTTTTCCTCCTCGCTATAACGATTTTTTTGGCCACTGACGATCATTCTTGCGAAAGTTACAGCATCACTGCTTGAAGTTTCTTCCGCAAGAACTGCACGAGTACACAAATATTTATATTTTTGCAGTAGCTTCTCATTTTCTGCTTCTAACTCTTGAATTCTTTTTTTTAATTTTATTTCATTGCTCCGATAATAACGAGCAGCCTGAGCAAATCGTTCGCTACTGCTTGTGATTTCTAAGTCCTCACAGATGTTTTTGTTTTTGGGTACCTGCCTTGTTTCCTCTAGCATGGAATATTTTGCGAATTCTTCTAACGTGAGATCATTTGCTACACCTACACCTACTGTACGATTTACGTACACTTTAGTAACGGGCGGGCAAACCCAATCAGAGCCAGTACTAGGTGAGCGACTTCTAGTAACTGGCTCTAATCTTAAAGATGGAACAGCCCCATCTAAAACTTTATAACGAGTTACTTGCTCTGGACTAAAGTGACGCTTACAAACATATAGCCTGTCAGAATCTGCTGGTTGCACGTTGCAAGCCAGGGCCCAACTATTTCGAGCCTCTCCGCGTCGAGGAAATTCATACAACGTATGACCCTTTTCCACCACGCATCCTACCACGCAACAGCTCCGTTGCTTCTTTGGAATTGTACAGCTGTATGTAGGGTCATCGTCGTGCCGTATTAAGAAAATTTATTTTATAATATAATATAAACGTATAATAATTCAATGAAGGTTATAGGCATGTTTTTATGATGGAACTCCCTTCCCACAGCCCCCAGGCCGCGCCACCACTCTCATTCATCGAATATTGCTGAATGTACTTTAAATCTCTTCCTATTAGTCCCTACTCCTACTACTACTATTTTTACCTTACTTTCCTTTTAATACTTTATCTTTACTACTATCTGTAATTTTAATTTTAATTTTGATTTTACTGTTAATCCTTTTATGTAAACTATTCTTAAGGTCAATCATTGTAAAAATAACCTATGGTTGTATGTTTTGACTTTAATAATAATAAATAAATAATATTTGCTTAAATTTAATCTAAAAACTAATACTTTTCCCTATTTCCCACTATTTATAGCACACTCTAGACTTCATAATCCGCATAAGCTGTTCAACTATGACCCAATTGCAAAGTTCAAAAACGGTTTGAGATAGAAAATTAATAAAAATAATTTTGCTTGATATTTTTCTGATTGGTTGTTTTGATTTTATTCAACAAGGCATAGTAACGGATGCCGGGTATTGTAATATTATGGTTATTAATAAAAAATTATTTTCTATGAAATATATGCACATACACATTCAAAAATAATTTAAATTTCTTAACTTCCTCCACTTTCCTGCCTCAAAACTCTAATGCTACCAGTTAGCAAACCTCACCCTCAATAAAACCTATCCACCCTAATATTATATCAAATGTATGCAATAAAACCTATCCACCCTAATATTATATCAAATGCATGCAATACATATGTAGGTATGTGTGTTTGATATTCTTGTAGGTTCACTTTAGCGAAATATAAAAACACACATACCTACTTATGTATTGCGCAAAAACTTACCTAAACGAAGGGTGGGGATGGCACCCTTTTTCAAACATTGTCCCCCCACAACACATGCCTCAAAGTGTTTTACACACACAAATGAGTTGTGGGGTGGAAGATGTTCCGTCCTGGCAATATGCAGATTCTGCCTCCATTTGTCTGCTATTATGGGGTGCTGTGGGAAAGAAAATAATTTCACTTCACTGTTTTTTAAATAACACCCGCGCACACGACACGTTCTGCTCACTTTTAAATCAAAAAAGTTTAAAAAAATTCAGGAAATCGACAACGAATAAAAATTGCGCGACGTCAATCAAAAGTTTTTCTCAAACTAAAGTTCATTAGACTCTTTTGGTTTGACATGGAAATTTTGGCGCAAATTACGCAAAATCAATTCAAATTCAAAAATGAATTTTCATGCAAATAAAGAGACAAAAAGCACCATAACCTAACTTTGGCACAAAACGGAAAGTTTCCAAAAAAAAAACCTCTTAATTCTCAAAGGCTGTTAAATTTCAGCAGTTGAGCATATTTCTGTTAACTTTGGTGAAAAATGTGGCTGTGGTGTACCTCGCGCGCAAAACGAGTACCCCTGAAAAGTGCTGCCTTTTCAGTTATTGAGAATTCTCTATATTTAATGTTCTCTGCATTAGCTAACATTCTCCGGGCTGTCATTCTTTCCCCGCAACATTGGTCTACAAACATTTTTAATTTAAATATGATAGCAGGTGACCAAATCTATAGCAATATAAGATTTCAAACGGAGAGAAAATTTGCGGCTCATCCTATAGAAAATGATGGCTACCTATTAGTAAGAAACTTCGCAGTCATCCAAGATGACTTGGTCGCATTCGGCAAAAGATTTCAGATCACTTTTGATATTTAGATTTATTGTTAAGAAAATTAAATTTACAACTTTGAATTAATTACTGACACGAGCCCGATCCAAAAAGAGAAGAACATTGAAATTGAAAATGAAATGACAGCTCATGCCAGTAGCACGGTGTTGCCATAGCAAAATTATATAAATTCAACATATGAAATCTTAAGGCTAGTGTAGAATACAATTATAATATAAATTCAACATATGAAATCTTAAGGCTAGTGTAGAATACAATTAGTTTGTGGGTACGCCACATTACTCCCCTCTTAGAAGCATCGCAGGAACAAAAGCAGGCTTAAGACGATCGATGGTAGTTTTGACGTGTTTGCTTCTTATTTGAATTGTGTAATATTTCGGCGTTCGACGCAGGACTTTATAGGGGCCCTGGTACGGCGATGAAAGTGATGGTCGAATTGAATCATCTCTGATAAAGACTTGCTCGCAGGACTTCAGTGATGGATGGATGAAGACTTTGGGTGTAGAGTGCCATGCGGAGTCAAGAGGTTTCAAATTCTGCATAACTAGGCGAATTTCAGAAAGCATCTCGTGTTCGTTATTTGAAGGTTTGCTGTCTACCCAAAATTCCGAAGGTAGCCGAAGTGTAGTTCCGTAAACAAGCTCGGCGGGGGTAGCCTTTATGTCATCCTTGAAAACTGATCGTAGTCCTAGCAAGATTAAAGGCAGGTACGCCGTCCATCTCTCATGATTATGGCATAAAATCGCTGATTTCAGAGTACGGTGCCATCTATCAACCATACCGTTTGCTTGAGGAAGGTACGGCGTTGTTCGCAGGTGGTTAACTCCAAGGCGTCTTAGAAGTTCTTGAAAAAGAGCGCTTTCAAACTGTCTACCCAAGTCAGATGTTATATTCACAGGAATACCAAAGCGCGAGATCCATACGCTTAGCAAGGCTTTTGTCACCGTCGGTGCTGAGATGTCAGGCATGGGAATGGCTTCTGGCCACCTCGTGAATCTGTCGATTATCGTAAGGCAATAACGATTGCCATTGGATAGAGGAAAGGGTCCAACAAAATCGATGTGCGGATGTGAAAAACGTTGTGTTGGTGTTGTAATGCGTTGTAGTGCTGCTCTGTTGTGACGAATAACCTTCGATCGTTGACACTGAATGCAATTTCTGGCAAATTGTCTGCTGTCGCGCTGGATGGAAGGCCACACGAAACGTTCAGACATAAGACGTGCAGTAGCTCTTACGCCTGGATGTGCCAAATCGTGTATAGCATGTAAGACGTTTGATCTGAACTTGCTTGTGATAAATGGACGTATTTTGTTGGTGGACGAATCGCAGTATTCTTTCCGCAAACTAGAAGGGACAGCAAATTTCGTTAGTTTAAGAGAATGAGTCTTATTACCTGACAGCAGGGACAGAATCTCATTATCCGTATTTTGGTCTACAGCTAGGCGGGTATAGTCAATTGGTGAGTAGTCGATCGAATTAATTCGCGACATCAAATCAGCGGAGGCGTTATTTTCACCCTCAACGTGACGAATATCTGTCGTTATTTGTGAAATGAAGTCGAGCTGTCTTATTTGCCGGTCCGACGCTGATGAAATGCCTACACCAACGGCTTGTGGTCGGTGTAGATGTGGCACATTCTGCCTTCTACCATGTAGCGAAAATGGCGTAGTGACATGTACAAAGCTGTCAGTTCACGGTCGTATGTGCATCCTCGAGAAAAAACCCAGCGGTTGAATATTACCATCCACCACCTGATTCAGCACGGCACCCGCGGCGAAATTTGAGGCGTCGACCCGTAATGATAATTCCGCATTGGATACGGGGGGTGCTAGCATTGCACTCTTCGCCAGTTGCTCCTTGAAGGCTTCAAAATTACTTGAAGCCTCGTCGGACCAGGATAGAGGAGTAGAATCGTAGCGCTTGTTTGCGCCTATCATGTCGAAGAGAAACCTTTGAGTTTCCATTGCATGCGGCAGGAACCTCCGATAGAAGTTTAGCATTGCTAGAAACCGCTTCAACTCTTTTGCGACGGTGGGTCGTTTAAAGTTACGAAGGGCTTCTACGCGAATTTCTAGGGGTCGAATGCCATCCTTGGTAATGGAGTGTGCCAAGACCACGAAAAACTTCGTTTATTATGCGTTGAAACGTCTGGGCTGCATTTCGTAGATCGAAAGTCATCTTTGTAAATTCGTATAGCCCGAAGGGCGTAGTGATGGCCGTTTTACAGACGTCATCGGGGTGTACAGGGACTTGATGGAATGCCTTCTGCAAATCAATTTTCGAAAAAATTGTGTTATTACCTGCCAAGACATTTGCGAAATCCTGCAAAAACGGGAGTGGGTAACGATCCGGCGCGGCTTGCGCATTGAGGGATCGGTAATCCCCGCAGGGTCTCCACGATCCGTCAGCTTTGCGCACCATATGTTGCGGACTCGCCCAACTGCTGCTTGATGGCCGGAAGATTCCTAATTTCAAAAGTGAGTCGAATTCAGCACGGGCAGCTGCTAATTTTTCGGGCGAAAGTCGTCGCGGGCGCGAAAAGACAGGCTGGCCTTGCGTTATAATTCGATGAACTACATTGGAATTCGTCGTTGTGCCCATTGGTATTGGCCGGGTGATATCAACGAATTCTTGCAGAATATCAGCGAAATTTGATTCCGCGTTGACAGTTTTGACACTCACCGAAGGTGTCATATGAATTGCGCAAACAGATTTTAATTCGGTTTTACTATCTCGTAAGCATTTCCGCTTGAGGTCGACCAAAATTCCAAAATTACTTAAAAAATCAGCGCCGATGATAGCATGAGAAACGTCGGCAACCAAAAAATTCCAAACGAAATCGCGGCGTAAATTTAAATTTAATTTTAAAATGACTTCACCATACACTCTAATAGGTGAACCATTCGCGGCAAACAATTTTAACCCGGTTGAGTTAGATCTAGCTGCCCTAGTATATGACGGTATTACTGACACATCAGCGCCAGTATCAATGAGAAAATTAATTTTCGACGAAGAGTCAAAGATACGAAGCCGGTAATTTTTAACGATCTCAGGTTGTTTGCTGGTACCTGAAATCGCTGCAGCTGAGCAGCATTATTGAGATGATTGTTTTTGGGAAAACGCATATGGCTTGCGACACTTCGTTGCTTTGTCGGCAAATGTCCGATGATACCAACAAGAATGTCCCGAAGTGGCATGTCGGTTGTCGCGCCGTACGCTCCTTGCACGAGAAGGTGACCTTGATCGAAGAGGACGGTCCTTCAAGGTTAAATACTTTTGCATGTTTCGAGTTAATTCTGCGATCTCGCTTTTGAGGTTAGAAATTTCGTTGTGTGTAGAGACAACATCCACATGACCGTTTTGCCAATCAATGGATTCCACGATGGAATCAGCAATTTTAGCTTTTTCGTCGAGAGGCACTTTTGCTACTATTACAGCTGCTTGTACATACGGTGGAAGACGCGTTACCCACAAGTCGTGCAATAGGCTGTCGTTGAGCGTGGTGCCAGCAACGCGCTTCGTCTCACTGAAAAGTTCGCTTGGTTTACGGTCGCCAAGCGGCATGTCTTTGATCACCTTCTGCAGGCGCCGTTGCTGACTATCAGTGAAATGATCAGTTAGCTTCTGCTTAATGTACCGATATTTTCCGGTTGACAGTGCTGTCTCGATGATCGACCTAAGCTCAAGTAGTTTAGGCGGCGAAAGGTTCGCTAAAACGATATGGAATTTTCTGGAGTCAGAATATATGAGCGAGGCTTGAAACCAGTATTCTAAGGCGTAAAAGTAGACCTCAATGTTCTCTTCACTCATTTGCGGCAGTGGAATTCGTGGTACTGTGTTGTAATTTTCGGTATGCACAGCATCCGAACCGCTATTACCATGTGGGATTCTTGGTGCTGTGGTATAATTTTCGTTGTGCGCAGCATCCGCACCGCTATTGCTAATTGCCATGCTGTCGTTCAGAGACATGGTGTGCAAAATTTGCCACGAAGTGCCACGAAAGGTGTGGTTATGTGGATTTTCGATGTGCGCACTTGCAAACAAACGGCAGCAATTCCAAGTAAGCGGCGAAAATTCAATATAATGGACAACAATTTATACGATAGCTTTTTTAAAACGTTCGGGGTCACCAATTTTGATTTATTGTGATTTATTGTTAAGAAAATTAAATTTACAACTTTAAATTAGTTACCGACACGAGCCCGATCCAAAAAGAGAAAAACATTCAAATTGAAAATGAAATGACAGCTCATGCCAGTAGCACGGTGTTGCCATAGCAAAATTAATATAAATTCAACATATGAAATCTTAAGGCTAGTGTAGAATACAATTAGTTTGTGTGGAAGCTTGAATGAAATTAAATGAAAGAAATCTTGGAAGTACTCTTCGCCAAAGTTTGGAAGATATGTTCATGGTATATAACGCAGGCATACTAATAACAGAGGGTTATTCATTTGGAGTAATGCATTATAATAACAAATATTACTCCAGCAACTCACATTCTTGTGGCCAAAAGGGAGCTACAGCAAAGGGCAATAATGGAAAAGCTTGCGTTATTAAATGTGATAATTTGGACGAGTTCGTAAGGATATGTAAACGCACAACAGGCAGCAAAAATGTACAGTTTACTCTTGATTACATCAATGTTGAAGTCTTGGATATACTTGATGATTCTAAAGAGGTAGAAACACGTGAGAGTAGTGAGATGGTAGCAGCAGTATCCCCAATAATCACTTTTCAACAGAATTTAACTGATCGAACTATTCCACTGCAGACATCAATGATGGCACCGATTGATGTAATGCCTCCTAATGTCGAAGATGAGATACAAACCTTAATGAAATTACCCGCAAGACGAGAGATAACATCGTCAATGTGGGCCATGAACTTAAAGCAGAAGAATTTGCCTGGTACTTTTTGTTTCCCTATGGGAAGAGTGGTTTCGCAGAACAGAGGGCTGTTCAAATTACAGCATTAGACTACTATCAGTTTGGAATTTTGGGAAGTGACACAAGATTCCAACGTAACGATTATCTTTTTTACGCTTTATCGTTCTTTGAATATTATCGAATCAAAAGCACGATATCAGCATGTGGCACGAAAATTGTAAATCAAGAAGGTGCTGTTGAAGATGTCTACCTTTATCTCAAGAATTTGAGAGGTTCTGCAACCTATTGGAGATCAGCTTTAAATGAACTATTGCCCCAAATTAGATGCATAGGAGCCCCAACCGATAGCATACTATATTGCAAAGTATCTATCGAAAGCAGAACCAGAGGGTGTCGATGCTGGAATTGCACAGGCAATACAACAAATCCAACGCGAAGAGACTGACCTTTCACGCAAACTCTTCAAGATATGTATGAAGATTCTTCGTGAACGACAAGTATCAGCTGCCGAATGTACATATCGGCTTTGTCATATCCCATTACGAAACAGTTCGCGACATTGTGTCTTCCTAAACACAAGAAAGCCAGAACAGCGTTACAGAGTATTGCAATTCGATAGAAGCGGACACGCAATTGGTTACTACAGCAATATCTTTGAAAGATATGAAAAACGTCCATTACAACATCCTGACTACGATTTTGCGAACATGAGCCTTACAGAGTTTGCTATGTTGTTTGAACCACATTTTCCGAAAAAGTTAAGCGATACCGAGGAAAGCGTAGACCATGATGCCTATGAGGAACAAACAAACATGCGTCGCCCACTCATCACTCTGTTGGATAAAAGCAAAATGGTTGTGAGAAATGTTCCTGCAGTTGTCAGAGTGCCATATTTTATAGCAGCTTCGGATCCAGAAAACTTTTCCTACAGCTTACTTCTTCAATATATGCCTTATCGTTCGGAAACTGAAATACTTGAAGGCTTCGATAATGCCAAAGCAGCTTTTGTAGCTCAAGAGAGTCGTTTAAGGGAAACAAGTAGACATATGTGCCAACATCGAGAGCGGGACCAACAGCTTGAAAATGCATTCAATCAGATACATGCTTTCGAAATTTTGGAGCAGCCAGAGATTATAAATCCTGAACTTGAAGAGGAAGAGTTACCAGAGAAAGAAATGAGCAATGATCAATTCCAAAGAGCGCAAAATGCGATGAATGTTGATCAAAGACAATTAGTTGTTCTTGTCACAGAGAGTATTAAGAATAAACTCAATGGTGATATGAAACGGGAGAAAATTTTCGTAACTGGTGGAGCAGGCACCGGGAAAACATTCCTCTTTAATCTATTGAAAAACCATATCAACCGATGTTATGGAAAACCGGTGGTAAAAGTCGGTGCTTTAACTGGAGTTGCAGCACGATTAATCGGTGGTACAACGCTACACCGGCTGTTAAAACTACCAGTACAAAAAGATGGAGTAATTGTAAGCATGCCACTTCTTACCGGTAATTATTTGAGAGGAATGCGTCAATTATGGCAAAATATTGAGTTTCTGTTCATAGATGAAATTTCTATGATACCCTTTGAGATGCTTTGTATGATCGACTCTCGTTTGCGACAACTGAAAATCGCAGACGCTTGTTTTGGTGGCATAAACGTGATACTCTTTGGTGACCTAATGCAGTTACCACCTGTTAGAGGACATCAAGTTTTTCAACAACCAGATCATATGAAGCCAGCTACACATTTGTGGCGACAGTTCGGTCTGGTTGAACTTAAACAAAACATGCGTCAACAAGGAGACACAACATTTATAGATGTACTTAATGCCCTACGAGTTGGAGAAATGACGTCTAGACAACTTGAAATCCTTCTGGAAAAAGTTTCAACGGATGCGACTAATGAATTTTCGATTGAGAAAGCATTAAGAATTTACCCAACGAATGATCAAGTTGCTAGACACAATGAAAAAGTTCTCCAGAGTTTTGAGAATAAAGGGACAGTTATTTATACAATAAAAGCACAAGACCAACTTATTGATGCCACTCGTAATTTAGGTAACAAGGACTTAAATTCTGTGATACCTAATGATATTAATAAAACAGGAGGTCTTCCGAAAGAACTGAAAATATTCGTAGGGGCTAAAGTGATGTTGAGGTCGAACATTGACGTGTCAAAAGGTTTAGTGAATGGCAATATGGGTTTTATCACTGAAATCATCTGGCCAAATTTTCGCAGAGACCAACTATACGCGGAAGACATCCCGTCAGTCCGTATCGACTTCGGTTCTGATGGTGTGCACATGATTAAACCGATATCGATACAGTTCCCAGCGAAATATAGCTATGGAACTGCTGAGAGACGGATGTTGCCCTTAATCCTGAGTTGGACTTCGACCGTTCACAAGATGCAAGGTTGTACAGTTGATCATGCAGTCATTTATCTAGGCTCGCGACTGTTTGCTGCTGGACAGGCCTATGTAGCACTTAGTCGTGTAAGATCTTTAGACGGTATGCGGATCGAAGAACTTGATTGCTCTAAGCTAACTGGAAAAACTCCATGCAACAGTGAGGCTTTAAATGAAATGATTAGATTACGAAATGATTCGTAAGACATTTCAATACCACATGTCCACCATAAGACGGATTGATAAATCAAACTAAATACATAATAGTGTAAAAAAACTAAAAAAGCAAGTTGTTACTGCTAATCAAACTAAAAAATTAGAAAATAAAAAATAGTTAAAAAAAAACTAAAAAACACGCTTTTATTGCTAATCGAACTAAAAAGTAGAAAATAAATTTTAATGACAAAGCGACCTATAATGAAGTAATAGCAAATCGAACGATCAGTCATAGTCAACTACCTCAGAACAGAATTATGGCCCCTATTATGAGCAATATTCGATTTCCGACTGTAGTCGAAAGTGCTGATCGAACGAATTTTCATTTGGTATTATGGTGCTCATTCGTTGAAGAATAGGACTATTGTGAATTTCGATCGCTAGACGTATTTACAATAGATAATTTTTTCTCAGCTGATACAGCAAATCAAAATAAAAGAAAAATCGGTTGTGTTGAAATTCTTTGCTAACATTATTTTTAAAAGTTAATAAAAGTTATTTATGTGAAAATGAGTACAACGGAGTTGTGGTTCGACGATTCATCGGACAATGAAAGATTAGCGGAACTAGCTAAATGTAGGAAGCAGTTGAGGGACGCATCCAACCCCCTAGAAATGGCTTTCACTGAGTTAGTTAAGTTTAGTATTTTCAAAATGTGTTGACGTACTTAATATTACAGAAATTTCCTTACAGATTTTTAAAGAACTTTAGATTATCTAAAGAGGCGTTTGTGAACCTACTGTCACTACAGAAAACCAGTTGCAGCAGTGCACCCGAGCCAAATCGATTCCTAATATTTTAAAGCTAGCCACAGTTCTGCGATTTTGTGCTCAGGGATCGTACCAATTGAGTATTGGTAATGAAGGTATCATAGGACTTGCTCAACCCACTGTGTCTGTTGTGCTATCAGAAATAATAGATGTCCTGGAAAATTATATTTGCCAAAGATGGGTAAAATTTAGTAGCACAGAGACTGATCTGCAACAAAGAAAAGCACATTTTTATAGCAAATACCGGATTCCAGGAATAATTGGCTGTGTTGATGGCACGCATGTTAAAATTGTCGCTCCCAGGAAAGAAGTTCAGCATTTGTATTACAACAGGAAGGGATTCTACAGCATTAATGCTATGATTGTAAGTAGACATTTGCATATATTTAAATATGAGTCATAAATTCTAAATGCGAATAATGTAAATTTTAGGTTTGTGATCATACAATGAAAATAACCTATATAAATGCGAAAAATCCAGGAGCTACTCATGACTCCATGGCTTTCAACATGTCGCCATTGAAAGCGTATTTAGAGGAGCAACATCTCAATGGCCGTCGCAATACTTGGCTCCTCGGTATGTAATAAACACCAATTGAAACTCCGTTTTTAATAATTTTTGTCTGTCTCAGGTGATGCTGGATACGCTCTAAAACCTTATTTAATGGCGCCGTTCAGAAACTCTGAGGAAGGGTCTCCACAAAGGACCTACAACAAACAGCATGCCAAAGCGAGAAGTATAATTGAGAGAACAACTGGAGTCCTGAAAAATCGATTTAGATGTTTGTTGCAGGCAAAAGCTCTTCACTATTCTCCAAAAAAAGCAACACAAATTATTAATGTGTGTGCAGCTTTGCACAACATTTGCTTGTTTTATAATGTTCAACTTCCGGATGAAGAGTTATCCGACGAGACCCTCAACGATGATGCTGCAGATATTGAAGTGGAGTCAAATAACGGAGAAGCAGAACACATAAGAAATGAAATTCTTAGAATATTATAAAAAAATTTAAGAAGTATTAAATAGAAACCTTTATGCCACAGTTTCTGTTTTATTTTTGTTATAAATTTTCTTTATTCAGTTATTCATCATTAGAAAAAAATATGTATTTCAGCTCTACGTATTTCAATTTGCTATTTAGTTCAAAATCAATCTCATTTCTTTAATAAAAAACATTAATTCATTTGTTTAACCTACTTTAAATATATACAGTCTTTTCCTTATACTAATATAAAACAAAAAATATCACTTCAGTTTCTTTAAGGCACATAGCTTAAAGCTATGTAAGTATAAAAAATACCTATAAATAACCTACTTTAAATGTATACAGTCTTTTTCCCTAATACTAATATAAAACAAAAAATATCACTTCAGTTTCCTTAACACTAAATATGGCCCCTATTATGAGTTGCATTCGATCTTCGACATTCGTTGGTTGTCGAAGATCGAAAATCGAATGTCAATTTGGTATTATGAGCGGTGTAACCCTTTCGAAATTTTCGTTGAATACCGAATTTAGAGTCGAATGCCATTTTGCTTTCGATTGTGGAGCGTACTGTGGGAAAACTTGTTAAAATGTAAGTTGTTTGCGATTATTTATTGTTTTATAGTAACCAAATAATAAATATATACTAATTTTGTTAATTTTATGCAGGTCGAAAGTCGTGAATACCAAACAGCAACTAGAAAAACTAGTTGCATTAATGGAAGAGAATCCACAATTTGCAAAAGGGATTTGCAGCAAAGTACATGCAGCCAAAAAATGGGAAGAATTCACAACGGAGCTGAATTGCTTGGGACCACCAATTAGAACGGCAGCAAAATGGATTAAGGTTAATAATGGTTTTTTTTTTTTGTGTGATGTTTATATAAATACATTTTTCCCTTGGCAGGTATGGGCTGACATGAAGTCAAAAGCGAAAAAAAATGTCGCAAAACAAAGCTGAGCTCCGAGCAACAGGTGGGGGCCCTAACAAACTTCAGGGACTTTCAAATACTGAAGAAAGCATAATCGGTTTGCTGCAATTTGATGTCTGCGTAAATCCGCCTGGGGTGGAATTTGGCCTGGATACAACTACCAGTGACCAGTTCACAGTTTTGTCCGCGTCAAATCCCAGCCCAGAGCTTCTGGTCCAAAACTATGAGGAAAGTGAAGCCGATTTAAATTTAAATGTTCACGAGGAGCCAGCAGGAAAAACCAGAACAAACAAAAAGTCTCAAAAAGCAGAGAGATTGAGGTTACTGGAGTTGCAGACTGATGGCCAAAAACAATTTTATGAACAAATGATATCTACATTGCACAAAATCAAGCAAAGTGCTGCAGAAACAGCGGAATACTCAAAAAAAAATTACGAGTTAAAAAAAAACGCAACCGACGAACTCTTGCAACTAAAACGGGAGAAATTGCGCGTTTACAAAGCAGAAGTTCTGAAGAAGCAACAAGACCGCAGATCAAAACTACAATTAAAAGTAGCAATTTTAGAGATAAAAAAGAAATTGCTATCGAAATAATTTTTATATTTAGTGTTAAGGAAACTGAAGTGATATTTTTTGTTTTATATTAGTATTAGGAAAAAAGACTGTATATATTTAAAGTAGGTTAAACAAATGAATTAATGTTTTTTATTAAAGAAATGAGATTGATTTTGAACTAAATAGCAAATTGAAATACGTAGAGCTGAAATACATATTTTTTTCTAATGATGAATAACTGAATAAAGAAAATTTATAACAAAAATAAAACAGAAACTGTGGCATAAAGGTTTCTATTTAATACTTTTTAGATTTTTTTATAATATTCTAAGAATTTCATTCCTTATGTGTTCTGCTTCTCCGTTATTTGACTCCACTTCAATATCTTCAGCATCATCGTTGAGGGTCTCGTCGGATAACTCTTCATCCGGAAGTTGAACATTATAAAACAAGCAAATGTTGTGCAAAGCTGCACACACATTAATAATTTGTGTTGCTTTTTTTGGAGAATAGTGAAGAGCTCTTGCCTGCAACAAACATCTAAATCGATTTTTCAGGACTCCAATTGTTCTCTCAATTATACTTCTCGCTTTGGCATGCTGTTTGTTGTAGGTCCTTTGTGGAGACCCTTCCTCAGAGTTTCTGAACGGCGTCATTAAATAAGGTTTTAGAGCGTATCCAGCATCACCTGAGACAGACAAAAATTATTAAAAACGGAGTTTCAATTGGTGTTTATTACATACCGAGGAGCCAAGTATTGCGACGGCCATTGAGATGTTGCTCCTCTAAATACGCTTTCAATGGCGACATGTTGAAAGCCATGGAGTCATGAGTAGCTCCTGGATTTTTCGCATTTATATAGGTTATTTTCATTGTATGATCACAAACCTAAAATTTACATTATTCGCATTTAGAATTTATGACTCATATTTAAATATATGCAAATGTCTACTTACAATCATAGCATTAATGCTGTAGAATCCCTTCCTGTTGTAATACAAATGCTGAACTTCTTTCCTGGGAGCGACAATTTTAACATGCGTGCCATCAACACAGCCAATTATTCCTGGAATCCAGTATTTGCTATAAAAATATGCTTTTCTTTGTTGCAGATCAGTCTCTGTGCTACTAAATTTTACCCATCTTTGGCAAATATAATTTTCCAGGACATCTATTATTTCTGATAGCACAACAGACACAGTGGGTTGAGCAAGTCCTATCATACCTTCATTACCAATACTCAATTGGTACGATCCCTGAGCACAAAATCGCAGAACTGTGGCCAGCTTTAAAATATTAGGAATCGATTTGGCTCGGGTGCACTGCTGCAACTGGTTTTCTGTAGTGACAGTAGGTTCACAAACGCCTCTTTAGATAATCTAAAGTTCTTTAAAAATCTGTAAGGAAATTTCTGTAATATTAAGTACGTCAACACATTTTGAAAATTCTGAACTTACTCAGTGGAAGCCATAGGGGGTTGGAGGCGTCCCTCAACTGTTTTCTACTTCTAGCTAGTTCCACTAATCTTTCATCGTCCGATGAATCGTCGAACCACAACTCCGTTGTACTCATTTTCACATAAATTACTTTTTTTAACTTTTAAAAATAATGTTAGCAAAGAATTTCAACACAACCGATTTTTCTTTTATTTTGATTTGCTGTATCAGCTGAGAAAAAATTAGCTATTGTAAATGCGTCGAGCGATCGAAATTCACAATAGTCCTATTCTTCAACGAATGAGCACCATAATACCAAATGAAAATTCGTTCGATCAGCACTTTCGACAACGGTCGAAGATCGAATGTTGCTCATAATAGGGGCCTATAAAAATTATTTCGATAGCAATTTCTTTTTGATCTCTAAAATTGCTACTTTTAATTGTAGTTTTGATCTGCGGTCTTGTTGCTTTTTTAGAACTTCTTCTTTGTAAATGCACAATTTCTCCCGTTTTAGTTGCAAGAGTTCGTCGGTTGCGTTTTTTTTTTAACTCGTAAATTTTTTTTGAGTATTCCGCTGTTTCTGCAGCACTTTGCTTGATTTTGTGCAATGTAGATATCATTTGTTCATAAAATTGTTTTTGGCCATCAGTCTGCAACTCCAGTAACCTCAATCTCTCTGCTTTTTGAGACTTTTTGTTTGTTCTGGTTTTTCCTGCTGGCTCCTCGTGAACATTTAAATTTAAATCGGCTTCACTTTCCTCATAGTTTTGGACCAGAAGCTCTGGGCTGGGATTTGACGCGGACAAAACTGTGAACTGGTCACTGGTAGTTGTATCCAGGCCAAATTCCACCCCAGGCGGATTTACGCAGACATCAAATTGCAGCAAACCGATTATGCTTTCTTCAGTATTTGAAAGTCCCTGAAGTTTGTTAGGGCCCCCACCTGTTGCTCGGAGCTCAGCTTTGTTTTGCGACATTTTTTTTCGCTTTTGACTTCATGTCAGCCCATACCTGCCAAGGGAAAAATGTATTTATATAAACATCACACAAAAAAAAAAACCATTATTAACCTTAATCCATTTTGCTGCCGTTCTAATTGGTGGTCCCAAGCAATTCAGCTCCGTTGTGAATTCTTCCCATTTTTTGGCTGCATGTACTTTGCTGCAAATCCCTTTTGCAAATTGTGGATTCTCTTCCATTAATGCAACTAGTTTTTCTAGTTGCTGTTTGGTATTCACGACTTTCGACCTGCATAAAATTAACAAAATTAGTATATATTTATTATTTGGTTACTATAAAACAATAAATAATCGCAAACAACTTACATTTTAACAAGTTTTCCCACAGTACGCTCCACAATCGAAAGCAAAATGGCATTCGACTCTAAATTCGGTATTCAACGAAAATTTCGACAGAGTTGCACCGCTCATAATACCAAATTGACATTCGATTTTCGATCTTCGACAACCAACGAATATCGAAGATCGAATGCAACTCATAATAGGGGCCTATGACAAAAATTAAGATACAAATAGAGTAATTCAAATTAGAGTTAAAAGCGTGGGATGCTTGATATAGTAAATATTACAATCATTCTATTGGCAACTACCTATGTATGTACAGAGGGTTATGAAAGTTGTATTCCCTGTGTGCTCGCTCGTGTGTTTGTTTAACTAATTCTAATATAACTGTCTATCTGGTTGTGTTATGTCTTCGAGTTTATTTGGTGTATATACGAATTTTATATCTGTGAACGTGTTTTTTATAATTTGTCCGTATCTAAATAAATCCTCAGCTGTTGTATGTATTGCTGCGATTTTTTCGGTTGCAAAAACCTTTTTAATTCGGTTATCAGATAATTTTCGTCAGTAATGGTTATTGTGTGACGCATTTTACTTTGAAATATAATACGCGAACTTGTCTCATTCTGTTGTGTGTTTGCCATCAATGCAATTTGGATACCGTAGGCATTTAGCGGTTGGCGTACTGCCTTGATTATGTCGTTGTATGAACTATCAGATGAGTGTGCAGTACCTATAGAAGAAGTGTTAATTATTTGTCGTGACAAGGCGTCAGCTACAACATTTTGTGCGCCTGGTTTATACACGACTTTTGCTCCATAGTCTTCGATAATATTTTTCCCTCTCTCTAGTTTATGATTCGGATTCTTTTCGATATGGCGTAAGTAAGCGATTGATGGTCGGTATATATGGTTAAGTCGGCTATGCCGTATATGTAATTTCGTAATTTTTGTAGCGACCATATAATACAATAGCGAATAACTCTTACTCGTTGGTACTATAATTTTGTTCTGTGGTACTGTGTGGGGTGATAAAAAATAAATTGGATGTTTATTTTGACTCAATACAGCTCCAATGACTATCTGGGAAACGTCTGTAGTGAGTTCAAAAGCTTTCTCACAATTTGGCTGGCATAATTCCCCCTGCTCCTTTAAGCAATTTTTCAGTTTATTTATGGTTTCTATGGCTGTTTGGTCAAAACTAATTTTTGCCTTCTTTCATTTATTTTTTCCGATATTAGAATTATCCACTTTAAGATGTTAAGTTAAGTGTTTAGCTAGAGCTGCATAGTTTTTTACGAATTTTCTATTGCATCCAGTAAGTCCTAAGAATTCTCTGAGGCCTTTGAGGGTTTCTGGTTTTGGGTAATTTTCTATCGTTTTTATTTTATTCGGATCAGTTGAAAATCTATTGTGCTTTACAATATGACCTAAGTATTCTACGTCTTCCATGAAAAATTTTGACTTTTCATTGGACACTTTTAAAGAGGCATTATTTAAAGCGTTAAAAATAGTTCGGATGTGTTTCATATGCTCTTCATAGGGTGAGGCGTAAATGATTACATCGTCAATGTAAAGATATGCGAATTTACCTATGAAGTCGCGCAGGATGTCATTCTTCACTCCGAAAGGCATTCGAATGAACTCATATTTACCTCAATTCACTCAAAACTCTGTTTTCTCTCTGTCACTTTCTTTAATCTTAATTTGATGAAAACCGGACTCCAAATCAAGTATAGTGAAAAATTTGGTTTTCCCAAAGTTTTGCAGCGTAATATTTAGGTCTGGTATCGTATGTTCGTTTAATTTCCTAAAATCTAACCATACCTCTTTTGGGGTTTCGCTCTCATCTATACCTTTCTTATGTACGGTTAACATGGGTGAATTGTATGGACCGTAGCTTTTTTGTATTATTCCCTCTCTCCTTATTACGAATTCTGCGTCATTTATATTACTTGTATATTGTTTGGTCCATATAAGATCCTTTGTATCTGTCCGTATGCTAGCTTCAATTGTTGTAGTGAAGGGTAACGGTCCTATGACATTATTGTCCTTCATTAACTTATCGATTTCTGCTCGGTACGTGTCTATCCCTATAGTGTAATAATACGTTCACATATGCATTAATCACCTATAAATCCACCAAATGAATCTACCCGTTCACATATGGTAAATTACCTGCAAAACTGACAATCAGCTGAGAACATTGCTTTGAGAGGTTTTTCTTCATAGAAATTATTTTGGTGGAATATTTCGGTGTTTTTGGTTTCTTTAATTATTATTAACGATATGAAGAAAGTACAAGGAGAAGGAATATCTAATTTAATTCCGCGATTGGCTGCTAATAATAAACAGTTCAATCAAATCCGTATGCGACATTTACTGAGGTTGCAAAAAATTATGGCAGCAATACGCATGCAAAATTTGGTATTACATTGTATAATTAGAAGGAACAGGCCAAAAAGTTTATGGACACACGTAACTAATTGTGTTTGTTTTTGTTTTTATTAGTGAATATAATAAGTAACGCGTGTCTTCTAGGTGAGGCATGGAAAGTTCTGGGAGCTAGACATGCCTGGCAGCACCGACCAGTTTTTTAAGGAGTGCTTTAGGATGAGCCGGGATTTCTTTGCCTTTTTATGTAACGAAGTCATATCCATTGCAAAAACTGATACAACGTATAGGAAATGCACCCCTTTAGACAAACGTGTCGCGATTGCTTTATATGCGCTTGGTTTTTCAACTGAATACAGGACGATCGGCAGACTGTTCGGAGTATCAAAAGGAAGCGTATGCAATATTTTACAGGATTTTTGTTCATCGGTCTGGGATAAGCTCGCTCCTAAGTATTTACCCAGCACATTTCTTACCCAAGAGAAAATCGAAGAATGTGTTAAGGGATTTGAGAAAATTGGATTTCCACAATGTTTGTGTGCTGTCGATAAGCGTGTATATTTTACTTAATACCCAAATATCTCATATAAGTTTAATTAACTCCAGATGGATGCCATATTGAAATAAGACCTTCAGCCAGTGCTGCTGTAGACTATTATAACTATAAGGGTTGGTACTCAATGTTTTACTAGCCTAGGTTGACTACAGGTGGACTGTTTATATTGTATATAAGTTCGATGAAAATACTGACCTTAATTTTTCATAGGTATAGGTTTATATCTATAAATGTTGGGACACCCGGTCGCTGCTCAAATTTTCGAGCAGTCGTTATTAAACAAAATTCTTCAAAGCCCTCTTCTCAGCGAGAATACGAAACCAATTTTTGGTACAAATGTTCCAGTCGTTGTGCTAGGAGAGTAAGCGTTTCGCTTTACAGAGTTTCTAATGAAGCCTTACCCTTACAACTCTACCTTACCAACTTTCCAAGTCTAGAAGAGTCGTAGAGAATGCTTTCGGTAACTTGAAAGAAAGGTTTAGAAGTATTGGTAAAGGCATTGATAATGACTAAAAAATGCATCGTCAGTAATAAAATGTTGCTGTATTTTGCACAATTTTGTAAATGAACGTAATGATAGCATTTAAAACAAATGGATAAAAAGCCAAACAAATTTCGAATTCGTAAATCAACGAGAGGAGGATGGTTCCATGTGTAGAAGTCCTCGCAAGTGGGGAAAGTTACTGATCGCCATTCACTTGGGAGTGGCCAGGACGATTCTTCTGCATATGGTTCAAGCAGCTCACAACGTCCGGGATTAGCCCACGTATCGTCTGGGTAGCTTCCGAACATCCGTTCGAGAGTGAGCTAACGTGAGAAGGCGAAACATTCCAGGATAGCTGGTTGTGCGTTGGGTTTGGGACCCGCCACTTAAAAATCCCCCCCAATGAAAAGTTTAAAAAAGCCTCGGATGAGACCTCCCTATACTGATGTCGACCCCTGCAAACGAACTAAGGACTATGATTTGAGGGCATGCACCTGGAATGTCCGGTCCCTTAATGGGGAAGGTGCCTCTGCCCGGCTGGTTGATGTCCTCGTGAGAGTAAAGGCTAACATCACTGCCATATAAGAGATGCGATGGACGGGGCAAGACAAGAAAACCTTAGGACCTTGCGACGTCTACTACAGCTGCCATGTAAAGGAGCGCAAATTCGGTGTCGGATTTGTTGTGGGAGAGAGACTTCGTCGCCAAGTACTGTCGTTCACTCCGGTGGACGAGCGTCTCGCAACAATCCGCATCAAAGCCAGATTTTTCAACATATCGCTAATTTGCGCCCACGCCCCGACGGAAGAGAAGGACGATGCGACCAAAGATTCCTTCTATGAGCGCCTGGAACGTTCCTATGGGCGACTTCAATGCCAGAGTGGGCAAGGAGGGAATTTTTGGTCCCACAGTCGGAAAATTCAGCCTGCACAACGAAACATCCGGTAACGGACAGAGGCTGATCGACTTCGCGGGGCCCGAAACATGGTAGTCTGCAGCACCAGATTCCAGCATAAGAAGATTCGCCAAGCCGCCTGGCTGTCTCCTGATCGAAAAACACGAAACCAGATCGATCATGTTGTGATAGATGGAAGAAGGAAGAGAGACGTATTATCCGAAAGAAGAAACGAGAGGCCGAAATACGTGAGTAGGAAGAGCTTGAGATGCTGGCTAACAGGAACAACGCCCGAAAATTCTACCAGAAAGTCCGGCGGCTTACAGAAGGTTTTAAGACCGGGGCGTTTTCCTGTAAGAACAAAGACAGCGATCTGGTGAGTGACGTACAGAGCAATCATAAATTATGGAGGGAACACTCCTCGAACCTGTTAAACAGTGATAGCTGCGCATGTCACAGAGAATGCGAAGATCCCGATACCCCAATCGTCGACGACGGAATTGACATTTCGCTACTCGACCATGACGAGGTGAGAAAAGCGATATCACGGCTAAAGAACAACAAAGCCGCAGGCGCCGACGGACTGCCGGCTGAGCTATTGAAACGTGGCGGCGAGGAGCTGGTAAGGTGCATGTATTAACTCCTATGCTAAATATGGTCGGATGAAAGCATGCCTGCCGATTGGAATTTAAGTGTGCTCTGCCCAATCCATAAGAAGGGTGATACCGCAATCTGTGCCAATTACCGCGGGATTGGTCTTCTAAATATCGCCCATAAGGTTCTAGCGAGCGTATTGTGTGAAAGGCTGAAGCCCACCGCCAACCAACTGATTGGATGTTATTAGTGTGGCTTTAGACCTGGAAAGTCTACCATCGACCAAATATTCCCAATACGCCAAATCTTAAAAAATACCCACGAAAGGAGAATCGATACACACCATCTTTTCGTCGATTTCTAAGCTGAATTCGACAGTACGGAAAGGAGTTATCTGTATGCCGCGATGTCTGAATTTGGTATCCCCACAAAACTAATACGGCTATGCAAGATGACGTTGCTCAACACCAGCAGCGCCGTCAGAATTGGGAAGGACCTCTCCGGAACGTTTGATACCAAATGAGCTTTCAGACAGGGTGACTCGCTGTCGAGTGACTTCTTTAACCTGATGTTGGAGAGCATTGTACGAGCCGCAGAACTTAATCGCTCAGGTACAATATTTTATAACAGCGTACAATTGTTGGAGTATGCCGTTGATATTGACATCATCGGCCTTAACAACCGCTCTGTTAGTTCTGCCTTCTCCAAACTGGATAAGGAGCCAGTTATGATTTCGAGGTTGTAAAGGACTTCGTTTATTGAGGAACCAGCATTAACACCGATAACAATGTCAGCCATGAAATCCAACGTAGAATCTCTCTTGCCAACAAGTGCTACTTTGGACTAAGTAGGCAATTGAGCAGTAAAGTCCTCTCTCGACGAACAAAACTAACACTCTACAAGGTTCTCATCACGACCTAACGTATGGCGCAGAAGCTTGGACGATGACAACATCCGATGAAGCGACGCTTGGAGTGTTCGAGAGAAAAATTCTGCGTAAGATTTTTGGAACCTTGCATGTTGGCAACGGCGAATATCGCAGACGATGGAACGATGAGCTGTATGAGCTTTACGACGACATAGACATAGCGCAGCGAATAAAGATCCAGCGGCTACGTTGGCTGGGTCATATCGTCCGAATGGATACAAACGCTCCGGCTTTGAAAGTATTCAATGCGGTACCAGCTGGTGGTAGCAGAGGAAGAGGACGGCTTCTTCTGCGTTGGAAAGATCAGGTGGAGAAGGACTTGGCTTCACTTGGTGTGTCCAACTGGCGCCGGTTAGCAGGAGAAAGAAACGACTGGCGCGCTTTGTGAAACTCGGCCAAAATCGCGTAAGTGGTTATAGCGCCAATTAAGAAGAAGAAGAAATCAACGAGAGTAACCAGAATCTACGTACTATACTCAAAACCACAACGTCAGCGCAGAAAAAATTCAAGAATCAGTCGCTTCGTTTTTATCTTCCTTTAAATTTCACTTGTTTCACATTTTTATATTTAAATTCATTTTTTTATTATTAAAATAATTAAACCTACTTAAAGTACTAACAATTCCTTCTGTAAACTTGAAATAAAAATAATTCAATTATTACCTCGACGAGAACACAAAGCCTTTTGTCGCCATTTCCACGGCCATGTCTGCATATACATGCATATTAGGGTGTCCGTTATTTACCAATTTGATTATTTTTGTTGCGACGCCCCCTAAACTTTTAGTTTTCCGTCTAAGAAAAATTATCAGATCAAAATCAGCTCTTAATATTCAGAATAAACCTTGCCCCAAACACGATATATATTTCCCATTTAAATAACATGGGATTTTGTTCCTTTTTGGAATAAACTTTTTGAAGTGAAAACTTCTTTAGAATCGTTGGGAGTGATTTGAGACTCGATGAAACGAAAAAGCGACACCAAAAAAAAGAAGAAAAAAGATATACGTATGTATATGTATGTATAGAAAATGCTTCATTACCAGGCACACAGAAGGATGGCATAGGCAAATTTAAATTTGTGAATTTATATATGTATGTATATATGCGGATATATGTATATATGTTGTGTGTATGTACATATGTGCCTCGCCACAGCAAAACATACGGTAAAATTTGTCAAGAGATCCAGCGCGCATTCATAGGCACAGCGCACATTCATAGGCACAGCATTGCATGTACAGTAGGGCGGGTCGATTTAAAAATCGCTCATTGCTCTATGAAAATCGTATTCTAGGGATCAAAATAAGAAACTTTGCCGAAGGAACCATACCTCTAAAACGAATTCTGATGTCCCCCAATTTCAAAATATCACCATTTTTGGCCTTTACATGAAAAAATCAGCTAAATGGCTATGTTTTTTCTTTATTTTTATTTATTTATAATGTTATCTATATTTTCGCTTAAGAAATTTATTTAGTCAGAACATATGTAAATTAATGAATGTGAGTTATAGAAAAGAAACTAAAAAGTTCGACCCATATTGGGGGACATCAGAAATAGTTTTAGAGGTATGGTTCCTTCGGCAAAATTTCTTATTCTGATCCCTAGAATATGATTTTCACAGAGCAATGGGCGATTTTTTTGCCTTCCCACAAATCGACCCGGCCTAATGTACAGTAACCTTGAACAGGTAGCTGCGGTTGTCGAGCATTTAGAAACATATATTTACATACATATATGGGTGCAAACATATTTACGGAGCCGCGGGCACTCGACTTGACAAAAATTGAATATTGGTAAATAATTCTACGCGAAATATTCCAATATTGACTATTTTCGAATTGTCGAGAAAATTAGCATATGGGCGGCTCGTTTTATGAATGAAAGTACTTGCTCTTAGAACTATGAGCTCGAATTTATAAATCAATTTTTTGATGATGAGTTTTTGTTGCACAGTACAATAGTTGAAACTGTCGCCGTCGCGACTGTTCAGCGCTATGGCAATTACGATGATGGCCGCTACGCCTGCGCCTATTAATGCATTTTGTTCTTGTAGTCGCTAGGCATAGAATTTTAGCTTTGGACGACATACGCATTTACAGGAATAAAGTGAGTGGCCTGTGTGTGCGGTTCTATGTAGATGCATATGTGTATATTAATAAGCATTGTTTTGCTGGAAGTTCAGAACACAAATATGTATGTACGTACATAGGCTAGGCCATAGTATAGCATACATACATATGTATAATATAAAAAGTTCAAACCAAGCGTCCTACGAATGTTTGCGTGTATGTTAGTACGTCTGTGTATTATACGCGTTACGACGCTCATAATAGCAACCGCGTGTGCTGTATTGCGTCCGTATTCTTATATTCGTAAATATTTTCATTTTTAAATATTTACCGCAATTATGCCGAAAAATAATGCAGAAAAGTGTCGTGAATTTCGACAGAAAAAAAACAAAAAGAAAATAAAACTAAACATAAGCCACTCGTATCATTTGTTGAAATTGAAAACATTGAGGATGAATAAAAATAAAATGAAGAAAATAAAATATGAACTTTATAGCAATATTATAATGAACCTATAATTATCCCGCTCCTAATGCTGCTTTCGTCTCATTCTCTCTCAGTTTGTTTTACGGAAGGTTTCACTTCTGTCGCGTCTAACCGTTAGACTGGTATTTTTTTTTTCTCTAGTATGCTAATTTACAGCTATGAAAAACACATATTCTGATGGCAATTTTATTTCTCTACAATAAATATCTTATATAATTTTTCGATAAATTGACTCCTTTAAAAGTTAATCGAAGTTAAATTTGAACTGTGCGTAAATTTCAGACTTTTTCACTTTTGCAGCAACATTATTATTGTTGTAGTAAACTTCTCCCGTTTATATTTAAAAATAATTAATGGACCAGAGCCAAGTAAAAATTATTCAAACATATTTCCATTTACAGTATCTAATCAACAAATATTTCTGAAAAAATTCATCAATTTTTGTCCATTGCTATGAAATGTCTTTTTCAATTATTTTTACAAGCATTTCTGCCAACATATCAATCAAATTTTATAAACCGGGGGAATTCCATCACGCTCGATGGATGTCCAAAGCAATTTATTGCTTAAAAATGTATATTTTTCGAGACAGTTTCAAGTTAAGCGCAGAAGATGAAGAAAGTTTTGGGGATATAGCATTGTTCGTCGTTTTTGTGTATGTTCCATTTTGGTACTCTGCACCGCTGGCTGCAGCTGCATCGAATCAAGACCTTGAATTCATCAAAGCTGTTTACCAATATAGAACGATCGATAGAAATCTGTCCGATGCAGTTTTCAGAAAATTTCGGAATCATCTATAGTACTTAAGTCCTGAAACAGGGGCTCTAGCATTTTTCGATAAAAGTTTATCTTATAATAGGACTATGAATAAGTTCGTGCGGTTTTTTTTCGAAATTTGAAACTTTATTGACGTAAAATGGTTACAAATTTAATATTCAAAGTATTGTCCATCGCTTACTACTACTTTTTCCCATCTTTCTGGCAATTCACGGATTCCCTTTGTGAAAAATTCGGTCGGTTTTGCCGCAATCCACGAATCGATCCATTTTTTGACTTCATCGTAATTACGGAAGTGCTGGTCAGCCAGGCCATGTTGCATCGATCGGAAGAGATAGTAATCGGATGGCGCAAGGTCTGGACTATACGGCGGGTGGGGTAGGACATCCCATTTGAGCGTTTCTAAGTATGTTTTGACCACTTGTGCAACATGTGGCCGAGCATTGTCATGTTGCAAAATAACTTTGTCGTGTCTATCGGCGTATTGCGGCCGTTTTTCTCGCAGTGCTCGGCTCAAACGCATCAATTGTCGTCGGTAGACATCCCCCGTAATCGTTTCATTCGGTTTCAGTAGCTCATAATACACAACACCCAGCTGGTCCCACCAGATACACAGCATAACCTTCAGGCCATGAATATTCTGCGCCGACGTCGATGTTGAAGCATGGCCAGGGTATCCATACGTTGCCCGACGTTTTGGATTGTCGTAATGGACCCACTTTTCATCGCCAGTCACAATTCGATGCAAAAAACCCTTTCTTTTGTGCCGTTGAAGCAGTTGTTCGCATGCCATAAAACGGCGTTCAACGTCTCTTGGCTTCAATTCATACGGCACCCAATGGCCTACCTTTCGGATCATTCCCATGGCTTTTAAACGTTTGGAAATGGTTAATTGATCAACTCCCAAAGTTTTTGCAACCTCTTCTTGCGTTTGAGCCGGATCTTGATCGAGCAATTCCTCCAATTCGGTATCCATGAACTTTGGCGGCGCACCCTCGCGTTCTTCGTCTTCCAAGCCAAAATCACCACTTTTAAAGCGTGCAAACCACTTCTGGCACGTTCGCTCAGCTAGAGCATGCTCACCATAAACTTCCACCAAGATACGATGACTTTCGGCTGCTTTTTTCTTCATATTAAAATAATGAAGAAGAATTCCCCGCAAAAACACATTATTTGGCACGAAATTCGACATTTTCAAGTGTGGTAAAAATATTGTTGTTTACGCTTCAAATAAAAAACTTATACTGACGTTTGTGCCTTACGACAGTAGCTCTCCAATGAATGTTTGGAAATGTGGATCGATGGAATAATAATCAAGTTACGCCATCTGTTGTAAAACCGCACGAACTTATTCATAGTCCTATTAGTTTAAAGCAAAAAATGGTAGAAGCATTAAAATTGAGCGATGACGATCAGTTTGATGCTCCTAAACGCTTCATATTTAATTCCGATGATTTCAAATGGTTCATAAATAAAGACATTGATTATTTTATAAACGAAAATTCTTTAAAATTTTTTGAAAGATTTGATATTAATACCAGCTTTCTTCAATTAGACAGCAGTAAATGGTTAGAAGATCCTGGATATTTGAGAGGTTTAGAAATTGTAAGAAATTTAAGAGTAGTCAATGACAATGCATAAAGAGCTGTAAAATGGTCGGAAGAATATATTAACGTTTTAGTAAGAAGTGAAGATGACAGACAATATGTAATCACGTTTGTAAGCGAGTACAAAAAAAATTTCAAAATGTAACTAAAACATGTTTACTAAAATAAATCGTGCATTCTTAGGTGGTATAAATTTGATTCAACTTATGGATTTTTTCATCTTTCATCTTCATACCATTGAAATTGATCACATTTCATAGCAATGGACAAAAATTGATGAATTTTTTTAGAAATATTAGTTGATTAGATACTGTAAATGGAAAAATGTTTGAATAATTTTTACTTGGCTCTGGTCCATTGATTAGTTTTAAATATAAACGGGAGAAGTTTACTACAACAATAATAATTTTGCTGCAAAAGTGAAAATGTCTGAAATTTACGCACAGTTCAACTTTAACTTCGATTAACTTTTAAAGGAGTCAATTTATCGGAAAATTATATCAGATATTTTTTGTAGAGAGTTCAAATTGCCATCAGAATATGTATTTTTCATAGCTGTAAATTAGCATACTAGAGAAAAAAAAGTTTATTCCAAAAAGTAGCAGAATCCCATGTTATGTAAATGGGAAATATATCGTGTTTGGGGCAAGGTCTATTCTGAATATTAAGAGCTGATTTTGATCTGATAATTTTTCTTAGACGGAAAACTAAAAGTTTAGGGGGCGTCGCAAGAAAAATAATCAAATTGGTAAATAACGGACACCATAATGCATATATCTTTTGCAACCTCGTTATTGCGGCAGCTTCTCTTCCCACAACTGCAAAAGAAACTCGACTCCCTCTCTGTACCGATCGCTCTTTTCTATAAAGTCGATCCATAATTAATAATATTTAACAAAAATTTTATTAGAATTATGTTTACAGGCCTGTTTTCTTTACCGGCGTCCATTTCATTTAGTTTTTATTTTGATGTTTCTCCTCACATTCGTAATAATAATTATCGATAACACAGAAAACCGAGGGTTGTATGTCAAAAAGTATCGTTATTATCTAGGATTATTTTATAATCTCAGATTTAGGGAGAGAAATTTTGTATGGGAAAACGCGCTTTTTAATCACGGATTTCGAGTTAACCGGGAAAAATTAGATTATCTACTTATATGTGAACGTATTATAATTTGCATAATTTTTTTCACTTATTTCCGACTTTCTTAACACCGCCAATGTCATCTTGTTCAAATTTATAACCGCGTTCAATTTCTTTATTCCGTTCCATCCTAGTATCAAATCCAATCCATTTACCTCATCTACCTCAAAAAAATCTAAATCTTCATTCATAAATAGTTTGTTTCGTATTAATTATAGAATTACCATGCATTAATATCACTTGTAATAGTTTTACTTGTTTGGTTACATATATTAAATTTTAAAGTTTTCTTAACATAGTTATGGGTTGCACCTGTATCTTCTAAAAAATTATAATTTACTTTCCGATCGTTCATTACTATAATGGGCAACCCGTTTATTAGTTTAAGGGGTAACACCACTGTACACGCGTAAAATAAACACGATTTTTAAAGAATTTTTTTGTATAGAAGGAAAGGGGAAACAATCACTCTGATTTGGGAAGTTATTACTTATATACTAAAATACAAAACTACAAAGTTTGATCGAAAAATTGTACAAAATGGCGGCATTGGAGACATTTTTGTCATGTGGTTTCTCTTGAAGGAGCTCCGCGGCACGCAGCACAGAGGGTGCAAATTTTAATCTGGAACAAAGAAACATTTTTTTTCTTAATCTGGATAAGAATAGCTAGAGAAACACGTAGGGGATTTAAAAAATATTTATTTTTGTGGAATTAGCAAGCATTTGAAGGAAAAAACTCTATTTTGGACTAAAAAAACGGCACTTAAATAATTATAACAATCGTTTAAATTAATCTATCTTTAAATTATCTATCTATCTGATTAAAAAAAAGAGGTTGTTGTTGGATAAAGAGAATGAGTTAACATTAACATAACATAACATAACATAACATAACATAACATAACATAACATAACATAACATAACATAACATAACATAACATAACATAACATAACATAACATAACATAACATAACATAACATAACATAACATAACATAACATAACATAACATAACATAACATAACATAACATAACATAACATAACATAACATAACATAACATAACATAACATAACATAACATAACATAACATAACATAACATAACATAACATAACATAACATAACATAACATAACATAACATAACATAACATAACATAACATAACATAACATAACATACCATAACATAACATAACATAACATAACATAACATAACATAACATAACGTAACATAACAAATTACCCCGTATTAAAGCACTTATCAACAGCTTTCATTTGATACCCATATTGTACATACACAACCAAAGGTTACCCGGGTCCACGTTTTGACCTATATCTCGAGACCCCAGTCACGGGGCGGCATGAAAAATACTCTGTACTAAAGCATTCACCAACAGCTTTCATTTGATACCCATATTGTACATACACGTCCGAAGGTTACCCGGGTCCACGTTTTGACCTATATCTTGAGACCCTATCTACCAATAGGTATTCAAACTATACGGAAATCATCTTCAATACCTACTTAACAATGTGTGTAAGTTTGGTTTAATTCGGTTCAAAGACGCGGCGGGTCCACATTTTGGCATATATTTCGAGACCCTAGTCATCAATAGGTATGAAAATTACCCCGTATTAAAGCACTTATCAACAGCTTTCATTTGATATCCATATTGTACAAACACATTCTAGGGTCCACGTTTTGGTCTCTATCTCGAGACCCTAGTCACGGAGCGGATGGAAATACTCTGAACTAAAGCATTCACCAACAGCTTCAATTTTATACCCATATTGTACATACACATCCGAAGGTTACCCGGGTCCACGTTTTGACCTATATCTCGAGACCCTGTATACCAATAAGTATCCAAACTATACGGAAACCATCTTCAATACCTCCTTAACAATGTGTGGAAGTTTGGTTTAATTCGGTGCAAAGACACGGCGGGTCCACGTTTTGGCATATATTTCCATACCCTAGTCATCAATAGGTATGAAAATTACCCCGTATTAAAGCACTTATCAACAGCTTTCATTTGATATCCATATTGTACATACACAGCCAAAGGTTACCCGGGTCCACGTTTTGACCTATATCTCGAGACCCCAGTCACGGAGCGGCATGAAAAATACTCTGTACTAAAGCATTCACCAACAGCTTCAATTTGATATCCATATTGTACAAACACATTCTAGGGTCCACGTTTTGGTCTCTATCTCGAGACCCTAGTTACGGAGCGACATGAAAAATACTCTGGACTAAAGCATTCACCAACAGCTTCCATTTGATACCCATATTGTACATACACATCCGAAGGTTACCCGGGTCCACGTTTTGACCTATATCTCGAGCCCTATTTCCAAAATAAAATATAGTCCATGTTACTCGTGGAGGATGTTGCTTTCGAATGGTGAAAGCATTTTTAAAATCGGTCCAGTAGTTTTTAATCCTCTTCATTACAAACAAACAAAGTTTTCTTCTTTATAATATTAGTATAGACAACATATCTTATAAGGTATATGGTAAATATTACCATACATTTTTTCCTTCATATATAATAAAAAAATTAATTATAATAACATTAAAACAACAGGTATTATTAACAAACTTGGTTTTATTTTAAATTCTTCAAGTGAATCAAATTAATAATAATCAATAAGAAGGCATATGCAAATACAAATACGTGAATTTATATATGTACATATGCGCATATACATACATATATACGCTCACTTAAGTAGGAGAGAGCAAGATGTCGAACGTTGCCGTTCGTTTGCTTTGTTTGTTTTGTCGTTCGTTCCGTGCTTTCGCTTGCAGTTCATTCAATGCAATGAGCAAGGTAACGACAAATGAGCAAGGTAACGGCAATGAGCAAGGTAACTACATATGAGCAAGGTAACACTAATGAGCAAGGTAACGACACATTTTTTCGTGCGTGCAGCCTGTTAAATCGAATTATAAGACGTTATCACGTCAATATTTAAAATTGTTTGAGTTATGCTGCGTGCCAATTTCAGAAAACGTGTTTTGAGAAAAATGCGTTTAAAGTTTGGAAATTTGGAGAAGTCGTTAGGTAGCAGTCACTAACGCTTGGTTAAACGCTTAAAATATTTATGAAATAGACTTCGGTAACGTATAAAACTTTTTGTTCTGTATTTTAAAAGGTTCAAAGAATTTTTTAAGCTTATAAAAAAAAAAGAAGTTTTTGAAATTTCTACAGTGGTGTTACCCCTTAAGTACTTAATTACTAAATGATTTTGTCTACCTGTCTCTACAATTGTGCTAGAGTTCTCTTCTTCGGAGTTAAGTTGTAGTTGCGCACCAGCTTTGGTTGTTGGTATTGATTGGTGAACTGGCCACTGTTACCTCGTGGTCTTTTCCAATTTATATTGTTTCTATTACGTCGGTGATGCTAAGTTGGTTGCCTGAATGTTGAGTTTCCAGACGTTGTGTCCATGTGTTCTGGTTTAGGTAATTGCGATGGCGGCTGGTTATAGTTGTATTTCTGCTGATACATGGGACGTCTCTGGAGATGTTGTTTCTCATAGTAGTGTTTATTGTTGGATGGATGAATGTTCTGTTGTCCATAGCCTAGAAGTAACTTTCGATGTTCGTCATTGTGCTCTCTGATACGGGCTACTGCAAATGCATGCTCTAAATCCCTTATAGGATTTCCGTATAACCAGACAGAGATATTTTTGACGTGATTAGCATCAGGGAATTCACTTAAATTGTGTTTACCTTGTGTGTGCCTCTCTTCATCTCCTCCTGCAACATATAACGGGTGATTTTTTAGCTATTATATTTTTTAAAACATCTGACGCACGATTCGTGTTTTGTTTCACTATCAAACATCTTCAGTTTGGTCTATAATTTAACTATGAATCGTCTTACAAACGAACAGCGCTGGTAAATCATTGAATTTCATTGTAAATATGCGTGTTCTGTTAAGAAAGTTTATCGCGCGCTTCTTCCATTTTATGGTCAGTTTAATCGCCCCACTGAAGCGGCTATTCGAGCTATTGTGACTAAATTTAGAACCAAATTTACATTATTGGACATCAAACCGCCAACACGCTTACGTAGAGTGCGAACTGAAGAAAATATCGCAGCTGTATCGGCCACTGTTAATGATGACCATCAATTATCAATTCGTCGCCATTCGCAGGAATTTGGCCTCTGTTACTCAACAACGTGGACAATTTAGCGAAAGGATTTAGGTGTGAAGGCTTTCAAAACACAGCTGGTGCAAGAATTGAAGCCGAACGACCTACCGCAATGCAGAATTTTTGGTGAATGGGTTCTTGGAAAGTTGGCCGAAGATCCACTTTCTATCGAAAAATTGTGTTTAGCGACGAAGCTCATTTTTGGATCAATGTTTACGTAAATAAGCAGAATTGTCGATTTTGGAGTGAAGATCAGCCAGAAGAATTGCAAGAGCTACCAATGTATCCAGGAAAGGTCACAGTTTGGTGCGGTTTATGGGCTGGAGGTATCATTGGACCGTACTTCTTTAAAGATGCTGCGAATCGTAACGTAACTGTGAATGGTGAGCGCTACAGTGAAATGATATCCAACTTTTTTTTGCCCAAAATGCAAGAGCTTGACTTGCATCACATGTGGTTTCAGCAAGACGGTGCCATGTGCCACACAGCACACGTAACAATGGACTTGTTGAGAGGCGAGTTCGGTGAACATTTTATTTCACGTTCGGGACCTGTCAATTGGGCACCCAGATCGTGCGATATAACGCCTTTAGATTATTTTTTGTGGGGCTATGTTAAAGCTCATGTCTATTCAGATAAGCCTGCTTCAGTTAACGAATTGGAAGACAACATTAAAGCATTTATATGTGAGATACCGGCCGAAACATTGGAAAGAGTATGCCAAAATTGGACTAAGCGGATGGACCATTTGAAGCGTAGTCGCGGGCAACATTTGCATGAAATAATCTTCAAACATTAAATTAAATGGACTGTACTATCGATTTAAATAAAAATTGCATGCATTTTTCTAAATTTTACGTGTGTTTTTTTGAAAAACTTTCCTATAGCTCTGAAAAAATCACCCTTTATAAAGGTCGTTGACCATCATAGGTATAGTCCAATCTATTCCTGATTGCATCAAAATTAAATATTGTGTTATGGTTGGTCAACACGTCCGCTGCTGCACCTTGTATTTTAGTTTCTATATTATGATTGATAGAGCTTCTACGTATCTGTTGGAATTTCTATGATTACTAATTACATCCATAAGTCTAGACACATCTTCCCTCCATACGCCGTATTTGGAAGTGTTGCCGTCAAATACCGGTAGTGCTTTAAAAACGTCCAGGTTGATTTCGGTTTGATTGGTATAAGTTATGTTGACTGGTTCCAATCGTCCTGCTGCTTGTGGAATCATTGCTGGGTTAACTTGGATCTGATCTATCCGGGCTCTTAATGTTGTATTTTCTGCTTGGATATTCTGAAGCATTACTTGCAAATTGACCATATGCTGAATCATGGTGTTCACGTCGATTTGTTCTATAACGTCAATTGTGTCCAAATTTCTTCGTGTATTAAGTTTATTACGTTTCTCCATAGATTTTCTCATCTGCTCCTTTCTATGAGAATTAGATCACTGTTTTTATTTTTTTGGTCCGCTCACTGGAGCATCAATGTATATGACTTGGAAGATAGTTAAGGACTTGCTTGACTTCGGAAAAATATAATTTTTTTTTTATTTAATTTTAGGGTAGTTCTTAACACTATGTTAATACTGGACTAACTGCCATCATGTTTAATAGTCGTATTTATACTTATACCTCATCTCACTATTTTAGGTACACTACTTGTACGAGTATATCAGTTTCTTTGATTGCTGTTTAAGAAAAACATATTTACCTCTTTTTATTCTTAAAATACATGTGTTTATCTTTTGTTATTCTTAAAAAAACATATGTTTATCTTATGTTATACTTAAAATACATATGTTTATTCTTAAAATACATATGTTTATCTTTTGTTATTTTTAAAATATGTTTGGATTTGTTCAGCTTTGCATGATTATACTTAGAATTTACTTAACTATTTTTATTTATTATTGGTGAATGAAATCATTCCTGTACTGGCTGTGCTCGGTCCTGGAGTCATGCGTGAAAATGCAAAAACAGTGTTTGCCGGGATCATTTTCAGAGTTTGACCACAGTTGACCCTCTGGCAGCACGACACTGTACCTCTTTTCAAGTACTACTCTTGATGGCATGGAGTTAAGGGGCATGGAGAGAATCGTTAGATCGAAGTCCATGCCTTCTCTGTTTTCCAATGACGTACAGGGGCCGCATCAGTTCCCATTGTGTGTCAACCTGCATCAGCCTAGCATTGAACCAATTCAATTCCCTAGCACCCGGTCTACGCCATGCCTACTGGCAGAGCTGCACATACTGTCGAAAGTGGCATTATCAAAAGCCCACTCTGTGTCCAAAAAGATGCCCATAGCGATGGCCTGCTCTACCCTAGCAACAAGGCTTTACAATGCCGACTCGCAGGATTTTCCGCTTTGATAGGCATGCTGAAATGGAGATAGTAGGTGAACCTTCAGCGACTTCTGACGCATATGCAACTCCATTACCCGTTCGAGACTTTTCAGCATGAAAGATATCATGCTGATTTTTTTTTGTTGTTAGTGAGTGAGGTGGGTTTCAAATGTCCTTGCACTTACAGCGGCCGTCGTCAACTTCGCCACTAAACCGATCCCTCCTCTCCTTCTGGGGAGACACCCTGCTTTCTATATTACTTCGGGAGGGCCCAGAACGGCGTCCATAAAGGACCAGTTCTATTCACCCACGCCTAGGTCCACCAAATTTGTAGCTAGCTTTCATGTTATAGGCTCGTCTTATTATGTTAATCTGTTTTGCCGTAGTACGTTCTCGATGGATTTCTTTACCGCGTTCCAGCTGTCATCGCGTTCGAGCATTTTGCTTGTTATGTTGCCTGTGGAGTGGGCGTTTAGCTTCCCCGTTACAATTTTATAGCACAGGCCCCAAAAGTTGCTATTTAAATCCCTTCGAAGTTCCTCCCATTTCACCTTCTTACTGGCGAAGATTGCTTGCTTCAGCACTTTTTAAGATTGACTGCTTCTCCGTTTCGTCTGACTCTGGTGTACCTTCTTCTATTACGGAAGCAGGTTCTTCTGAGCTCTGCGATTTCGGAGCTCCACCAGAACACAAGTCGTCTTCTTGAGTGTAGCCCCGCGCGGGGCGCCGACGCGTCGTAGCTTTTGGCAATGCGCTGCATCATGGCGCTTGCAAGAGAGCCAGCGTCACCCCCTATGTGCGGCATAATATTGGCATCAAAGTGAGCTAGAAACGTTTCAGTGTTCACTTTGGCCATGTTCCATCTGCGAATGCCTTTTGTTTTAGGTGCTGGGGTAGAGTCAGTTCTCGCACTGATCCGGAATGTGATATACTGATGATCACTTTCGCCACCCAGGCTATCAGTCACTAGAGTGATATCCGGCGTGGTACAAACCATGTAAAGATCGAAGATAGATTCCAGTGTTATGAAACTACTATTTTTTAAAAAGAAAATTGAACAAAGTAAACATTAAAAAAAAAACATAATATAAAATTTACAGTTGCAAACATTACAAACATAGTATAAAAATTACATACATACATACAAAAAACAAAATATACTATTCAATTAGTTTATGAAAAACTAAATTAAAATTAATAACTGTCTGATGAGTCCATGTTGGCTGTTGTCGTAAGTCGGCTTTCTTTCACAAGAAATTGCTCCAATATTTGCTGAACAGGTTTTTTTTCAACGTAAAATAAGTTTCCTTGTAGCAATTGATATTCGTAGGTATCGCCTGGGACACTTTAAAACTCCTTCCGCTGTCATGATCGGTTTTTAAAAGCATCTCCATAGCTTCGTCAGTTAAACACATCGCTTTGCAAATTTATTTGGAGGTTGAAATCCGTTCTTTGGAAAAATTCTTTGGCAAATTGCAATTTCAGTTGCAATAGTTCTCCATTAGAGAGTTCTTGGTTGTGCGAGGTTAGCAATTAATTTATGTCAGTCTCTTCCATAGCTTCAAAACTAGACTCTCTAGGTAAATTAGAAATATCGTGACGAACAGCTGATGTATCATCACTGCATATTCGGTGAACACATTCAGGCCATATTTTGCACCAAACACCATTCATGCAAGATGATTTAATCTCCTCCCACGAATCGGAAGTAATTTCTATGGCTTTCATAATGTTGAACTTTTTCTAAAATTCTAGCATGGTAGGCTTATCTTGTCCATCAGTCTCACTTAAAAGAAGTTTAAATGTTTGTCGAAGGTAATAACTTTTAAAAGTCGATATTACTCCCTGATGCATCCGATGAATATTAGGCGGCAAAAATACAAATTTCGCGTTTTCTGACAACTAATCAACATAAACTGGGTAGCCAGGAGCATTGCCCACTAGGACCAAAGCCTTGAAATTTGATTTTTCCTCGTTGCAATAAGCTTTCATTTCTGGACTAGCACAAGTTGAAACCCAATTTTGATATAATGATGTTGTCAGTGGACAGGAAGCAGATTCTTTGAACAACCTTGCTCTTGGATTTTCTGATTGATAAATAAGAAATGGTTTAAATTTGAAATCACCATTTGCATTACCACCAAGAAGAAGAGTCAGTCTATCCTTGCTAGCTTTAAATCCTAGGGCAGATTTTTCTGTTTTAGATATGAAAGTTTTGTTAGGTAGACGTTTCCAAAATAACCGAGTCTCGTCAACATTAAAGACTTGTTTCGGATCATAGCCACCTTCATTAATTAATGCTTTTAACTCTGTCGGACAGCGTTCGGTAGATGTGATAATAGCGCTAGCTGCTTCGCCTTTAAGAGCAATGCTGTGCGGATTTGCTCGAACCTTGAATCTCTCAAACCAGCCCTGAAAAGCTTCAAATGTTTCATTCTTGTCTGTATTACTACCATTAGCATTATCGTTGGATACTGCTTAACCTTTTATGTCATCAAATAAGCTTTTTGCTGAATTGCTTAAATTATCATTTTACTTAAAGGTATTCTCTGCGCAACTTGATTTTCAATCCAAATGGAAAGCAAGGACCCCATTTTGATCTCAAAGCACTCCTTATACGAGTCATCGTTTTAGCATCTAATGATGCTGCAAATTTTGCAGCCTCTCTTATTTTATCTCCATCTCGATTTCCAATAGTTCTGACAGTTGTTGCAGTCAGACCAACAGCCTTTGCGATATCCACAGCCTTCTCTCCCTTATAAGAATATCTAATTTTGTCTTCAAGCTGATAGTTTTGTTTTGGTAATTTAGCCAGCAGCATTCTTTCCCCTCATTGGCTAAAGAAATTACAAGTGTATGTAGAAAAAATAGTTTCATATAACTCTGTATAGTATCTTTTTTGTAACCAGAAGCAACACGTAAAACTTTATACAAAAGTATTATTCTCTTTTAAAAAAAGCAGAAATTGACCTCTAAAATTAACAAAACAAAGTGAGAATAAAGATTCCTTCTATGAGCGCTTTGAACGTTCCTATGAGCGCTACCCCCGCCACGATCTAAAAAATAGTGCTTGGCGACTTCAATGCCAGGGTGGGCAAGGAGGGAATTTTTGGTCCCACAGTCGGAAAATTCAGCCTGCACAACGAAACATCCGGTAACGGACAAAGGCTGAACGACTTCGCCGGGGCCCGAAACATGGTAGTCTGCAGCACCAGATTCCAGCATAAAAATATTCATCAAGCAACCAGGCGGTCTCCTGATCGAAAAACTCGAAACCAGATCGATCATGTTGTGATAGATGGAAGACACGCTTCTAGTGTATAAGATGTACGTACGATCCGAGGACCCTACATCGACTCGGATCACTACCTTGTTGCAGCCAAACTACACACACGCCTCTGTGCAGCAAAAAACGTACATCTAACTACGCAAAGAATGTTCAACATCGATAAGCTGCAATCTCAACAGACAGCCATAAGATTTGCCACTCGACTCTCACTCCTGCTCTCAGACGCGGCTAAGGAACAATCAAGCCGCGGGCGCCGACGGACTGCCGGCTGAGCTATTCAAACATGGCGGCGAGGAGCTGGTAAGGTGCATGCATCAGCTTCTATGCAAAATATGGTCGGATGAAAGCATGTCTGCCGATTGGAATTTAAGTGTGCTCTGCCCAATCAATAATAAGGGCGATCCTGCAATCTGTGCCAATTACCGCGGGATTAGTCTTCTAAATATCGCCCATAAGGTTCTAGCGGGCGTATTGTGTGAAAGGCTGACGCCCATCGTCAACCAACTGATTGGATCTTATCAGTGTGGCTTTAGACCTGGAAAGTCTACCATCGACCAAATATTCCCAATACGCCAAATCTTGGAAAATACCCATGAAAGGAGAATCGACACACACCATCTTTTCGTCGATTTCAAAGCTGCATTCGACAGTACGGAAAGGAGTTACTTGTATGCCGCGATGTCTGAAGATCACGTTGCTCAACACCAGCAGCGCCGTCAGAACTGGGAAGGACCTCTTCGAGCCGTTTGATACCAAACGAGGTTTCAGACAGGGTGACTCCCTGTCGTGTGACTTCTTTAACCTGATGTTGGAGAGCACCGTACGAGCCGCAGAACTTAATCGCTCAGGCTTTTATAAGGGCGTACAATTGCTGGCGTATGCCGATGATATTGACAACCGAGCTGTTAGTTCTGCCTTCTCCAAATTGGATAAAGAAGCAAAACGAAATGGGTGGTGAACGAGGACAAAACGAAGTACTTCCTGCTATCAAACAAACAGTCGGGGCACTCGCGTATTGGCACACACGTCACTGTTGACGGTAATGATTTCGAGGTTGCAAAAGATTTCGTTTATTGAGGAAGCAGCATTAACACAGATTACAATGTCAGCCATGAAATCCAACCTAGAATCTCTTTTCCCAACAAGTGCTACTTTCGACTAAGTAGGCAATTGAGTAGTAAAGTCCTCTCTCGACGAACAATACTAACACTCTACAAGGTTCTCATCACGACCTAACGTATGGCGCAGAAGCGTGGACGATGACAACATCTGATGAAACGACGCTTGGAGTGTTTGAGAGAAAAATTCTGCATAAGATTTTTGGACCTTTTCACGTTGGCAATGGCGAATATCGCAGACGATGGAATAATGAGCTGTATGAGCTTTACGACGACATAGACATAGCACAGCGAATAAAGATCCAGTGGCTTCGTTGGCTGGGTCATATCGTCCGAATGGATTCAAACGCTCCGGCTTTGAAAGTATTCGATGCGGTACCAGTTGGTGGTTGTAGAGGAAGAGGAAGGCCTCCTCTGCGTAGGAAAGATCAGGTGGAGAATGACTTGGCTTCACTTGGTGTGTCCAATTGGCGTCGGTTAGCACGAGAAAGAAACGACTGGTGCGCCGGTTCCCATGGTAGCCGGTTCTACGTTACCGGAATGACTCGGGTTTTTCCCGACCAAGGGCTGCCGCCCCAGTATACTAGCCCTGTCTATTGTATCGTATATCACTCCACCCCTTACGTCACAGGAGCAAACTCTCGCAGCAATCCTGCTCCAAATGCTTCTCCTCAGGGCTGGAGTCGAATCCAACACCTCGGTTAGGTGTAATAAGTGCAACGGGTGGATCCACCTTAAGACCTGTTCAGGCCTTAAGTCGCACAGGGAGTGGTCCACATGGTATGTGGCTCCCGCCAGCAGGCGTCTGATGCCTCCACGGCTACTACACCCCCTGATAGGCCGGCACTACCAACCGCCACCACAACCCACACCTCCACGGTGAGGAGCCTTTCGGAGCAACACAACTCCCCTTCAACCCCTCCCCCCCTTCCTGCTCCAACCCCAGTGCGGGGACAAACCAGCAGCTCCTGGTCCCCCGTACAGTCTGTTCCGTGTGTCAGACCGTAATACCTCGGAATCTGGTATCAGTCCAATGCATTTGCTGCAATGGCTGGTGCCATTTTCGGAGATGTTCCGGCCTGTGCACCACCCGTGAGTGGACAACTGCCTACGTCGCCCCCTGCTGCAGAGCTCTGCATCCACCACCGCCCCCGGAGGCGCGGCCACCCACCACCATCAGGGCGCAACAACCACAGTGGATTGCGCAGCAGGTCCAACGTAGACAACACCACGCGTCCCTCACCCCCCGGGTTACACAGACCTCACCGAGAAGCTTCAAGCTTCTCCAGTTTAACTGCAACGGACTTACGAGTTAGGTCGACGAGATAGTTGACTTTATGAGCCGCCACAGTATTAAAATAGCTGCGGTCCAAGAAAGAAAGTTGCTTGCTAGGTCATCTCTGATCACCAGCGATGGCTATAACGTGCACAGACACGATCGCGAGCGAGACAATGGTGGTGGCCTAGCGTTTATAGTCCACCACACAGTGCAGTATCGTCTCATCGATGAAGGAATCGACCGCAGGGACAGCACCTTAGAATGTCAAGGCATAGCTGTCCGGTCAGGCGATTCCGAGCTCGAAATATTTAACATATATATACTCCTTGTCACCTGCTGACCGGCAGGATATCACCCTGATATAGGTGCGCTCATCAGAGGTGAAAACCGATTGGTTGTAGGTGACTTTAATGCGCATCACGATCTTTGTCATTCAAGCCTGCCAAATGATCGTAGGGGACAGCAATTGGCAGAGCAGATAGACGACTCGACATTCAGCACTGTGAACGACGACGCCCCCACCAGGGTAGTGGGCAATTGTAGCAGCTCGCCTGACCTAACAATAGCTAGCGCGGGTCTGATAAATAGCATAACGTGGCGACCTATGTTATGGCTTGCTTCAGACCACTTGACCATTATCGTCTCGACTGAGAGACCTGCCGACTTTGTTTCCGCGAATCACCGGTCCTATTTTAACTTTAAAAAAGCTAATTGGGCCGGCTTCACGGAATTCACCGGGGACACCTTCGCCGCTCTTCCCATCCCCACTGATATGCGCGTGGGCAAGGTGCTCACAGCTGCTGCAGCTCGCTTCATTCGAGCTGGAAGATATAAGGACATCCGTCCTCATTTCCCAGCCGAAGCAGCCAGTTTAGAAAACGAGCGTGACCACCTACGCCAGGCCGATCCCGGGGATCCCCGCATAAGGGATCTCAATTTGGAGATCCGGCAACTGGTAAATCAACATAAGCGGACCAAATGGGTTGAGCACCTGAAGACCTGTAACCTCACCTCTGTCGAACCCGACGAAGCACAACGACAAGGTGGCTATCACCTTCAACGGTTGTACTTCGTCGGCTTTTCATACTGCATCCTCCGGTCGACAGAACCAAACGTCGTGTTACCAGAAGGCTGCACAAACTGACGAACGACAGTGCGCCACTTACTTTCTCCGGTGATGAGGTTCAGAGGGCCATCAACAAGTCGAAATCATCGAAAGCCATTGGCCCTGACGGATTAAACGCGCTGATGCTGAAGCATCTGGGACCCCTGGGAGTAGGATTCCTTACAAGGGTCTTCAATTTGTCCCTGACAAGTGGAAAGCAGGGAGAGTGGTCCCACTACTGAAACCTGTGAAACCCGCCAACCAAGGGGAGTCTTATCGGCCGATAACTCTCCTTTTCCCAGTAGTGAAGACACGTGAAGCCCTCCTACTCCCACTCTACACGACACACCTGGCCCCAGCCCCACATCAGCACGGATTCCGACGAGTGCACAGCACCACCACTGCACTCACCGCCATAAGCGCCCAGATAAATCGCGGGCTTAACCAAAACCACCCGTGCGAGAGGACTGTCCTAGTAGCATTGGACCTAAAGAAGGCTTTCGATACAGTCAGCCATTCTACGTTACTAGATGATATTTATCAGTCGACACTCCCGCCAGGGCTGAAGAGGTGTTCCGCGAACTACCTGAGCGGTCGGCACTCGTCAGTGATTTTTCGAGATCAAATATCAAAGCAGAGGAAGATTAAGCAAGCTCCCCCAACAACCAGCGGGAGTTTCCCTGATCTCATACGCTGACGACTGCACGATAATGGCGTCGGGCAATGACATCGATGGCCTGTGTTCCAAAGAGAACAACTACCTCACCGACCTTTCTCGCTTTTTCACTGCGAGGAATCTCCAACTCTCCCCCACCAAGTCCACGGCGACCCTTTTCACCACCTGCACAAAGGAGGTTAAGCTGCCCCTTAAGGTAAAAGTCGAAGACACACCAATTCCGACTGTAAATAACCCCAAAATTTTGGGTGTAACCTTTGACAGCTTTCTCTCCTTCTCTGCGCATACAACCGCAATTGCCACTAAAGTCCAAAATCGCAACAAGGTCCTCAAATCGCTGGCCGGCAGCACTTGGGGCAAAGACAAAGAACTGTTGCTTTCGACATTTAAGGCAATTGGCCGGCCGGTTCTAAACTATGCTGCGCCTGTCTGGTCGCCTGAAACTAGTGATTCGCAGTGGACAAAGCTACAGACATGTCAAAATACCGCCATTCGGACAGCGACCGGGTGCCTCCTGATGTCACCCATCCAACATCTACACAACGAGGCACAAATGCTCCCAGTAGTGGAGCACAACAAACTGCTCAGCAAGCAGTTCCTGCTGGGATGTTACCGCAGGTTCCACCCCTGCAGACACCTGCTTGAGCCAGGCACGTCAGGAGACACCTCCTAGACTACGCTGACGAAATCCAGGACAAAACTGACCGAAACCTACTGGACCGGACAGTATTTAGACAGTCAATAAACGACATTCACCGGGAGACCGTTACCATCTTCATGAACTCCCGTCCTGTGAATGCCGTAATCGGAGTCCAACCACCACCTATCGCAGATGAAGAGCTCCAGCTTCCCCGTGAGACTCGTGTAACATTGGCACAATTACGTTCTGGATACTGTAGCAGGTTAAACTCCTACATATCCAGAATCGACCCCGACATACCAAACACATGTCCGGCATGTGAAGGTACCCCGCACGACACTAACCACCTCTTCATATGCCCCCTCAAACTGACTCATCTAACCCCCCTCTCCCTCTGGACCCAACCTGTCGAAACAACATGTTTCCCGCGGCCTAGCCGTAGATGAGCTAGACGAAGACGACCGATGATATACCTACACTGACAGGGCTACCTATGCTTTTAAAACAACAACAACTGGCGCGCTTTGTTAAACTCGGCCAAAATCGCGTAAGCGGTTATCGCGCCAATTAAGAAGAAGAAGACACAAATGCGATGAAAATCGTTGTTAATTTTTTGTGTTGAAACTAATTTTAGACGAGAATGCATAAACCGCACAAGCGTTTTGGCAGCTTTATATATGTACATATATATAAATATATATAGTATGTTACAGTAAGTCAAAAAAGTATTGGCACACTCGAAAAATCAAAGCTTTCAGTGCTATGACTTTTCGAAAAGGTATTGGCACATTGTTTATGTTAGCTTATGCTTTTGGCGTCGAACGGTAAACTCCTCTTATTTTCACTCTTGCTTTTTACTTATTTGTACGTTTTAGGAATTGCCTACGGTCGCAATCACTTTTGATCGCGATTTCAACGGACATAGACCAAAATGGACCGTGGTGCTGAAATTGCTCTAGAACTACGTCAATTAATAATAAAACTGTATTGTGGAAAAAAACCCTATCACGAAATTGGCAATCGATAAATCATGGTCCAGCGATCGAAACATCGTTATGCATTATTGCTATACTGGGAAAATAGCTCCGGAATAACCGAACGGTAGGAGCAAACTGTGGTGTCCACGGTGGCACAAAATCCAAAAACTTCGGCTGTCAATTTGTGCGAGACCCAGCGAAATCCATTTGAAATCAATTTCAACCCCCAAGCTGTTCGGAATACCCTATATAAGTCTGGGTATCATGGCCGGGTTCTTCGACGCGAACCCTTCATTTTGAAGGTAAATAAGAAAAAGAGGCTAGAATTTGCTAAACAGCATTTCAAGAACATCACCGTATTTAGTGGTGAATCAAAATTAAATTTATTTGGGTCAGATGGAGCAGATGGCGAAAGCCAAATAAAAAGCTTCAATAGAACAACCTGCTCAAAACAGTTAAACACGGTGAAGGAAATGTGATAATTTGGGAGTGTTTCGCGAAATATGGTGTCGGAAAGCTCGTTTTCATAGCTGAGACAATGGACAAGCATGTGTATCGCGACATTCTTAAAGAAAATTTAAGTCCAAGTGTCGAAAAACTGGGCCTTAATGGGAAAACTTGGCAATTTCAACAAGACAATGACCCAAAACATTCGACTTATCTTGCGCAGCAATGGTTGATATACCATTGCAAACAGCTTAAAACACTCCCCCAATAGCGGGACTTAAGTCCTATTGAGCATGTGTGGCATCTTCTGGAACGGAAGGTACGATGTCACTACATAACGTCAAAGGAATCTCTAAAAGAGGTAATAGTAAATCAGGTAAATAGTATGAAGAGACGTTTGTGGACCATTATTCAGTCTAAAGGAGGACCCACAAAGTATTAACGCGTTACAGTTGTAATGGAGTAAGCTGATTATGCTACCAAATACTTTTTTTGATATGAATTTGTGCCTTATTTTACCTTTCAAGGTTGAGCTTGTAAGCCTAAGTCGAAATTAATTTTTCTTTTTGTTCAGATACTTAATAAGTAAATCCATTTAGAAAATACCGTTTTCTATTTTTTTATAGTTTCATTAGAAGAAAATTTATAGCACTGAAAACTTTGATTTCTCGAGGGGGCCACAGCATTCATGCTCTTTCTCACAACATATCGGCTTATCATGTCTACTTATAAATACATATTTATATATAATTGACGCGTACACGCTTTTTGGGTGTTTGGCCGAGCTCCTCCTCCCATTTGTGGTGTGCGTCTTGATGTTGTTCCACAAATGGAGAGACCTACAGTTTCAAGCCGAGTCCGAACGGCAGATATTTTTATGACGAGCTTTTTCATGGCAGAAATACACTCGGAGGCTTGCCATTGCCTGCCAAAGGGCGACCACTATTAGAAAAATGTTTTTATTAATTTTGGTTTAGTAAGTACCCGAATCCTCATCATGTTGGTCTCCTTGTCGCGGGGATGAGGCTTAAGTGCTGGTTTGACCCCCATATCATGGGGACCAACCCAACACGAACTAAGAGGGAAGCTCCATATGAGGATTGGCTAGCCATCCACCCGCTTCTTGGCAAAATTCGTGGCCATCCAATCACCATATGAAGATCACCGTACCGACGTACCTGTTAATTCTGAACCCTCATCATCCCATCATCTCCTCTCCTCGCCCAGCAGAAGTGGCGGTACTAACAATAAACCTACGGCCAAAAAGTCAATTTCCTCTACCACCAATACCGGGATTAGCCCTGGTAAAGGTGGCAAAACTGAGTCTGAAACGACTGATACCTCCGCAGTAGCAGAGCCTGCACGGCCTGGCTACAAGGAGAGACGTGCTGCCTTCAGGCTACTGGAGCGCCTGAAAACGATTCCAGAGGGGGAGTGGTCTGTTAAACAGAAGCACTCATTTAGCTGGGCGACAAGGGTAACGGAGGAGTCCCCTCGGGGTTCTGAACCGAACCCAAAACGTCAGTTGTCGGACGACCCACCCAGCAACCCCAGCACGTTGAAGAAGCCCCGGAACAACAAGACTTCTCCAGCTACATACAGCGAAGCTGTCAAAGGCCAACAGCTATGGGCGGTGGTTGATAAAAGCAACCCTGACGGCACTATTTCGCCTGACAATTGGAAGAAAGTAGAAGCCAGGCTCTCAAGCGTTTTCTTCCAAATTCTGAAGGAGAATTCTGGTCCAGCTCCTTTCTGTGGCGATAGTGGATGGCATCAGAGCCATGTGAAGCTTATTGCCTGTGCCGATCAGAGATCCACTGATCTTTACAAAATAGCCATCTCAAGGATTGGCGAAGTATGGCCTGGGTCTAAACTCGAGGTAATTTCAAGGGATGACATCCCCAGTTTACCAAGAGCTAGTTCCTGGTTACCAGCGGAGCCGTCAGACCCTCAACGAATCCTTGAAATGCTTCGGGTATGCAATCCGGAGCTACCTACATCGTCTTGGAAGGTCACAAAGCTGGACGATCCCAAGGGCGAGTACCGAAGCGCTACTTTCGTAGTCTGCAAGGACTTGGTGGACGCACTGGCGCGATCTGACGGTGTAGTAAGCTATGGGTTTTCGTCCATAACTCTGAGGGTCTACAATAAGGACAAGGCGCCTAACTTAAAGGACCCGGTTGGAACTGAGATAGGCCCCACGGCGGAATCTGGATCCGGTCCTAACACTGCTACAGCGCTACGGAAGGCATCTGCTGACGGCAGTATCTCTTCCTTGTTAGATAGAGTACTTGATACTACTCTCACTGATGAGGAAGAGCTACTGGCGTCAGATTCAGATGAGCCCAACAAAACGGTGGTGGAGAGGAAGCCCAGTAACCATGATGTTACGGGTTCTTCAAATTAACCTTCACCACTCAAAGGTTGCGTCCGCCAACCTCATAATCCACCTGGCCAAAGGTGGACATCATATTGTCCTGATTCAAGAACCATGGGTATCACATGGACTTGTGTGCGGACTAAGGACTCAAAAATATAAACTGATGTATGCTCGCAACAAAGGTAATCCTAGAGCGTACGTACTAATAAGAAAAGGGATAAATGCTTTCATGCTCTCTAATTACAGCGACACCGATCAATTGACCATTAGCCTGGAGTCGGGAAATGAACGGATGTGGCTATCTTCCTGCTACCTCGCACATGACCACGAGGAGCTACCGAGATTAATATTCAAAGATCTGGTAGCGCAGGCGCAGAAGCTTGGCGCAAAGCTAATTATTGGTGCGGATGTGAATGCGCATCACGAGATATGGGGCAGTAGTGATACTAACGCTAGAGGGGAGTGTCTCTTTGATTATCTGATAGGTACTAAACTACAGATTTGCAATAAAGGTAATAAAACTACTTTTGTCATTAGTAATAGACAGGAAGTGTTAGACGCTACTTTTGCTTTTGACTCCGTTATTAAGAGAATTAGGAACTGGAAAGTTTTGGAAGAACATTCCTTCTCTGATCATAGATATATCTCGTTTGAGGTTAGCAAAAATCTACCGAAACCTAAGCCTGGTAGAAATATCAGGAAAACAGACTGGGAAAGGTATATAGATTGTATCGGGGTTACTCTAGGAACATGTCCATCAGTGGTACCACAAAGCATAGAAGGACTAGAAAATTTGGTTGACAAGATTACCTACAACATGAATGCTGCCTTGGCGGAAGCCTGTCCCATAAGAAGACTGAGGGGCAAACCCAAGTGGTGGACGGTTGAGCTAAGCAAGCTTCAAAAAAACAAGCAGAAGTGCTTTTAATGAGGCAAAGAAAACACGTCTCGATGAAAATTGGAAAGGCTATAAAGATGCTCTGAGAATCTACAAGAAGGAAATCAGAAATGCCCAAAGGCAATCTTGGAAATCCTTTTGTGAAGAGGTTGAGGGGGCAACTGAGGCCTCTAGACTTCGTAAGATTTTAGCGGGAAGCCCTAAAAATTGGGAACTGCTACAGAAAAGTGATGGTACTTTCACAACAACCAGTAAAGAGTCTCTAGAACTTTTACTCGACACTCATTTTCCAGGCTGCTCAGACATTACTGGGCATGACATGGAAGATACAGTACACTGTCGTGAAGTCAGAATAGATGCTATATCTGAGGATCGACTCTTATGGGCGATTGAAAGTTTCAAACCTTTTAAATCACCGGGCCCAGATGGTATTTACCCGGTGGAACTGCAAAAGGCCGCCGGATATCTAGCACACGGGCTACTAGCAATCTTCAAAGGTTGCTTTCTCTACGGTCATATACCTCTTAAGTGGAGACAAGTCAAAATTGTTTTCATTCCAAAAGCTGGTAGAAACTCACATACCCATCCAAAAGACTTAAGACTGATATCTCTCTCCTCCATCCTATTGAAAACCTTGGAGAGGTTGATAGAATTTCATTTAAGCCTAACTATAGATAGAAATCTTATCTCTACGTCACAACATGCCTACACGAAAGGGAAATCGGTAGAGACAGCTCTACATAACTTTATTCACACGGCAGAGAGTTCACTGCACAAACAGGAAGTTACTTTAGCCGCTTTCCTTGATATTGAAGGGGCCTTTAACAATGTTGAAGGGGGGGGGGGGGGGGGGGGGGGGGGCAATTACTGCAGCACTCACTGATCTTAGGGTAGAACCGGGCTTGGTAGGCTTCATTGGCAAAATGCTAAATAGCAGAATCATTGAAGCGGAACTAGGAGAATCGGTGCTCAGGAGATTGGTAAGTGGAGGTACACCGCAAGGTGGAGTCCTCTCACCGTTTTTATGGAACGCAGTTGTAAATAAACTTCTGTTAATACTGGAATCGGTGGGCTGTAAGGTGATGGCTTACGCTGACGATGTTGTTATTGCGGTCTCTGGTAAATTTGTATCTACATTAAGAGACCTAATACAAAATGCTCTAGATATACTTTCTAGGTGGGCAGGAAAGTGTGGTATAGGAGTCAACCCAGACAAAACACAACTCCTATTGTTCACTAGAAAACACAGAATCCCTCAGCTAAGTCCAATTATGCTCAAAGGGGAAGCTCTGGTGATTTCGGAAGAAACCAAGTACTTAGGACTAAACATAGATAGGAAACTGACTTGGAAGTCAAACACCTTAGAAAGAGTCAGGAAAGCGAACCTAGCTTTTTATGCCTGTAAGTAAGCTTTAGGTAAGACCTGGTTAATTAAACCTAAGGTTGCTCATTGGCTTTACACTGCTGTCGTCAGACCCATTCTTCTACATGGAAATGTTGTCTGGTGGTGTGCTATGCAGAAAAAAACCTATTCTAGTTTATTGAATAAGGTGCAGAGATCAGCAGAACTAGCAATATGTGGCGCCATGAAAACCACGCCATCCATGGCTTTGGACATCATGCTACATCTGCCACCCCTAGATCTCTTCTGAAAATACTCAGCGGCCTGCTCCGCTTTAAGGCTCAAAGCGAGCTCACAATGGAAAACTGTCACACATGGACATTCAACCATTTAAGACTCCTACAGGGATAAACCCAGTGACTGTGATTATCACCCTCCCATTCTTTGCTTCGAAAGGAATTTCCTAATGAAAATCCCTTCTAGACTGGAATGGCTTGAAGAAGATCCAACACCCAACACACCCGTTAAGATCTACACGGACGGATCCAAAACGGACACCGGTGTAGGATCAGGGTTATTTTGCGAAGAGCTTTCTATTAGTGAATCCTTTAAACTACCGGATCACTGTAGCGTTTTTCAAGCGGAAATAAACGCTATTCATGAAGCCTTAAAATGGTTAAAGATAAACAGAATATCATCGACGGATATCTGCATTCTATCAGACAGCCAAGCTGCCCTACGAGCCCTGAATGCATTCCAAACAACATCAAGGAGTGTCTTACGTTGTCGCCAATCTCTAAAAGAGATGGCCAAACAATATCGTAGAATATTATGCTGGGTCCCAGGCCACAGAGATATACCAGGGAACTGTAGGGCAGACCAACTTGCAAGAGAAGGTACCTGTATGCCAGACATAAGTAATTTTATGGAGATACCTCTCGCAACTTGTAAGCTTCTCATTAAGGACGCACTAATCAATTCTGCAAATCAGATATGGATTAGCGCTAACACCTGCGAAATTGCTAGGCAAACATGGCCAAGGCTAAATTTACGTCTGTCCAAGAGTATTATAAAACTGAGTAGACTTCAAATCAGGACCCTAGTAGGGGCCCTCACAGGACATTGTCTCTTAGGAAATCATGCAAGAAGATTAGGCGTATACACGCATGATTCCTGTCGTAGCTGCAGAAATGAGGAGGAATTGGAAACAATTCAACACCTTTTTTGCACATGCCCAGCTCTAGCCAGAAGCAGAAACCGATTTTTAAAATCCTACTTCTTAACGAATATAGATAATCTATACACTTTAGGTAACAACAACCTTTTACGTTTTGTCAAAAGCTCAGGATGGTTCAATATGGAAAGGGAAATGTAGCCCAGCCCCCGCGGCTCACAACGGACCCATTCCGTGGTCTAAGTGGCATCGTTGTCTCTATGTGCGATGCGGCTGCCAAACCTACCTACCTAGTACCCGAATGATCGAACTCTTGCCTAACAGGCGCTAAAACAATTCTCTTTTGCAACCGAACGCACAGGCCACTCACTTTATTCCTATAAATGTGTATGTCGTCCAAAGCTTAAATTCTATGCCTAGCGGCTACAAGAACAAAATGCATTAATAGGTGCAGCCATAGCGGCCATGATTCTAGTTGCCATGACCCTGAACAGCCTAAAATAGTCCCGGCGGCGCTGATTACTTTCAACTATTGTACAGCACAACAAAAAAAATGCGTTGGTAAGTTCGAGCTCATATTTCTATAGGCAAAATACTTTCATTCATAAAACGAGCCACACATATGCCAATTTTTCTCAACGATCACAAAAATTTAGCTGCTTGTTCGTCAAGCGCCCGCATGACCGAAAGTAAAATACAGAAGACAGCAACAACAAGCTTATAAAAAAGTTCCGTCCGGTACATTTCGAAACAATTATTTAACGTTTTCTGATAGTTTTATCTACTGTTAATTAGTATATTACTTTACGTGTGTAGTTCTCTAATTGATAAAAAAGTGGACAAAAACATATGCATATATATATCTGCAAAGTTAGAAATTTACTCTGTAATAAGAATCCGGCTTTTTTGGTGGTTACTGTACATACATGCAGCCGTCGGATGAAGCCCAAAGTGCCAAATATTTAATATTGAAGCGTCTGTGAGCTGTGTCTATGGGCTGCTGCGCTGGATTTCTTGAGAATTTTTTGAGAACCATAATATTTTTTGCTGTGGCAAGTTTACGCAGCCGCATATGTACATACATATCTAAATTCACATATTTGAATTTGCACATGCCATCTTCCTGTGTGCCTGGTAATGAATCAATTCTCTATGAAGAATTTGATTTGTTTGAAGGGGATTCAACACAGTTTTAACAGAAGATGCCTTAGACAGATAATATGTACATACATAGGTATATATTTTTGAAAGATTTTTCCAGGGAACGTTAATGTATAATGAAACGTTAATGTATAATGAAACGTTAATGTAATGTAAAAATTGTAATTCCCTTCAACCAAATCAAACTCCTCTATAGAAAACGCTTCATTACTAGGCACACAGGAAGATGATATGTGCAAATTTAAATATGTGAATTTATATACATATGTACATATGCGGCCGCGTGCTCTTACCACAGAAAAAATATCGCAAAAAATGTCGAAGGTATCCAGTGCGCACTCACATTCACAGCATTGTGCTGTTGTTATGAAAAACGCTGGACAGTTCACATATGTATCGAACTGTCTGTCTATTAAACTTAGTTGATCAACCAAATCAAAATCTTTTATAAAGAATTGATTCATTACCAGGCATACAGGAAGATGGCATATGCAAATTTAAATATGTGAATTTATGTATATACGTACATATGCGCATATATAGCGTTTTTCAATAGGTGCGCTTCAACTTTTTTCCGATAGGGAGGGCGAACGACGCAATATTTTTTATTTTTCGCTTGTCATTTGTAAACTTCATTAGTATACATTTCATCATGGAACGCTACACACTTGAGCAACGCGTTAAAGTTATTCAGGCTTATTATGAAAACGGGCGTTCAAATCAAAATGCATATCGAGCACTTCATCTTCAGTGAGGACGCACGTTTTCACCTCAGTGGATTCGTCAATAAGCAGAATTTCCGCATTTGGGCGAAAGATAATCCAAGAGAGATTGCCGAAAAACCAATGTACCCACAAAGAGTGACTGTTTGGTGCGGTTTACATGCCGGCGGCGTAATTGGCCCATATTTTTTCGTTGACGAGAACGATCGCCACGTTACTGTGAATGGAAATCGATACCGCGACATGATAAACGATTATTTTTGGCCGCAATTGAATGGTATGGACTTAGACGACATGTGGTTTCTACAGGACGGGGCCACAAGCCACACAGCACACGCTACAATTGATTTGTTGAAGAGTAAGTTCGATGAGCGCATTATTTCCAGAAATGGACCGCTCGAATGGCCGCCGCGCTCGTGTGATTTGACGCCTCTAGACTATTTTCTTTGGGGTTATGTGAAGTCATTGGTCTACAGTAACAAGCCGGCGACGATTTGTGAGCTCAGAGCCAATATTGAACGCGAAATTGCTGGAATTTCGGCCGATTTATGCAAAAGAGTGGTCGAAAATTGGGTTCAACGATTGGACTTCGTAAAACGTGCACGCGGTGGTCATGCAAAAGAAATCGAATTTCATATTTAAATGTATATGTTCAAACTCGATAATAAAAAAAAAAATTAGTTAAAAAAGTCAAACTGTTTGTGTTTTATTCAAAAAAAAGTTGAAGCGCTCTTACTGAAAAACGCTTTATATATGCTGTGTATGTACATATGTGCACTTGCCATAGCAAAAAATAATACGGTAAAACTTCTCAAGAAATCAAGCGCGCATTCATAGGCACAGCGTTGTATGTAAAGGGTGATTTTTAAGCTAATATCTTTTTAAACAGTTGGTTTGTTTTAATGTCAAACATCTTCAGTTTGGTCTATAATTTAACCTTGAATCGTCTTACAAACGAACAACGCCTACAAATCATTGGGTTTTATTATAAAAGTGCGTGTTCTGTTAAGAAAGTTTATCGCGCGCTTCTTCCATTTTATGGTCAGTTTAATCGCCCCACTGAAGCGGCTATTCGAGTTATTGTGACTAAATTTAGAACCGAATTTACATTATTGGACATCAAACCACCAACACGCTTACGTAGAGTGCGAACTGAAGAAAATATCGCAGCTGTATCGGCCAGTGTTAATGATGACCATCAATTATCAATTCGTCGCCATTCGCAGGAATTGGGCCTCTGTTACTCAACAACGTGGAAAAGGAGCCTTTCAAAATACAGTTGGTGCAAGAATTGAAACAGAATTTTTGGTGAATGGGCTCTTGGAAAGTTGGCCGATGATCCACTTTTTTTTATCGAAAAATTGTGTTTAGCGACGAAGCTCATTTTTGGATCAATGGGTACGTAAATAAGCAGAATTGTCGATTTTGGAGTGAAGATTAGCCAGAAGAATTGCATGAGCTACCAATGTATCCAGAAAAGGTCACAGTTTGGTGCGGTGTAAGGGCTGGAGGTATCTTTGGACCGTACTTCTTCAAAGATGCTGCGAATCGTAACGTAACTGTGAATGGTGAGCGCTACAGTGAAATGATATCCAACTTTTTTTTGCCCAAAATGCAAGAGCTTGACTTGTATGACATGTGGTTTCAGCAAGACGGTGCCACATGCCACACAGCACGCGTAACAATGGACTTGTTGAGAGGCGAGTTCGGTGAACATTTTTTTTCACGTTCGGGACCTGTCAATTGGGCACCCAGATCGTGCGATATAACGCCTTTAGATTATTTTTTGTGGGCCTATGTTAAGCATTTATATGTGAGATACCGGCCAAAACATTGGAAAGAGTATGCCAAAATTGGACTAAGCAGATGGACCATTTGAAGCGCAGTCGCGGTCAACATTTGCATGAAATAATCTTCAAACATTAAATTAAATGGACTGTCCTATCGATTTAAATAAAAATGTCATGCATTTTTCTGAATTTTACGTGTGTTTTTTTGAAAAACTTTCCTATAGCTCTTAAAAAATCAAACTTTACAGGAACTTTCAAATACACTGATTTCAGAGTAAGTTTCTAACCTTGAAGATACATGTATGCATATGTTCTTGTGCACGTTTTATCAATTGAAGAACATACGTAAAGTAATATACTAATTAACTATTTAACTACTATCAGCGAACATAAAATAATTGTTTCGAAATTTATTCCTAGTATTGAAATGTCCAACACAGAACTTTTTTATAAGGTACTTGTGCTGTTTTCTGCAACTTTCTGTAGACTCATGCGCGCACTTGACGCACAGCAGCTGCGGTTGTCGAGCATTTATATACATATATTGATGCATACATATGCATGTACGGAGCCGCGGGGACTCCACTTGACAAAAATTCAAGATTTACCAAATATTGGCAAATAATTCTACGCGAAATATTCCAATATTGACTATTCACGAGTGGTCGAGAAAATTGGCATATGGGCGGCTCGTTTTATTAACCCTCTCGGTCCGAACGGGACTTATATGTCCCGGCAATGTTTGAAGATACCTACAATTTTGATGGGACAAAAGACTTTTATTCCACCCATTGCAACTATTAAACATATAAAATAATTTGTATTTCCGTTAGCGGCTTTCCGTGTTGCACAGTACAATAGTGGAAACTGTTCGGCGCCGCCGTAACTATTTTAGATTGTTCAGCACTATGGTAACTAGAATGATGGCCGCTACGGCTGCGCCTATGAATGCATTTTGTTTTGTAGTCGCTAGGCATAAAAATTTAGCTTTGGACGGCATACGCATTTACAGGAATAAAGTGAGTGGCCCATGTGTGCGGTTGCAAAACAGAATTGTTTTAGCATTTGTTAGGCAGGAATTTGATCATTAGGATATTTACGCCCGAATTATTGCATGAAATATGGTGAGGCGAAGCTCGTGAGGTAGGTCATTGTTGCTTCAGTGCATATACCTATGTACATACATATTTATGCAACACTATATTTATTAAAAATGCAATTGAACTTAGTTGTCCCATATATGCAAATACGTTTCTTTGAAGTTTTCTTTTATTTATTTTAAATTTGAAGTTTTATACTATCTAGAAAATGCATACCTATATTATTCTCTGTAGTACAATGTAGATTGAAAAAAAATGTGGTGCATAGTTGCTGCAGTGCGCACACTATGTAACACTATAAGAATTGAAGATGCAATTGAACTTTTCCACAAACATAACTCTCATAATATACATACATACATACATATGTATATATTGAGCAACACTCTTAAGTATGCTGTATGAATTCTCATCTAAAATTAATTTCGACCCGAAAACTTAGTAAAAATGTTCATCAAATTTGTATGAAGATTTAAATTTACTAAAACGCACACAACAAAATGTGAGGTAGTTTTATAATGAATTTTGTTTAAATTCTTCTTTTTAAATTAAATCAACAAACATTAAAATTACTTTGATTTTAAATGTTGGCGCATAATTCAAATCTTTTATTTGTAAGTTTATTGTATTTGTTTGAAAATATAAATTGAATAAAATTACGTTTATCAAGGGTACATAAAAATGCGCAAGCAAATTCCTTGCAAAAGGCCGCCGACATTCGTCAATTTGATTTCATACAGAAACCAAAAACTGAGCAAAGCCAATGCACTTGTATATACCTAATTCACTGTAATCAGCTCTGTTAAGAAGTTCCCGCTGTCGAGTTGAGCGAGGTGAAAAAGTCTTCGCGGTTTCACTTCATTTTTGACAATTTACAATATTCGTAGTACGTGAGACTTCTCTATACATTGAATTATGCGCCAACATTTGAAATCAATGTAACTCTAATGTTTGTTGATTTAATTTAAAAAGAAAAATTTAAACAAAATACATAATAAAACGACCTCACTTTTTGTTGTGTGCGTTTTAGTAAATTTAAATCTTCTTTTCTTCTTCTTCTTAAATTTAAATCTTCTTTTCTAAGTTTTCGAGTCGAAATAATTTTAGATGAGAATTCATGCAGCACACATAAGAGTGTTGCTCAATATATACATATGTATGTATATTATGATAGTTCTGTTTGTGTAAAAGTCCAATTGCATCTTCAATTGTTATAGTGTTACATAGTATGTGCACTGCAGCAACTATGCACTAAATGTTTTTCAATCTACATTGTACTACAGAGAATAATATATGTATGCATTTTCTAGATAGTATAAAACTTCAAATTTAAAATAAATAAAAGAAAATTTCAAAGAAACGTATTTGCATATATGGGACAACTAAGTTCAATTGCATCTTTAATAAATATAGTGTTGCATAAATATATATGTACATATATGCACTGAAGCAACAATGACCTACCTCACGAGCTTCGCCTCACCATATTTCATGCAATAATTCGGGAGTAAATATCCTAATGATCAAATTCCTCCCTATTGTACTGTGCAACAAAATCTCATCATCAAAAAATTCATTGATGAATTCGAGCTCATAGTTCTAAGAGCAAAGTACTTTCATTAATAAAACGAGCCGGCCACACGCCAATTTTCTCGACCGTTCGAAAATAGTCAATATTGGAATATTTCTTGTAGATTATTTGCCAATATTTGGTAAACCTTGAATTTTTGTCATATCGAATGGTCGTGGCTTGTACATATATACATACATATGTTTGCACTCATATATGTAAGCGAATATATCTTCTAAATGCTCGACAACCGCAGCTGCTGTGCGTCAAGTGCGCGCATGAGCATACAGAAAGTTGCAGAAAACAGCACAAGTAGCTTACAAAAAACGTCTGTGTCGGACATTTCAACACTAGACTGCTCGACTGCTTCTGAAAATTGTGAGTGTGGTTATTAGTCTTCGCGAAACGAGTACCCCTCAAAATTCCATATGTTCCTATCATTGAGACTTCTCTATACATTAACGTTCTCCGTAGAGAAGGTTCAGTCCTGGCCCGTTCCTCATTTTGGGCAGTAACGAAACAAAGGTAAGAAATTCAACTTAGAAATTACTGTACCACAAGTTAACAGTAGGAAATTAATTAATATGGTTGCCGGAGAGAAATGATAGGGAGAGAGTGACATGCAAGTGTGAAAAAATGTAGTTTACATTAGCTTACATTCGCTTGCGTACATAAAAGATTTCTTCATTTGATATGTCCATATGATTTGTAGCATGTTTATTGTATGTAAAGTATATGTATGCAAAGTATAAGCACAATGAGCTTTCCTCATTCATTTATAATTTAGTCAAAAAATTAGTTACAAGAGTGGATCGATGTGATTGTGCATGATCATACTATAAGCGCCAACTTCTAGCTTCGCTGTATTCAGGGCGAATTCGACGAATCCGATGCAACAAACGCTTCAAAACGACAAGATAGAAAATTGCATTGACAGTTTGGCCCGTTGGCACGAACTGCTTGGGGACAATTCCCTTGGAATCGTAAAAACAAAAGAGCATCGACTTGATTTTTGACTTTTACAAACTCGATTTTTTTGGGGCGGTGGTTCGTCTGGGACCTTCCATTCGGCACTTTGACGCTTAGTTTCAGATTCATGTTTGAAACACCACGTTTCATCACCAGTTACAATGTTGTAAAAGAAGTTCTCATCTTTTCTCGCCTCTTTAATGAGGTCTTTCGAATGTTGAATTCTGAGCAAATTTTTAGTCCTCAGTTAACTTGTGCGGAATGAAACGTTCACAGACCTTTCGTAAGCCTAAATTATTAGTTTTAGTCTTGTTTATTTTGGACTTCACCTTGTAATAATTATAGTTTTCTTGGGAGTTCGGAATACAAATATGTACGTACATAGACGATGGCATCAAGTGTGCATACGCACATACAAATATAGGGTGGGCCATATAAAATTTGCTTTTTGAATCGGCTATAAAAAAAAAAAAAATTATCAATATTTTTTCAAATTTTTTTTTTTAGTTTGAAGATTGAACATTGTCATTTATGAATGAAAAATAATATCGTTTAAATGACTGCCACGACTGGCTTTACAGTAGGCCATTCGATCAACCAAATTTTTAAGCACATTTTCGATGGTTTGGGCTCCAATTTCATGAATGGCAACTTCGATTTCGTGTTTTAAAGCATCAATCGTCTCTGGATGGTTCGCATAGCATTTGTCCTTAACGGCTCCCCACAAAAAATAGTCCAACGGGCTTAAATCACAGCTTCGAGGTGGCCAATTGATATCGGAATTTCGGCTGATTATTCGATTTTCAAAAACGGTAGCCAAAAGTTCGAGTGTAACTTTGGCAGTGTGACAAGTTGCACCTTCGTGTTGTAACCAAATGTCGTCCATGTCATCCTCTTCAATTTTTGGAAACAAAAACTCGTTGAGCATGTCACGGTAACGCTCGCCACTTACTGTAACCGCGGCTCCTCGCTCATTTTCGAAAAAATGTGGCCCGATGATGCCGCCAGACGAAAAACCGCACCAAACAGTGTCTCGTTGTTGAAGCATTTGCTTCTCTACAGTAACGTGTGGATTTGCTGAAGCCCAAATCCGACAATTTTGCTTATTGACGTAGCCACCGATGTGAAAATGAGCTTCATCAAAAAAGATGATTTTTCGGTAAAAATGCTCATCTTCGGTCAAACGATTTTCTGCCCATTGAGCGAACCGAAAACGCATTGGATGGTCATTAGGCTTCAGTTCTTGCACCAATTGAACTCCCATTTCGTAAATGTCAAACCTTTAAGTAAATTATAAACACATTTGACATGTCATTTGTGTTACCATTCTCAAAAAAATAGGTGGTTCAAAAAGCAAACGCTATATGGCCCACCCTGTATGTACGTTTAAGCAAATGCAAAAGATAATTGTTTTAGCATTTGTTAGGCAGGAATTCGATCATTCGCATATCCACTCTATATACTCCCTAATTACTTACTTACTTAAGGCCCGAGCAGCTAGTGTGCTCTTATTTTGTAAGTTAGTGTAGTATTTTATATTATTCTAATAAAGCATAATATAAGGTGATCCCTCGTGAGGTAGGTCATGATTGTTTCAGTGCTTACATATGTGCAACGCTATATTTATTAAATATGCAATTGAACTTAGTTGTCCCATATATTCAAACACGTTTCCTGAACTTTTCTTTCATTTATTTTATGTTTCAAAGTTTTATACTATTTAGAATATGTATACATGTATTATTTCCTGTAATAAAATGTAAATTTAATAAAATTTCATTTGCCAAAAGAACATAATTGGCAAATTGACTTCATACAGAAGCCAAAAACTGTGCAGATACAATGCATCTGGACACTATTAACTGTTGTTGTAGCAGTAATATAAGCCCCGTCAGTGTAGTATATACTGTTCACTAGACAGGGCTAGTTTACTGGGGCGGCAGCCCTTGGCCGGGAAAAACCTGAGTCATTCCGGTAACATAGAACCGGCTGCCACGGGAATGACACTATTCACTGTCATTAGGCCCGTTGTCGAGTTGGTCGAGGTGGAAAAGTCTTCGCGGTAAAACTTAATTTTCGTGAGACTTCTCTATACAAGAATGATAGAAACAAGATTGCGCCCATCAGAGAGTACGTGACGTCACATTGGCCGAGCTGTGCAGTGTTGCCAACCAACATTGAACACCTACACATTTTAAAAAACATTTACGGAATGCGAATTAAAGCCATAGGGATATAATCGTTTCGTCCGGTCCTCAATCCTTAGTGAGACATAGGGCATCAAGTGGTGTATTAATAGTAGAACAACAACAAGCAACAAAATACTACTGAAGAAACTATAACGTCAATTTTACAAAAAGGGTACCTTATATTGTTACATAAGCAGAGGAACACCAACACAAGATGTTAAAAAAAGTAAAGCTAAATAAAACTGAGTGAATTATTGAACTTATTTTAAGGAACGCGCAAGGCCTCTCACCTAAAATAGACGAGGTTAGATACAGGGTGCGCCATCTTTTATGTCGGTATGAAAACATTGAATAACTTTGAGGAAAAAAAAATTACTGATTTGTATAAGTGAGGTATTTTTATTTGGTTTGGTTATTTACAATTAACCAATTAAATCTATTTTTTGAATACAATATCAGTCACCACCTTTATTAGCAATCACAAACTACGATCTTTTTTCTGCGTCTTGTTGGCGTAAGCCTTACTTTTCAAATAACCCCACAAAAAGAAGTTCGGGGGATTACGTCAGGTGATCTGGGGGGCCAGTCGATGTCGCCTCTTTTTGACACTAGACGTCCCGGGAATTTTCGTTACAGAAATTCAATTGTTGCAGTCGCAGTGTGGTATGGCGCAACGTCTTGTTGAAACCAGTAACCGTCTAAACATTTCTTACGCATTTGCGGGCAGACATAATGATCCAACATCCATCGAAATTGGTTTCCATCGACCGTTTCATTTTCTCGGTAAAAATATGGCCCAATGATGGTTTTGGCGCAAATGTCGACCCAAACAGGTACTTCTCGGTCATGCAATGGAGTTTATTTTGTTTATTCACGCTGCCAGAGAAGTTAAAATGTGCCTCGTCAGTCATTAAAATTTGCTTCCAAAAATTGAGTTCAGTGTCAACCATTCGAGCGACTGTTTTGCCGTATTCCAAGCGACGTGAATGGTTTGTCGGCAATATTCTTTGTGTCAATTGCAAATGCGCCGCATTGTGATTTCAATGATGCCAAAATGCTGAGCGCGACGACGATACGACACTGTTGGCTCCTGGGCAACGCTCTCCCGCACTGCTTTAACAAGTTCGTTGGAACGTCTTGGTCGTTGATGAACGGCATGTTGACAGTCTCCAGTTCCATACTCAAAAAAATTAGTATTGTCAGACGGTGCCTGTTTGCCGCGATACTTTTTGCGATATGCATTGAGTTAAAACAATAGACCGACTATTTTCGATTTATAGCGTTAGTATTTCGGCGCGTTGTTTCGGTGTTAAGCGATCCATGGGTGAAATTGTACTGAATTGATGTGTCGAAAATATGTACATATGTTGAAGTCGGTCGTTTGGTAAATAAAAAAGTTATTCAGCGTTTACATACCGACATAAAAGATGGGGCACCCTGTACATTTTTGAATCTTCTGGTATTGATGTTGTTTGTGTTTCCGAAACTTGGTTCTCCGCGTGGCATAGTGATACGTTGTTATGTATTGATGGGTATACCTTATCGCTCGGATAGCATTGGGCATGGTGATAGTGTTGGATGTTTGTAAAATAGAATTTGTCCTGTAAAGTTGAATCGAATTGTCCTCGGACCAATGAAATTCTATTCAGTACGTTTTGTGGAAATAATTTCTAATTATAACAAAATCCTTGTGGCGGTGACCAAGTAAACGAACTCCTTATGAACATTTTATTGATTTTACTGAAAATCTTTGCCTTGGATATAATAATATCGTAATAACTGGGGATTTTAACAACGTCTTGCTCACTGAAAGTAATTTTCCCTTTGCTATGCGTTCACTGGCTTATTTCCTTAAATAGTTCGACTCCTACACATATTATTCATCCAGTAGCATGCGCTTGGACATTTTTAGGTAAATGACGCATTGAAAATTCTCATCATTGATCAGCTTTCTGTCCAAAATTTTTCCAAGCAGGGTTTGATTTGTACCACGTTTGATTTTTAGGTCTCGTGTAATTCGGTTTCCTACTCGTATCGTGATTTTATGCACATAGACTATGACACTGGAGAAGCGGTTAATGACATACCCTGGCACGCAGATTGCGTTTCTCCAAACCAATATAAACGCACTTTATGACCAATATGTACCGATTGTAACTAAATATAAAAATGCTCGAAACCACCTTTGGTTTAAGAGCTACATAAAGCGTCTTATTCACAAGCGCAACAAAGCATATCGTAAGTGGAAGCAGTTCAAGTGTGCAACCACCTATCTTCTTATATATAAAAATGGAGACGTTTTTTTGTGTTCGTTAGTCGCCGATTCACGCCTAAACGCATTCACCGATTTCAATCAAACTTTCACAGATCATTGGTATTGGTCCATAGATGGTTTATGTGAAGTTTTAAAGAAATCGGTAAAAGTATGCGTGCGTTGTGTAAGTGTGAAAAATGCAATATTTGCGTGTTTCCCTTATACGGACATTAGGTATACGGAATGAAAATACACGCGAATGAATAGAATATACACAGACATGAATAACATTGCTTCCATGTCGAGTGACGTATGGGACTGTATTATTCGTAACGCAATAGTTGTCCTCTCTTTTGTTTCCCTTTTATGCATGCGTGACACGGCATCAAAGCACATTGCTTTTTTTTAAACTGGAAAAATATTTTGAGCTTCATTTGAACGTTTTATGATTTAGATAAAATAAAAATTCGTTAAATATATTTGATTACATTAATAACCATAAGACTGTATTTTTCGAAGTTCAAAGCCGACGAGCAAAATGTAAAAAATAAATCCTCCTGTATGTATATATACTCGAAAAAGTTATGCTAACACTTTTTTCATGCATTTAGGTAGTCAATTTTATATGGGCAAACGTACGTTTACGAGATAAAGGTATAGCGCTGAAGGCAAATGCTCAGGATATAGTACAAAAATGCATATTTCACATAGTAATATTATCATTGTTAAAAGAGAACAAGTTTGTATTAGGTAATAATTAAATAATGCAACCTTATGTTCTGCTTTGACGAGTGGAAAAACCGAAATAAATAATTATATAATATTTGTATGTGTGTTTAAAAGAGTTGGATTATTTTGTGAGTGTAAGCGGTTTCAAAGCCAAAGAATAGTTGCAACATTAAAAAATTGCTGAAACACATTTTCATTTAACAACTAAAATAACAAATATGAGCAAAATATGTACTTTCTTCAATTTTCTTCTGTTGCCAACTTTCTGAAAAACGTGAATTCACCGCGATACGATACAGAAACAAAAAGACAGCGACAGCGCGCAGAGGGTTTTGAGCAATAATATAAATTTGTATCAAACAACGCATTAAATAGTCATTTTAGTATACTTTTGGTGTTTACTTATTCAACTAAATGCATGTATTAGTTTTTCTTTAAGAAATTAATCTAAAATTTCCAACTTTTTTTTATGATTTCTAAAGATTACTTTATTTTTGCCCAAGAGCAACCTTGCGTTCAGAAAATTGTGTTGTACCTAAAACTTCACCACTATAAACTTGGTCCTTATAAAGGACTTTCAACACAGTTTGTTTACTGGATATACTGAGGTCAAAATAATCAGCTGTATCAAAACCATTTGATGAGTGGTCAACAATTTTAAAGTGCGTTTTTCATTGTTGTTTTTTTTTTTTGGGAAAAAATGTAATATATAAAAATAAAATATATTGTGCGTAAAATTTTAATAATCAGTGAAAATAAAAAAACGGGGGTTTCGTTGTTGTTGTTAGCGATTGTAATGCACATTGCGAGTTTTTCATGTTTTTTTGATTAAATTCAAATGCGAATAAATGATATCGGTCGTCGGTCGCGTAGAACGCAAAATAGATCAAATGAAAGGCAAAATCAATCACAAGAAGAGCGAGAAATTCAAAACCAAAATCAAAGGGAACGTATAGCCAGATCACGTTCAGGCCATTCACTTGAAGATTATACAACGTAATGAGCAAGATAGATTAAAATAAACACAATAAACAAAGCACAAGGGCAATCGCTAGAATTATGCGGAATTGACTTAGAATATCCATGCTTCTCCCACGGACAATTATATGTATCATGTTCACGTGTAGGAAAACCATCAGTTCTGTTTATCTATACCACAACTCAGGGCAAAAACAAAAATGTAGTTTACGAAAAGGCTTTGCGTTAGTTTAAGTTAAAAATTAACATTAATTTTATATTCTAAAAAAAGAATAAATACACATAGAGTGAATTTAAATCGAGTGTTCATTATTCATTCTTAATTTTGATATGCCTAGCGAAGCAGGCAGAGGGTCCGCTAGTAGTACATATATTTAAGAATTATAGAAGAGAAGCCGCTAGAGCCATTAAACAACAAAAGCTTAAATATTATGAGTATCAATTTAGCACGGCAATAGGTTCCAAAAAAACTTGGAAATGTATTCGTATATACAAGGCGAAGTCCAAAGTAAATAGGACTGTCTTCATAAAAACGTTTTTGATGGCGCCATCTTTTTAGAACTTTGTGCGTTGGAAGTTACATCCCTAGCTGACTTCCAGTGAAAGCTTGGTGACATTCGGTACAGTGAACCTAAGTTATTGCGTCTAAAGTGTCAGTATGTTTATGCCATCGGTACTAAAATAAGTTTCGAACAAAGAGCTATGGTAATATCAAATTTTGTTTTAAAATCTGTAAAACGTTTACCGAAACATTTGAATTGATGAAAAAAGTTTAAAGCGATGATTGTCTATCTCGTGCCAGAGTTCATGAGTGGTTTACACCTTTCAAAGATGGTTGTGAGGTCATAAACGACAATAAACATACGGGCCGCCCAAAATCAGTAATCACCGAAAACTCCATCGAAGTTGTTCGTAAATTTATCAAAAATTAACCGAAATCAGCGTAGAAATTCATGGAATCGGAGTTGAATATCTCCAAAGCATCGATTTATCGCATTTTAACACGTGTACGTTTCATTCCGTACAAGTTAACTGAGGACCGAAAATTGCTCAGAATTCAACATTCGAAAGACCTCATTAAAGAGGCGAGAAAAGACGAGAACTCTTTTACACCATTGTAACTGGTGATGAAACGTGGTGTTTCCAACATGAATCTGAAACTAAGCGTCAAAGTGCCGAATGGAAGGCCCCAGATGAACATCAACACCCAAAAAATTGCGCTTGAAGAAGTCCAAAATCAAGTCGAGGCTCTTTTGTTTTTACGATTCCAAGGGAATTGTCCCCAAGGAGTTCGCGCCAACGGGCCAAACTGTCAATGCAATTTTCTTTCTTGTCGTTTTGAAGCGTTTGTTGCATCGGATTCGTCGAATTCGCCCTGAATACTGCGAAGCACGAAGCTGACGCTTATTGCATAATAGTGCATCATCTTATCGATCTACTTTTTTGACTAGACGCATTTTAACTAACAATCACTCACTGTGTTCATTTGATATGGCTCTCTGTGACTTCTATCTATTCAGGAAACTGCATTTGGTCATGAAAGGAAAACGTGTTGCGTCCGTCGAGGCCATCCAAAAGACTTGTACCGGCATTCTGAAGGACATGACCTGAAACACTTTTTCGAAAAGCTTTTAGATAGCGCAAAACAGTGTATCGAGGCCAGAGGAGACTACTTTGAATAAATAAACTCGGAGTTATCAAAACAAAGCTCCTGTCGTTTTTACTATTATTATTATTATTTCTTATTAAAATATAATTTAAATTATAGATTTAAGAATATGAACAAACATACACACTTCCTTTGTTTAAACTTTACTGCTTTATAAGCAATTGCAATTAATTACGACAAGAATTGTAAATTGAATATTGCCAAGTAATCATAATTTTGCTGTAAACAAAATTAAGCAATTATTAAAAAGGCCAATGAACTATTTTTCCAAGAATTGTAAATTGAATATTGTAAATATTGTCAAGATTACAAAAAAAATTAAGCAATTATTAAAAAGACCAATGAACTATTTTTCTAAGAATTATAAATTGAATATTGTAAATATTGTCAAGTAATCATAATTTTGTTGAAAACAAAATTAATAAAAGACTAACGAACTATTAAGCAATTTTCCAAGAATTTTCCATCAATCAAATATTTATTATAAATAAGAAACTTTAAAGAAATAAAGTTCAGTTATCAGCTATCAGTGATAAACTCAACAAACTAAAACCCAAGTGTTTTTTTATAAACAACCAGGTAAAAACCTGTTTTTTCTCTACCTCAGCGCTTATTAAGGTTTCAGATGATATCAGACTTAACATCAGCAACAACCTCGTAATTTGTTTAACGCTTCTGGACCATTCGAAAGCTTTCGACGCTGTTGATCACGGACTACTTGACTTGATAAATTATTCAACTCTTCAGCGCCAGCATTGAGTCTTATAAAATCATACCTTAGTGGTCGTACGCAAGCTGTAAATGTCAGCCACAGCTGATCCAGCTATTTGCCTATAACTAAGGGTGTTCTCTAAGGTTCTATTCTTGGTCCGCTTTTGTTTCTACTATACGTTAATGATCTGCCAAACTTACTAAAATATTGTAATATTCAAGTTTATGCCGATGATGTTCAATTGTGTGTTAGCTATGCTTTTGTGCCCATGAATAAATGTATTAATAATCTCAACACTGACTTAGAAAACGTTAACAAGTTGACTTGCGATAGTGGGTTACTCTTAAATCCAAACAAATCACAATGCATCGTTATTTATAAAAAGGCAATTAAACTTGACGACTGCAATTAAGTGAAACTGAACAATTCAATTATAAAATTTGTGGACACTGCAAATAACCTAGTCATAACTTTGAATAGAAATCTGACTTGGAATAACCACATCTATAGCACAATAGGCAAAGTCTATGGTATGCTATGATCATTATGGACTACTCAGCACTTTGCCCCAGTGAAAATTCGACTGATTTTAGCAAAAAGGTTCTTAATACCAACGTTACTTTATGGTCTTGAACTGTATGACGACTGTGACAGTCTATGTCGTAGTACGCTTAATGTCGTTTACAACAATATTGCTAGATACGTGTATTGTATAAAACACCCCCAGCACATATCCGCTTTTTCTAAATTAATATTCTCCATACGATTTAATGACTTGCTAAAGTTAAAATGTTTAAAACTTCTCCACAAAGTCATTACTTCTCTGGAGCCCAAATACCTTGCAAAATCGTCTCGATCTCTTAACTTACTTAGTATGAAATACAGTTACCTAGTATTAGAACGTCAGTTCTTGATCCTTGCTATCCGTCTTTGGAACCTCTGAGCACTGAAAATCAAAACAATCAGAAGCACACCGCACTTAAGAAGTGAACTGATACATTACTTTGTCGCCAGTAGCTGCTAATATGTAGGTACGTATACATATATTTATTTTTACCTTTTCTCTCCTCTTCTATTTCTATACTTTCACAACTTCAATATTAAATATATTTTATATCCTACTGAGTCCCTCTGCTAACTCCACAAACATTACCTTTATGTGTACTTACACTATGTTGTTATTAAGAAAAGAAGTCATGAGTTCAAACACGGTAAAATAACTTTTTGGTTGTGTGTTTGATAAACAAATAAATAAGATAAAAAAATAAAAAGTATAAATATTGAAATTTTTTAATACAGCATAAATAGTGCATAAGAAAAGCAAATTTGTAAAACAACAAACAGAGTAAGTTAAAGCAAAGTAAAAATAAAAATAGTGGTTAACGAAGGTAACCATTACTTTTTTTAACTTAAAAATAGTTATCAATAGTATTTACTTTAAAATATCTCAAACAAAAAAGTTCAAAACTCAAATATTCAACGAAGAATCTCTCTTACCAACAAGTGTCACTTTGGACTAAGCAGGCAATTGAGTAGTAAAGTCCTCTCTCGACGAATAAAACTAACACTCCACAAAGCTCTCGTCATGGCCGTCCTAATATCCGATAAAGCGTCGCTTGGAGTGTATGAGAGAAAGATTCTGCGGAAAATTTTTGGACCTTTGCACGTTGGCGACGGCGAATATCGCAGGTCATGTCGTCCGAATGCATACAAACTCCCAAAGTATTCGATGCGGTACTAGCTGGTGGTAGTTGAGGAAGAGGAAGGCCTCCTCTACGTTGAAACGATTAGATGGAGAAGGACTTGGCTTAACATGGTGTGCCCAACTGGCGCCGGTTAGAGATGAGAAAGAAACGATAAGTAAGCTGTGTTAAACTCGGTCAAAATCGCGTAAGCGGTTATCTAACCAATTAAGAAGAAGAAGTACATTCAAAGTTTCTAATGAACCTTGATAATGTGAAGCTTTTTCATAAGTACATATATATGGTCTTGCCACAAATTCTGTGACAAATTTTACAATGCGTACGACGAGAACAAATTCGCAAACAAAGTTCCGTTGTTTTTGCTTTCGTTCGTATGCATTGTTTACTGATAAATTATAGTCAGTTTGGTGGGACATTTCGTTTTTTAACAATGGAGTGGAAAGCTAAGGAAAAGTGATTGCATTACGTAAGTGTGGTAAAAGTGCAAGTGAGATTTACGAATTGCTGAAAAAACTTAATACAGGGTGGCTGATGAATTTTGCTACATTAAGAATTTCAAATAACTTTTTTTTAAGTGTATAGAATTCATTTATTTTTTTTTTTTCAAGTTGAATCATTAAATTTTATTAAATGTAGCTTAACTAGTTTTAAAAATAATTGAATTTAAATGCCCCCATGCTCGTTGACACAAGTGCGGCATCTTAGTAAAAAGTTGTTCATTGCTGCTTTGAGAGTTGCGACAGGAATAGCCGCAATTGTTGCCCGAATGGATTGTTTTAGTTCATCCAAATTTGTTGGCTTTGTTTTATAAACTTCTTGTTTACATAAACCCCACAAGAAAAAGTCAGGTGCAGTAAGGTCAGGCGACCTGGGGGGCCAACGAAATTCGGAGTTTCTTGAAATCAGTTTATCGGGAAATTTTCGTCGCAACTCTGTCATAACAGTCTGGGCTATGTGAGACGTTGCCCCACCACGTTGAAACCACACAGAGTTGAAAGGAATTCTCTTTCGGCGTAGTTCTGGATAGAAAAATTCTTTCAGCGTTTTCAAATAACGGTCTCCAGTAACCGTAACGGTGTGACCATTTTCTTCAAAAAAATAAGGCTCGACAATACAGCGTGGAGAAACCGCACACCACACTGTCACGCGAAGAGGATGCAATTCCGTCTCGTGGAGTATCTGTGGGTTAGAAGTACTCCATATTCGACAATTTTGTTTGTTCACATTGCCGTTTAAATCGAAATGGGCCTCATCAGACATGAAAAGGCAGTTTAACATGTTTTGGTCTTCTTCCACCATTTGCAGGATCTTCTGGCAAAATTCCAAGCGAATCGGCAAGTCTGCTGCATTCAGTTTGTTAACCATTTGAATTTTGTAGGGAAATAAGTCTAAATCTTTGTGCATTATTGTTTGCAAAGACTGTCGGCTGACACCAAGTTGAGCAGATAAGCTTCTTGTTGAAACCCTTGGATTGCTTTGTATAGCTGCAGCTACAGCAGCGATCGTTTCCTCCGTCCGAACTGGTGGGTTTCGATGATAAGGCCTTCTTGCGACTGTTCCTTGCTCAGCAAAATTATTCACCAGTCTCATTATGGTCTATCTGCTCGGGGGATCGCCGCCAAACATCCGCCTGTACTCTCTCTGTACCAAAACTACGGACTCCAGTGCGTGATAGCGGCGGACTATCCAAATTCTTGTTTGCGTGTCCCAGTTATCCATTTTACTAAATTTTAAAGATCAATCTGCAAATTAAAACAAAAATGGAACAGATAACTTAAAAAGAAAAAAAGTTATTCAATTTTTTTTTGGTAGCGGCTTTCATCAGCCACCCTGTATTTCGAGAATTTTTGTTTACCACACGATCAATCGTTTTGCCCAAACGTCTGAAGCGACAGACAGAAAAAGAAGTGAAGTCCTCGCGTGGCCCGAATCAGTGCAGCCGTTTGAGAAAGTATTTGTAGAAATCCCTTTAGGAAACAGAAAATCATGTCCAATTAAATTAATGTATGGACCAGATCCACGCCAAGACTAATTAGAGATAATCTCACATGAAACCCTTTCTTCGCTCAACAGATCATCTTTTGTCAATGTGCTCGAATAAAATTGGACTCAACAGATGCAAGCAGCTTCTTCGGTGACACGTGAAAATATTCTCTTCACAGATGAAACAATTTTCACTGTTGAAGAAAACTTTCATAAGCGAAACGACAAAATCTATGCTAATACTTCTAAAGACGCAAAATTGTTGTTCCAAGGGTTCAGCACAGCTACCATCCAGCCTCCGTAATGGTTTGGCGTTACATTTCTTCATTTCTGCGAAAAAGGGGTTAATACCAGGGCAAAAGTGTACCTGTAGGATATCTCAGAAGGCGTGGGGAAGCAGTTGATCAGAATATTGGCCGTCCGGAAGTCAGAAGTGGAGGACATGGCTTGTCGAAAACCTCACAAAAATTGGGAGAGTCTTAAACAATCTTTGGTTCGAGCAGTGACGTCAATATATATGGAAACAGTGTGTGCTGCTACAGCTGAATGACCTAATCGTTTGAAGGCTTGTGTAAAAGCAAATGGTGACCTTTTAAAATGAAAATTTAAAAGTAGTTTTTTTTAATATTTACAAGATTAAATAAAACTAACTTCAGTAATAAAAGTACCATTTCCTGTCTATAATGGACTTAACTTCTAACAGAACTTATGCCAGGACTAAGTATATAAATATATACAATATAGTATATTGGTAATGGCTAGGGGGTCGGTTTTGAATCATAACAGGAACAATGTTCTTTTATGCGAAAGTTGTACCAATTACCAGCTATTACATATATTTAAGAATTATAGAAGAGAAGCCGCTAGAGCCATTAAACAACAAAAGCTTAAATATTATGAGTATCAATTTAGCACGGCAATAGGTTCCAAAAAAACTTGGAAATGTATTCGTATATACAAGGTGAAGTCCAAAGTAAATAGGACTGTCTTCATAAAAACGTTTTTGATGGCGCCATCTTTTTAGAACTTTGTGCGTTGGAAGTTACATCCCTAGCTGACTTCCAGTGAAAGCTTGGTAACATTCGGTACAGTGAACCTAAGTTATTGCGACTAAAGTGTCAGTATGTTTATGCCATCGGTACTAAAATAAGTTTCGAACAAAGAGCTATGGTAATATCAAATTTTGTTTTAAAATCTGTAAAGCGTTTACCGAAACATTTGAATTGATGAAAAAAGTTTAAAGCGATGATTGTCTATCTCGTGCCAGAGTTCATGAGTGGTTTACACCTTTCAAAGATGGTTGTGAGGTCATAAACGACAATAAACATACGGGCCGCCCAAAATCAGTAATCACCGAAAACTCCATCGAAGTTGTTCGTAAATTTATCAAAAATTAACCGAAATCATCGTAGAAATTCATGGAATCGGAGTTGAATATCTCCAAAGCATCGATTTATCGCATTTTAACACGTGTACGTTTCATTCCGTACAAGTTAACTGAGGACCGAAAATTGCTCAGAATTCAACATTCGAAAGACCTCATTAAAGAGGCGAGAAAAGACGAGAACTCTTTTACACCATTGTAACTGGTGATGAAACGTGGTGTTTCCAACATGAATCTGAAACTAAGCGTCAAAGTGCCGAATGGAAGGCCCCAGATGAACACCACCACCCAAAAAATTGCGTTTGAAGAACTCCAAAATCAAGTCGATGCTCTTTTGTTTTTACGATTCCAAGGGAATTGTCCCCAAGGAGTTCGCGCCAACGGGCCAAACTGTCAATGCAATTTTCTTTCTTGTCGTTTTGAAGCGTTTGTTGCATCGGATTCGTCGAATTCGCCCTGAATACTGCGAAGCACGAAGCTGACGCTTATTGCATAATAGTGCATCATCTTATCGATCTACTTTTTTGACTAGAAAACGCATTTTAACTAACAATCACTCACTGTGTTCATTTGATATGGCTCTCTGTGACTTCTATCTATTCAGGAAACTGAATTTGGCCATGAAAGGAAAACGTGTTGCGTCCGTCGAGGCCATCCAAAAGACTTGTACCGGCATTCTGAAGGACATGACCTGAAACACTTTTTCGAAAAGCTTTTAGATAGCGCAAAACAGTGTATCGAGGCCAGAGGAGACTACTTTGAATAAATAAACTCGGAGTTATCAAAACAAAGCTCCTGTCGTTTTTACTATTATTATTATTATTTCTTATTAAAATATAATTTAAATTATAGATTTAAGAATATGAACAAACATACACACTTCCTTTGTTTAAACTTTACTGCTTTATAAGCAATTGCAATTAATTACGACAAGAATTGTAAATTGAATATTGCCAAGTAATCATAATTTTGCTGTAAACAAAATTAAGCAATTATTAAAAAGGCCAATGAACTATTTTTCCAAGAATTGTAAATTGAATATTGTAAATATTGTCAAGTTTACAAAAAAAATTAAGCAATTATTAAAAAGACCAATGAACTATTTTTCTAAGAATTATAAATTGAATATTGTAAATATTGTCAAGTAATCATAATTTTGTTGAAAACAAAATTAATAAAAGACTAACGAACTATTAAGCAATTTTCCAAGAATTTTCCATCAATCAAACATTTATTATAAATAAGAAATTTAAAGAAATAAAGTTCAGTTATCAGCTATCAGTGATAAACTCAACAAACTAAAACCCAAGTGTTTTTTTATAAACAACCAGGTAAAAACCTGTTTTTTCTGTACCTCAGCGCTTATTAAGGTTTTAGATAATATGTAAAGCCAATTCTTACATTTAGAATAGTTTAATATGATATTGCAAACCTGCAAAATTTTCGCGCCTAAAATCAGTTCATGTGTCAACTCGATACGACGATCAGCAGTTTCCGGCTTTGCCGCGATAAAAATTCGGTTCTACGATTTTTTTTCCTGATTCTCATATGATGATATGATCAAGTATCCCTTGATATTCTTAATACAAAATATCTCTAAAGTTCTGCAAAGAGAATGGGATTATATCATTAACACTGCCACCCCACTGTAGCCGTAAGCTACAGCCTCTTGATGTTGGAGTCTTTGGGCCTTTCAAAAATGCATATGACCGGGCTGTTTATGAATGGATGTCAAAAAACCCGGGAAGAGTTATAACAATATATGATGTCTCATATATTATTGGAAAAGCATATCCTCTTGCATTTACTGCAACAAATATTTTAAATAATAGGTCTATGAATAAGTTCGTGCGGTTTTTTTTCGAAATTTGAATTTCGGATCATTCCCATGGCTTTTAAACGTTTGGAAATTGTTGATTGATCAACTCCCAAAGTTTTCGCAACCTCTTCTTGCGTTTGAGCCGGATCTTGATCGAGCAATTCCTCCAATTCGGTATCCATGAACTTTGGCGGCGCGGCCAAAATCACCACTTTTAAAGCGTGCAAACCACTTCTGGCACGTTCGCTCAGCTAGAGCATGCTCACCATAAACTTCCACCAAGATACGATGACTTTCGGCTGCTTTTTTCTTCATATTAAAGAATTCCCCGCAAAAACACATTATTTGGCACGAAACTCGACATTTTCAAGTGTGGTAAAAATATTGTTGTTTACGCTTCAAATAAAAAACTTATACTGACGTTTGTGCCTTACGACAGTAGCTCTCCAATGAATGTTTGGAAATGTGGATCGATGGAATAATAATCAAGTTACGCCATCTGTTGTAAAACCGCACGAACTTATCCATATAGTTTAAAAAAAACAGGTATACAACCTGTTGATCGATTTATATTCACTGATGATGACTTTCTCTGTGCATATGTTACAGACCGCCCTGAGCATGAGCTTTCTCAAGTCACAACCATAGAAAATTGCACAGAAAAAGACAATAATAAACAAAACAATAGTCCACTACTGCTTGAGCATCAAAGTGAATCAAACCAGACGCAGTGTGAAGAGGCAAGGCCACCTGACTTGCTTGATATCCATTCCCAATTTGCGCAAAATGAGGAAGCAGTAACAAGTTGTACTTCACTCCCGGGGCCATCTAACTTCTCTGATTGCTGTGATCAAGTAATTTAGGATGAAAAACCAGGACCCAGTTCTGCTTCACATCAAAGGGAAGAATCAAGCTTCCTTGTTAGTCCTACTGAAGTTATACCCTTTCCAAAAGCTGGTCCAAGAAGCGCAGTTAATAGAAAAGGGAAGAAAAAGTTAAAATCTGCAATTTTAACTGACACACCAGTCAAACAAGACTTAGAAACAGAGCTAAAATTAAGAGAGGAAAAGAAGAAACAAAAGGCAGACAAGACTAACAAAAAAACTCTTAAAGACAAGAAACCTAAGGAGAGGGTAAAGGAAAAGAGTGTTTTCATCTTCTTATAGTGAAGGGGAACTTTCGGTTAGAGAGTCTGAAGATTCTTTAAATGAATTTGAAGAAGAATTTGAGGACTTAAAGGCAGTAAATTCAGACAATTTAAAAAAGGGGAAATTCATTGTTGTGCGTTTTAAAGGAGGCAAGAGAATGTCGTCAATATACCGGTACTTATGCATAATTGACCAGGTATATTATGACGATCTTGGTTGTCGCGTTATTTCTTTGAAATGTGCGGATGAAACTAAAAAATTGTTCTCGTTAATAGAATCTGATGTCAGCGATGTTGAATTTGAAGACATTATTGGATTAGTTCCAGATCCAAATATTATTTTAAAAAAAAATATTATTTTAAAAGGTGAAAGAATGTATTATTCCTTCATAAAGGCTCTGGATTTGAAAATATTTAAGATAACCGACTGCATTTTGAAATAAATATTATTTAATCTGTGATCAAGTATCCCTTGTTTATGCTCAAGTATCCCACTATTGGGGACACTTGATCATTTTGCACTATTTTTTAAATAATAATAATAAAATAATTTGCCCACCTATTTAAAAACTAACGTGATAAAAATAATGTGCTGGAATGTTGTCACTTTCGTGAGTTGTCATTATTGTTATCTAATTTATTCAGAAATTCATAAATATTGACCTAAACCAAAACTATGATCAACTATCCCCCACTTCCCCTACGTATACATATATTTATTTTTACCTTTTCTCTCCTCTTCTATTTCTATACTTTCACAACTTCAATATTAAATATATTTTATATCCTACTGAGTCCCTCTGCTAACTCCACAAACATTACCTTTATGTGTACTTACACTATGTTGTTATTAAGAAAAGAAGTCATGAGTTCAAACACGGTAAAATAACTTTTTGGTTGTGTGTTTGATAAACAAATAAATAAGATAAAAAAATAAAAAGTATAAATATTGAAATTTTTTAATACAGTATAAATAGTGCATAAGAAAAGCAAATTTGTAAAACAACAAACAGAGTAAGTTAAAGCAAAGCAAAAATAAAAATAGTGGTTAACGAAGGTAACCATTACTTTTTTTAACTTAAAAATAGTTATCAATAGTATTTACTTTAAAATATCTCAAACAAAAAAGTTAAAAACTCAAATATTCAACGAAGAATCTCTCTTACCAACAAGTGTCACTTTGGACTAAGCAGGCAATTGAGTAGTAAAGTCCTCTCTCGACGAATAAAACTAACACTCCACAAAGCTCTCGTCATGGCCGTCCTAATATCCGATAAAGCGTCGCTTGGAGTGTATGAGAGAAAGATTCTGCGGAAAATTTTTGGACCTTTGCACGTTGGCGACGGCGAATATCGCAGGTCATGTCGTCCGAATGCATACAAACTCCCAAAGTATTCGATGCGGTACTAGCTGGTGGTAGTAGAGGAAGAGGAAGGCCTCCTCTACGTTGAAACGATTAGATGGAGGAGGACTTGGCTTAACATGGTGTGCCCAACTGGCGCCGGTTAGAGATGAGAAAGAAACGATAAGTAAGCTGGGTTAAACTCGGTCAAAATCGCGTAAGCGGTTATCTAACCAATTAAGAAGAAGAAGTACATTCAAAGTTTCTAATGAACCTTGATAATGTGAAGCTTTTTCATAAGTACATATATATGGTCTTGCCACAAATTCTGTGACAAATTTTACAATGCATACGACGAGAACAAATTCGCAAACAAAGTTCCGTTGTTTTTGCTTTCGTTCGTATGCATTGTTTACTGATAAATTATAGTCAGTTTGGTGGGACATTTCGTTTGTTAACAATGGAGTGGGAAGCTAAGGAAAAGTGATTGCATTACGTAAGTGTGGTAAAAGTGCAAGTGAGATTTACGAATTGCTGAAAAAACTTAATATTTCGAGAATTTTTGTTTACCACACGATCAATCGTTTTGCCCAAACGTCTGAAGCGACAGACAGAAAAAGAAGTGAAGTCCTCGCGTGGCCCGAATCAGTGCAGCCGTTTGAGAAAGTATTTGTAGAAATCCCTTTAGGAAACAGAAAATCATGTCCAATTAAATTAATGTATGGACCAGATCCATGCCAAGACTAATTAGAGATAATCTCACATGAAACCCTTTCTTCGCTCAACAGATCATCTCTTGTCAATGTGCTCGAGTGAAATTGGACTCAACAGATGCAAGCAGCTTCTTCGGTGACACGTGAAAATATTCTCTTTATAGATGAAACAATTTTCACTGTTGAAGAAAACTTTCATAAGCGAAACGACAAAATCTATGCTAATACTTCTAAAGACGCAAAATTGTTGTTCCAAGGGTTCAGCACAGCTACCATCCAGCCTCCGTAATGGTTTGGCGTTACATTTCTTCATTTCTGCGAAAAAGGGGTTAATACCAGGGCAAAAGTGTACCTGTAGGATATCTCAGAAGGCGTGGGGAAGCAGTTGATCAGAATATTGGCCGTCCGGAAGTCAGAAGTGGAGGACATGGCTTGTCGAAAACCTCACAAAAATTGGGAGAGTCTTAAACAATCTTTGGTTCGAGCAGTGACGTCAATATATATGGAAACAGTGTGTGCTGCTACAGCTGAATGACCTAATCGTTTGAAGGCTTGTGTAAAAGCAAATGGTGACCTTTTAAAATGAAAATTTAAAAGTAGTTTTTTTTAATATTTACAAGATTAAATAAAACTAACTTCAGTAATAAAAGTACCATTTCCTGTCTATAATGGACTTAACTTCTAACAGAACTTATGCCAGGACTAAGTATATAAATATATACAATATAGTATATTGGTAATGGCTAGGGGGTCGGTTTTGAATCATAACAGGAACAATGTTCTTTTATGCGAAAGTTGTACCAATTACCAGCTATTACATATATTTAAGAATTATAGAAGAGAAGCCGCTAGAGCCATTAAACAACAAAAGCTTAAATATTATGAGTATCAATTTAGCACGGCAATAGGTTCCAAAAAAACTTGGAAATGTATTCGTATATACAAGGTGAAGTCCAAAGTAAATAGGACTGTCTTCATAAAAACGTTTTTGATGGCGCCATCTTTTTAGAACTTTGTGCGTTGGAAGTTACATCCCTAGCTGACTTCCAGTGAAAGCTTGGTAACATTCGGTACAGTGAACCTAAGTTATTGCGTCTAAAGTGTCAGTATGTTTATGCCATCGGTACTAAAATAAGTTTCGAACAAAGAGCTATGGTAATATCAAATTTTGTTTTAAAATCTGTAAAGCGTTTACCGAAACATTTGAATTGATGAAAAAAGTTTGATTGTCTATCTCGTGCCAGAGTTCATGAGTGGTTTACACCTTTCAAAGATGGTTGTGAGGTCATAAACGACAATAAACATACGGGCCGCCCAAAATCAGTAATCACCGAAAACTCCATCGAAGTTGTTCGTAAATTTATCAAAAATTAACCGAAATCATCGTAGAAATTCATGGAATCGGAGTTGAATATCTCCAAAGCATCGATTTATCGCATTTTAACACGTGTACGTTTCATTCCGTACAAGTTAACTGAGGACCGAAAATTGCTCAGAATTCAACATTCGAAAGACCTCATTAAAGAGGCGAGAAAAGACGAGAACTCTTTTACAGCATTGTAACTGGTGATGAAACGTGGTGTTTCCAACATGAATCTGAAACTAAGCGTCAAAGTGCCGAATGGAAGGCCCCAGATGAACATCACCACCCAAAAAATTGCGTTTGAAGAAGTCCAAAATCAAGTCGATGCTCTTTTGTTTTTACGATTCCAAGGGAATTGTCCCCAAGGAGTTCGCGCCAACGGGCCAAACTGTCAATGCAATTTTCTTTCTTGTCGTTTTGAAGCGTTTGTTGCATCGGATTCGTCGAATTCGCCCTGAATACTGCGAAGCACGAAGCTGACGCTTATTGCATAATAGTGCATCATCTTATCGATCTACTTTTTTGACTAGAAAACGCATTTTAACTAACAATCACTCACTGTGTTCATTTGATATGGCTCTCTGTGACTTCTATCTATTCAGGAAACTGCATTTGGCCATGAAAGGAAAACGTGTTGCGTCCGTCGAGGCCATCCAAAAGACTTGTACCGGCATTCTGAAGGACATGACCTGAAACACTTTTTCGAAAAGCTTTTAGATAGCGCAAAACAGTGTATCGAGGCCAGAGGAGACTACTTTGAATAAATAAACTCGGAGTTATCAAAACAAAGCTCCTGTCGTTTTTACTATTATTATTATTATTTCTTATTAAAATATAATTTAAATTATAGATTTAAGAATATGAACAAACATACACACTTCCTTTGTTTAAACTTTACTGCTTTATAAGCAATTGCAATTAATTACGACAAGAATTGTAAATTGAATATTGCCAAGTAATCATAATTTTGCTGTAAACAAAATTAAGCAATTATTAAAAAGGCCAATGAACTATTTTTCCAAGAATTGTAAATTGAATATTGTAAACATTGTCAAGTTTACAAAAAAAATTAAGCAATTATTAAAAAGACCAATGAACTATTTTTCTAAGAATTATAAATTGAATATTGTAAATATTGTCAAGTAATCATAATTTTGTTGAAAACAAAATTAATAAAAGACTAACGAACTATTAAGCAATTTTCCAAGAATTTTCCATCAATCAAATATTTATTATAAATAAGAAACTTTAAAGAAATAAAGTTCAGTTATCAGCTATCAGTGATAAACTCAACAAACTAAAACCCAAGTGTTTTTTTATAAACAACCAGGTAAAAACCTGTTTTTTCTGTACCTCAGCGCTTATTAAGGTTTTAGATAATATGTAAAGCCAATTCTTACATTTAGAATAGTTTAATATGATATTGCAAACCTGCAAAATTTTCGCGCCTAAAATCAGTTCATGTGTCAACTCGATACGACGATCAGCAGTTTCCGGCTTTGCCGCGATAAAAATTCGGTTCTACGATTTTTTTTCCTGATTCTCATATGATGATATGATCAAGTATCCCTTGATATTCTTAATACAAAATATCTCTAAAGTTCTGCAAAGAGAATGGGATTATATCATTAACACTGCCACCCCACTGTAGCCGTAAGCTACAGCCTCTTGATGTTGGAGTCTTTGGGCCTTTCAAAAATGCATATGACCGGGCTGTTTATGAATGGATGTCAAAAAACCCGGGAAGAGTTATAACAATATATGATGTCTCATATATTATTGGAAAAGCATATCCTCTTGCATTTACTGCAACAAATATTTTAAATAATAGGTCTATGAATAAGTTCGTGCGGTTTTTTTTCGAAATTTGAATTTCGGATCATTCCCATGGCTTTTAAACGTTTGGAAATTGTTGATTGATCAACTCCCAAAGTTTTCGCAACCTCTTCTTGCGTTTGAGCCGGATCTTGATCGAGCAATTCCTCCAATTCGGTATCCATGAACTTTGGCGGCGCGGCCAAAATCACCACTTTTAAAGCGTGCAAACCACTTCTGGCACGTTCGCTCAGCTAGAGCATGCTCACCATAAACTTCCACCAAGATACGATGACTTTCGGCTGCTTTTTTCTTCATATTAAAGAATTCCCCGCAAAAACACATTATTTGGCACGAAACTCGACATTTTCAAGTGTGGTAAAAATATTGTTGTTTACGCTTCAAATAAAAAACTTATACTGACGTTTGTGCCTTACGACAGTAGCTCTCCAATGAATGTTTGGAAATGTGGATCGATGGAATAATAATCAAGTTACGCCATCTGTTGTAAAACCGCACGAACTTATCCATATAGTTTAAAAAAAACAGGTATACAACCTGTTGATCGATTTATATTCACTGATGATGACTTTCTCTGTGCATATGTTACAGACCGCCCTGAGCATGAGCTTTCTCAAGTCACAACCATAGAAAATTGCACAGAAAAAGACAATAATAAACAAAACAATAGTCCACTACTGCTTGAGCATCAAAGTGAATCAAACCAGACGCAGTGTGAAGAGGCAAGGCCACCTGACTTGCTTGATATCCATTCCCAATTTGCGCAAAATGAGGAAGCAGTAACAAGTTGTACTTCACTCCCGGGGCCATCTAACTTCTCTGATTGCTGTGATCAAGTAATTTAGGATGAAAAACCAGGACCCAGTTCTGCTTCACATCAAAGGGAAGAATCAAGCTTCCTTGTTAGTCCTACTGAAGTTATACCCTTTCCAAAAGCTGGTCCAAGAAGCGCAGTTAATAGAAAAGGGAAGAAAAAGTTAAAATCTGCAATTTTAACTGACACACCAGTCAAACAAGACTTAGAAACAGAGCTAAAATTAAGAGAGGAAAAGAAGAAACAAAAGGCAGACAAGACTAACAAAAAAACTCTTAAAGACAAGAAACCTAAGGAGAGGGTAAAGGAAAAGAGTGTTTTCATCTTCTTATAGTGAAGGGGAACTTTCGGTTAGAGAATCTGAAGATTCTTTAAATGAATTTGAAGAAGAATTTGAGGACTTAAAGGCAGTAAATTCAGACAATTTAAAAAAGGGGAAATTCATTGTTGTGCGTTTTAAAGGAGGCAAGAGAATGTCGTCAATATACCGGTACTTATGCATAATTGACCAGGTATATTATGACGATCTTGGTTGTCGCGTTATTTCTTTGAAATGTGCGGATGAAACTAAAAAATTGTTCTCGTTAATAGAATCTGATGTCAGCGATGTTGAATTTGAAGACATTATTGGATTAGTTCCAGATCCAAATATTATTTTAAAAGGTGAAAGAATGTATTATTCCTTCATAAAGGCTCTGGATATATTTGAAAGTATTTAAGATAACCGACTGCATTTTGAAATAAATATTATTTAATCTGTGATCAAGTATCCCTTGTTTATGCTCAAGTATCCCACTATTGGGGACACTTGATCATTTTGCACTATTTTTTAAATAATAATAATAAAATAATTTGCCCACCTATTTAAAAACTAACGTGATAAAAATAATGTGCTGGAATGTTGTCACTTTCGTGAGTTGTCATTATTGTTATCTAATTTATTCAGAAATTCATAAATATTGACCTAAACCAAAACTATGATCAACTATCCCCCACTTCCCCTACGTATACATATATTTATTTTTACCTTTTCTCTCCTCTTCTATTTCTATACTTTCACAACTTCAATATTAAATATATTTTATATCCTACTGAGTCCCTCTGCTAACTCCACAAACATTACCTTTATGTGTACTTACACTATGTTGTTATTAAGAAAAGAAGTCATGAGTTCAAACACGGTAAAATAACTTTTTGGTTGTGTGTTTGATAAACAAATAAATAAGATAAAAAAATAAAAAGTATAAATATTGAAATTTTTTAATACAGTATAAATAGTGCATAAGAAAAGCAAATTTGTAAAACAACAAACAGAGTAAGTTAAAGCAAAGTAAAAATAAAAATAGTGGTTAACGAAGGTAACCATTACTTTTTTTAACTTAAAAATAGTTATCAATAGTATTTACTTTAAAATATCTCAAACAAAAAAGTTAAAAACTCAAATATTCAACGAAGAATCTCTCTTACCAACAAGTGTCACTTTGGACTAAGCAGGCAATTGAGTAGTAAAGTCCTCTCTCGACGAATAAAACTAACACTCCACAAAGCTCTCGTCATGGCCGTCCTAATATCCGATAAAGCGTCGCTTGGAGTGTATGAGAGAAAGATTCTGCGGAAAATTTTTGGACCTTTGCACGTTGGCGACGGCGAATATCGCAGGTCATGTCGTCCGAATGCATACAAACTCCCAAAGTATTCGATACGGTACTAGCTGGTGGTAGTAGAGGAAGAGGAAGGCCTCCTCTACGTTGAAACGATTAGATGGAGGAGGACTTGGCTTAACATGGTGTGCCCAACTGGCGCCGGTTAGAGATGAGAAAGAAACGATAAGTAAGCTGGGTTAAACTCGGTCAAAATCGCGTAAGCGGTTATCTAACCAATTAAGAAGAAGAAGTACATTCAAAGTTTCTAATGAACCTTGATAATGTGAAGCTTTTTCATAAGTACATATATATGGTCTTGCCACAAATTCTGTGACAAATTTTACAATGCATACGACGAGAACAAATTCGCAAACAAAGTTCCGTTGTTTTTGCTTTCGTTCGTATGCATTGTTTACTGATAAATTATAGTCAGTTTGGTGGGACATTTCGTTTGTTAACAATGGAGTGGGAAGCTAAGGAAAAGTGATTGCATTACGTAAGTGTGGTAAAAGTGCAAGTGAGATTTACGAATTGCTGAAAAAACTTAATATTTCGAGAATTTTTGTTTACCACACGATCAATCGTTTTGCCCAAACGTCTGAAGCGACAGACAGAAAAAGAAGTGAAGTCCTCGCGTGGCCCGAATCAGTGCAGCCGTTTGAGAAAGTATTTGTAGAAATCCCTTTAGGAAACAGAAAATCATGTCCAATTAAATTAATGTATGGACCAGATCCATGCCAAGACTAATTAGAGATAATCTCACATGAAACCCTTTCTTCGCTCAACAGATCATCTCTTGTCAATGTGCTCGAGTGAAATTGGACTCAACAGATGCAAGCAGCTTCTTCGGTGACACGTGAAAATATTTTCTTCACAGATGAAACAATTTTCACTGTTGAAGAAAACTTTCATAAGCGAAACGACAAAATCTATGCTAATACTTCTAAAGACGCAAAATTGTTGTTCCAAGGGTTCAGCACAGCTACCATCCAGCCTCCGTAATGGTTTGGCGTTACATTTCTTCATTTCTGCGAAAAAGGGGTTAATACCAGGGCAAAAGTGTACCTGTAGGATATCTCAGAAGGCGTGGGGAAGCAGTTGATCAGAATATTGGCCGTCCGGAAGTCAGAAGTGGAGGACATGGCTTGTCGAAAACCTCACAAAAATTGGGAGAGTCTTAAACAATCTTTGGTTCGAGCAGTGACGTCAATATATATGGAAACAGTGTGTGCTGCTACAGCTGAATGACCTAATCGTTTGAAGGCTTGTGTAAAAGCAAATGGTGACCTTTTAAAATGAAAATTTAAAAGTAGTTTTTTTTAATATTTACAAGATTAAATAAAACTAACTTCAGTAATAAAAGTACCATTTCCTGTCTATAATGGACTTAACTTCTAACAGAACTTATGCCAGGACTAAGTATATAAATATATACAATATAGTATATTGGTAATGGCTAGGGGGTCGGTTTTGAATCATAACAGGAACAATGTTCTTTTATGCGAAAGTTGTACCAATTACCAGCTATTACATATATTTAAGAATTATAGAAGAGAAGCCGCTAGAGCCATTAAACAACAAAAGCTTAAATATTATGAGTATCAATTTAGCACGGCAATAGGTTCCAAAAAAACTTGGAAATGTATTCGTATATACAAGGTGAAGTCCAAAGTAAATAGGACTGTCTTCATAAAAACGTTTTTGATGGCGCCATCTTTTTAGAACTTTGTGCGTTGGAAGTTACATCCCTAGCTGACTTCCAGTGAAAGCTTGGTAACATTCGGTACAGTGAACCTAAGTTATTGCGTCTAAAGTGTCAGTATGTTTATGCCATCGGTACTAAAATAAGTTTCGAACAAAGAGCTATGGTAATATCAAATTTTGTTTTAAAATCTGTAAAGCGTTTACCGAAACATTTGAATTGATGAAAAAAGTTTAAAGCGATGATTGTCTATCTCGTGCCAGAGTTCATGAGTGGTTTACACCTTTCAAAGATGGTTGTGAGGTCATAAACGACAATAAACATACGGGCCGCCCAAAATCAGTAATCACCGAAAACTCCATCGAAGTTGTTCGTAAATTTATCAAAAATTAACCGAAATCATCGTAGAAATTCATGGAATCGGAGTTGAATATCTCCAAAGCATCGATTTATCGCATTTTAACACGTGTACGTTTCATTCCGTACAAGTTAACTGAGGACCGAAAATTGCTCAGAATTCAACATTCGAAAGACCTCATTAAAGAGGCGAGAAAAGACGAGAACTCTTTTACAGCATTGTAACTGGTGATGAAACGTGGTGTTTCCAACATGAATCTGAAACTAAGCGTCAAAGTGCCGAATGGAAGGCCCCAGATGAACATCACCACCCAAAAAATTGCGTTTGAAGAAGTCCAAAATCAAGTCGATGCTCTTTTGTTTTTACGATTCCAAGGGAATTGTCCCCAAGGAGTTCGCGCCAACGGGCCAAACTGTCAATGCAATTTTCTTTCTTGTCGTTTTGAAGCGTTTGTTGCATCGGATTCGTCGAATTCGCCCTGAATACTGCGAAGCACGAAGCTGACGCTTATTGCATAATAGTGCATCATCTTATCGATCTACTTTTTTGACTAGAAAACGCATTTTAACTAACAATCACTCACTGTGTTCATTTGATATGGCTCTCTGTGACTTCTATCTATTCAGGAAACTGCATTTGGCCATGAAAGGAAAACGTGTTGCGTCCGTCGAGGCCATCCAAAAGACTTGTACCGGCATTCTGAAGGACATGACCTGAAACACTTTTTCGAAAAGCTTTTAGATAGCGCAAAACAGTGTATCGAGGCCAGAGGAGACTACTTTGAATAAATAAACTCGGAGTTATCAAAACAAAGCTCCTGTCGTTTTTACTATTATTATTATTATTTCTTATTAAAATATAATTTAAATTATAGATTTAAGAATATGAACAAACATACACACTTCCTTTGTTTAAACTTTACTGCTTTATAAGCAATTGCAATTAATTACGACAAGAATTGTAAATTGAATATTGCCAAGTAATCATAATTTTGCTGTAAACAAAATTAAGCAATTATTAAAAAGGCCAATGAACTATTTTTCCAAGAATTGTAAATTGAATATTGTAAATATTGTCAAGTTTACAAAAAAAATTAAGCAATTATTAAAAAGACCAATGAACTATTTTTCTAAGAATTATAAATTGAATATTGTAAATATTGTCAAGTAATCATAATTTTGTTGAAAACAAAATTAATAAAAGACTAACGAACTATTAAGCAATTTTCCAAGAATTTTCCATCAATCAAATATTTATTATAAATAAGAAACTTTAAAGAAATAAAGTTCAGTTATCAGCTATCAGTGATAAACTCAACAAACTAAAACCCAAGTGTTTTTTTATAAACAACCAGGTAAAAACCTGTTTTTTCTGTACCTCAGCGCTTATTAAGGTTTTAGATAATATGTAAAGCCAATTCTTACATTTAGAATAGTTTAATATGATATTGCAAACCTGCAAAATTTTCGCGCCTAAAATCAGTTCATGTGTCAACTCGATACGACGATCAGCAGTTTCCGGCTTTGCCGCGATAAAAATTCGGTTCTACGATTTTTTTTCCTGATTCTCATATGATGATATGATCAAGTATCCCTTGATATTCTTAATACAAAATATCTCTAAAGTTCTGCAAAGAGAATGGGATTATATTATTAATACTGCCACCCCACTGTAGCCGTAAGCTACAGCCTCTTGATGTTGGAGTCTTTGGGCCTTTCAAAAATGCATATGACCGGGCTGTTTATGAATGGATGTCAAAAAACCCGGGAAGAGTTATAACAATATATGATGTCTCATATATTATTGGAAAAGCATATCCTCTTGCATTTACTGCAACAAATATTTTAAATAGTTTAAAAAAAACAGGTATACAACCTGTTGATCGATTTATATTCACTGATGATGACTTTCTCTGTGCATATGTTACAGACCGCCCTGAGCATGAGCTTTCTCAAGTCACAACCATAGAAAATTGCACAGAAAAAGACAATAATAAACAAAACAATAGTCCACTACTGCTTGAGCATCAAAGTGAATCAAACCAGACGCAGTGTGAAGAGGCAAGGCCACCTGACTTGCTTGATATCCATTCCCAATTTGCACAAAATGAGGAAGCAGTAACAAGTTGTACTTCACTCCCGGGGCCATCTAACTTCTCTGATTGCTGTGATCAAGTAATTTAGGATGAAAAACCAGGACCCAGTTCTGCTTCACATCAAAGGGAAGAATCAAGCTTCCTTGTTAGTCCTACTGAAGTTATACCCTTTCCAAAAGCTGGTCCAAGAAGCGCAGTTAATAGAAAAGGGAAGAAAAAGTTAAAATCTGCAATTTTAACTGACACACCAGTCAAACAAGACTTAGAAACAGAGCTAAAATTAAGAGAGGAAAAGAAGAAACAAAAGGCAGACAAGACTAACAAAAAAACTCTTAAAGACAAGAAACCTAAGGAGAGGGTAAAGGAGAAGAGTGTTTTCATCTTCTTATAGTGAAGGGGAACTTTCGGTTAGAGAATCTGAAGATTCTTTAAATGAATTTGAAGAAGAATTTGAGGAGTTAAAGGCAGTGAATTCAGACAATTTAAAAAAGGGGAAATTCATTGTTGTGCGTTTTAAAGGAGGCAAGAGAATGTCGTCAATATACCGGTACTTATGCATAATTGACCAGGTATATTATGACGATCTTGGTTGTCGCGTTATTTCTTTGAAATGTGCGGATGAAACTAAAAAATTGTTCTCGTTAATAGAATCTGATGTCAGCGATGTTGAATTTGAAGACATTATTGGATTAGTTCCAGATCCAAATATTATTTTAAAAGGTGAAAGAATGTATTATTCCTTCATAAAGGCTCTGGATATATTTGAAAGTATTTAAGATAACCGACTGTATTTTGAAATAAATATTATTTAATCTGTGATCAAGTATCCCTTGTTTATGCTCAAGTATCCCACTATTGGGGACACTTGATCATTTTGCACTATTTTTTAAATAATAATAATAAAATAATTTGCCCACCTATTTAAAAACTAACGTGATAAAAATAATGTGCTGGAATGTTGTCACTTTCGTGAGTTGTCATTATTGTTATCTAATTTATTCAGAAATTCATAAATATTGACCTAAACCAAAACTATGATCAACTATCCCCCACTTCCCCTACGTATACATATATTTATTTTTACCTTTTCTCTCCTCTTCTATTTCTATACTTTCACAACTTCAATATTAAATATATTTTATATCCTACTGAGTCCCTCTGCTAACTCCACAAACATTACCTTTATGTGTACTTACACTATGTTGTTATTAAGAAAAGAAGTCATGAGTTCAAACACGGTAAAATAACTTTTTGGTTGTGTGTTTGATAAACAAATAAATAAGATAAAAAAATAAAAAGTATAAATATTGAAATTTTTTAATACAGTATAAATAGTGCATAAGAAAAGCAAATTTGTAAAACAACAAACAGAGTAAGTTAAAGCAAAGCAAAAATAAAAATAGTGGTTAACGAAGGTAACCATTACTTTTTTTAACTTAAAAATAGTTATCAATAGTATTTACTTTAAAATATCTCAAACAAAAAAGTTCAAAACTCAAATATTCAACGAAGAATCTCTCTTACCAACAAGTGTCACTTTGGACTAAGCAGGCAATTGAGTAGTAAAGTCCTCTCTCGACGAATAAAACTAACACTCCACAAAGCTCTCGTCATGGCCGTCCTAATATCCGATAAAGCGTCGCTTGGAGTGTATGAGAGAAAGATTCTGCGGAAAATTTTTGGACCTTTGCACGTTGGCGACGGCGAATATCGCAGGTCATGTCGTCCGAATGCATACAAACTCCCAAAGTATTCGATGCGGTACTAGCTGGTGGTAGTAGAGGAAGAGGAAGGCCTCCTCTACGTTGAAACGATTAGATGGAGGAGGACTTGGCTTAACATGGTGTGCCCAACTGGCGCCGGTTAGAGATGAGAAAGAAACGATAAGTAAGCTGGGTTAAACTCGGTCAAAATCGCGTAAGCGGTTATCTAACCAATTAAGAAGAAGAAGTACATTCAAAGTTTCTAATGAACCTTGATAATGTGAAGCTTTTTCATAAGTACATATATATGGTCTTGCCACAAATTCTGTGACAAATTTTACAATGCATACGACGAGAACAAATTCGCAAACAAAGTTCCGTTGTTTTTGCTTTCGTTCGTATGCATTGTTTACTGATAAATTATAGTCAGTTTGGTGGGACATTTCGTTTGTTAACAATGGAGTGGAAAGCTAAGGAAAAGTGATTGCATTACGTAAGTGTGGTAAAAGTGCAAGTGAGATTTACGAATTGCTGAAAAAACTTAATATTTCGAGAATTTTTGTTTACCACACGATCAATCGTTTTGCCCAAACGTCTGAAGCGACAGACAGAAAAAGAAGTGAAGTCCTCGCGTGGCCCGAATCAGTGCAGCCGTTTGAGAAAGTATTTGTAGAAATCCCTTTAGGAAACAGAAAATCATGTCCAATTAAATTAATGTATGGACCAGATCCATGCCAAGACTAATTAGAGATAATCTCACATGAAACCCTTTCTTCGCTCAACAGATCATCTCTTGTCAATGTGCTCGAGTAAAATTGGACTCAACAGATGCAAGCAGCTTCTTCGGTGACACGTGAAAATATTCTCTTCACAGATGAAACAATTTTCACTGTTGAAGAAAACTTTCATAAGCGAAACGACAAAATCTATGCTAATACTTCTAAAGACGCAAAATTGTTGTTCCAAGGGTTCAGCACAGCTACCATCCAGCCTCTGTAATGGTTTGGCGTTACATTTCTTCATTTCTGCGAAAAAGGGGTTAATACCAGGGCAAAAGTGTACCTGTAGGATATCTCAGAAGGCATGGGGAAGCAGTTGATCAGAATATTGGCCGTCCGGAAGTCAGAAGTGGAGGACATGGCTTGTCGAAAACCTCACAAAAATTGGGAGAGTCTTAAACAATCTTTGGTTCGAGCAGTGACGTCAATATACATATATGGAAACAGTGTGTGCTGCTACAGCTGAATGACCTAATCGTTTGAAGGCTTGTGTAAAAGCAAATGGTGACCTTTTAAAATGAAAATTTAAAAGTAGTTTTTTTTAATATTTACAAGATTAAATAAAACTAACTTCAGTAATAAAAGTACCATTTCCTGTCTATAATGGACTTAACTTCTAACAGAACTTATGCCAGGACTAAGTATATAAATATATACAATATAGTATATTGGTAATGGCTAGGGGGTCGGTTTTGAATCATAACAGGAACAATGTTCTTTTATGCGAAAGTTGTACCAATTACCAGCTATTACATATATTTAAGAATTATAGAAGAGAAGCCGCTAGAGCCATTAAACAACAAAAGCTTAAATATTATGAGTATCAATTTAGCACGGCAATAGGTTCCAAAAAAACTTGGAAATGTATTCGTATATACAAGGTGAAGTCCAAAGTAAATAGGACTGTCTTCATAAAAACGTTTTTGATGGCGCCATCTTTTTAGAACTTTGTGCGTTGGAAGTTACATCCCTAGCTGACTTCCAGTGAAAGCTTGGTAACATTCGGTACAGTGAACCTAAGTTATTGCGTCTAAAGTGTCAGTATGTTTATGCCATCGGTACTAAAATAAGTTTCGAACAAAGAGCTATGGTAATATCAAATTTTGTTTTAAAATCTGTAAAGCGTTTACCGAAACATTTGAATTGATGAAAAAAGTTTAAAGCGATGATTGTCTATCTCGTGCCAGAGTTCATGAGTGGTTTACACCTTTCAAAGATGGTTGTGAGGTCATAAACGACAATAAACATACGGGCCGCCCAAAATCAGTAATCACCGAAAACTCCATCGAAGTTGTTCGTAAATTTATCAAAAATTAACCGAAATCATCGTAGAAATTCATGGAATCGGAGTTGAATATCTCCAAAGCATCGATTTATCGCATTTTAACACGTGTACGTTTCATTCCGTACAAGTTAACTGAGGACCGAAAATTGCTCAGAATTCAACATTCGAAAGACCTCATTAAAGAGGCGAGAAAAGACGAGAACTCTTTTACAGCATTGTAACTGGTGATGAAACGTGGTGTTTCCAACATGAATCTGAAACTAAGCGTCAAAGTGCCGAATGGAAGGCCCCAGATGAACATCACCACCCAAAAAATTGCGTTTGAAGAAGTCCAAAATCAAGTCGATGCTCTTTTGTTTTTACGATTCCAAGGGAATTGTCCCCAAGGAGTTCGCGCCAACGGGCCAAACTGTCAATGCAATTTTCTTTCTTGTCGTTTTGAAGCGTTTGTTGCATCGGATTCGTCGAATTCGCCCTGAATACTGCGAAGCACGAAGCTGACGCTTATTGCATAATAGTGCATCATCTTATCGATCTACTTTTTTGACTAGAAAACGCATTTTAACTAACAATCACTCACTGTGTTCATTTGATATGGCTCTCTGTGACTTCTATCTATTCAGGAAACTGCATTTGGCCATGAAAGGAAAACGTGTTGCGTCCGTCGAGGCCATCCAAAAGACTTGTACCGGCATTCTGAAGGACATGACCTGAAACACTTTTTCGAAAAGCTTTTAGATAGCGCAAAACAGTGTATCGAGGCCAGAGGAGACTACTTTGAATAAATAAACTCGGAGTTATCAAAACAAAGCTCCTGTCGTTTTTACTATTATTATTATTATTTCTTATTAAAATATAATTTAAATTATAGATTTAAGAATATGAACAAACATACACACTTCCTTTGTTTAAACTTTACTGCTTTATAAGCAATTGCAATTAATTACGACAAGAATTGTAAATTGAATATTGCCAAGTAATCATAATTTTGCTGTAAACAAAATTAAGCAATTATTAAAAAGGCCAATGAACTATTTTTCCAAGAATTGTAAATTGAATATTGTAAATATTGTCAAGTTTACAAAAAAAATTAAGCAATTATTAAAAAGACCAATGAACTATTTTTCTAAGAATTATAAATTGAATATTGTAAATATTGTCAAGTAATCATAATTTTGTTGAAAACAAAATTAATAAAAGACTAACGAACTATTAAGCAATTTTCCAAGAATTTTCCATCAATCAAATATTTATTATAAATAAGAAACTTTAAAGAAATAAAGTTCAGTTATCAGCTATCAGTGATAAACTCAACAAACTAAAACCCAAGTGTTTTTTTATAAACAACCAGGTAAAAACCTGTTTTTTCTGTACCTCAGCGCTTATTAAGGTTTTAGATAATATGTAAAGCCAATTCTTACATTTAGAATAGTTTAATATGATATTGCAAACCTGCAAAATTTTCGCGCCTAAAATCAGTTCATGTGTCAACTCGATACGACGATCAGCAGTTTCCGGCTTTGCCGCGATAAAAATTCGGTTCTACGATTTTTTTTCCTGATTCTCATATGATGATATGATCAAGTATCCCTTGATATTCTTAATACAAAATATCTCTAAAGTTCTGCAAAGAGAATGGGATTATATTATTAATACTGCCACCCCACTGTAGCCGTAAGCTACAGCCTCTTGATGTTGGAGTCTTTGGGCCTTTCAAAAATGCATATGACCGGGCTGTTTATGAATGGATGTCAAAAAACCCGGGAAGAGTTATAACAATATATGATGTCTCATATATTATTGGAAAAGCATATCCTCTTGCATTTACTGCAACAAATATTTTAAATAGTTTAAAAAAAACAGGTATACAACCTGTTGATCGATTTATATTCACTGATGATGACTTTCTCTGTGCATATGTTACAGACCGCCCTGAGCATGAGCTTTCTCAAGTCACAACCATAGAAAATTGCACAGAAAAAGACAATAATAAACAAAACAATAGTCCACTACTGCTTGAGCATCAAAGTGAATCAAACCAGACGCAGTGTGAAGAGGCAAGGCCACCTGACTTGCTTGATATCCATTCCCAATTTGCACAAAATGAGGAAGCAGTAACAAGTTGTACTTCACTCCCGGGGCCATCTAACTTCTCTGATTGCTGTGATCAAGTAATTTAGGATGAAAAACCAGGACCCAGTTCTGCTTCACATCAAAGGGAAGAATCAAGCTTCCTTGTTAGTCCTACTGAAGTTATACCCTTTCCAAAAGCTGGTCCAAGAAGCGCAGTTAATAGAAAAGGGAAGAAAAAGTTAAAATCTGCAATTTTAACTGACACACCAGTCAAACAAGACTTAGAAACAGAGCTAAAATTAAGAGAGGAAAAGAAGAAACAAAAGGCAGACAAGACTAACAAAAAAACTCTTAAAGACAAGAAACCTAAGGAGAGGGTAAAGGAGAAGAGTGTTTTCATCTTCTTATAGTGAAGGGGAACTTTCGGTTAGAGAATCTGAAGATTCTTTAAATGAATTTGAAGAAGAATTTGAGGAGTTAAAGGCAGTGAATTCAGACAATTTAAAAAAGGGGAAATTCATTGTTGTGCGTTTTAAAGGAGGCAAGAGAATGTCGTCAATATACCGGTACTTATGCATAATTGACCAGGTATATTATGACGATCTTGGTTGTCGCGTTATTTCTTTGAAATGTGCGGATGAAACTAAAAAATTGTTCTCGTTAATAGAATCTGATGTCAGCGATGTTGAATTTGAAGACATTATTGGATTAGTTCCAGATCCAAATATTATTTTAAAAGGTGAAAGAATGTATTATTCCTTCATAAAGGCTCTGGATATATTTGAAAGTATTTAAGATAACCGACTGCATTTTGAAATAAATATTATTTAATCTGTGATCAAGTATCCCTTGTTTATGCTCAAGTATCCCACTATTGGGGACACTTGATCATTTTGCACTATTTTTTAAATAATAATAATAAAATAATTTGCCCACCTATTTAAAAACTAACGTGATAAAAATAATGTGCTGGAATGTTGTCACTTTCGTGAGTTGTCATTATTGTTATCTAATTTATTCAGAAATTCATAAATATTGACCTAAACCAAAACTATGATCAACTATCCCCCACTTCCCCTACGTATACATATATTTATTTTTACCTTTTCTCTCCTCTTCTATTTCTATACTTTCACAACTTCAATATTAAATATATTTTATATCCTACTGAGTCCCTCTGCTAACTCCACAAACATTACCTTTATGTGTACTTACACTATGTTGTTATTAAGAAAAGAAGTCATGAGTTCAAACACGGTAAAATAACTTTTTGGTTGTGTGTTTGATAAACAAATAAATAAGATAAAAAAATAAAAAGTATAAATATTGAAATTTTTTAATACAGTATAAATAGTGCATAAGAAAAGCAAATTTGTAAAACAACAAACAGAGTAAGTTAAAGCAAAGCAAAAATAAAAATAGTGGTTAACGAAGGTAACCATTACTTTTTTTAACTTAAAAATAGTTATCAATAGTATTTACTTTAAAATATCTCAAACAAAAAAGTTCAAAACTCAAATATTCAACGAAGAATCTCTCTTACCAACAAGTGTCACTTTGGACTAAGCAGGCAATTGAGTAGTAAAGTCCTCTCTCGACGAATAAAACTAACACTCCACAAAGCTCTCGTCATGGCCGTCCTAATATCCGATAAAGCGTCGCTTGGAGTGTATGAGAGAAAGATTCTGCGGAAAATTTTTGGACCTTTGCACGTTGGCGACGGCGAATATCGCAGGTCATGTCGTCCGAATGCATACAAACTCCCAAAGTATTCGATGCGGTACTAGCTGGTGGTAGTAGAGGAAGAGGAAGGCCTCCTCTACGTTGAAACGATTAGATGGAGGAGGACTTGGCTTAACATGGTGTGCCCAACTGGCGCCGGTTAGAGATGAGAAAGAAACGATAAGTAAGCTGGGTTAAACTCGGTCAAAATCACGTAAGCGGTTATCTAACCAATTAAGAAGAAGAAGTACATTCAAAGTTTCTAATGAACCTTGATAATGTGAAGCTTTTTCATAAGTACATATATATGGTCTTGCCACAAATTCTGTGACAAATTTTACAATGCATACGACGAGAACAAATTCGCAAACAAAGTTCCGTTGTTTTTGCTTTCGTTCGTATGCATTGTTTACTGATAAATTATAGTCAGTTTGGTGGGACATTTCGTTTGTTAACAATGGAGTGGAAAGCTAAGGAAAAGTGATTGCATTACGTAAGTGTGGTAAAAGTGCAAGTGAGATTTACGAATTGCTGAAAAAACTTAATATTTCGAGAATTTTTGTTTACCACACGATCAATCGTTTTGCCCAAACGTCTGAAGCGACAGACAGAAAAAGAAGTGAAGTCCTCGCGTGGCCCGAATCAGTGCAGCCGTTTGAGAAAGTATTTGTAGAAATCCCTTTAGGAAACAGAAAATCATGTCCAATTAAATTAATGTATGGACCAGATCCATGCCAAGACTAATTAGAGATAATCTCACATGAAACCCTTTCTTCGCTCAACAGATCATCTCTTGTCAATGTGCTCGAGTAAAATTGGACTCAACAGATGCAAGCAGCTTCTTCGGTGACACGTGAAAATATTCTCTTCACAGATGAAACAATTTTCACTGTTGAAGAAAACTTTCATAAGCGAAACGACAAAATCTATGCTAATACTTCTAAAGACGCAAAATTGTTGTTCCAAGGGTTCAGCACAGCTACCATCCAGCCTCCGTAATGGTTTGGCGTTACATTTCTTCATTTCTGCGAAAAAGGGGTTAATACCAGGGCAAAAGTGTACCTGTAGGATATCTCAGAAGGCATGGGGAAGCAGTTGATCAGAATATTGGCCGTCCGGAAGTCAGAAGTGGAGGACATGGCTTGTCGAAAACCTCACAAAAATTGGGAGAGTCTTAAACAATCTTTGGTTCGAGCAGTGACGTCAATATACATATATGGAAACAGTGTGTGCTGCTACAGCTGAATGACCTAATCGTTTGAAGGCTTGTGTAAAAGCAAATGGTGACCATTTAAAATGAAAATTTAAAAATAGTTTTTTTTAATATTTACAAGATTAAATAAAACTAACTTCAGTAATAAAAGTACCATTTCCTGTCTATAATGGACTTAACTTCTAACAGAACTTATGCCAGGACTAAGTATATAAATATATACAATATAGTATATTGGTAATGGCTAGGGGGTCGGTTTTGAATCATAACAGGAACAATGTTCTTTTATGCGAAAGTTGTACCAATTACCAGCTATTACATATATTTAAGAATTATAGAAGAGAAGCCGCTAGAGCCATTAAACAACAAAAGCTTAAATATTATGAGTATCAATTTAGCACGGCAATAGGTTCCAAAAAAACTTGGAAATGTATTCGTATATACAAGGTGAAGTCCAAAGTAAATAGGACTGTCTTCATAAAAACGTTTTTGATGGCGCCATCTTTTTAGAACTTTGTGCGTTGGAAGTTACATCCCTAGCTGACTTCCAGTGAAAGCTTGGTAACATTCGGTACAGTGAACCTAAGTTATTGCGTCTAAAGTGTCAGTATGTTTATGCCATCGGTACTAAAATAAGTTTCGAACAAAGAGCTATGGTAATATCAAATTTTGTTTTAAAATCTGTAAAACGTTTACCGAAACATTTGAATTGATGAAAAAAGTTTAAAGCGATGATTGTCTATCTCGTGCCAGAGTTCATGAGTGGTTTACACCTTTCAAAGATGGTTGTGAGGTCATAAACGACAATAAACATACGGGCCGCCCAAAATCAGTAATCACCGAAAATTCCATCGAAGTTGTTCGTAAATTTATCAAAAATTAACCGAAATCATCGTAGAAATTCATGGAATCGGAGTTGAATATCTCCAAAGCATCGATTTATCGCATTTTAACACGTGCACGTTTCATTCCGTACAAGTTAACTGAGGACCGAAAATTGCTCAGAATTCAACATTCGAAAGACCTCATTAAAGAGGCGAGAAAAGACGAGAACTCTTTTACACCATTGTAACTGGTGATGAAACGTGGTGTTTCCAACATGAATCTGAAACTAAGCGTCAAAGTGCCGAATGGAAGGCCCCAGATGAACACCACCACCCAAAAAATTGCGTTTGAAGAAGTCCAAAATCAAGTCGATGCTCTTTTGTTTTTACGATTCCAAGGGAATTGTCCCCAAGGAGTTCGCGCCAACGGGCCAAACTGTCAATGCAATTTTCTTTCTTGTCGTTTTGAAGCGTTTGTTGCATCGGATTCGTCGAATTCGCCCTGAATACTGCGAAGCACGAAGCTGACGCTTATTGCATAATAGTGCATCATCTTATCGATCTACTTTTTTGACTAGAAAACGCATTTTAACTAACAATCACTCACTGTGTTCATTTGATATGGCTCTCTGTGACTTCTATCTATTCAGGAAACTGCATTTGGCCATGAAAGGAAAACGTGTTGCGTCCGTCGAGGCCATCCAAAAGACTTGTACCGGCATTCTGAAGGACATGACCTGAAACACTTTTTCGAAAAGCTTTTAGATAGCGCAAAACAGTGTATCGAGGCCAGAGGAGACTACTTTGAATAAATAAACTCGGAGTTATCAAAACAAAGCTCCTGTCGTTTTTACTATTATTATTATTATTTCTTATTAAAATATAATTTAAATTATAGATTTAAGAATATGAACAAACATACACACTTCCTTTGTTTAAACTTTACTGCTTTATAAGCAATTGCAATTAATTACGACAAGAATTGTAAATTGAATATTGCCAAGTAATCATAATTTTGCTGTAAACAAAATTAAGCAATTATTAAAAAGGCCAATGAACTATTTTTCCAAGAATTGTAAATTGAATATTGTAAATATTGTCAAGTTTACAAAAAAAATTAAGCAATTATTAAAAAGACCAATGAACTATTTTTCTAAGAATTATAAATTGAATATTGTAAATATTGTCAAGTAATCATAATTTTGTTGAAAACAAAATTAATAAAAGACTAACGAACTATTAAGCAATTTTCCAAGAATTTTCCATCAATCAAACATTTATTATAAATAAGAAATTTAAAGAAATAAAGTTCAGTTATCAGCTATCAGTGATAAACTCAACAAACTAAAACCCAAGTGTTTTTTTATAAACAACCAGGTAAAAACCTGTTTTTTCTGTACCTCAGCGCTTATTAAGGTTTTAGATAATATGTAAAGCCAATTCTTACATTTAGAATAGTTTAATATGATATTGCAAACCTGCAAAATGTTCGCGCCTAAAATCAGTTCATGTGTCAACTCGATACGACGATCAGCAGTTTCCGGCTTTGCCGCGATAAAAATTCGGTTCTACGATTTTTTTTCCTGATTCTCATATGATGATATGATCAAGTATCCCTTGATATTCTTAATACAAAATATCTCTAAAGTTCTGCAAAGAGAATGGGATTATATTATTAATACTGCCACCCCACTGTAGCCGTAAGCTACAGCCTCTTGATGTTGGAGTCTTTGGGCCTTTCAAAAATGCATATGACCGGGCTGTTTATGAATGGATGTCAAAAAACCCGGGAAGAGTTATAACAATATATGATGTCTCATATATTATTGGAAAAGCATATCCTCTTGCATTTACTGCAACAAATATTTTAAATAGTTTAAAAAAAACAGGTATACAACCTGTTGATCGATTTATATTCACTGATGATGACTTTCTCTGTGCATATGTTACAGACCGCCCTGAGCATGAGCTTTCTCAAGTCACAACCATAGAAAATTGCACAGAAAAAGACAATAATAAACAAAACAATAGTCCACTACTGCTTGAGCATCAAAGTGAATCAAACCAGACGCAGTGTGAAGAGGCAAGGCCACCTGACTTGCTTGATATCCATTCCCAATTTGCACAAAATGAGGAAGCAGTAACAAGTTGTACTTCACTCCCGGGGCCATCTAACTTCTCTGATTGCTGTGATCAAGTAATTTAGGATGAAAAACCAGGACCCAGTTCTGCTTCACATCAAAGGGAAGAATCAAGCTTCCTTGTTAGTCCTACTGAAGTTATACCCTTTCCAAAAGCTGGTCCAAGAAGCGCAGTTAATAGAAAAGGGAAGAAAAAGTTAAAATCTGCAATTTTAACTGACACACCAGTCAAACAAGACTTAGAAACAGAGCTAAAATTAAGAGAGGAAAAGAAGAAACAAAAGGCAGACAAGACTAACAAAAAAACTCTTAAAGACAAGAAACCTAAGGAGAGGGTAAAGGAGAAGAGTGTTTTCATCTTCTTATAGTGAAGGGGAACTTTCGGTTAGAGAATCTGAAGATTCTTTAAATGAATTTGAAGAAGAATTTGAGGAGTTAAAGGCAGTGAATTCAGACAATTTAAAAAAGGGGAAATTCATTGTTGTGCGTTTTAAAGGAGGCAAGAGAATGTCGTCAATATACCGGTACTTATGCATAATTGACCAGGTATATTATGACGATCTTGGTTGTCGCGTTATTTCTTTGAAATGTGCGGATGAAACTAAAAAATTGTTCTCGTTAATAGAATCTGATGTCAGCGATGTTGAATTTGAAGACATTATTGGATTAGTTCCAGATCCAAATATTATTTTAAAAGGTGAAAGAATGTATTATTCCTTCATAAAGGCTCTGGATATATTTGAAAGTATTTAAGATAACCGACTGTATTTTGAAATAAATATTATTTAATCTGTGATCAAGTATCCCTTGTTTATGCTCAAGTATCCCACTATTGGGGACACTTGATCATTTTGCACTATTTTTTAAATAATAATAATAAAATAATTTGCCCACCTATTTAAAAACTAACGTGATAAAAATAATGTGCTGGAATGTTGTCACTTTCGTGAGTTGTCATTATTGTTATCTAATTTATTCAGAAATTCATAAATATTGACCTAAACCAAAACTATGATCAACTATCCCCCACTTCCCCTACGTATACATATATTTATTTTTACCTTTTCTCTCCTCTTCTATTTCTATACTTTCACAACTTCAATATTAAATATATTTTATATCCTACTGAGTCCCTCTGCTAACTCCACAAACATTACCTTTATGTGTACTTACACTATGTTGTTATTAAGAAAAGAAGTCATGAGTTCAAACACGGTAAAATAACTTTTTGGTTGTGTGTTTGATAAACAAATAAATAAGATAAAAAAATAAAAAGTATAAATATTGAAATTTTTTAATACAGTATAAATAGTGCATAAGAAAAGCAAATTTGTAAAACAACAAACAGAGTAAGTTAAAGCAAAGCAAAAATAAAAATAGTGGTTAACGAAGGTAACCATTACTTTTTTTAACTTAAAAATAGTTATCAATAGTATTTACTTTAAAATATCTCAAACAAAAAAGTTCAAAACTCAAATATTCAACGAAGAATCTCTCTTACCAACAAGTGTCACTTTGGACTAAGCAGGCAATTGAGTAGTAAAGTCCTCTCTCGACGAATAAAACTAACACTCCACAAAGCTCTCGTCATGGCCGTCCTAATATCCGATAAAGCGTCGCTTGGAGTGTATGAGAGAAAGATTCTGCGGAAAATTTTTGGACCTTTGCACGTTGGCGACGGCGAATATCGCAGGTCATGTCGTCCGAATGCATACAAACTCCCAAAGTATTCGATGCGGTACTAGCTGGTGGTAGTAGAGGAAGAGGAAGGCCTCCTCTACGTTGAAACGATTAGATGGAGGAGGACTTGGCTTAACATGGTGTGCCCAACTGGCGCCGGTTAGAGATGAGAAAGAAACGATAAGTAAGCTGGGTTAAACTCGGTCAAAATCGCGTAAGCGGTTATCTAACCAATTAAGAAGAAGAAGTACATTCAAAGTTTCTAATGAACCTTGATAATGTGAAGCTTTTTCATAAGTACATATATATGGTCTTGCCACAAATTCTGTGACAAATTTTACAATGCATACGACGAGAACAAATTCGCAAACAAAGTTCCGTTGTTTTTGCTTTCGTTCGTATGCATTGTTTACTGATAAATTATAGTCAGTTTGGTGGGACATTTCGTTTGTTAACAATGGAGTGGAAAGCTAAGGAAAAGTGATTGCATTACGTAAGTGTGGTAAAAGTGCAAGTGAGATTTACGAATTGCTGAAAAAACTTAATATTTCGAGAATTTTTGTTTACCACACGATCAATCGTTTTGCCCAAACGTCTGAAGCGACAGACAGAAAAAGAAGTGAAGTCCTCGCGTGGCCCGAATCAGTGCAGCCGTTTGAGAAAGTATTTGTAGAAATCCCTTTAGGAAACAGAAAATCATGTCCAATTAAATTAATGTATGGACCAGATCCATGCCAAGACTAATTAGAGATAATCTCACATGAAACCCTTTCTTCGCTCAACAGATCATCTCTTGTCAATGTGCTCGAGTAAAATTGGACTCAACAGATGCAAGCAGCTTCTTCGGTGACACGTGAAAATATTCTCTTCACAGATGAAACAATTTTCACTGTTGAAGAAAACTTTCATAAGCGAAACGACAAAATCTATGCTAATACTTCTAAAGACGCAAAATTGTTGTTCCAAGGGTTCAGCACAGCTACCATCCAGCCTCCGTAATGGTTTGGCGTTACATTTCTTCATTTCTGCGAAAAAGGGGTTAATACCAGGGCAAAAGTGTACCTGTAGGATATCTCAGAAGGCATGGGGAAGCAGTTGATCAGAATATTGGCCGTCCGGAAGTCAGAAGTGGAGGACATGGCTTGTCGAAAACCTCACAAAAATTGGGAGAGTCTTAAACAATCTTTGGTTCGAGCAGTGACGTCAATATACATATATGGAAACAGTGTGTGCTGCTACAGCTGAATGACCTAATCGTTTGAAGGCTTGTGTAAAAGCAAATGGTGACCATTTAAAATGAAAATTTAAAAATAGTTTTTTTTAATATTTACAAGATTAAATAAAACTAACTTCAGTAATAAAAGTACCATTTCCTGTCTATAATGGACTTAACTTCTAACAGAACTTATGCCAGGACTAAGTATATAAATATATACAATATAGTATATTGGTAATGGCTAGGGGGTCGGTTTTGAATCATAACAGGAACAATGTTCTTTTATGCGAAAGTTGTACCAATTACCAGCTATTACATATATTTAAGAATTATAGAAGAGAAGCCGCTAGAGCCATTAAACAACAAAAGCTTAAATATTATGAGTATCAATTTAGCACGGCAATAGGTTCCAAAAAAACTTGGAAATGTATTCGTATATACAAGGTGAAGTCCAAAGTAAATAGGACTGTCTTCATAAAAACGTTTTTGATGGCGCCATCTTTTTAGAACTTTGTGCGTTGGAAGTTACATCCCTAGCTGACTTCCAGTGAAAGCTTGGTAACATTCGGTACAGTGAACCTAAGTTATTGCGTCTAAAGTGTCAGTATGTTTATGCCATCGGTACTAAAATAAGTTTCGAACAAAGAGCTATGGTAATATCAAATTTTGTTTTAAAATCTGTAAAACGTTTACCGAAACATTTGAATTGATGAAAAAAGTTTAAAGCGATGATTGTCTATCTCGTGCCAGAGTTCATGAGTGGTTTACACCTTTCAAAGATGGTTGTGAGGTCATAAACGACAATAAACATACGGGCCGCCCAAAATCAGTAATCACCGAAAATTCCATCGAAGTTGTTCGTAAATTTATCAAAAATTAACCGAAATCATCGTAGAAATTCATGGAATCGGAGTTGAATATCTCCAAAGCATCGATTTATCGCATTTTAACACGTGCACGTTTCATTCCGTACAAGTTAACTGAGGACCGAAAATTGCTCAGAATTCAACATTCGAAAGACCTCATTAAAGAGGCGAGAAAAGACGAGAACTCTTTTACACCATTGTAACTGGTGATGAAACGTGGTGTTTCCAACATGAATCTGAAACTAAGCGTCAAAGTGCCGAATGGAAGGCCCCAGATGAACACCACCACCCAAAAAATTGCGTTTGAAGAAGTCCAAAATCAAGTCGATGCTCTTTTGTTTTTACGATTCCAAGGGAATTGTCCCCAAGGAGTTCGCGCCAACGGGCCAAACTGTCAATGCAATTTTCTTTCTTGTCGTTTTGAAGCGTTTGTTGCATCGGATTCGTCGAATTCGCCCTGAATACTGCGAAGCACGAAGCTGACGCTTATTGCATAATAGTGCATCATCTTATCGATCTACTTTTTTGACTAGAAAACGCATTTTAACTAACAATCACTCACTGTGTTCATTTGATATGGCTCTCTGTGACTTCTATCTATTCAGGAAACTGCATTTGGCCATGAAAGGAAAACGTGTTGCGTCCGTCGAGGCCATCCAAAAGACTTGTACCGGCATTCTGAAGGACATGACCTGAAACACTTTTTCGAAAAGCTTTTAGATAGCGCAAAACAGTGTATCGAGGCCAGAGGAGACTACTTTGAATAAATAAACTCGGAGTTATCAAAACAAAGCTCCTGTCGTTTTTACTATTATTATTATTATTTCTTATTAAAATATAATTTAAATTATAGATTTAAGAATATGAACAAACATACACACTTCCTTTGTTTAAACTTTACTGCTTTATAAGCAATTGCAATTAATTACGACAAGAATTGTAAATTGAATATTGCCAAGTAATCATAATTTTGCTGTAAACAAAATTAAGCAATTATTAAAAAGGCCAATGAACTATTTTTCCAAGAATTGTAAATTGAATATTGTAAATATTGTCAAGTTTACAAAAAAAAATTAAGCAATTATTAAAAAGACCAATGAACTATTTTTCTAAGAATTATAAATTGAATATTGTAAATATTGTCAAGTAATCATAATTTTGTTGAAAACAAAATTAATAAAAGACTAACGAACTATTAAGCAATTTTCCAAGAATTTTCCATCAATCAAATATTTATTATAAATAAGAAACTTTAAAGAAATAAAGTTCAGTTATCAGCTATCAGTGATAAACTCAACAAACTAAAACCCAAGTGTTTTTTTATAAACAACCAGGTAAAAACCTGTTTTTTCTGTACCTCAGCGCTTATTAAGGTTTTAGATAATATGTAAAGCCAATTCTTACATTTAGAATAGTTTAATATGATATTGCAAACCTGCAAAATGTTCGCGCCTAAAATCAGTTCATGTGTCAACTCGATACGACGATCAGCAGTTTCCGGCTTTGCCGCGATAAAAATTCGGTTCTACGATTTTTTTTCCTGATTCTCATATGATGATATGATCAAGTATCCCTTGATATTCTTAATACAAAATATCTCTAAAGTTCTGCAAAGAGAATGGGATTATATTATTAATACTGCCACCCCACTGTAGCCGTAAGCTACAGCCTCTTGATGTTGGAGTCTTTGGGCCTTTCAAAAATGCATATGACCGGGCTGTTTATGAATGGATGTCAAAAAACCCGGGAAGAGTTATAACAATATATGATGTCTCATATATTATTGGAAAAGCATATCCTCTTGCATTTACTGCAACAAATATTTTAAATAGTTTAAAAAAAACAGGTATACAACCTGTTGATCGATTTATATTCACTGATGATGACTTTCTCTGTGCATATGTTACAGACCGCCCTGAGCATGAGCTTTCTCAAGTCACAACCATAGAAAATTGCACAGAAAAAGACAATAATAAACAAAACAATAGTCCACTACTGCTTGAGCATCAAAGTGAATCAAACCAGACGCAGTGTGAAGAGGCAAGGCCACCTGACTTGCTTGATATCCATTCCCAATTTGCACAAAATGAGGAAGCAGTAACAAGTTGTACTTCACTCCCGGGGCCATCTAACTTCTCTGATTGCTGTGATCAAGTAATTTAGGATGAAAAACCAGGACCCAGTTCTGCTTCACATCAAAGGGAAGAATCAAGCTTCCTTGTTAGTCCTACTGAAGTTATACCCTTTCCAAAAGCTGGTCCAAGAAGCGCAGTTAATAGAAAAGGGAAGAAAAAGTTAAAATCTGCAATTTTAACTGACACACCAGTCAAACAAGACTTAGAAACAGAGCTAAAATTAAGAGAGGAAAAGAAGAAACAAAAGGCAGACAAGACTAACAAAAAAACTCTTAAAGACAAGAAACCTAAGGAGAGGGTAAAGGAGAAGAGTGTTTTCATCTTCTTATAGTGAAGGGGAACTTTCGGTTAGAGAATCTGAAGATTCTTTAAATGAATTTGAAGAAGAATTTGAGGAGTTAAAGGCAGTGAATTCAGACAATTTAAAAAAGGGGAAATTCATTGTTGTGCGTTTTAAAGGAGGCAAGAGAATGTCGTCAATATACCGGTACTTATGCATAATTGACCAGGTATATTATGACGATCTTGGTTGTCGCGTTATTTCTTTGAAATGTGCGGATGAAACTAAAAAATTGTTCTCGTTAATAGAATCTGATGTCAGCGATGTTGAATTTGAAGACATTATTGGATTAGTTCCAGATCCAAATATTATTTTAAAAGGTGAAAGAATGTATTATTCCTTCATAAAGGCTCTGGATATATTTGAAAGTATTTAAGATAACCGACTGTATTTTGAAATAAATATTATTTAATCTGTGATCAAGTATCCCTTGTTTATGCTCAAGTATCCCACTATTGGGGACACTTGATCATTTTGCACTATTTTTTAAATAATAATAATAAAATAATTTGCCCACCTATTTAAAAACTAACGTGATAAAAATAATGTGCTGGAATGTTGTCACTTTCGTGAGTTGTCATTATTGTTATCTAATTTATTCAGAAATTCATAAATATTGACCTAAACCAAAACTATGATCAACTATCCCCCACTTCCCCTACGTATACATATATTTATTTTTACCTTTTCTCTCCTCTTCTATTTCTATACTTTCACAACTTCAATATTAAATATATTTTATATCCTACTGAGTCCCTCTGCTAACTCCACAAACATTACCTTTATGTGTACTTACACTATGTTGTTATTAAGAAAAGAAGTCATGAGTTCAAACACGGTAAAATAACTTTTTGGTTGTGTGTTTGATAAACAAATAAATAAGATAAAAAAATAAAAAGTATAAATATTGAAATTTTTTAATACAGTATAAATAGTGCATAAGAAAAGCAAATTTGTAAAACAACAAACAGAGTAAGTTAAAGCAAAGCAAAAATAAAAATAGTGGTTAACGAAGGTAACCATTACTTTTTTTAACTTAAAAATAGTTATCAATAGTATTTACTTTAAAATATCTCAAACAAAAAAGTTCAAAACTCAAATATTCAACGAAGAATCTCTCTTACCAACAAGTGTCACTTTGGACTAAGCAGGCAATTGAGTAGTAAAGTCCTCTCTCGACGAATAAAACTAACACTCCACAAAGCTCTCGTCATGGCCGTCCTAATATCCGATAAAGCGTCGCTTGGAGTGTATGAGAGAAAGATTCTGCGGAAAATTTTTGGACCTTTGCACGTTGGCGACGGCGAATATCGCAGGTCATGTCGTCCGAATGCATACAAACTCCCAAAGTATTCGATGCGGTACTAGCTGGTGGTAGTAGAGGAAGAGGAAGGCCTCCTCTACGTTGAAACGATTAGATGGAGGAGGACTTGGCTTAACATGGTGTGCCCAACTGGCGCCGGTTAGAGATGAGAAAGAAACGATAAGTAAGCTGGGTTAAACTCGGTCAAAATCGCGTAAGCGGTTATCTAACCAATTAAGAAGAAGAAGTACATTCAAAGTTTCTAATGAACCTTGATAATGTGAAGCTTTTTCATAAGTACATATATATGGTCTTGCCACAAATTCTGTGACAAATTTTACAATGCATACGACGAGAACAAATTCGCAAACAAAGTTCCGTTGTTTTTGCTTTCGTTCGTATGCATTGTTTACTGATAAATTATAGTCAGTTTGGTGGGACATTTCGTTTGTTAACAATGGAGTGGAAAGCTAAGGAAAAGTGATTGCATTACGTAAGTGTGGTAAAAGTGCAAGTGAGATTTACGAATTGCTGAAAAAACTTAATATTTCGAGAATTTTTGTTTACCACACGATCAATCGTTTTGCCCAAACGTCTGAAGCGACAGACAGAAAAAGAAGTGAAGTCCTCGCGTGGCCCGAATCAGTGCAGCCGTTTGAGAAAGTATTTGTAGAAATCCCTTTAGGAAACAGAAAATCATGTCCAATTAAATTAATGTATGGACCAGATCCATGCCAAGACTAATTAGAGATAATCTCACATGAAACCCTTTCTTCGCTCAACAGATCATCTCTTGTCAATGTGCTCGAGTAAAATTGGACTCAACAGATGCAAGCAGCTTCTTCGGTGACACGTGAAAATATTCTCTTCACAGATGAAACAATTTTCACTGTTGAAGAAAACTTTCATAAGCGAAACGACAAAATCTATGCTAATACTTCTAAAGACGCAAAATTGTTGTTCCAAGGGTTCAGCACAGCTACCATCCAGCCTCCGTAATGGTTTGGCGTTACATTTCTTCATTTCTGCGAAAAAGGGGTTAATACCAGGGCAAAAGTGTACCTGTAGGATATCTCAGAAGGCATGGGGAAGCAGTTGATCAGAATATTGGCCGTCCGGAAGTCAGAAGTGGAGGACATGGCTTGTCGAAAACCTCACAAAAATTGGGAGAGTCTTAAACAATCTTTGGTTCGAGCAGTGACGTCAATATACATATATGGAAACAGTGTGTGCTGCTACAGCTGAATGACCTAATCGTTTGAAGGCTTGTGTAAAAGCAAATGGTGACCATTTAAAATGAAAATTTAAAAATAGTTTTTTTTAATATTTACAAGATTAAATAAAACTAACTTCAGTAATAAAAGTACCATTTCCTGTCTATAATGGACTTAACTTCTAACAGAACTTATGCCAGGACTAAGTATATAAATATATACAATATAGTATATTGGTAATGGCTAGGGGGTCGGTTTTGAATCATAACAGGAACAATGTTCTTTTATGCGAAAGTTGTACCAATTACCAGCTATTACATATATTTAAGAATTATAGAAGAGAAGCCGCTAGAGCCATTAAACAACAAAAGCTTAAATATTATGAGTATCAATTTAGCACGGCAATAGGTTCCAAAAAAACTTGGAAATGTATTCGTATATACAAGGTGAAGTCCAAAGTAAATAGGACTGTCTTCATAAAAACGTTTTTGATGGCGCCATCTTTTTAGAACTTTGTGCGTTGGAAGTTACATCCCTAGCTGACTTCCAGTGAAAGCTTGGTAACATTCGGTACAGTGAACCTAAGTTATTGCGTCTAAAGTGTCAGTATGTTTATGCCATCGGTACTAAAATAAGTTTCGAACAAAGAGCTATGGTAATATCAAATTTTGTTTTAAAATCTGTAAAACGTTTACCGAAACATTTGAATTGATGAAAAAAGTTTAAAGCGATGATTGTCTATCTCGTGCCAGAGTTCATGAGTGGTTTACACCTTTCAAAGATGGTTGTGAGGTCATAAACTACAATAAACATACGGGCCGCCCAAAATCAGTAATCACCGAAAACTCCATCGAAGTTGTTCGTAAATTTATCAAAAATTAACCGAAATCATCGTAGAAATTCATGGAATCGGAGTTGAATATCTCCAAAGCATCGATTTATCGCATTTTAACACGTGTACGTTTCATTCCGTACAAGTTAACTGAGGACCGAAAATTGCTCAGAATTCAACATTCGAAAGACCTCATTAAAGAGGCGAGAAAAGACGAGAACTCTTTTACACCATTGTAACTGGTGATGAAACGTGGTGTTTCCAACATGAATCTGAAACTAAGCGTCAAAGTGCCGAATGGAAGGCCCCAGATGAACACCACCACCCAAAAAATTGCGTTTGAAGAAGTCCAAAATCAAGTCGATGCTCTTTTGTTTTTACGATTCCAAGGGAATTGTCCCCAAGGAGTTCGCGCCAACGGGCCAAACTGTCAATGCAATTTTCTTTCTTGTCGTTTTGAAGCGTTTGTTGCATCGGATTCGTCGAATTCGCCCTGAATACTGCGAAGCACGAAGCTGACGCTTATTGCATAATAGTGCATCATCTTATCGATCTACTTTTTTGACTAGAAAACGCATTTTAACTAACAATCACTCACTGTGTTCATTTGATATGGCTCTCTGTGACTTCTATCTATTCAGGAAACTGCATTTGGCCATGAAAGGAAAACGTGTTGCGTCCGTCGAGGCCATCCAAAAGACTTGTACCGGCATTCTGAAGGACATGACCTGAAACACTTTTTCGAAAAGCTTTTAGATAGCGCAAAACAGTGTATCGAGGCCAGAGGAGACTACTTTGAATAAATAAACTCGGAGTTATCAAAACAAAGCTCCTGTCGTTTTTACTATTATTATTATTATTTCTTATTAAAATATAATTTAAATTATAGATTTAAGAATATGAACAAACATACACACTTCCTTTGTTTAAACTTTACTGCTTTATAAGCAATTGCAATTAATTACGACAAGAATTGTAAATTGAATATTGCCAAGTAATCATAATTTTGCTGTAAACAAAATTAAGCAATTATTAAAAAGGCCAATGAACTATTTTTCCAAGAATTGTAAATTGAATATTGTAAATATTGTCAAGTTTACAAAAAAAATTAAGCAATTATTAAAAAGACCAATGAACTATTTTTCTAAGAATTATAAATTGAATATTGTAAATATTGTCAAGTAATCATAATTTTGTTGAAAACAAAATTAATAAAAGACTAACGAACTATTAAGCAATTTTCCAAGAATTTTCCATCAATCAAATATTTATTATAAATAAGAAACTTTAAAGAAATAAAGTTCAGTTATCAGCTATCAGTGATAAACTCAACAAACTAAAACCCAAGTGTTTTTTTATAAACAACCAGGTAAAAACCTGTTTTTTCTGTACCTCAGCGCTTATTAAGGTTTTAGATAATATGTAAAGCCAATTCTTACATTTAGAATAGTTTAATATGATATTGCAAACCTGCAAAATTTTCGCGCCTAAAATCAGTTCATGTGTCAACTCGATACGACGATCAGCAGTTTCCGGCTTTGCCGCGATAAAAATTCGGTTCTACGATTTTTTTTCCTGATTCTCATATGATGATATGATCAAGTATCCCTTGATATTCTTAATACAAAATATCTCTAAAGTTCTGCAAAGAGAATGGGATTATATTATTAATACTGCCACCCCACTGTAGCCGTAAGCTACAGCCTCTTGATGTTGGAGTCTTTGGGCCTTTCAAAAATGCATATGACCGGGCTGTTTATGAATGGATGTCAAAAAACCCGGGAAGAGTTATAACAATATATGATGTCTCATATATTATTGGAAAAGCATATCCTCTTGCATTTACTGCAACAAATATTTTAAATAGTTTAAAAAAAACAGGTATACAACCTGTTGATCGATTTATATTCACTGATGATGACTTTCTCTGTGCATATGTTACAGACCGCCCTGAGCATGAGCTTTCTCAAGTCACAACCATAGAAAATTGCACAGAAAAAGACAATAATAAACAAAACAATAGTCCACTACTGCTTGAGCATCAAAGTGAATCAAACCAGACGCAGTGTGAAGAGGCAAGGCCACCTGACTTGCTTGATATCCATTCCCAATTTGCACAAAATGAGGAAGCAGTAACAAGTTGTACTTCACTCCCGGGGCCATCTAACTTCTCTGATTGCTGTGATCAAGTAATTTAGGATGAAAAACCAGGACCCAGTTCTGCTTCACATCAAAGGGAAGAATCAAGCTTCCTTGTTAGTCCTACTGAAGTTATACCCTTTCCAAAAGCTGGTCCAAGAAGCGCAGTTAATAGAAAAGGGAAGAAAAAGTTAAAATCTGCAATTTTAACTGACACACCAGTCAAACAAGACTTAGAAACAGAGCTAAAATTAAGAGAGGAAAAGAAGAAACAAAAGGCAGACAAGACTAACAAAAAAACTCTTAAAGACAAGAAACCTAAGGAGAGGGTAAAGGAAAAGAGTGTTTTCATCTTCTTATAGTGAAGGGGAACTTTCGGTTAGAGAATCTGAAGATTCTTTAAATGAATTTGAAGAAGAATTTGAGGAGTTAAAGGCAGTGAATTCAGACAATTTAAAAAAGGGGAAATTCATTGTTGTGCGTTTTAAAGGAGGCAAGAGAATGTCGTCAATATACCGGTACTTATGCATAATTGACCAGGTATATTATGACGATCTTGGTTGTCGCGTTATTTCTTTGAAATGTGCGGATGAAACTAAAAAATTGTTCTCGTTAATAGAATCTGATGTCAGCGATGTTGAATTTGAAGACATTATTGGATTAGTTCCAGATCCAAATATTATTTTAAAAGGTGAAAGAATGTATTATTCCTTCATAAAGGCTCTGGATATATTTGAAAGTATTTAAGATAACCGACTGCATTTTGAAATAAATATTATTTAATCTGTGATCAAGTATCCCTTGTTTATGCTCAAGTATCCCACTATTGGGGACACTTGATCATTTTGCACTATTTTTTAAATAATAATAATAAAATAATTTGCCCACCTATTTAAAAACTAACGTGATAAAAATAATGTGCTGGAATGTTGTCACTTTCGTGAGTTGTCATTATTGTTATCTAATTTATTCAGAAATTCATAAATATTGACCTAAACCAAAACTATGATCAACTATCCCCCACTTCCCCTACGTATACATATATTTATTTTTACCTTTTCTCTCCTCTTCTATTTCTATACTTTCACAACTTCAATATTAAATATATTTTATATCCTACTGAGTCCCTCTGCTAACTCCACAAACATTACCTTTATGTGTACTTACACTATGTTGTTATTAAGAAAAGAAGTCATGAGTTCAAACACGGTAAAATAACTTTTTGGTTGTGTGTTTGATAAACAAATAAATAAGATAAAAAAATAAAAAGTATAAATATTGAAATTTTTTAATACAGTATAAATAGTGCATAAGAAAAGCAAATTTGTAAAACAACAAACAGAGTAAGTTAAAGCAAAGCAAAAATAAAAATAGTGGTTAACGAAGGTAACCATTACTTTTTTTAACTTAAAAATAGTTATCAATAGTATTTACTTTAAAATATCTCAAACAAAAAAGTTCAAAACTCAAATATTCAACGAAGAATCTCTCTTACCAACAAGTGTCACTTTGGACTAAGCAGGCAATTGAGTAGTAAAGTCCTCTCTCGACGAATAAAACTAACACTCCACAAAGCTCTCGTCATGGCCGTCCTAATATCCGATAAAGCGTCGCTTGGAGTGTATGAGAGAAAGATTCTGCGGAAAATTTTTGGACCTTTGCACGTTGGCGACGGCGAATATCGCAGGTCATGTCGTCCGAATGCATACAAACTCCCAAAGTATTCGATGCGGTACTAGCTGGTGGTAGTAGAGGAAGAGGAAGGCCTCCTCTACGTTGAAACGATTAGATGGAGGAGGACTTGGCTTAACATGGTGTGCCCAACTGGCGCCGGTTAGAGATGAGAAAGAAACGATAAGTAAGCTGGGTTAAACTCGGTCAAAATCGCGTAAGCGGTTATCTAACCAATTAAGAAGAAGAAGTACATTCAAAGTTTCTAATGAACCTTGATAATGTGAAGCTTTTTCATAAGTACATATATATGGTCTTGCCACAAATTCTGTGACAAATTTTACAATGCATACGACGAGAACAAATTCGCAAACAAAGTTCCGTTGTTTTTGCTTTCGTTCGTATGCATTGTTTACTGATAAATTATAGTCAGTTTGGTGGGACATTTCGTTTGTTAACAATGGAGTGGAAAGCTAAGGAAAAGTGATTGCATTACGTAAGTGTGGTAAAAGTGCAAGTGAGATTTACGAATTGCTGAAAAAACTTAATATTTCGAGAATTTTTGTTTACCACACGATCAATCGTTTTGCCCAAACGTCTGAAGCGACAGACAGAAAAAGAAGTGAAGTCCTCGCGTGGCCCGAATCAGTGCAGCCGTTTGAGAAAGTATTTGTAGAAATCCCTTTAGGAAACAGAAAATCATGCCCAATTAAATTAATGTATGGACCAGATCCATGCCAAGACTAATTAGAGATAATCTCACATGAAACCCTTTCTTCGCTCAACAGATCATCTCTTGTCAATGTGCTCGAGTAAAATTGGACTCAACAGATGCAAGCAGCTTCTTCGGTGACACGTGAAAATATTCTCTTCACAGATGAAACAATTTTCACTGTTGAAGAAAACTTTCATAAGCGAAACGACAAAATCTATGCTAATACTTCTAAAGACGCAAAATTGTTGTTCCAAGGGTTCAGCACAGCTACCATCCAGCCTCCGTAATGGTTTGGCGTTACATTTCTTCATTTCTGCGAAAAAGGGGTTAATACCAGGGCAAAAGTGTACCTGTAGGATATCTCAGAAGGCGCGGGGAAGCAGTTGATCAGAATATTGGCCGTCCGGAAGTCAGAAGTGGAGGACATGGCTTGTCGAAAACCTCACAAAAATTGGGAGAGTCTTAAACAATCTTTGGTTCGAGCAGTGACGTCAATATACATATATGGCAACAGTGTGTGCTGCTACAGCTGAATGACCTAATCGTTTGAAGGCTTGTGTAAAAGCAAATGGTGACCATTTAAAATGAAAATTTAAAAATAGTTTTTTTTAATATTTACAAGATTAAATAAAACTAACTTCAGTAATAAAAGTACCATTTCCTGTCTATAATGGACTTAACTTCCAACAGAACTTATGCCAGGACTAAGTATATAGATATATACAATATAGTATATTGGTAATGGCTAGGGGGTCGGTTTTGAATCATAACAGGAACAATGTTCTTTTATGCGAAAGTTGTACCAATTACCAGCTATTACATATATTTAAGAATTATAGAAGAGAAGCCGCTAGAGCCATTAAACAACAAAAGCTTAAATATTATGAGTATCAATTTAGCACGGCAATAGGTTCCAAAAAAACTTGGAAATGTATTCGTATATACAAGGTGAAGTCCAAAGTAAATAGGACTGTCTTCATAAAAACGTTTTTGATGGCGCCATCTTTTTAGAACTTTGTGCGTTGGAAGTTACATCCCTAGCTGACTTCCAGTGAAAGCTTGGTAACATTCGGTACAGTGAACCTAAGTTATTGCGTCTAAAGTGTCAGTATGTTTATGCCATCGGTACTAAAATAAGTTTCGAACAAAGAGCTATGGTAATATCAAATTTTGTTTTAAAATCTGTAAAGCGTTTACCGAAACATTTGAATTGATGAAAAAAGTTTAAAGCGATGATTGTCTATCTCGTGCCAGAGTTCATGAGTGGTTTACACCTTTCAAAGATGGTTGTGAGGTCATAAACGACAATAAACATACGGGCCGCTCAAAATCAGTAATCACCGAAAACTCCATCGAAGTTGTTCGTAAATTTATCAAAAATTAACCGAAATCATCGTAGAAATTCATGGAATCGGAGTTGAATATCTCCAAAGCATCGATTTATCGCATTTTAACACGTGTACGTTTCATTCCGTACAAGTTAACTGAGGACCGAAAATTGCTCAGAATTCAACATTCGAAAGACCTCATTAAAGAGGCGAGAAAAGACGAGATGAAACGTGGTGTTTCCAACATGAATCTGAAACTAAGCGTCAAAGTGCCGAATGGAAGGCCCCAGATGAACACCACCACCCAAAATCAAGTCGATGCTCTTTTGTTTTTACGATTCCAAGGGAATTGTCCCCAAGGAGTTCGCGCCAACGGGCCAAACTGTCAATGCAATTTTCTTTCTTGTCGTTTTGAAGCGTTTGTTGCATCGGATTCGTCGAATTCGCCCTGAATACTGCGAAGCACGAAGCTGACGCTTATTGCATAATAGTGCATCATCTTATCGATCTACTTTTTTGACTAGAAAACGCATTTTAACTAACAATCACTCACTGTGTTCATTTGATATGGCTCTCTGTGACTTCTATCTATTCAGGAAACTGCATTTGGCCATGAAAGGAAAACGTGTTGCGTCCGTCGAGGCCATCCAAAAGACTTGTACCGGCATTTTGAAGGACATGACCTGAAACACTTTTTCGAAAAGCTTTTAGATAGCGCAAAACAGTGTATCGAGGCCAGAGGAGACTACTTTGAATAAATAAACTCGGAGTTATCAAAACAAAGCTCCTGTCGTTTTTACTATTATTATTATTATTTCTTATTAAAATATAATTTAAATTATAGATTTAAGAATATGAACAAACATACACACTTCCTTTGTTTAAACTTTACTGCTTTATAAGCAATTGCAATTAATTACGACAAGAATTGTAAATTGAATATTGCCAAGTAATCATAATTTTGCTGTAAACAAAATTAAGCAATTATTAAAAAGGCCAATGAACTATTTTTCCAAGAATTGTAAATTGAATATTGTAAATATTGTCAAGTTTACAAAAAAAATTAAGCAATTATTAAAAAGACCAATGAACTATTTTTCTAAGAATTATAAATTGAATATTGTAAATATTGTCAAGTAATCATAATTTTGTTGAAAACAAAATTAATAAAAGACTAACGAACTATTAAGCAATTTTCCAAGAATTTTCCATCAATCAAATATTTATTATAAATAAGAAACTTTAAAGAAATAAAGTTCAGTTATCAGCTATCAGTGATAAACTCAACAAACTAAAACCCAAGTGTTTTTTTATAAACAACCAGGTAAAAACCTGTTTTTTCTGTACCTCAGCGCTTATTAAGGTTTTAGATAATATGTAAAGCCAATTCTTACATTTAGAATAGTTTAATATGATATTGCAAACCTGCAAAATTTTCGCGCCTAAAATCAGTTCATGTGTCAACTCGATACGACGATCAGCAGTTTCCGGCTTTGCCGCGATAAAAATTCGGTTCTACGATTTTTTTTCCTGATTCTCATATGATGATATGATCAAGTATCCCTTGATATTCTTAATACAAAATATCTCTAAAGTTCTGCAAAGAGAATGGGATTATATTATTAATACTGCCACCCCACTGTAGCCGTAAGCTACAGCCTCTTGATGTTGGAGTCTTTGGGCCTTTCAAAAATGCATATGACCGGGCTGTTTATGAATGGATGTCAAAAAACCCGGGAAGAGTTATAACAATATATGATGTCTCATATATTATTGGAAAAGCATATCCTCTTGCATTTACTGCAACAAATATTTTAAATAGTTTAAAAAAAACAGGTATACAACCTGTTGATCGATTTATATTCACTGATGATGACTTTCTCTGTGCATATGTTACAGACCGCCCTGAGCATGAGCTTTCTCAAGTCACAACCATAGAAAATTGCACAGAAAAAGACAATAATAAACAAAACAATAGTCCACTACTGCTTGAGCATCAAAGTGAATCAAACCAGACGCAGTGTGAAGAGGCAAGGCCACCTGACTTGCTTGATATCCATTCCCAATTTGCACAAAATGAGGAAGCAGTAACAAGTTGTACTTCACTCCCGGGGCCATCTAACTTCTCTGATTGCTGTGATCAAGTAATTTAGGATGAAAAACCAGGACCCAGTTCTGCTTCACATCAAAGGGAAGAATCAAGCTTCCTTGTTAGTCCTACTGAAGTTATACCCTTTCCAAAAGCTGGTCCAAGAAGCGCAGTTAATAGAAAAGGGAAGAAAAAGTTAAAATCTGCAATTTTAACTGACACACCAGTCAAACAAGACTTAGAAACAGAGCTAAAATTAAGAGAGGAAAAGAAGAAACAAAAGGCAGACAAGACTAACAAAAAAACTCTTAAAGACAAGAAACCTAAGGAGAGGGTAAAGGAAAAGAGTGTTTTCATCTTCTTATAGTGAAGGGGAACTTTCGGTTAGAGAATCTGAAGATTCTTTAAATGAATTTGAAGAAGAATTTGAGGAGTTAAAGGCAGTGAATTCAGACAATTTAAAAAAGGGGAAATTCATTGTTGTGCGTTTTAAAGGAGGCAAGAGAATGTCGTCAATATACCGGTACTTATGCATAATTGACCAGGTATATTATGACGATCTTGGTTGTCGCGTTATTTCTTTGAAATGTGCGGATGAAACTAAAAAATTGTTCTCGTTAATAGAATCTGATGTCAGCGATGTTGAATTTGAAGACATTATTGGATTAGTTCCAGATCCAAATATTATTTTAAAAGGTGAAAGAATGTATTATTCCTTCATAAAGGCTCTGGATATATTTGAAAGTATTTAAGATAACCGACTGCATTTTGAAATAAATATTATTTAATCTGTGATCAAGTATCCCTTGTTTATGCTCAAGTATCCCACTATTGGGGACACTTGATCATTTTGCACTATTTTTTAAATAATAATAATAAAATAATTTGCCCACCTATTTAAAAACTAACGTGATAAAAATAATGTGCTGGAATGTTGTCACTTTCGTGAGTTGTCATTATTGTTATCTAATTTATTCAGAAATTCATAAATATTGACCTAAACCAAAACTATGATCAACTATCCCCCACTTCCCCTACGTATACATATATTTATTTTTACCTTTTCTCTCCTCTTCTATTTCTATACTTTCACAACTTCAATATTAAATATATTTTATATCCTACTGAGTCCCTCTGCTAACTCCACAAACATTACCTTTATGTGTACTTACACTATGTTGTTATTAAGAAAAGAAGTCATGAGTTCAAACTCGGTAAAATAACTTTTTGGTTGTGTGTTTGATAAACAAATAAATAAGATAAAAAAATAAAAAGTATAAATATTGAAATTTTTTAATACAGTATAAATAGTGCATAAGAAAAGCAAATTTGTAAAACAACAAACAGAGTAAGTTAAAGCAAAGCAAAAATAAAAATAGTGGTTAACGAAGGTAACCATTACTTTTTTTAACTTAAAAATAGTTATCAATAGTATTTACTTTAAAATATCTCAAACAAAAAAGTTCAAAACTCAAATATTCAACGAAGAATCTCTCTTACCAACAAGTGTCACTTTGGACTAAGCAGGCAATTGAGTAGTAAAGTCCTCTCTCGACGAATAAAACTAACACTCCACAAAGCTCTCGTCATGGCCGTCCTAATATCCGATAAAGCGTCGCTTGGAGTGTATGAGAGAAAGATTCTGCGGAAAATTTTTGGACCTTTGCACGTTGGCGACGGCGAATATCGCAGGTCATGTCGTCCGAATGCATACAAACTCCCAAAGTATTCGATGCGGTACTAGCTGGTGGTAGTAGAGGAAGAGGAAGGCCTCCTCTACGTTGAAACGATTAGATGGAGGAGGACTTGGCTTAACATGGTGTGCCCAACTGGCGCCGGTTAGAGATGAGAAAGAAACGATAAGTAAGCTGGGTTAAACTCGGTCAAAATCGCGTAAGCGGTTATCTAACCAATTAAGAAGAAGAAGTACATTCAAAGTTTCTAATGAACCTTGATAATGTGAAGCTTTTTCATAAGTACATATATATGGTCTTGCCACAAATTCTGTGACAAATTTTACAATGCATACGACGAGAACAAATTCGCAAACAAAGTTCCGTTGTTTTTGCTTTCGTTCGTATGCATTGTTTACTGATAAATTATAGTCAGTTTGGTGGGACATTTCGTTTGTTAACAATGGAGTGGAAAGCTAAGGAAAAGTGATTGCATTACGTAAGTGTGGTAAAAGTGCAAGTGAGATTTACGAATTGCTGAAAAAACTTAATATTTCGAGAATTTTTGTTTACCACACGATCAATCGTTTTGCCCAAACGTCTGAAGCGACAGACAGAAAAAGAAGTGAAGTCCTCGCGTGGCCCGAATCAGTGCAGCCGTTTGAGAAAGTATTTGTAGAAATCCCTTTAGGAAACAGAAAATCATGTCCAATTAAATTAATGTATGGACCAGATCCATGCCAAGACTAATTAGAGATAATCTCACATGAAACCCTTTCTTCGCTCAACAGATCATCTCTTGTCAATGTGCTCGAGTAAAATTGGACTCAACAGATGCAAGCAGCTTCTTCGGTGACACGTGAAAATATTCTCTTCACAGATGAAACAATTTTCACTGTTGAAGAAAACTTTCATAAGCGAAACGACAAAATCTATGCTAATACTTCTAAAGACGCAAAATTGTTGTTCCAAGGGTTCAGCACAGCTACCATCCAGCCTCCGTAATGGTTTGGCGTTACATTTCTTCATTTCTGCGAAAAAGGGGTTAATACCAGGGCAAAAGTGTACCTGTAGGATATCTCAGAAGGCGCGGGGAAGCAGTTGATCAGAATATTGGCCGTCCGGAAGTCAGAAGTGGAGGACATGGCTTGTCGAAAACCTCACAAAAATTGGGAGAGTCTTAAACAATCTTTGGTTCGAGCAGTGACGTCAATATACATATATGGCAACAGTGTGTGCTGCTACAGCTGAATGACCTAATCGTTTGAAGGCTTGTGTAAAAGCAAATGGTGACCATTTAAAATGAAAATTTAAAAATAGTTTTTTTTAATATTTACAAGATTAAATAAAACTAACTTCAGTAATAAAAGTACCATTTCCTGTCTATAATGGACTTAACTTCTAACAGAACTTATGCCAGGACTAAGTATATAGATATATACAATATAGTATATTGGTAATGGCTAGGGGGTCGGTTTTGAATCATAACAGGAACAATGTTCTTTTATGCGAAAGTTGTACCAATTACCAGCTATTACATATATTTAAGAATTATAGAAGAGAAGCCGCTAGAGCCATTAAACAACAAAAGCTTAAATATATGAGTATCAATTTAGCACGGCAATAGGTTCCAAAAAAACTTGGAAATGTATTCGTATATACAAGGTGAAGTCCAAAGTAAATAGGACTGTCTTCATAAAAACGTTTTTGATGGCGCCATCTTTTTAGAACTTTGTGCGTTGGAAGTTACATCCCTAGCTGACTTCCAGTGAAAGCTTGGTAACATTCGGTACAGTGAACCTAAGTTATTGCGTCTAAAGTGTCAGTATGTTTATGCCATCGGTACTAAAATAAGTTTCGAACAAAGAGCTATGGTAATATCAAATTTTGTTTTAAAATCTGTAAAGCGTTTACCGAAACATTTGAATTGATGAAAAAAGTTTAAAGCGATGATTGTCTATCTCGTGCCAGAGTTCATGAGTGGTTTACACCTTTCAAAGATGGTTGTGAGGTCATAAACGACAATAAACATACGGGCCGCCCAAAATCAGTAATCACCGAAAACTCCATCGAAGTTGTTCGTAAATTTATCAAAAATTAACCGAAATCATCGTAGAAATTCATGGAATCGGAGTTGAATATCTCCAAAGCATCGATTTATCGCATTTTAACACGTGTACGTTTCATTCCGTACAAGTTAACTGAGGACCGAAAATTGCTCAGAATTCAACATTCGAAAGACCTCATTAAAGAGGCGAGAAAAGACGAGAACTCTTTTACACCATTGTAACTGGTGATGAAACGTGGTGTTTCCAACATGAATCTGAAACTAAGCGTCAAAGTGCCGAATGGAAGGCCCCAGATGAACATCACCACCCAAAAAATTGCGTTTGAAGAAGTCCAAAATCAAGTCGATGCTCTTTTGTTTTTACGATTCCAAGGGAATTGTCCCCAAGGAGTTCGCGCCAACGGGCCAAACTGTCAATGCAATTTTCTTTCTTGTCGTTTTGAAGCGTTTGTTGCATCGGATTCGTCGAATTCGCCCTGAATACTGCGAAGCACGAAGCTGACGCTTATTGCATAATAGTGCATCATCTTATCGATCTACTTTTTTGACTAGAAAACGCATTTTAACTAACAATCACTCACTGTGTTCATTTGATATGGCTCTCTGTGACTTCTATCTATTCAGGAAACTGCATTTGGCCATGAAAGGAAAACGTGTTGCGTCCGTCGAGGCCATCCAAAAGACTTGTACCGGCATTCTGAAGGACATGACCTGAAACACTTTTTCGAAAAGCTTTTAGATAGCGCAAAACAGTGTATCGAGGCCAGAGGAGACTACTTTGAATAAATAAACTCGGAGTTATCAAAACAAAGCTCCTGTCGTTTTTACTATTATTATTATTATTTCTTATTAAAATATAATTTAAATTATAGATTTAAGAATATGAACAAACATACACACTTCCTTTGTTTAAACTTTACTGCTTTATAAGCAATTGCAATTAATTACGACAAGAATTGTAAATTGAATATTGCCAAGTAATCATAATTTTGCTGTAAACAAAATTAAGCAATTATTAAAAAGGCCAATGAACTATTTTTCCAAGAATTGTAAATTGAATATTGTAAATATTGTCAAGTTTACAAAAAAAATTAAGCAATTATTAAAAAGACCAATGAACTATTTTTCTAAGAATTATAAATTGAATATTGTAAATATTGTCAAGTAATCATAATTTTGTTGAAAACAAAATTAATAAAAGACTAACGAACTATTAAGCAATTTTCCAAGAATTTTCCATCAATCAAATATTTATTATAAATAAGAAACTTTAAAGAAATAAAGTTCAGTTATCAGCTATCAGTGATAAACTCAACAAACTAAAACCCAAGTGTTTTTTTATAAACAACCAGGTAAAAACCTGTTTTTTCTGTACCTCAGCGCTTATTAAGGTTTTAGATAATATGTAAAGCCAATTCTTACATTTAGAATAGTTTAATATGATATTGCAAACCTGCAAAATTTTCGCGCCTAAAATCAGTTCATGTGTCAACTCGATACGACGATCAGCAGTTTCCGGCTTTGCCGCGATAAAAATTCGGTTCTACGATTTTTTTTCCTGATTCTCATATGATGATATGATCAAGTATCCCTTGATATTCTTAATACAAAATATCTCTAAAGTTCTGCAAAGAGAATGGGATTATATCATTAACACTGCCACCCCACTGTAGCCGTAAGCTACAGCCTCTTGATGTTGGAGTCTTTGGGCCTTTCAAAAATGCATATGACCGGGCTGTTTATGAATGGATGTCAAAAAACCCGGGAAGAGTTATAACAATATATGATGTCTCATATATTATTGGAAAAGCATATCCTCTTGCATTTACTGCAACAAATATTTTAAATAATAGGTCTATGAATAAGTTCGTGCGGTTTTTTTTCGAAATTTGAATTTCGGATCATTCCCATGGCTTTTAAACGTTTGGAAATTGTTGATTGATCAACTCCCAAAGTTTTCGCAACCTCTTCTTGCGTTTGAGCCGGATCTTGATCGAGCAATTCCTCCAATTCGGTATCCATGAACTTTGGCGGCGCGGCCAAAATCACCACTTTTAAAGCGTGCAAACCACTTCTGGCACGTTCGCTCAGCTAGAGCATGCTCACCATAAACTTCCACCAAGATACGATGACTTTCGGCTGCTTTTTTCTTCATATTAAAGAATTCCCCGCAAAAACACATTATTTGGCACGAAACTCGACATTTTCAAGTGTGGTAAAAATATTGTTGTTTACGCTTCAAATAAAAAACTTATACTGACGTTTGTGCCTTACGACAGTAGCTCTCCAATGAATGTTTGGAAATGTGGATCGATGGAATAATAATCAAGTTACGCCATCTGTTGTAAAACCGCACGAACTTATCCATATAGTTTAAAAAAAACAGGTATACAACCTGTTGATCGATTTATATTCACTGATGATGACTTTCTCTGTGCATATGTTACAGACCGCCCTGAGCATGAGCTTTCTCAAGTCACAACCATAGAAAATTGCACAGAAAAAGACAATAATAAACAAAACAATAGTCCACTACTGCTTGAGCATCAAAGTGAATCAAACCAGACGCAGTGTGAAGAGGCAAGGCCACCTGACTTGCTTGATATCCATTCCCAATTTGCACAAAATGAGGAAGCAGTAACAAGTTGTACTTCACTCCCGGGGCCATCTAACTTCTCTGATTGCTGTGATCAAGTAATTAAGGATGAAAAACCAGGACCCAGTTCTGCTTCACATCAAAGGGAAGAATCAAGCTTCCTTGTTAGTCCTACTGAAGTTATACCCTTTCCAAAAGCTGGTCCAAGAAGCGCAGTTAATAGAAAAGGGAAGAAAAAGTTAAAATCTGCAATTTTAACTGACACACCAGTCAAACAAGACTTAGAAACAGAGCTAAAATTAAGAGAGGAAAAGAAGAAACAAAAGGCAGACAAGACTAACAAAAAAACTCTTAAAGACAAGAAACCTAAGGAGAGGGTAAAGGAAAAGAGTGTTTTCATCTTCTTATAGTGAAGGGGAACTTTCGGTTAGAGAATCTGAAGATTCTTTAAATGAATTTGAAGAAGAATTTGAGGAGTTAAAGGCAGTGAATTCAGACAATTTAAAAAAGGGGAAATTCATTGTTGTGCGTTTTAAAGGAGGCAAGAGAATGTCGTCAATATACCGGTACTTATGCATAATTGACCAGGTATATTATGACGATCTTGGTTGTCGCGTTATTTCTTTGAAATGTGCGGATGAAACTAAAAAATTGTTCTCGTTAATAGAATCTGATGTCAGCGATGTTGAATTTGAAGACATTATTGGATTAGTTCCAGATCCAAATATTATTTTAAAAGGTGAAAGAATGTATTATTCCTTCATAAAGGCTCTGGATATATTTGAAAGTATTTAAGATAACCGACTGCATTTTGAAATAAATATTATTTAATCTGTGATCAAGTATCCCTTGTTTATGCTCAAGTATCCCACTATTGGGGACACTTAATCATTTTGCACTATTTTTTAAATAATAATAATAAAATAATTTGCCCACCTATTTAAAAACTAACGTGATAAAAATAATGTGCTGGAATGTTGTCACTTTCGTGAGTTGTCATTATTGTTATCTAATTTATTCAGAAATTCATAAATATTGACCTAAACCAAAACTATGATCAACTATCCCCCACTTCCCCTACGTATACATATATTTATTTTTACCTTTTCTCTCCTCTTCTATTTCTATACTTTCACAACTTCAATATTAAATATATTTTATATCCTACTGAGTCCCTCTGCTAACTCCACAAACATTACCTTTATGTGTACTTACACTATGTTGTTATTAAGAAAAGAAGTCATGAGTTCAAACTCGGTAAAATAACTTTTTGGTTGTGTGTTTGATAAACAAATAAATAAGATAAAAAAATAAAAAGTATAAATATTGAAATTTTTTAATACAGTATAAATAGTGCATAAGAAAAGCAAATTTGTAAAACAACAAACAGAGTAAGTTAAAGCAAAGCAAAAATAAAAATAGTGGTTAACGAAGGTAACCATTACTTTTTTTAACTTAAAAATAGTTATCAATAGTATTTACTTTAAAATATCTCAAACAAAAAAGTTCAAAACTCAAATATTCAACGAAGAATCTCTCTTACCAACAAGTGTCACTTTGGACTAAGCAGGCAATTGAGTAGTAAAGTCCTCTCTCGACGAATAAAACTAACACTCCACAAAGCTCTCGTCATGGCCGTCCTAATATCCGATAAAGCGTCGCTTGGAGTGTATGAGAGAAAGATTCTGCGGAAAATTTTTGGACCTTTGCACGTTGGCGACGGCGAATATCGCAGGTCATGTCGTCCGAATGCATACAAACTCCCAAAGTATTCGATGCGGTACTAGCTGGTGGTAGTAGAGGAAGAGGAAGGCCTCCTCTACGTTGAAACGATTAGATGGAGGAGGACTTGGCTTAACATGGTGTGCCCAACTGGCGCCGGTTAGAGATGAGAAAGAAACGATAAGTAAGCTGGGTTAAACTCGGTCAAAATCGCGTAAGCGGTTATCTAACCAATTAAGAAGAAGAAGTACATTCAAAGTTTCTAATGAACCTTGATAATGTGAAGCTTTTTCATAAGTACATATATATGGTCTTGCCACAAATTCTGTGACAAATTTTACAATGCATACGACGAGAACAAATTCGCAAACAAAGTTCCGTTGTTTTTGCTTTCGTTCGTATGCATTGTTTACTGATAAATTATAGTCAGTTTGGTGGGACATTTCGTTTGTTAACAATGGAGTGGAAAGCTAAGGAAAAGTGATTGCATTACGTAAGTGTGGTAAAAGTGCAAGTGAGATTTACGAATTGCTGAAAAAACTTAATATTTCGAGAATTTTTGTTTACCACACGATCAATCGTTTTGCCCAAACGTCTGAAGCGACAGACAGAAAAAGAAGTGAAGTCCTCGCGTGGCCCGAATCAGTGCAGCCGTTTGAGAAAGTATTTGTAGAAATCCCTTTAGGAAACAGAAAATCATGTCCAATTAAATTAATGTATGGACCAGATCCATGCCAAGACTAATTAGAGATAATCTCACATGAAACCCTTTCTTCGCTCAACAGATCATCTCTTGTCAATGTGCTCGAGTAAAATTGGACTCAACAGATGCAAGCAGCTTCTTCGGTGACACGTGAAAATATTCTCTTCACAGATGAAACAATTTTCACTGTTGAAGAAAACTTTCATAAGCGAAACGACAAAATCTATGCTAATACTTCTAAAGACGCAAAATTGTTGTTCCAAGGGTTCAGCACAGCTACCATCCAGCCTCCGTAATGGTTTGGCGTTACATTTCTTCATTTCTGCGAAAAAGGGGTTAATACCAGGGCAAAAGTGTACCTGTAGGATATCTCAGAAGGCGCGGGGAAGCAGTTGATCAGAATATTGGCCGTCCGGAAGTCAGAAGTGGAGGACATGGCTTGTCGAAAACCTCACAAAAATTGGGAGAGTCTTAAACAATCTTTGGTTCGAGCAGTGACGTCAATATACATATATGGCAACAGTGTGTGCTGCTACAGCTGAATGACCTAATCGTTTGAAGGCTTGTGTAAAAGCAAATGGTGACCATTTAAAATGAAAATTTAAAAATAGTTTTTTTTAATATTTACAAGATTAAATAAAACTAACTTCAGTAATAAAAGTACCATTTCCTGTCTATAATGGACTTAACTTCTAACAGAACTTATGCCAGGACTAAGTATATAGATATATACAATATAGTATATTGGTAATGGCTAGGGGGTCGGTTTTGAATCATAACAGGAACAATGTTCTTTTATGCGAAAGTTGTACCAATTACCAGCTATTACATATATTTAAGAATTATAGAAGAGAAGCCGCTAGAGCCATTAAACAACAAAAGCTTAAATATATGAGTATCAATTTAGCACGGCAATAGGTTCCAAAAAAACTTGGAAATGTATTCGTATATACAAGGTGAAGTCCAAAGTAAATAGGACTGTCTTCATAAAAACGTTTTTGATGGCGCCATCTTTTTAGAACTTTGTGCGTTGGAAGTTACATCCCTAGCTGACTTCCAGTGAAAGCTTGGTAACATTCGGTACAGTGAACCTAAGTTATTGCGTCTAAAGTGTCAGTATGTTTATGCCATCGGTACTAAAATAAGTTTCGAACAAAGAGCTATGGTAATATCAAATTTTGTTTTAAAATCTGTAAAGCGTTTACCGAAACATTTGAATTGATGAAAAAAGTTTAAAGCGATGATTGTCTATCTCGTGCCAGAGTTCATGAGTGGTTTACACCTTTCAAAGATGGTTGTGAGGTCATAAACGACAATAAACATACGGGCCGCCCAAAATCAGTAATCACCGAAAACTCCATCGAAGTTGTTCGTAAATTTATCAAAAATTAACCGAAATCATCGTAGAAATTCATGGAATCGGAGTTGAATATCTCCAAAGCATCGATTTATCGCATTTTAACACGTGTACGTTTCATTCCGTACAAGTTAACTGAGGACCGAAAATTGCTCAGAATTCAACATTCGAAAGACCTCATTAAAGAGGCGAGAAAAGACGAGAACTCTTTTACACCATTGTAACTGGTGATGAAACGTGGTGTTTCCAACATGAATCTGAAACTAAGCGTCAAAGTGCCGAATGGAAGGCCCCAGATGAACATCACCACCCAAAAAATTGCGTTTGAAGAAGTCCAAAATCAAGTCGATGCTCTTTTGTTTTTACGATTCCAAGGGAATTGTCCCCAAGGAGTTCGCGCCAACGGGCCAAACTGTCAATGCAATTTTCTTTCTTGTCGTTTTGAAGCGTTTGTTGCATCGGATTCGTCGAATTCGCCCTGAATACTGCGAAGCACGAAGCTGACGCTTATTGCATAATAGTGCATCATCTTATCGATCTACTTTTTTGACTAGAAAACGCATTTTAACTAACAATCACTCACTGTGTTCATTTGATATGGCTCTCTGTGACTTCTATCTATTCAGGAAACTGCATTTGGCCATGAAAGGAAAACGTGTTGCGTCCGTCGAGGCCATCCAAAAGACTTGTACCGGCATTCTGAAGGACATGACCTGAAACACTTTTTCGAAAAGCTTTTAGATAGCGCAAAACAGTGTATCGAGGCCAGAGGAGACTACTTTGAATAAATAAACTCGGAGTTATCAAAACAAAGCTCCTGTCGTTTTTACTATTATTATTATTATTTCTTATTAAAATATAATTTAAATTATAGATTTAAGAATATGAACAAACATACACACTTCCTTTGTTTAAACTTTACTGCTTTATAAGCAATTGCAATTAATTACGACAAGAATTGTAAATTGAATATTGCCAAGTAATCATAATTTTGCTGTAAACAAAATTAAGCAATTATTAAAAAGGCCAATGAACTATTTTTCCAAGAATTGTAAATTGAATATTGTAAATATTGTCAAGTTTACAAAAAAAATTAAGCAATTATTAAAAAGACCAATGAACTATTTTTCTAAGAATTATAAATTGAATATTGTAAATATTGTCAAGTAATCATAATTTTGTTGAAAACAAAATTAATAAAAGACTAACGAACTATTAAGCAATTTTCCAAGAATTTTCCATCAATCAAATATTTATTATAAATAAGAAACTTTAAAGAAATAAAGTTCAGTTATCAGCTATCAGTGATAAACTCAACAAACTAAAACCCAAGTGTTTTTTTATAAACAACCAGGTAAAAACCTGTTTTTTCTGTACCTCAGCGCTTATTAAGGTTTTAGATAATATGTAAAGCCAATTCTTACATTTAGAATAGTTTAATATGATATTGCAAACCTGCAAAATTTTCGCGCCTAAAATCAGTTCATGTGTCAACTCGATACGACGATCAGCAGTTTCTGGCTTTGCCGCGATAAAAATTCGGTTCTACGATTTTTTTTCCTGATTCTCATATGATGATATGATCAAGTATCCCTTGATATTCTTAATACAAAATATCTCTAAAGTTCTGCAAAGAGAATGGGATTATATTATTAATACTGCCACCCCACTGTAGCCGTAAGCTACAGCCTCTTGATGTTGGAGTCTTTGGGCCTTTCAAAAATGCATATGACCGGGCTGTTTATGAATGGATGTCAAAAAACCCGGGAAGAGTTATAACAATATATGATGTCTCATATATTATTGGAAAAGCATATCCTCTTGCATTTACTGCAACAAATATTTTAAATAGTTTAAAAAAAAACAGGTATACAACCTGTTGATCGATTTATATTCACTGATGATGACTTTCTCTGTGCATATGTTACAGACCACCCTGAGCATGAGCTTTCTCAAGTCACAACCATAGAAAATTGCACAGAAAAAGACAATTATAAACAAAACAATAGTCCACTACTGCTTGAGCATCAAAGTGAATCAAACCAGACGCAGTGTGAAGAGGCAAGGCCACCTGACTTGCTTGATATCCATTCCCAATTTGCACAAAATGAGGAAGCAGTAACAAGTTGTACTTCACTCCCGGGGCCATCTAACTTCTCTGATTGCTGTGATCAAGTAATTTAGGATGAAAAACCAGGACCCAGTTCTGCTTCACATCAAAGGGAAGAATCAAGCTTCCTTGTTAGTCCTACTGAAGTTATACCCTTTCCAAAAGCTGGTCCAAGAAGCGCAGTTAATAGAAAAGGGAAGAAAAAGTTAAAATCTGCAATTTTAACTGACACACCAGTCAAACAAGACTTAGAAACAGAGCTAAAATTAAGAGAGGAAAAGAAGAAACAAAAGGCAGACAAGACTAACAAAAAAACTCTTAAAGACAAGAAACCTAAGGAGAGGGTAAAGGAAAAGAGTGTTTTCATCTTCTTATAGTGAAGGGGAACTTTCGGTTAGAGAATCTGAAGATTCTTTAAATGAATTTGAAGAAGAATTTGAGGAGTTAAAGGCAGTGAATTCAGACAATTTAAAAAAGGGGAAATTCATTGTTGTGCGTTTTAAAGGAGGCAAGAGAATGTCGTCAATATACCGGTACTTATGCATAATTGACCAGGTATATTATGACGATCTTGGTTGTCGCGTTATTTCTTTGAAATGTGCGGATGAAACTAAAAAATTGTTCTCGTTAATAGAATCTGATGTCAGCGATGTTGAATTTGAAGACATTATTGGATTAGTTCCAGATCCAAATATTATTTTAAAAGGTGAAAGAATGTATTATTCCTTCATAAAGGCTCTGGAAATATTTGAAAGTATTTAAGATAACCGACTGCATTTTGAAATAAATATTATTTAATCTGTGATCAAGTATCCCTTGTTTATGCTCAAGTATCCCACTATTGGGGACACTTGATCATTTTGCACTATTTTTTAAATAATAATAATAAAATAATTTGCCCACCTATTTAAAAACTAACGTGATAAAAATAATGTGCTGGAATGTTGTCACTTTCGTGAGTTGTCATTATTGTTATCTAATTTATTCAGAAATTCATAAATATTGACCTAAACCAAAACTATGATCAACTATCCCCCACTTCCCCTACGTATACATATATTTATTTTTACCTTTTCTCTCCTCTTCTATTTCTATACTTTCACAACTTCAATATTAAATATATTTTATATCCTACTGAGTCCCTCTGCTAACTCCACAAACATTACCTTTATGTGTACTTACACTATGTTGTTATTAAGAAAAGAAGTCATGAGTTCAAACACGGTAAAATAACTTTTTGGTTGTGTGTTTGATAAACAAATAAATAAGATAAAAAAATAAAAAGTATAAATATTGAAATTTTTTAATACAGTATAAATAGTGCATAAGAAAAGCAAATTTGTAAAACAACAAACAGAGTAAGTTAAAGCAAAGCAAAAATAAAAATAGTGGTTAACGAAGGTAACCATTACTTTTTTTAACTTAAAAATAGTTATCAATAGTATTTACTTTAAAATATCTCAAACAAAAAAGTTCAAAACTCAAATATTCAACGAAGAATCTCTCTTACCAACAAGTGTCACTTTGGACTAAGCAGGCAATTGAGTAGTAAAGTCCTCTCTCGACGAATAAAACTAACACTCCACAAAGCTCTCGTCATGGCCGTCCTAATATCCGATAAAGCGTCGCTTGGAGTGTATGAGAGAAAGATTCTGCGGAAAATTTTTGGACCTTTGCACGTTGGCGACGGCGAATATCGCAGGTCATGTCGTCCGAATGCATACAAACTCCCAAAGTATTCGATGCGGTACTAGCTGGTGGTAGTAGAGAAAGAGGAAGGCCTCCTCTACGTTGAAACGATTAGATGGAGGAGGACTTGGCTTAACATGGTGTGCCCAACTGGCGCCGGTTAGAGATGAGAAAGAAACGATAAGTAAGCTGGGTTAAACTCGGTCAAAATCGCGTAAGCGGTTATCTAACCAATTAAGAAGAAGAAGTACATTCAAAGTTTCTAATGAACCTTGATAATGTGAAGCTTTTTCATAAGTACATATATATGGTCTTGCCACAAATTCTGTGACAAATTTTACAATGCATACGACGAGAACAAATTCGCAAACAAAGTTCCGTTGTTTTTGCTTTCGTTCGTATGCATTGTTTACTGATAAATTATAGTCAGTTTGGTGGGACATTTCGTTTGTTAACAATGGAGTGGAAAGCTAAGGAAAAGTGATTGCATTACGTAAGTGTGGTAAAAGTGCAAGTGAGATTTACGAATTGCTGAAAAAACTTAATATTTCGAGAATTTTTGTTTACCACACGATCAATCGTTTTGCCCAAACGTCTGAAGCGACAGACAGAAAAAGAAGTGAAGTCCTCGCGTGGCCCGAATCAGTGCAGCCGTTTGAGAAAGTATTTGTAGAAATCCCTTTAGGAAACAGAAAATCATGTCCAATTAAATTAATGTATGGACCAGATCCATGCCAAGACTAATTAGAGATAATCTCACATGAAACCCTTTCTTCGCTCAACAGATCATCTCTTGTCAATGTGCTCGAGTAAAATTGGACTCAACAGATGCAAGCAGCTTCTTCGGTGACACGTGAAAATATTCTCTTCACAGATGAAACAATTTTCACTGTTGAAGAAAACTTTCATAAGCGAAACGACAAAATCTATGCTAATACTTCTAAAGACGCAAAATTGTTGTTCCAAGGGTTCAGCACAGCTACCATCCAGCCTCCGTAATGGTTTGGCGTTACATTTCTTCATTTCTGCGAAAAAGGGGTTAATACCAGGGCAAAAGTGTACCTGTAGGATATCTCAGAAGGCGCGGGGAAGCAGTTGATCAGAATATTGGCCGTCCGGAAGTCAGAAGTGGAGGACATGGCTTGTCGAAAACCTCACAAAAATTGGGAGAGTCTTAAACAATCTTTGGTTCGAGCAGTGACGTCAATATACATATATGGCAACAGTGTGTGCTGCTACAGCTGAATGACCTAATCGTTTGAAGGCTTGTGTAAAAGCAAATGGTGACCATTTAAAATGAAAATTTAAAAATAGTTTTTTTTAATATTTACAAGATTAAATAAAACTAACTTCAGTAATAAAAGTACCATTTCCTGTCTATAATGGACTTAATTTCTAACAGAACTTATGCCAGGACTAAGTATATAGATATATACAATATAGTATATTGGTAATGGCTAGGGGGTCGGTTTTGAATCATAACAGGAACAATGTTCTTTTATGCGAAAGTTGTACCAATTACCAGCTATTACATATATTTAAGAATTATAGAAGAGAAGCCGCTAGAGCCATTAAACAACAAAAGCTTAAATATTATGAGTATCAATTTAGCACGGCAATAGGTTCCAAAAAAACTTGGAAATGTATTCGTATATACAAGGTGAAGTCCAAAGTAAATAGGACTGTCTTCATAAAAACGTTTTTGATGGCGCCATCTTTTTAGAACTTTGTGCGTTGGAAGTTACATCCCTAGCTGACTTCCAGTGAAAGCTTGGTAACATTCGGTACAGTGAACCTAAGTTATTGCGTCTAAAGTGTCAGTATGTTTATGCCATCGGTACTAAAATAAGTTTCGAACAAAGAGCTATGGTAATATCAAATTTTGTTTTAAAATCTGTAAAGCGTTTATCGAAACATTTGAATTGATGAAAAAAGTTTAAAGCGATGATTGTCTATCTCGTGCCAGAGTTCATGAGTGATTTACACCTTTCAAAGATGGTTGTGAGGTCATAAACGACAATAAACATACGGGCCGCCCAAAATCAGTAATCACCGAAAACTCCATCGAAGTTGTTCGTAAATTTATCAAAAATTAACCGAAATCATCGTAGAAATTCATGGAATCGGAGTTGAATATCTCCAAAGCATCGATTTATCGCATTTTAACACGTGTACGTTTCATTCCGTACAAGTTAACTGAGGACCGAAAATTGCTCAGAATTCAACATTCGAAAGACCTCATTAAAGAGGCGAGAAAAGACGAGAACTCTTTTACACCATTGTAACTGGTGATGAAACGTGGTGTTTCCAACATGAATCTGAAACTAAGCGTCAAAGTGCCGAATGGAAGGCCCCAGATGAACACCACCACCCAAAAAATTGCGTTTGAAGAAGTCCAAAATCAAGTCGATGCTCTTTTGTTTTTACGATTCCAAGGGAATTGTCCCCAAGGAGTTCGCGCCAACGGGCCAAACTGTCAATGCAATTTTCTTTCTTGTCGTTTTGAAGCGTTTGTTGCATCGGATTCGTCGAATTCGCCCTGAATACTGCGAAGCACGAAGCTGACGCTTATTGCATAATAGTGCATCATCTTATCGATCTACTTTTTTGACTAGAAAACGCATTTTAACTAACAATCACTCACTGTGTTCATTTGATATGGCTCTCTGTGACTTCTATCTATTCAGGAAACTGCATTTGGCCATGAAAGGAAAACGTGTTGCGTCCGTCGAGGCCATCCAAAAGACTTGTACCGGCATTCTGAAGGACATGACCTGAAACACTTTTTCGAAAAGCTTTTAGATAGCGCAAAACAGTGTATCGAGGCCAGAGGAGACTACTTTGAATAAATAAACTCGGAGTTATCAAAACAAAGCTCCTGTCGTTTTTACTATTATTATTATTATTTCTTATTAAAATATAATTTAAATTATAGATTTAAGAATATGAACAAACATACACACTTCCTTTGTTTAAACTTTACTGCTTTATAAGCAATTGCAATTAATTACGACAAGAATTGTAAATTGAATATTGCCAAGTAATCATAATTTTGCTGTAAACAAAATTAAGCAATTATTAAAAAGGCCAATGAACTATTTTTCCAAGAATTGTAAATTGAATATTGTAAATATTGTCAAGTTTACAAAAAAAAATTAAGCAATTATTAAAAAGACCAATGAACTATTTTTCTAAGAATTATAAATTGAATATTGTAAATATTGTCAAGTAATCATAATTTTGTTGAAAACAAAATTAATAAAAGACTAACGAACTATTAAGCAATTTTCCAAGAATTTTCCATCAATCAAATATTTATTATAAATAAGAAACTTTAAAGAAATAAAGTTCAGTTATCAGCTATCAGTGATAAACTCAACAAACTAAAACCCAAGTGTTTTTTTATAAACAACCAGGTAAAAACCTGTTTTTTCTGTACCTCAGCGCTTATTAAGGTTTTAGATAATATGTAAAGCCAACTCTTACATTTAGAATAGTTTAATATGATATTGCAAACCTGCAAAATTTTCGCGCCTAAAATCAGTTCATGTGTCAACTCGATACGACGATCAGCAGTTTCCGGCTTTGCCGCGATAAAAATTCGGTTCTACGATTTTTTTTCCTGATTCTCATATGATGATATGATCAAGTATCCCTTGATATTCTTAATACAAAATATCTCTAAAGTTCTGCAAAGAGAATGGGATTATATTATTAATACTGCCACCCCACTGTAGCCGTAAGCTACAGCCTCTTGATGTTGGAGTCTTTGGGCCTTTCAAAAATGCATATGACCGGGCTGTTTATGAATGGATGTCAAAAAACCCGGGAAGAGTTATAACAATATATGATGTCTCATATATTATTGGAAAAGCATATCCTCTTGCATTTACTGCAACAAATATTTTAAATAGTTTAAAAAAAACAGGTATACAACCTGTTGATCGATTTATATTCACTGATGATGACTTTCTCTGTGCATATGTTACAGACCGCCCTGAGCATGAGCTTTCTCAAGTCACAACCATAGAAAATTGCACAGAAAAAGACAATAATAAACAAAACAATAGTCCACTACTGCTTGAGCATCAAAGTGAATCAAACCAGACGCAGTGTGAAGAGGCAAGGCCACCTGACTTGCTTGATATCCATTCCCAATTTGCACAAAATGAGGAAGCAGTAACAAGTTGTACTTCACTCCCGGGGCCATCTAACTTCTCTGATTGCTGTGATCAAGTAATTTAGGATGAAAAACCAGGACCCAGTTCTGCTTCACATCAAAGGGAAGAATCAAGCTTCCTTGTTAGTCCTACTGAAGTTATACCCTTTCCAAAAGCTGGTCCAAGAAGCGCAGTTAATAGAAAAGGGAAGAAAAAGTTAAAATCTGCAATTTTAACTGACACACCAGTCAAACAAGACTTAGAAACAGAGCTAAAATTAAGAGAGGAAAAGAAGAAACAAAAGGCAGACAAGACTAACAAAAAAACTCTTAAAGACAAGAAACCTAAGGAGAGGGTAAAGGAAAAGAGTGTTTTCATCTTCTTATAGTGAAGGGGAACTTTCGGTTAGAGAATCTGAAGATTCTTTAAATGAATTTGAAGAAGAATTTGAGGAGTTAAAGGCAGTGAATTCAGACAATTTAAAAAAGGGGAAATTCATTGTTGTGCGTTTTAGAGGAGGCAAGAGAATGTCGTCAATATACCGGTACTTATGCATAATTGACCAGGTATATTATGACGATCTTGGTTGTCGCGTTATTTCTTTGAAATGTGCGGATGAAACTAAAAAATTGTTCTCGTTAATAGAATCTGATGTCAGCGATGTTGAATTTGAAGACATTATTGGATTAGTTCCAGATCCAAATATTATTTTAAAAGGTGAAAGAATGTATTATTCCTTCATAAAGGCTCTGGATATATTTGAAAGTATTTAAGATAACCGACTGCATTTTGAAATAAATATTATTTAATCTGTGATCAAGTATCCCTTGTTTATGCTCAAGTATCCCACTATTGGGGACACTTGATCATTTTGCACTATTTTTTAAATAATAATAATAAAATAATTTGCCCACCTATTTAAAAACTAACGTGATAAAAATAATGTGCTGGAATGTTGTCACTTTCGTGAGTTGTCATTATTGTTATCTAATTTATTCAGAAATTCATAAATATTGACCTAAACCAAAACTATGATCAACTATCCCCCACTTCCCCTACGTATACATATATTTATTTTTACCTTTTCTCTCCTCTTCTATTTCTATACTTTCACAACTTCAATATTAAATATATTTTATATCCTACTGAGTCCCTCTGCTAACTCCACAAACATTACCTTTATGTGTACTTACACTATGTTGTTATTAAGAAAAGAAGTCATGAGTTCAAACACGGTAAAATAACTTTTTGGTTGTGTGTTTGATAAACAAATAAATAAGATAAAAAAATAAAAAGTATAAATATTGAAATTTTTTAATACAGTATAAATAGTGCATAAGAAAAGCAAATTTGTAAAACAACAAACAGAGTAAGTTAAAGCAAAGCAAAAATAAAAATAGTGGTTAACGAAGGTAACCATTACTTTTTTTAACTTAAAAATAGTTATCAATAGTATTTACTTTAAAATATCTCAAACAAAAAAGTTCAAAACTCAAATATTCAACGAAGAATCTCTCTTACCAACAAGTGTCACTTTTGAGTAGTAAAGTCCTCTCTCGACGAATAAAACTAACACTCCACAAAGCTCTCGTCATGGCCGTCCTAATATCCGATAAAGCGTCGCTTGGAGTGTATGAGAGAAAGATTCTGCGGAAAATTTTTGGACCTTTGCACGTTGGCGACGGCGAATATCGCAGGTCATGTCGTCCGAATGCATACAAACTCCCAAAGTATTCGATGCGGTACTAGCTGGTGGTAGTAGAGGAAGAGGAAGGCCTCCTCTACGTTGAAACGATTAGATGGAGGAGGACTTGGCTTAACATGGTGTGCCCAACTGGCGCCGGTTAGAGATGAGAAAGAAACGATAAGTAAGCTGGGTTAAACTCGGTCAAAATCGCGTAAGCGGTTATCTAACCAATTAAGAAGAAGAAGTACATTCAAAGTTTCTAATGAACCTTGATAATGTGAAGCTTTTTCATAAGTACATATATATGGTCTTGCCACAAATTCTGTGACAAATTTTACAATGCATACGACGAGAACAAATTCGCAAACAAAGTTCCGTTGTTTTTGCTTTCGTTCGTATGCATTGTTTACTGATAAATTATAGTCAGTTTGGTGGGACATTTCGTTTGTTAACAATGGAGTGGAAAGCTAAGGAAAAGTGATTGCATTACGTAAGTGTGGTAAAAGTGCAAGTGAGATTTACGAATTGCTGAAAAAACTTAATATTTCGAGAATTTTTGTTTACCACACGATCAATCGTTTTGCCCAAACGTCTGAAGCGACAGACAGAAAAAGAAGTGAAGTCCTCGCGTGGCCCGAATCAGTGCAGCCGTTTGAGAAAGTATTTGTAGAAATCCCTTTAGGAAACAGAAAATCATGTCCAATTAAATTAATGTATGGACCAGATCCATGCCAAGACTAATTAGAGATAATCTCACATGAAACCCTTTCTTCGCTCAACAGATCATCTCTTATCAATGTGCTCGAGTAAAATTGGACTCAACAGATGCAAGCAGCTTCTTCGGTGACACGTGAAAATATTCTCTTCACAGATGAAACAATTTTCACTGTTGAAGAAAACTTTCATAAGCGAAACGACAAAATCTATGCTAATACTTCTAAAGACGCAAAATTGTTGTTCCAAGGGTTCAGCACAGCTACCATCCAGCCTCCGTAATGGTTTGGCGTTACATTTCTTCATTTCTGCGAAAAAGGGGTTAATACCAGGGCAAAAGTGTACCTGTAGGATATCTCAGAAGGCGCGGGGAAGCAGTTGATCAGAATATTGGCCGTCCGGAAGTCAGAAGTGGAGGACATGGCTTGTCGAAAACCTCACAAAAATTGGGAGAGTCTTAAACAATCTTTGGTTCGAGCAGTGACGTCAATATACATATATGGCAACAGTGTGTGCTGCTACAGCTGAATGACCTAATCGTTTGAAGGCTTGTGTAAAAGCAAATGGTGACCATTTAAAATGAAAATTTAAAAATAGTTTTTTTTAATATTTACAAGATTAAATAAAACTAACTTCAGTAATAAAAGTACCATTTCCTGTCTATAATGGACTTAACTTCTAACAGAACTTATGCCAGGACTAAGTATATAGATATATACAATATAGTATATTGGTAATGGCTAGGGGGTCGGTTTTGAATCATAACAGGAACAATGTTCTTTTATGCGAAAGTTGTACCAATTACCAGCTATTACATATATTTAAGAATTATAGAAGAGAAGCCGCTAGAGCCATTAAACAACAAAAGCTTAAATATTATGAGTATCAATTTAGCACGGCAATAGGTTCCAAAAAAACTTGGAAATGTATTCGTATATACAAGGTGAAGTCCAAAGTAATAGGACTGTCTTCATAAAAACGTTTTTGATGGCGCCATCTTTTTAGAACTTTGTGCGTTGGAAGTTACATCCCTAGCTGACTTCCAGTGAAAGCTTGGTAACATTCGGTACAGTGAACCTAAGTTATTGCGTCTAAAGTGTCAGTATGTTTATGCCATCGGTACTAAAATAAGTTTCGAACAAAGAGCTATGGTAATATCAAATTTTGTTTTAAAATCTGTAAAGCGTTTACCGAAACATTTGAATTGATGAAAAAAGTTTAAAGCGATGATTGTCTATCTCGTGCCAGAGTTCATGAGTGATTTACACCTTTCAAAGATGGTTGTGAGGTCATAAACGACAATAAACATACGGGCCGCCCAAAATCAGTAATCACCGAAAACTCCATCGAAGTTGTTCGTAAATTTATCAAAAATTAACCGAAATCATCGTAGAAATTCATGGAATCGGAGTTGAATATCTCCAAAGCATCGATTTATCGCATTTTAACACGTGTACGTTTCATTCCGTACAAGTTAACTGAGGACCGAAAATTGCTCAGAATTCAACATTCGAAAGACCTCATTAAAGAGGCGAGAAAAGACGAGAACTCTTTTACACCATTGTAACTGGTGATGAAACGTGGTGTTTCCAACATGAATCTGAAACTAAGCGTCAAAGTGCCGAATGGAAGGCCCCAGATGAACACCACCACCCAAAAAATTGCGTTTGAAGAAGTCCAAAATCAAGTCGATGCTCTTTTGTTTTTACGATTCCAAGGGAATTGTCCCCAAGGAGTTCGCGCCAACGGGCCAAACTGTCAATGCAATTTTCTTTCTTGTCGTTTTGAAGCGTTTGTTGCATCGGATTCGTCGAATTCGCCCTGAATACTGCGAAGCACGAAGCTGACGCTTATTGCATAATAGTGCATCATCTTATCGATCTACTTTTTTGACTAGAAAACGCATTTTAACTAACAATCACTCACTGTGTTCATTTGATATGGCTCTCTGTGACTTCTATCTATTCAGGAAACTGCATTTGGCCATGAAAGGAAAACGTGTTGCGTCCGTCGAGGCCATCCAAAAGACTTGTACCGGCATTCTGAAGGACATGACCTGAAACACTTTTTCGAAAAGCTTTTAGATAGCGCAAAACAGTGTATCGAGGCCAGAGGAGACTACTTTGAATAAATAAACTCGGAGTTATCAAAACAAAGCTCCTGTCGTTTTTACTATTATTATTATTATTTCTTATTAAAATATAATTTAAATTATAGATTTAAGAATATGAACAAACATACACACTTCCTTTGTTTAAACTTTACTGCTTTATAAGCAATTGCAATTAATTACGACAAGAATTGTAAATTGAATATTGCCAAGTAATCATAATTTTGCTGTAAACAAAATTAAGCAATTATTAAAAAGGCCAATGAACTATTTTTCCAAGAATTTTAAATTGAATATTGTAAATATTGTCAAGTTTACAAAAAAAATTAAGCAATTATTAAAAAGACCAATGAACTATTTTTCTAAGAATTATAAATTGAATATTGTAAATATTGTCAAGTAATCATAATTTTGTTGAAAACAAAATTAATAAAAGACTAACGAACTATTAAGCAATTTTCCAAGAATTTTCCATCAATCAAATATTTATTATAAATAAGAAACTTTAAAGAAATAAAGTTCAGTTATCAGCTATCAGTGATAAACTCAACAAACTAAAACCCAAGTGTTTTTTTATAAACAACCAGGTAAAAACCTGTTTTTTCTGTACCTCAGCGCTTATTAAGGTTTTAGATAATATGTAAAGCCAATTCTTACATTTAGAATAGTTTAATATGATATTGCAAACCTGCAAAATTTTCGCGCCTAAAATCAGTTCATGTGTCAACTCGATACGACGATCAGCAGTTTCCGGCTTTGCCGCGATAAAAATTCGGTTCTACGATTTTTTTTCCTGATTCTCATATGATGATATGATCAAGTATCCCTTGATATTCTTAATACAAAATATCTCTAAAGTTCTGCAAAGAGAATGGGATTATATTATTAATACTGCCACCCCACTGTAGCCGTAAGCTACAGCCTCTTGATGTTGGAGTCTTTGGGCCTTTCAAAAATGCATATGACCGGGCTGTTTATGAATGGATGTCAAAAAACCCGGGAAGAGTTATAACAATATATGATGTCTCATATATTATTGGAAAAGCATATCCTCTTGCATTTACTGCAACAAATATTTTAAATAGTTTAAAAAAAACAGGTATACAACCTGTTGATCGATTTATATTCACTGATGATGACTTTCTCTGTGCATATGTTACAGACCGCCCTGAGCATGAGCTTTCTCAAGTCACAACCATAGAAAATTGCACAGAAAAAGACAATAATAAACAAAACAATAGTCCACTACTGCTTGAGCATCAAAGTGAATCAAACCAGACGCAGTGTGAAGAGGCAAGGCCACCTGACTTGCTTGATATCCATTCCCAATTTGCACAAAATGAGGAAGCAGTAACAAGTTGTACTTCACTCCCGGGGCCATCTAACTTCTCTGATTGCTGTGATCAAGTAATTTAGGATGAAAAACCAGGACCCAGTTCTGCTTCACATCAAAGGGAAGAATCAAGCTTCCTTGTTAGTCCTACTGAAGTTATACCCTTTCCAAAAGCTGGTCCAAGAAGCGCAGTTAATAGAAAAGGGAAGAAAAAGTTAAAATCTGCAATTTTAACTGACACACCAGTCAAACAAGACTTAGAAACAGAGCTAAAATTAAGAGAGGAAAAGAAGAAACAAAAGGCAGACAAGACTAACAAAAAAACTCTTAAAGACAAGAAACCTAAGGAGAGGGTAAAGGAAAAGAGTGTTTTCATCTTCTTATAGTGAAGGGGAACTCTCGGTTAGAGAATCTGAAGATCCTTTAAATGAATTTGAAGAAGAATTTGAGGAGTTAAAGGCAGTGAATTCAGACAATTTAAAAAAGGGGAAATTCATTGTTGTGCGTTTTAAAGGAGGCAAGAGAATGTCGTCAATATACCGGTACTTATGCATAATTGACCAGGTATATTATGACGATCTTGGTTGTCGCGTTATTTCTTTGAAATGTGCGGATGAAACTAAAAAATTGTTCTCGTTAATAGAATCTGATGTCAGCGATGTTGAATTTGAAGACATTATTGGATTAGTTCCAGATCCAAATATTATTTTAAAAGGTGAAAGAATGTATTATTCCTTCATAAAGGCTCTGGATATATTTGAAAGTATTTAAGATAACCGACTGCATTTTGAAATAAATATTATTTAATCTGTGATCAAGTATCCCTTGTTTATGCTCAAGTATCCCACTATTGGGGACACTTGATCATTTTGCACTATTTTTTAAATAATAATAATAAAATAATTTGCCCACCTATTTAAAAACTAACGTGATAAAAATAATGTGCTGGAATGTTGTCACTTTCGTGAGTTGTCATTATTGTTATCTAATTTATTCAGAAATTCATAAATATTGACCTAAACCAAAACTATGATCAACTATCCCCCACTTCCCCTACGTATACATATATTTATTTTTACCTTTTCTCTCCTCTTCTATTTCTATACTTTCACAACTTCAATATTAAATATATTTTATATCCTACTGAGTCCCTCTGCTAACTCCACAAACATTACCTTTATGTGTACTTACACTATGTTGTTATTAAGAAAAGAAGTCATGAGTTCAAACACGGTAAAATAACTTTTTGGTTGTGTGTTTGATAAACAAATAAATAAGATAAAAAAATAAAAAGTAAAAATATTGAAATTTTTTAATACAGTATAAATAGTGCATAAGAAAAGCAAATTTGTAAAACAACAAACAGAGTAAGTTAAAGCAAAGTAAAAATAAAAATAGTGGTTAACGAAGGTAACCATTACTTTTTTTAACTTAAAAATAGTTATCAATAGTATTTACTTTAAAATATCTCAAACAAAAAAGTTCAAAACTCAAATATTCAACGAAGAATCTCTCTTACCAACAAGTGTCACTTTGGACTAAGCAGGCAATTGAGTAGTAAAGTCCTCTCTCGACGAATAAAACTAACACTCCACAAAGCTCTCGTCATGGCCGTCCTAATATCCGATAAAGCGTCGCTTGGAGTGTATGAGAGAAAGATTCTGCGGAAAATTTTTGGACCTTTGCACGTTGGCGACGGCGAATATCGCAGGTCATGTCGTCCGAATGCATACAAACTCCCAAAGTATTCGATGCGGTACTAGCTGGTGGTAGTAGAGGAAGAGGAAGGCCTCCTCTACGTTGAAACGATTAGATGGAGGAGGACTTGGCTTAACATGGTGTGCCCAACTGGCGCCGGTTAGAGATGAGAAAGAAACGATAAGTAAGCTGGGTTAAACTCGGTCAAAATCGCGTAAGCGGTTATCTAACCAATTAAGAAGAAGAAGTACATTCAAAGTTTCTAATGAACCTTGATAATGTGAAGCTTTTTCATAAGTACATATATATGGTCTTGCCACAAATTCTGTGACAAATTTTACAATGCATACGACGAGAACAAATTCGCAAACAAAGTTCCGTTGTTTTTGCTTTCGTTCGTATGCATTGTTTACTGATAAATTATAGTCAGTTTGGTGGGACATTTCGTTTGTTAACAATGGAGTGGAAAGCTAAGGAAAAGTGATTGCATTACGTAAGTGTGGTAAAAGTGCAAGTGAGATTTACGAATTGCTGAAAAAACTTAATATTTCGAGAATTTTTGTTTACCACACGATCAATCGTTTTGCCCAAACGTCTGAAGCGACAGACAGAAAAAGAAGTGAAGTCCTCGCGTGGCCCGAATCAGTGCAGCCGTTTGAGAAAGTATTTGTAGAAATCCCTTTAGGAAACAGAAAATCATGTCCAATTAAATTAATGTATGGACCAGATCCATGCCAAGACTAATTAGAGATAATCTCACATGAAACCCTTTCTTCGCTCAACAGATCATCTCTTGTCAATGTGCTCGAGTAAAATTGGACTCAACAGATGCAAGCAGCTTCTTCGGTGACACGTGAAAATATTCTCTTCACAGATGAAACAATTTTCACTGTTGAAGAAAACTTTCATAAGCGAAACGACAAAATCTATGCTAATACTTCTAAAGACGCAAAATTGTTGTTCCAAGGGTTCAGCACAGCTACCATCCAGCCTCCGTAATGGTTTGGCGTTACATTTCTTCATTTCTGCGAAAAAGGGGTTAATACCAGGGCAAAAGTGTACCTGTAGGATATCTCAGAAGGCGCGGGGAAGCAGTTGATCAGAATATTGGCCGTCCGGAAGTCAGAAGTGGAGGACATGGCTTGTCGAAAACCTCACAAAAATTGGGAGAGTCTTAAACAATCTTTGGTTCGAGCAGTGACGTCAATATACATATATGGCAACAGTGTGTGCTGCTACAGCTGAATGACCTAATCGTTTGAAGGCTTGTGTAAAAGCAAATGGTGACCATTTAAAATGAAAATTTAAAAATAGTTTTATATTTACAAGATTAAATAAAACTAACTTCAGTAATAAAAGTACCATTTCCTGTCTATAATGGACTTAACTTCTAACAGAACTTATGCCAGGACTAAGTATATAGATATATACAATATAGTATATTGGTAATGGCTAGGGGGTCGGTTTTGAATCATAACAGGAACAATGTTCTTTTATGCGAAAGTTGTACCAATTACCAGCTATTACATACATTTAAGAATTATAGAAGAGAAGCCGCTAGAGCCATTAAACAACAAAAGCTTAAATATTATGAGTATCAATTTAGCACGGCAATAGGTTCCAAAAAAACTTGGAAATGTATTCGTATATACAAGGTGAAGTCCAAAGTAAATAGGACTGTCTTCATAAAAACGTTTTTGATGGCGCCATCTTTTTAGAACTTTGTGCGTTGGAAGTTACATCCCTAGCTGACTTCCAGTGAAAGCTTGGTAACATTCGGTACAGTGAACCTAAGTTATTGCGTCTAAAGTGTCAGTATGTTTATGCCATCGGTACTAAAATAAGTTTCGAACAAAGAGCTATGGTAATATCAAATTTTGTTTTAAAATCTGTAAAGCGTTTACCGAAACATTTGAATTGATGAAAAAAGTTTAAAGCGATGATTGTCTATCTCGTGCCAGAGTTCATGAGTGGTTTACACCTTTCAAAGATGGTTGTGAGGTCATAAACGACAATAAACATACGGGCCGCCCAAAATCAGTAATCACCGAAAACTCCATCGAAGTTGTTCGTAAATTTATCAAAAATTAACCGAAATCATCGTAGAAATTCATGGAATCGGAGTTGAATATCTCCAAAGCATCGATTTATCGCATTTTAACACGTGTACGTTTCATTCCGTACAAGTTAACTGAGGACCGAAAATTGCTCAGAATTCAACATTCGAAAGACCTCATTAAAGAGGCGAGAAAAGACGAGAACTCTTTTACACCATTGTAACTGGTGATGAAACGTGGTGTTTCCAACATGAATCTGAAACTAAGCGTCAAAGTGCCGAATGGAAGGCCCCAGATGAACACCACCACCCAAAAAATTGCGTTTGAAGAAGTCCAAAATCAAGTCGATGCTCTTTTGTTTTTACGATTCCAAGGGAATTGTCCCCAAGGAGTTCGCGCCAACGGGCCAAACTGTCAATGCAATTTTCTTTCTTGTCATTTTGAAGCGTTTGTTGCATCGGATTCGTCGAATTCGCCCTGAATACTGCGAAGCACGAAGCTGACGCTTATTGCATAATAGTGCATCATCTTATCGATCTACTTTTTTGACTAGAAAACGCATTTTAACTAACAATCACTCACTGTGTTCATTTGATATGGCTCTCTGTGACTTCTATCTATTCAGGAAACTGCATTTGGCCATGAAAGGAAAACGTGTTGCGTCCGTCGAGGCCATCCAAAAGACTTGTACCGGCATTCTGAAGGACATGACCTGAAACACTTTTTCGAAAAGCTTTTAGATAGCGCAAAACAGTGTATCGAGGCCAGAGGAGACTACTTTGAATAAATAAACTCGGAGTTATCAAAACAAAGCTCCTGTCGTTTTTACTATTATTATTATTATTTCTTATTAAAATATAATTTAAATTATAGATAAGAATATGAACAAACATACACACTTCCTTTGTTTAAACTTTACTGCTTTATAAGCAATTGCAATTAATTACGACAAGAATTGTAAATTGAATATTGCCAAGTAATCATAATTTTGCTGTAAACAAAATTAAGCAATTATTAAAAAGGCCAATGAACTATTTTTCCAAGAATTGTAAATTGAATATTGTAAATATTGTCAAGTTTACAAAAAAAATTAAGCAATTATTAAAAAGACCAATGAACTATTTTTCTAAGAATTATAAATTGAATATTGTAAATATTGTCAAGTAATCATAATTTTGTTGAAAACAAAATTAATAAAAGACTAACGAACTATTAAGCAATTTTCCAAGAATTTTCCATCAATCAAATATTTATTATAAATAAGAAACTTTAAAGAAATAAAGTTCAGTTATCAGCTATCAGTGATAAACTCAACAAACTAAAACCCAAGTGTTTTTTTATAAACAACCAGGTAAAAACCTGTTTTTTCTGTACCTCAGCGCTTATTAAGGTTTTAGATAATATGTAAAGCCAATTCTTACATTTAGAATAGTTTAATATGATATTGCAAACCTGCAAAATTTTCGCGCCTAAAATCAGTTCATGTGTCAACTCGATACGACGATCAGCAGTTTCCGGCTTTGCCGCGATAAAAATTCGGTTCTACGATTTTTTTTCCTGATTCTCATATGATGATATGATCAAGTATCCCTTGATATTCTTAATACAAAATATCTCTAAAGTTCTGCAAAGAGAATGGGATTATATTATTAATACTGCCACCCCACTGTAGCCGTAAGCTACAGCCTCTTGATGTTGGAGTCTTTGGGCCTTTCAAAAATGCATATGACCGGGCTGTTTATGAATGGATGTCAAAAAACCCGGGAAGAGTTATAACAATATATGATGTCTCATATATTATTGGAAAAGCATATCCTCTTGCATTTACTGCAACAAATATTTTAAATAGTTTAAAAAAAACAGGTATACAACCTGTTGATCGATTTATATTCACTGATGATGACTTTCTCTGTGCATATGTTACAGACCGCCCTGAGCATGAGCTTTCTCAAGTCACAACCATAGAAAATTGCACAGAAAAAGACAATAATAAACAAAACAATAGTCCACTACTGCTTGAGCATCAAAGTGAATCAAACCAGACGCAGTGTGAAGAGGCAAGGCCACCTGACTTGCTTGATATCCATTCCCAATTTGCACAAAATGAGGAAGCAGTAACAAGTTGTACTTCACTCCCGGGGCCATCTAACTTCTCTGATTGCTGTGATCAAGTAATTTAGGATGAAAAACCAGGACCCAGTTCTGCTTCACATCAAAGGGAAGAATCAAGCTTCCTTGTTAGTCCTACTGAAGTTATACCCTTTCCAAAAGCTGGTCCAAGAAGCGCAGTTAATAGAAAAGGGAAGAAAAAGTTAAAATCTGCAATTTTAACTGACACACCAGTCAAACAAGACTTAGAAACAGAGCTAAAATTAAGAGAGGAAAAGAAGAAACAAAAGGCAGACAAGACTAACAAAAAAACTCTTAAAGACAAGAAACCTAAGGAGAGGGTAAAGGAAAAGAGTGTTTTCAACTTCTTATAGTGAAGGGGAACTCTCGGTTAGAGAATCTGAAGATTCTTTAAATGAATTTGAAGAAGAATTTGAGGAGTTAAAGGCAGTGAATTCAGACAATTTAAAAAAGGGGAAATTCATTGTTGTGCGTTTTAAAGGAGGCAAGAGAATGTCGTCAATATACCGGTACTTATGCATAATTGACCAGGTATATTATGACGATCTTGGTTGTCGCGTTATTTCTTTGAAATGTGCGGATGAAACTAAAAAATTGTTCTCGTTAATAGAATCTGATGTCAGCGATGTTGAATTTGAAGACATTATTGGATTAGTTCCAGATCCAAATATTATTTTAAAAGGTGAAAGAATGTATTATTCCTTCATAAAGGCTCTGGATATATTTGAAAGTATTTAAGATAACCGACTGCATTTTGAAATAAATATTATTTAATCTGTGATCAAGTATCCCTTGTTTATGCTCAAGTATCCCACTATTGGGGACACTTGATCATTTTGCACTATTTTTTAAATAATAATAATAAAATAATTTGCCCACCTATTTAAAAACTAACGTGATAAAAATAATGTGCTGGAATGTTGTCACTTTCGTGAGTTGTCATTATTGTTATCTAATTTATTCAGAAATTCATAAATATTGACCTAAACCAAAACTATGATCAACTATCCCCCACTTCCCCTACGTATACATATATTTATTTTTACCTTTTCTCTCCTCTTCTATTTCTATACTTTCACAACTTCAATATTAAATATATTTTATATCCTACTGAGTCCCTCTGCTAACTCCACAAACATTACCTTTATGTGTACTTACACTATGTTGTTATTAAGAAAAGAAGTCATGAGTTCAAACACGGTAAAATAACTTTTTGGTTGTGTGTTTGATAAACAAATAAATAAGATAAAAAAATAAAAAGTATAAATATTGAAATTTTTTAATACAGTATAAATAGTGCATAAGAAAAGCAAATTTGTAAAACAACAAACAGAGTAAGTTAAAGCAAAGTAAAAATAAAAATAGTGGTTAACGAAGGTAACCATTACTTTTTTTAACTTAAAAATAGTTATCAATAGTATTTACTTTAAAATATCTCAAACAAAATAGTTCAAAACTCAAATATTCAACGAAGAATCTCTCTTACCAACAAGTGTCACTTTGGACTAAGCAGGCAATTGAGTAGTAAAGTCCTCTCTCGACGAATAAAACTAACACTCCACAAAGCTCTCGTCATGGCCGTCCTAATATCCGATAAAGCGTCGCTTGGAGTGTATGAGAGAAAGATTCTGCGGAAAATTTTTGGACCTTTGCACGTTGGCGACGGCGAATATCGCAGGTCATGTCGTCCGAATGCATACAAACTCCCAAAGTATTCGATGCGGTACTAGCTGGTGGTAGTAGAGGAAGAGGAAGGCCTCCTCTACGTTGAAACGATTAGATGGAGGAGGACTTGGCTTAACATGGTGTGCCCAACTGGCGCCGGTTAGAGATGAGAAAGAAACGATAAGTAAGCTGGGTTAAACTCGGTCAAAATCGCGTAAGCGGTTATCTAACCAATTAAGAAGAAGAAGTACATTCAAAGTTTCTAATGAACCTTGATAATGTGAAGCTTTTTCATAAGTACATATATATGGTCTTGCCACAAATTCTGTGACAAATTTTACAATGCATACGACGAGAACAAATTCGCAAACAAAGTTCCGTTGTTTTTGCTTTCGTTCGTATGCATTGTTTACTGATAAATTATAGTCAGTTTGGTGGGACATTTCGTTTGTTAACAATGGAGTGGAAAGCTAAGGAAAAGTGATTGCATTACGTAAGTGTGGTAAAAGTGCAAGTGAGATTTACGAATTGCTGAAAAAACTTAATATTTCGAGAATTTTTGTTTACCACACGATCAATCGTTTTGCCCAAACGTCTGAAGCGACAGACAGAAAAAGAAGTGAAGTCCTCGCGTGGCCCGAATCAGTGCAGCCGTTTGAGAAAGTATTTGTAGAAATCCCTTTAGGAAACAGAAAATCATGTCCAATTAAATTAATGTATGGACCAGATCCATGCCAAGACTAATTAGAGATAATCTCACATGAAACCCTTTCTTCGCTCAACAGATCATCTCTTGTCAATGTGCTCGAGTAAAATTGGACTCAACAGATGCAAGCAGCTTCTTCGGTGACACGTGAAAATATTTTCTTCACAGATGAAACAATTTTCACTGTTGAAGAAAACTTTCATAAGCGAAACGACAAAATCTATGCTAATACTTCTAAAGACGCAAAATTGTTGTTCCAAGGGTTCAGCACAGCTACCATCCAGCCTCCGTAATGGTTTGGCGTTACATTTCTTCATTTCTGCGAAAAAGGGGTTAATACCAGGGCAAAAGTGTACCTGTAGGATATCTCAGAAGGCATGGGGAAGCAGTTGATCAGAATATTGGCCGTCCGGAAGTCAGAAGTGGAGGACATGGCTTGTCGAAAACCTCACAAAAATTGGGAGAGTCTTAAACAATCTTTGGTTCGAGCAGTGACGTCAATATACATATATGGAAACAGTGTGTGCTGCTACAGCTGAATGACCTAATCGTTTGAAGGCTTGTGTAAAAGCAAATGGTGACCATTTAAAATGAAAATTTAAAAAAAATAGTTTTTTTTAATATTTACAAGATTAAATAAAACTAACTTCAGTAATAAAAGTACCATTTCCTGTCTATAATGGACTTAACTTCTAACAGAACTTATGCCAGGACTAAGTATATAAATATATACAATATAGTATATTGGTAATGGCTAGGGGGTCGGTTTTGAATCATAACAGGAACAATGTTCTTTTATGCGAAAGTTGTACCAATTACCAGCTATTACATATATTTAAGAATTATAGAAGAGAAGCCGCTAGAGCCATTAAACAACAAAAGCTTAAATATTATGAGTATCAATTTAGCACGGCAATAGGTTCCAAAAAAACTTGGAAATGTATTCGTATATACAAGGTGAAGTCCAAAGTAAATAGGACTGTCTTCATAAAAACGTTTTTGATGGCGCCATCTTTTTAGAACTTTGTGCGTTGGAAGTTACATCCCTAGCTGACTTCCAGTGAAAGCTTGGTAACATTCGGTACAGTGAACCTAAGTTATTGCGTCTAAAGTGTCAGTATGTTTATGCCATCGGTACTAAAATAAGTTTCGAACAAAGAGCTATGGTAATATCAAATTTTGTTTTAAAATCTGTAAAGCGTTTACCGAAACATTTGAATTGATGAAAAAAGTTTAAAGCGATGATTGTCTATCTCGTGCCAGAGTTCATGAGTGGTTTACACCTTTCAAAGATGGTTGTGAGGTCATAAACGACAATAAACATACGGGCCGCCCAAAATCAGTAATCACCGAAAACTCCATCGAAGTTGTTCGTAAATTTATCAAAAATTAACCGAAATCATCGTAGAAATTCATGGAATCGGAGTTGAATATCTCCAAAGCATCGATTTATCGCATTTTAACACGTGTACGTTTCATTCCGTACAAGTTAACTGAGGACCGAAAATTGCTCAGAATTCAACATTCGAAAGACCTCATTAAAGAGGCGAGAAAAGACGAGAACTCTTTTACACCATTGTAACTGGTGATGAAACGTGGTGTTTCCAACATGAATCTGAAACTAAGCGTCAAAGTGCCGAATGGAAGGCCCCAGATGAACACCACCACCCAAAAAATTGCGTTTGAAGAAGTCCAAAATCAAGTCGATGCTCTTTTGTTTTTACGATTCCAAGGGAATTGTCCCCAAGGAGTTCGCGCCAACGGGCCAAACTGTCAATGCAATTTTCTTTCTTGTCATTTTGAAGCGTTTGTTGCATCGGATTCGTCGAATTCGCCCTGAATACTGCGAAGCACGAAGCTGACGCTTATTGCATAATAGTGCATCATCTTATCGATCTACTTTTTTGACTAGAAAACGCATTTTAACTAACAATCACTCACTGTGTTCATTTGATATGGCTCTCTGTGACTTCTATCTATTCAGGAAACTGCATTTGGCCATGAAAGGAAAACGTGTTGCGTCCGTCGAGGCCATCCAAAAGACTTGTACCGGCATTCTGAAGGACATGACCTGAAACACTTTTTCGAAAAGCTTTTAGATAGCGCAAAACAGTGTATCGAGGCCAGAGGAAACTACTTTGAATAAATAAACTCGGAGTTATCAAAACAAAGCTCCTGTCGTTTTTACTATTATTATTATTATTTCTTATTAAAATATAATTTAAATTATAGATTTAAGAATATGAACAAACATACACACTTCCTTTGTTTAAACTTTACTGCTTTATAAGCAATTGCAATTAATTACGACAAGAATTGTAAATTGAATATTGCCAAGTAATCATAATTTTGCTGTAAACAAAATTAAGCAATTATTAAAAAGGCCCATGAACTATTTTTCCAAGAATTGTAAATTGAATATTGTAAATATTGTCAAGATTACAAAAAAAATTAAGCAATTATTAAAAAGACCAATGAACTATTTTTCTAAGAATTATAAATTGAATATTGTAAATATTGTCAAGTAATCATAATTTTGTTGAAAACAAAATTAATAAAAGACTAACGAACTATTAAGCAATTTTCCAAGAATTTTCCATCAATCAAATATTTATTATAAATAAGAAACTTTAAAGAAATAAAGTTCAGTTATCAGCTATCAGTGATAAACTCAACAAACTAAAACCCAAGTGTTTTTTTATAAACAACCAGGTAAAAACCTGTTTTTTCTGTACCTCAGCGCTTATTAAGGTTTTAGATAATATGTAAAGCCAATTCTTACATTTAGAATAGTTTAATATGATATTGCAAACCTGCAAAATTTTCGCGCCTAAAATCAGTTCATGTGTCAACTCGATACGACGATCAGCAGTTTCCGGCTTTGCCGCGATAAAAATTCGGTTCTACGATTTTTTTTCCTGATTCTCATATGATGATATGATCAAGTATCCCTTGATATTCTTAATACAAAATATCTCTAAAGTTCTGCAAAGAGAATGGGATTATATTATTAATACTGCCACCCCACTGTAGCCGTAAGCTACAGCCTCTTGATGTTGGAGTCTTTGGGCCTTTCAAAAATGCATATGACCGGGCTGTTTATGAATGGATGTCAAAAAACCCGGGAAGAGTTATAACAATATATGATGTCTCATATATTATTGGAAAAGCATATCCTCTTGCATTTACTGCAACAAATATTTTAAATAGTTTAAAAAAAACAGGTATACAACCTGTTGATCGATTTATATTCACTGATGATGACTTTCTCTGTGCATATGTTACAGACCGCCCTGAGCATGAGCTTTCTCAAGTCACAACCATAGAAAATTGCACAGAAAAAGACAATAATAAACAAAACAATAGTCCACTACTGCTTGAGCATCAAAGTGAATCAAACCAGACGCAGTGTGAAGAGGCAAGGCCACCTGACTTGCTTGATATCCATTCCCAATTTGCACAAAATGAGGAAGCAGTAACAAGTTGTACTTCACTCCCGGGGCCATCTAACTTCTCTGATTGCTGTGATCAAGTAATTTAGGATGAAAAACCAGGACCCAGTTCTGCTTCACATCAAAGGGAAGAATCAAGCTTCCTTGTTAGTCCTACTGAAGTTATACCCTTTCCAAAAGCTGGTCCAAGAAGCGCAGTTAATAGAAAAGGGAAGAAAAAGTTAAAATCTGCAATTTTAACTGACACACCAGTCAAACAAGACTTAGAAACAGAGCTAAAATTAAGAGAGGAAAAGAAGAAACAAAAGGCAGACAAAACTAACAAAAAAACTCTTAAAGACAAGAAACCTAAGGAGAGGGTAAAGGAAAAGAGTGTTTTCATCTTCTTATAGTGAAGGGGAACTTTCGGTTAGAGAATCTGAAGATTCTTTAAATTAATTTGAAGAAGAATTTGAGGAGTTAAAGGCAGTGAATTCAGACAATTTAAAAAAGGGGAAATTCATTGTTGTGCGTTTTAAAGGAGGCAAGAGAATGTCGTCAATATACCGGTACTTATGCATAATTGACCAGGTATATTATGACGATCTTGGTTGTCGCGTTATTTCTTTGAAATGTGCGGATGAAACTAAAAAATTGTTCTCGTTAATAGAATCTGATGTCAGCGATGTTGAATTTGAAGACATTATTGGATTAGTTCCAGATCCAAATATTATTTTAAAAGGTGAAAGAATGTATTATTCCTTCATAAAGGCTCTGGATATATTTGAAAGTATTTAAGATAACCGACTGTATTTTGAAATAAATATTATTTAATCTGTGATCAAGTATCCCTTGTTTATGCTCAAGTATCCCACTATTGGGGACACTTGATCATTTTGCACTATTTTTTAAATAATAATAATAAAATAATTTGCCCACCTATTTAAAAACTAACGTGATAAAAATAATGTGCTGGAATGTTGTCACTTTCGTGAGTTGTCATTATTGTTATCTAATTTATTCAGAAATTCATAAATATTGACCTAAACCAAAACTATGATCAACTATCCCCCACTTCCCCTACGTATACATATATTTATTTTTACCTTTTCTCTCCTCTTCTATTTCTATACTTTCACAACTTCAATATTAAATATATTTTATATCCTACTGAGTCCCTCTGCTAACTCCACAAACATTACCTTTATGTGTACTTACACTATGTTGTTATTAAGAAAAGAAGTCATGAGTTCAAACACGGTAAAATAACTTTTTGGTTGTGTGTTTGATAAACAAATAAATAAGATAAAAAAATAAAAAGTATAAATATTGAAATTTTTTAATACAGTATAAATAGTGCATAAGAAAAGCAAATTTGTAAAACAACAAACAGAGTAAGTTAAAGCAAAGTAAAAATAAAAATAGTGGTTAACGAAGGTAACCATTACTTTTTTTAACTTAAAAATAGTTATCAATAGTATTTACTTTAAAATATCTCAAACAAAAAAGTTCAAAACTCAAATATTCAACGAAGAATCTCTCTTACCAACAAGTGTCACTTTGGACTAAGCAGGCAATTGAGTAGTAAAGTCCTCTCTCGACGAATAAAACTAACACTCCACAAAGCTCTCGTCATGGCCGTCCTAATATCCGATAAAGCGTCGCTTGGAGTGTATGAGAGAAAGATTCTGCGGAAAATTTTTGGACCTTTGCACGTTGGCGACGGCGAATATCGCAGGTCATGTCGTCCGAATGCATACAAACTCCCAAAGTATTCGATGCGGTACTAGCTGGTGGTAGTAGAGGAAGAGGAAGGCCTCCTCTACGTTGAAACGATTAGATGGAGGAGGACTTGGCTTAACATGGTGTGCCCAACTGGCGCCGGTTAGAGATGAGAAAGAAACGATAAGTAAGCTGGGTTAAACTCGGTCAAAATCGCGTAAGCGGTTATCTAACCAATTAAGAAGAAGAAGTACATTCAAAGTTTCTAATGAACCTTGATAATGTGAAGCTTATTCATAAGTACATATATATGGTCTTGCCACAAATTCTGTGACAAATTTTACAATGCATACGACGAGAATAAATTCGCAAACAAAGTTCCGTTGTTTTTGCTTTCGTTCGTATGCATTGTTTACTGATAAATTATAGTCAGTTTGGTGGGACATTTCGTTTGTTAACAATGGAGTGGAAAGCTAAGGAAAAGTGATTGCATTACGTAAGTGTGGTAAAAGTGCAAGTGAGATTTACGAATTGCTGAAAAAACTTAATATTTCGAGAATTTTTGTTTACCACACGATCAATCGTTTTGCCCAAACGTCTGAAGCGACAGACAGAAAAAGAAGTGAAGTCCTCGCGTGGCCCGAATCAGTGCAGCCGTTTGAGAAAGTATTTGTAGAAATCCCTTTAGGAAACAGAAAATCATGTCCAATTAAATTAATGTATGGACCAGATCCATGCCAAGACTAATTAGAGATAATCTCACATGAAACCCTTTCTTCGCTCAACAGATCATCTCTTGTCAATGTGCTCGAGTAAAATTGGACTCAACAGATGCAAGCAGCTTCTTCGGTGACACGTGAAAATATTCTCTTCACAGATGAAACAATTTTCACTGTTGAAGAAAACTTTCATAAGCGAAACGACAAAATCTATGCTAATACTTCTAAAGACGCAAAATTGTTGTTCCAAGGGTTCAGCACAGCTACCATCCAGCCTCCGTAATGGTTTGGCGTTACATTTCTTCATTTCTGCGAAAAAGGGGTTAATAACAGGGCAAAAGTGTACCTGTAGGATATCTCAGAAGGCATGGGGAAGCAGTTGATCAGAATATTGGCCGTCCGGAAGTCAGAAGTGGAGGACATGGCTTGTCGAAAACCTCACAAAAATTGGGAGAGTCTTAAACAATCTTTGGTTTGAGCAGTGACGTCAATATACATATATGGAAACAGTGTGTGCTGCTACAGCTGAATGACCTAATCGTTTGAAGGCTTGTGTAAAAGCAAATGGTGACCATTTAAAATGAAAATTTAAAAATAGTTTTTTTTAATATTTACAAGATTAAATAAAACTAACTTCAGTAATAAAAGTACCATTTCCTGTCTATAATGGACTTAACTTCTAACAGAACTTATGCCAGGACTAAGTATATAAATATATACAATATAGTATATTGGTAATGGCTAGGGGGTCGGTTTTGAATCATAACAGGAACAATGTTCTTTTATGCGAAAGTTGTACCAATTACCAGCTATTACATATATTTAAGAATTATAGAAGAGAAGCCGCTAGAGCCATTAAACAACAAAAGCTTAAATATTATGAGTATCAATTTAGCACGGCAATAGGTTCCAAAAAAACTTGGAAATGTATTCGTATATACAAGGTGAAGTCCAAAGTAAATAGGACTGTCTTCATAAAAACGTTTTTGATGGCGCCATCTTTTTAGAACTTTGTGCGTTGGAAGTTACATCCCTAGCTGACTTCCAGTGAAAGCTTGGTAACATTCGGTACAGTGAACCTAAGTTATTGCGTCTAAAGTGTCAGTATGTTTATGCCATCGGTACTAAAATAAGTTTCGAACAAAGAGCTATGGTAATATCAAATTTTGTTTTAAAATCTGTAAAGCGTTTACCGAAACATTTGAATTGATGAAAAAAGTTTAAAGCGATGATTGTCTATCTCGTGCCAGAGTTCATGAGTGGTTTACACCTTTCAAAGATGGTTGTGAGGTCATAAACGACAATAAACATACGGGCCGCCCAAAATCAGTAATCACCGAAAACTCCATCGAAGTTGTTCGTAAATTTATCAAAAATTAACCGAAATCATCGTAGAAATTCATGGAATCGGAGTTGAATATCTCCAAAGCATCGATTTATCGCATTTTAACACGTGTACGTTTCATTCCGTACAAGTTAACTGAGGACCGAAAATTGCTCAGAATTCAACATTCGAAAGACCTCATTAAAGAGGCGAGAAAAGACGAGAACTCTTTTACAGCATTGTAACTGGTGATGAAACGTGGTGTTTCCAACATGAATCTGAAACTAAGCGTCAAAGTGCCGAATGGAAGGCCCCAGATGAACACCACCACCCAAAAAATTGCGTTTGAAGAAGTCCAAAATCAAGTCGATGCTCTTTTGTTTTTACGATTCCAAGGGAATTGTCCCCAAGGAGTTCGCGCCAACGGGCCAAACTGTCAATGGAATTTTCTTTCTTGTCGTTTTGAAGCGTTTGTTGCATCGGATTCGTCGAATTCGCCCTGAATACTGCGAAGCACGAAGCTGACGCTTATTGCATAATAGTGCATCATCTTATCGATCTACTTTTTTGACTAGAAAACGCATTTTAACTAACAATCACTCACTGTGTTCATTTGATATGGCTCTCTGTGACTTCTATCTATTCAGGAAACTGCATTTGGCCATGAAAGGAAAACGTGTTGCGTCCGTCGAGGCCATCCAAAAGACTTGTACCGGCATTCTGAAGGACATGACCTGAAACACTTTTTCGAAAAGCTTTTAGATAGCGCAAAACAGTGTATCGAGGCCAGAGGAGACTACTTTGAATAAATAAACTCGGAGTTATCAAAACAAAGCTCCTGTCGTTTTTACCATTATTATTATTATTTCTTATTAAAATATAATTTAAATTATAGATTTAAGAATATGAACAAACATACACACTTCCTTTGTTTAAACTTTACTGCTTTATAAGCAATTGCAATTAATTACGACAAGAATTGTAAATTGAATATTGCCAAGTAATCATAATTTTGCTGTAAACAAAATTAAGCAATTATTAAAAAGGCCAATGAACTATTTTTCCAAGAATTGTAAATTGAATATTGTAAATATTGTCAAGATTACAAAAAAAATTAAGCAATTATTAAAAAGACCAATGAACTATTTTTCTAAGAATTATAAATTGAATATTGTAAATATTGTCAAGTAATCATAATTTTGTTGAAAACAAAATTAATAAAAGACTAACGAACTATTAAGCAATTTTCCAAGAATTTTCCATCAATCAAATATTTATTATAAATAAGAAACTTTAAAGAAATAAAGTTCAGTTATCAGCTATCAGTGATAAACTCAACAAACTAAAACCCAAGTGTTTTTTATAAACAACCAGGTAAAAACCTGTTTTTTCTGTACCTCAGCGCTTATTAAGGTTTTAGATAATATGTAAAGCCAATTCTTACATTTAGAATAGTTTAATATGATATTGCAAACCTGCAAAATTTTCGCGCCTAAAATCAGTTCATGTGTCAACTCGATACGACGATCAGCAGTTTCCGGCTTTGCCGCGATAAAAATTCGGTTCTACGATTTTTTTTCCTGATTCTCATATGATGATATGATCAAGTATCCCTTGATATTCTTAATACAAAATATCTCTAAAGTTCTGCAAAGAGAATGGGATTATATTATTAACACTGCCACCCCACTGTAGCCGTAAGCTACAGCCTCTTGATGTTGGAGTCTTTGGGCCTTTCAAAAATGCATATGACCGGGCTGTTTATGAATGGATGTCAAAAAACCCGGGAAGAGTTATAACAATATATGATGTCTCATATATTATTGGAAAAGCATATCCTCTTGCATTTACTGCAACAAATATTTTAAATAGTTTAAAAAAAAACAGGTATACAACCTGTTGATCGATTTATATTCGCTGATGATGACTTTCTCTGTGCATATGTTACAGACCGCCCTGAGCATGAGCTTTCTCAAGTCACAACCATAGAAAATTGCACAGAAAAAGACAATAATAAACAAAACAATAGTCCACTACTGCTTGAGCATCAAAGTGAATCAAACCAGACGCAGTGTGAAGAGGCAAGGCCACCTGACTTGCTTGATATCCATTCCCAATTTGCACAAAATGAGGAAGCAGTAACAAGTTGTACTTCACTCCCGGGGCCATCTAACTTCTCTGATTGCTGTGATCAAGTAATTTAGGATGAAAAACCAGGACCCAGTTCTGCTTCACATCAAAGGGAAGAATCAAGCTTCCTTGTTAGTCCTACTGAAGTTATACCCTTTCCAAAAGCTGGTCCAAGAAGCGCAGTTAATAGAAAAGGGAAGAAAAAGTTAAAATCTGCAATTTTAACTGACACACCAGTCAAACAAGACTTAGAAACAGAGCTAAAATTAAGAGAGGAAAAGAAGAAACAAAAGGCAGACAAGACTAACAAAAAAACTCTTAAAGACAAGAAACCTAAGGAGAGGGTAAAGGAAAAGAGTGTTTTCATCTTCTTATAGTGAAGGGGAACTTTCGGTTAGAGAATCTGAAGATTCTTTAAATGAATTTGAAGAAGAATTTGAGGAGTTAAAGGCAGTGAATTCAGACAATTTAAAAAAGGGGAAATTCATTGTTGTGCGTTTTAAAGGAGGCAAGAGAATGTCGTCAATATACCGGTACTTATGCATAATTGACCAGGTATATTATGACGATCTTGGTTGTCGCGTTATTTCTTTGAAATGTGCGGATGAAACTAAAAAATTGTTCTCGTTAATAGAATCTGATGTCAGCGATGTTGAATTTGAAGACATTATTGGATTAGTTCCAGATCCAAATATTATTTTAAAAGGTGAAAGAATGTATTATTCCTTCATAAAGGCTCTGGATATATTTGAAAGTATTTAAGATAACCGACTGTATTTTGAAATAAATATTATTTAATCTGTGATCAAGTATCCCTTGTTTATGCTCAAGTATCCCACTATTGGGGACACTTGATCATTTTGCACTATTTTTTAAATAATAATAATAAAATAATTTGCCCACCTATTTAAAAACTAACGTGATAAAAATAATGTGCTGGAATGTTGTCACTTTCGTGAGTTGTCATTATTGTTATCTAATTTATTCAGAAATTCATAAATATTGACCTAAACCAAAACTATGATCAACTATCCCCCACTTCCCCTACGTATACATATATTTATTTTTACCTTTTCTCTCCTCTTCTATTTCTATACTTTCACAACTTCAATATTAAATATATTTTATATCCTACTGAGTCCCTCTGCTAACTCCACAAACATTACCTTTATGTGTACTTACACTATGTTGTTATTAAGAAAAGAAGTCATGAGTTCAAACACGGTAAAATAACTTTTTGGTTGTGTGTTTGATAAACAAATAAATAAGATAAAAAAATAAAAAGTATAAATATTGAAATTTTTTAATACAGTATAAATAGTGCATAAGAAAAGCAAATTTGTAAAACAACAAACAGAGTAAGTTAAAGCAAAGTAAAAATAAAAATAGTGGTTAACGAAGGTAACCATTACTTTTTTTAACTTAAAAATAGTTATCAATAGTATTTACTTTAAAATATCTCAAACAAAAAAGTTCAAAACTCAAATATTCAACGAAGAATCTCTCTTACCAACAAGTGTCACTTTGGACTAAGCAGGCAATTGAGTAGTAAAGTCCTCTCTCGACGAATAAAACTAACACTCCACAAAGCTCTCGTCATGGCCGTCCTAATATCCGATAAAGCGTCGCTTGGAGTGTATGAGAGAAAGATTCTGCGGAAAATTTTTGGACCTTTGCACGTTGGCGACGGCGAATATCGCAGGTCATGTCGTCCGAATGCATACAAACTCCCAAAGTATTCGATGCGGTACTAGCTGGTGGTAGTAGAGGAAGAGGAAGGCCTCCTCTACGTTGAAACGATTAGATGGAGGAGGACTTGGCTTAACATGGTGTGCCCAACTGGCGCCGGTTAGAGATGAGAAAGAAACGATAAGTAAGCTGGGTTAAACTCGGTCAAAATCGCGTAAGCGGTTATCTAACCAATTAAGAAGAAGAAGTACATTCAAAGTTTCTAATGAACCTTGATAATGTGAAGCTTATTCATAAGTACATATATATGGTCTTGCCACAAATTCTGTGACAAATTTTACAATGCATACGACGAGAATAAATTCGCAAACAAAGTTCCGTTGTTTTTGCTTTCGTTCGTATGCATTGTTTACTGATAAATTATAGTCAGTTTGGTGGGACATTTCGTTTGTTAACAATGGAGTGGAAAGCTAAGGAAAAGTGATTGCATTACGTAAGTGTGGTAAAAGTGCAAGTGAGATTTACGAATTGCTGAAAAAACTTAATATTTCGAGAATTTTTGTTTACCACACGATCAATCGTTTTGCCCAAACGTCTGAAGCGACAGACAGAAAAAGAAGTGAAGTCCTCGCGTGGCCCGAATCAGTGCAGCCGTTTGAGAAAGTATTTGTAGAAATCCCTTTAGGAAACAGAAAATCATGTCCAATTAAATTAATGTATGGACCAGATCCATGCCAAGACTAATTAGAGATAATCTCACATGAAACCCTTTCTTCGCTCAACAGATCATCTCTTGTCAATGTGCTCGAGTAAAATTGGTCTCAACAGATGCAAGCAGCTTCTTCGGTGACACGTGAAAATATTCTCTTCACAGATGAAACAATTTTCACTGTTGAAGAAAACTTTCATAAGCGAAACGACAAAATCTATGCTAATACTTCTAAAGACGCAAAATTGTTGTTCCAAGGGTTCAGCACAGCTACCATCCAGCCTCCGTAATGGTTTGGCGTTACATTTCTTCATTTCTGCGAAAAAGGGGTTAATAACAGGGCAAAAGTGTACCTGTAGGATATCTCAGAAGGCATGGGGAAGCAGTTGATCAGAATATTGGCCGTCCGGAAGTCAGAAGTGGAGGACATGGCTTGTCGAAAACCTCACAAAAATTGGGAGAGTCTTAAACAATCTTTGGTTCGAGCAGTGACGTCAATATACATATATGGAAACAGTGTGTGCTGCTACAGCTGAATGACCTAATCGTTTGAAGGCTTGTGTAAAAGCAAATGGTGACCATTTAAAATGAAAATTTAAAAATAGTTTTTTTTAATATTTACAAGATTAAATAAAACTAACTTCAGTAATAAAAGTACCATTTCCTGTCTATAATGGACTTAACTTCTAACAGAACTTATGCCAGGACTAAGTATATAAATATATACAATATAGTATATTGGTAATGGCTAGGGGGTCGGTTTTGAATCATAACAGGAACAATGTTCTTTTATGCGAAAGTTGTACCAATTACCAGCTATTACATATATTTAAGAATTATAGAAGAGAAGCCGCTAGAGCCATTAAACAACAAAAGCTTAAATATTATGAGTATCAATTTAGCACGGCAATAGGTTCCAAAAAAACTTGGAAATGTATTCGTATATACAAGGTGAAGTCCAAAGTAAATAGGACTGTCTTCATAAAAACGTTTTTGATGGCGCCATCTTTTTAGAACTTTGTGCGTTGGAAGTTACATCCCTAGCTGACTTCCAGTGAAAGCTTGGTAACATTCGGTACAGTGAACCTAAGTTATTGCGTCTAAAGTGTCAGTATGTTTATGCCATCGGTACTAAAATAAGTTTCGAACAAAGAGCTATGGTAATATCAAATTTTGTTTTAAAATCTGTAAAGCGTTTACCGAAACATTTGAATTGATGAAAAAAGTTTAAAGCGATGATTGTCTATCTCGTGCCAGAGTTCATGAGTGGTTTACACCTTTCAAAGATGGTTGTGAGGTCATAAACGACAATAAACATACGGGCCGCCCAAAATCAGTAATCACCGAAAACTCCATCGAAGTTGTTCGTAAATTTATCAAAAATTAACCGAAATCATCGTAGAAATTCATGGAATCGGAGTTGAATATCTCCAAAGCATCGATTTATCGCATTTTAACACGTGTACGTTTCATTCCGTACAAGTTAACTGAGGACCGAAAATTGCTCAGAATTCAACATTCGAAAGACCTCATTAAAGAGGCGAGAAAAGACGAGAACTCTTTTACAGCATTGTAACTGGTGATGAAACGTGGTGTTTCCAACATGAATCTGAAACTAAGCGTCAAAGTGCCGAATGGAAGGCCCCAGATGAACACCACCACCCAAAAAATTGCGTTTGAAGAAGTCCAAAATCAAGTCGATGCTCTTTTGTTTTTACGATTCCAAGGGAATTGTCCCCAAGGAGTTCGCGCCAACGGGCCAAACTGTCAATGGAATTTTCTTTCTTGTCGTTTTGAAGCGTTTGTTGCATCGGATTCGTCGAATTCGCCCTGAATACTGCGAAGCACGAAGCTGACGCTTATTGCATAATAGTGCATCATCTTATCGATCTACTTTTTTGACTAGAAAACGCATTTTAACTAACAATCACTCACTGTGTTCATTTGATATGGCTCTCTGTGACTTCTATCTATTCAGGAAACTGCATTTGGCCATGAAAGGAAAACGTGTTGCGTCCGTCGAGGCCATCCAAAAGACTTGTACCGGCATTCTGAAGGACATGACCTGAAACACTTTTTCGAAAAGCTTTTAGATAGCGCAAAACAGTGTATCGAGGCCAGAGGAGACTACTTTGAATAAATAAACTCGGAGTTATCAAAACAAAGCTCCTGTCGTTTTTACCATTATTATTATTATTTCTTATTAAAATATAATTTAAATTATAGATTTAAGAATATGAACAAACATACACACTTCCTTTGTTTAAACTTTACTGCTTTATAAGCAATTGCAATTAATTACGACAAGAATTGTAAATTGAATATTGCCAAGTAATCATAATTTTGCTGTAAACAAAATTAAGCAATTATTAAAAAGGCCAATGAACTATTTTTCCAAGAATTGTAAATTGAATATTGTAAATATTGTCAAGATTACAAAAAAAATTAAGCAATTATTAAAAAGACCAATGAACTATTTTTCTAAGAATTATAAATTGAATATTGTAAATATTGTCAAGTAATCATAATTTTGTTGAAAACAAAATTAATAAAAGACTAACGAACTATTAAGCAATTTTCCAAGAATTTTCCATCAATCAAATATTTATTATAAATAAGAAACTTTAAAGAAATAAAGTTCAGTTATCAGCTATCAGTGATAAACTCAACAAACTAAAACCCAAGTGTTTTTTATAAACAACCAGGTAAAAACCTGTTTTTTCTGTACCTCAGCGCTTATTAAGGTTTTAGATAATATGTAAAGCCAATTCTTACATTTAGAATAGTTTAATATGATATTGCAAACCTGCAAAATTTTCGCGCCTAAAATCAGTTCATGTGTCAACTCGATACGACGATCAGCAGTTTCCGGCTTTGCCGCGATAAAAATTCGGTTCTACGATTTTTTTTCCTGATTCTCATATGATGATATGATCAAGTATCCCTTGATATTCTTAATACAAAATATCTCTAAAGTTCTGCAAAGAGAATGGGATTATATTATTAACACTGCCACCCCACTGTAGCCGTAAGCTACAGCCTCTTGATGTTGGAGTCTTTGGGCCTTTCAAAAATGCATATGACCGGGCTGTTTATGAATGGATGTCAAAAAACCCGGGAAGAGTTATAACAATATATGATGTCTCATATATTATTGGAAAAGCATATCCTCTTGCATTTACTGCAACAAATATTTTAAATAGTTTAAAAAAAAACAGGTATACAACCTGTTGATCGATTTATATTCACTGATGATGACTTTCTCTGTGCATATGTTACAGACCGCCCTGAGCATGAGCTTTCTCAAGTCACAACCATAGAAAATTGCACAGAAAAAGACAATAATAAACAAAACAATAGTCCACTACTGCTTGAGCATCAAAGTGAATCAAACCAGACGCAGTGTGAAGAGGCAAGGCCACCTGACTTGCTTGATATCCATTCCCAATTTGCACAAAATGAGGAAGCAGTAACAAGTTGTACTTCACTCCCGGGTCCATCTAACTTCTCTGATTGCTGTGATCAAGTAATTTAGGATGAAAAACCAGGACCCAGTTCTGCTTCACATCAAAGGGAAGAATCAAGCTTCCTTGTTAGTCCTACTGAAGTTATACCCTTTCCAAAAGCTGGTCCAAGAAGCGCAGTTAATAGAAAAGGGAAGAAAAAGTTAAAATCTGCAATTTTAACTGACACACCAGTCAAACAAGACTTAGAAACAGAGCTAAAATTAAGAGAGGAAAAGAAGAAACAAAAGGCAGACAAGACTAACAAAAAAACTCTTAAAGACAAGAAACCTAAGGAGAGGGTAAAGGAAAAGAGTGTTTTCATCTTCTTATAGTGAAGGGGAACTTTCGGTTAGAGAATCTGAAGATTCTTTAAATGAATTTGAAGAAGAATTTGAGGAGTTAAAGGCAGTGAATTCAGACAATTTAAAAAAGGGGAAATTCATTGTTGTGCGTTTTAAAGGAGGCAAGAGAATGTCGTCAATATACCGGTACTTATGCATAATTGACCAGGTATATTATGACGATCTTGGTTGTCGCGTTATTTCTTTGAAATGTGCGGATGAAACTAAAAAATTGTTCTCATTAATAGAATCTGATGTCAGCGATGTTGAATTTGAAGACATTATTGGATTAGTTCCAGATCCAAATATTATTTTAAAAGGTGAAAGAATGTATTATTCCTTCATAAAGGCTCTGGATATATTTGAAAGTATTTAAGATAACCGACTGCATTTTGAAATAAATATTATTTAATCTGTGATCAAGTATCCCTTGTTTATGCTCAAGTATCCCACTATTGGGGACACTTGATCATTTTGCACTATTTTTTAAATAATAATAATAAAATAATTTGCCCACCTATTTAAAAACTAACGTGATAAAAATAATGTGCTGGAATGTTGTCACTTTCGTGAGTTGTCATTATTGTTATCTAATTTATTCAGAAATTCATAAATATTGACCTAAACCAAAACTATGATCAACTATCCCCCACTTCCCCTACGTATACATATATTTATTTTTACCTTTTCTCTCCTCTTCTATTTCTATACTTTCACAACTTCAATATTAAATATATTTTATATCCTACTGAGCCCCTCTGCTAACTCCACAAACATTACCTTTATGTGTACTTACACTATGTTGTTATTAAGAAAAGAAGTCATGAGTTCAAACACGGTAAAATAACTTTTTGGTTGTGTGTTTGATAAACAAATAAATAAGATAAAAAAATAAAAAGTATAAATATTGAAATTTTTTAATACAGTATAAATAGTGCATAAGAAAAGCAAATTTGTAAAACAACAAACAGAGTAAGTTAAAGCAAACTAAAAATAAAAATAGTGGTTAACGAAGGTAACCATTACTTTTTTTAACTTAAAAATAGTTATCAATAGTATTTACTTTAAAATATCTCAAACAAAAAAGTTCAAAACTCAAATATTCAACGAAGAATCTCTCTTACCAACAAGTGTCACTTTGGACTAAGCAGGCAATTGAGTAGTAAAGTCCTCTCTCGACGAATAAAACTAACACTCCACAAAGCTCTCGTCATGGCCGTCCTAATATCCGATAAAGCGTCGCTTGGAGTGTATGAGAGAAAAATTCTGCGGAAAATTTTTGGACCTTTGCACGTTGGCGACGGCGAATATCGCAGGTCATGTCGTCCGAATGCATACAAACTCCCAAAGTATTCGATGCGGTACTAGCTGGTGGTAGTAGAGGAAGGGGAAGGCCTCCTCTACGTTGAAACGATTAGATGGAGGAGGACTTGGCTTAACATGGTGTGCCCAACTGGCGCCGGTTAGAGATGAGAAAGAAACGATAAGTAAGCTGGGTTAAACTCGGTCAAAATCGCGTAAGCGGTTATCTAACCAATTAAGAAGAAGAAGTACATTCAAAGTTTCTAATGAACCTTGATAATGTGAAGCTTTTTCATAAGTACGTATATATGGTCTTGCCACAAATTCTGTGACAAATTTTACAATGCATACGACGAGAATAAATTCGCAAACAAAGTTCCGTTGTTTTTGCTTTCGTTCGTATGCATTGTTTACTGATAAATTATAGTCAGTTTGGTGGGACATTTCGTTTGTTAACAATGGAGTGGAAAGCTAAGGAAAAGTGATTGCATTACGTAAGTGTGGTAAAAGTGCAAGTGAGATTTACGAATTGCTGAAAAAACTTAATATTTCGAGAATTTTTGTTTACCACACGATCAATCGTTTTGCCCAAACGTCTGAAGCGACAGACAGAAAAAGAAGTGAAGTCCTCGCGTGGCCCGAATCAGTGCAGCCGTTTGAGAAAGTATTTGTAGAAATCCCTTTAGGAAACAGAAAATCATGTCCAATTAAATTAATGTATGGACCAGATCCATGCCAAGACTAATTAGAGATAATCTCACATGAAACCCTTTCTTCGCTCAACAGATCATCTTTTGTCAATGTGCTCGAATAAAATTGGACTCAACAGATGCAAGCAGCTTCTTCGGTGACACTTGAAAATATTCTCTTCACAGATGAAACAATTTTCACTGTTGAAGAAAACTTTCATAAGCGAAACGACAAAATCTATGCTAATACTTCTAAAGACGCAAAATTGTTGTTCCAAGGGTTCAGCACAGCTACCATCCAGCCTCCGTAATGGTTTGGCGTTACATTTCTTCATTTCTGCGAAAAAGGGGTTAATACCAGGGCAAAAGTGTACCTGTAGGATATCTCAGAAGGCGCGGGGAAGCAGTTGATCAGAATATTGGCCGTCCGGAAGTCAGAAGTGGAGGACATGGCTTGTCGAAAACCTCACAAAAATTGGGAGAGTCTTAAACAATCTTTGGTTCGAGCAGTGACGTCAATATATATGGAAACAGTGTGTGCTGCTACAGCTGAATGACCTAATCGTTTGAAGGCTTGTGTAAAAGCAAATGGTGACCTTTTAAAATGAAAATTTAAAAGTAGTTTTTTTTAATATTTACAAGATTAAATAAAACTAACTTCAGTAATAAAAGTACCATTTCCTGTCTATAATGGACTTAACTTCTAACAGAACTTATGCCAGGACTAAGTATATAAATATATACAATATAGTATATTGGTAATGGCTAGGGGGTCGGTTTTGAATCATAACAGGAACAATGTTCTTTTATGCGAAAGTTGTACCAATTACCAGCTATTACATATATTTAAGAATTATAGAAGAGAAGCCGCTAGAGCCATTAAACAACAAAAGCTTAAATATTATGAGTATCAATTTAGCACGGCAATAGGTTCCAAAAAAACTTGGAAATGTATTCGTATATACAAGGTGAAGTCCAAAGTAAATAGGACTGTCTTCATAAAAACGTTTTTGATGGCGCCATCTTTTTAGAACGTTGTGCGTTGGAAGTTACATCCCTAGCTGACTTCCAGTGAAAGCTTGGTGACATTGGGTACAGTGAACCTAAGTTATTGCGTCTAAAGTGTCAGTATGTTTATGCCATCGGTACTAAAATAAGTTTCGAACAAAGAGCTATGGTAATATCAAATTTTGTTTTAAAATCTGTAACACGTTTACCGAAACATTTGAATTGATGAAAAAAGTTTAAAGCGATGATTGTCTATCTCGTGCCAGAGTTCATGAGTGGTTTACACCTTTCAAAGATGGTTGTGAGGTCATAAACGACAATAAACATACGGGCCGCCCAAAATCAGTAATCACCGAAAACTCCATCGAAGTTGTTCGTAAATTTATCAAAAATTAACCGAAATCATCGTAGAAATTCATGGAATCGGAGTTGAATATCTCCAAAGCATCGATTTATCGCATTTTAACACGTGTACGTTTCATTCCGTACAAGTTAACTGAGGACCGAAAATTGCTCAGAATTCAACATTCGAAAGACCTCATTAAAGAGGCGAGAAAAGACGAGAACTCTTTTACAGCATTGTAACTGGTGATGAAACGTGGTGTTTCCAACATGAATCTGAAACTAAGCGTCAAAGTGCCGAATGGAAGGCCCCAGATGAACACCACCACCCAAAAAATTGCGTTTGAAGAAGTCCAAAATCAAGTCGATGCTCTTTTGTTTTTACGATTCCAAGGGAATTGTCCCCAAGGAGTTCGCGCCAACGGGCCAAACTGTCAATGCAATTTTCTTTCTTGTCGTTTTGAAGCGTTTGTTGCATCGGATTCGTCGAATTCGCCCTGAATACTGCGAAGCACGAAGCTGACGCTTATTGCATAATAGTGCATCATCTTATCGATCTACTTTTTTGACTAGAAAACGCATTTTAACTAACAATCACTCACTGTGTTCATTTGATATGGCTCTCTGTGACTTCTATCTATTCAGGAAACTGCATTTGGCCATGAAAGGAAAACGTGTTGCGTCCGTCGAGGCCATCCAAAAGACTTGTACCGGCATTCTGAAGGACATGACCTGAAACACTTTTTCGAAAAGCTTTTAGATAGCGCAAAACAGTGTATCGAGGCCAGAGGAGACTACTTTGAATAAATAAACTCGGAGTTATCAAAACAAAGCTCCTGTCGTTTTTACTATTATTATTATTATTTCTTATTAAAATATAATTTAAATTATAGATTTAAGAATATGAACAAACATACACACTTCCTTTGTTTAAACTTTACTGCTTTATAAGCAATTGCAATTAATTACGACAAGAATTGTAAATTGAATATTGCCAAGTAATCATAATTTTGCTGTAAACAAAATTAAGCAATTATTAAAAAGGCCAATGAACTATTTTTCCAAGAATTGTAAATTGAATATTGTAAATATTGTCAAGTTTACAAAAAAAATTAAGCAATTATTAAAAAGACCAATGAACTATTTTTCTAAGAATTATAAATTGAATATTGTAAATATTGTCAAGTAATCATAATTTTGTTGAAAACAAAATTAATAAAAGACTAACGAACTATTAAGCAATTTTCCAAGAATTTTCCATCAATCAAATATTTATTATAAATAAGAAACTTTAAAGAAATAAAGTTCAGTTATCAGCTATCAGTGATAAACTCAACAAACTAAAACCCAAGTGTTTTTTTATAAACAATCAGGTAAAAACCTGTTTTTTCTGTACCTCAGCGCTTACTAAGGTTTTAGATAATATGTAAAGCCAATTCTTACATTTAGAATAGTTTAATATAATTAAAATCAGTTCATGTGTCAACTCGATACGACGATCAGCAGTTTCCGGCTTTGCCGCGATAAAAATTCGGTTCTACGATTTTTTTTCCTGATTCTCATATGATGATATGATCAAGTATCCCTTGATATTCTTAATACGAAATATCTCTAAAGTTCTGCAAAGAGAATGGGATTATATTATTAACACTGCCACCCCACTGTAGCCGTAAGCTACAGCCTCTTGATGTTGGAGTCTTTGGGCCTTTCAAAAATGCATATGACTGGGCTGTTTATGAATGGATGTCAAAAAACCCGGGAAGAGTTATAACAATATATGATGTCTCATATATTATTGCAAAAGCATATCCTCTTGCATTTACTGCAACAAATATTTTAAATAGTTTAAAAAAAACAGGTATACAACCTGTTGATCGATTTATATTCACTGATGATGACTTTCTCTGTGCATATGTTACAGACCGCCCTGAGCATGAGCTTTCTCAAGTCACAACCATAGAAAATTGCACAGAAAAAGACAATAATAAACAAAACAATAGTCCACTACTGCTTGAGCATCAAAGTGAATCAAACCAGACGCAGTGTGAAGAGGCAAGGCCACCTGACTTGCTTGATATCCATTCCCAATTTGCACAAAATGAGGAAGCAGTAACAAGTTGTACTTCACTCCCGGGGCCATCTAACTTCTCTGATTGCTGTGATCAAGTAATTTAGGATGAAAAACCAGGACCCAGTTCTGCTTCACATCAAAGGGAAGAATCAAGCTTCCTTGTTAGTCCTACTGAAGTTATACCCTTTCCAAAAGCTGGTCCAAGAAGCGCAGTTAATAGAAAAGGGAAGAAAAAGTTAAAATCTGCAATTTTAACTGACACACCAGTCAAACAAGACTTAGAAACAGAGCTAAAATTAAGAGAGGAAAAGAAGAAACAAAAGGCAGACAAGACTAACAAAAAAACTCTTAAAGACAAGAAACCTAAGGAGAGGGTAAAGGAAAAGAGTGTTTTCATCTTCTTATAGTGAAGGGGAACTTTCGGTTAGAGAATCTGAAGATTCTTTAAATGAATTTGAAGAAGAATTTGAGGAGTTAAAGGCAGTGAATTCAGACAATTTAAAAAAGGGGAAATTCATTATTGTGCGTTTTAAAGGAGGCAAGAGAATGTCGTCAATATACCGGTACTTATGCATAATTGACCAGGTATATTATGACGATCTTGGTTGTCGCGTTATTTCTTTGAAATGTGCGGATGAAACTAAAAAATTGTTCTCGTTAATAGAATCTGATGTCAGCGATGTTGAATTTGAAGACATTATTGGATTAGTTCCAGATCCAAATATTATTTTAAAAGGTGAAAGAATGTATTATTCCTTCATAAAGGCTCTGGATATATTTGAAAGTATTTAAGATAACCGACTGCATTTTGAAATAAATATTATTTAATCTGTGATCAAGTATCCCTTGTTTATGCTCAAGTATCCCACTATTGGGGACACTTGATCATTTTGCACTATTTTTTAAATAATAATAATAAAATAATTTGCCCACCTATTTAAAAACTAACGTGATAAAAATAATGTGCTGGAATGTTGTCACTTTCGTGAGTTGTCATTATTGTTATCTAATTTATTCAGAAATTCATAAATATTGACCTAAACCAAAACTATGATCAACTATCCCCCACTTCCCCTACGTATACATATATTTATTTTTACCTTTTCTCTCCTCTTCTATTTCTATACTTTCACAACTTCAATATTAAATATATTTTATATCCTACTGAGTCCCTCTGCTAACTCCACAAACATTACCTTTATGTGTACTTACACTATGTTGTTATTAAGAAAAGAAGTCATGAGTTCAAACACGGTAAAATAACTTTTTGGTTGTGTGTTTGATAAACAAATAAATAAGATAAAAAAATAAAAAGTATAAATATTGAAATTTTTTAATACAGTATAAATAGTGCATAAGAAAAGCAAATTTGTAAAACAACAAACAGAGTAAGTTAAAGCAAAGTAAAAATAAAAATAGTGGTTAACGAAGGTAACCATTACTTTTTTTAACTTAAAAATAGTTATCAATAGTATTTACTTTAAAATATCTCAAACAAAAAAGTTCAAAACTCAAATATTCAACGAAGAATCTCTCTTACCAACAAGTGTCACTTTGGACTAAGCAGGCAATTGAGTAGTAAAGTCCTCTCTCGACGAATAAAACTAACACTCCACAAAGCTCTCGTCATGGCCGTCCTAATATCCGATAAAGCGTCGCTTGGAGTGTATGAGAGAAAGATTCTGCGGAAAATTTTTGGACCTTTGCACGTTGGCGACGGCGAATATCGCAGGTCATGTCGTCCGAATGCATACAAACTCCCAAAGTATTCGATGCGGTACTAGCTGGTGGTAGTAGAGGAAGAGGAAGGCCTCCTCTACGTTGAAACGATTAGATGGAGGAGGACTTGGCTTAACATGGTGTGCCCAACTGGCGCCGGTTAGAGATGAGAAAGAAACGATAAGTAAGCTGGGTTAAACTCGGTCAAAATCGCGTAAGCGGTTATCTAACCAATTAAGAAGAAGAAGTACATTCAAAGTTTCTAATGAACCTTGATAATGTGAAGCTTTTTCATAAGTACATATATATGGTCTTGCCACAAATTCTGTGACAAATTTTACAATGCATACGACGAGAACAAATTCGCAAACAAAGTTCCGTTGTTTTTGCTTTCGTTCGTATGCATTGTTTACTGATAAATTATAGTCAGTTTGGTGGGACATTTCGTTTGTTAACAATGGAGTGGAAAGCTAAGGAAAAGTGATTGCATTACGTAAGTGTGGTAAAAGTGCAAGTGAGATTTACGAATTGCTGAAAAAACTTAATATTTCGAGAATTTTTGTTTACCACACGATCAATCGTTTTGCCCAAACGTCTGAAGCGACAGACAGAAAAAGAAGTGAAGTCCTCGCGTGGCCCGAATCAGTGCAGCCGTTTGAGAAAGTATTTGTAGAAATCCCTTTAGGAAACAGAAAATCATGTCCAATTAAATTAATGTATGGACCAGATCCATGCCAAGACTAATTAGAGATAATCTCACATGAAACCCTTTCTTCGCTCAACAGATCATCTCTTGTCAATGTGCTCGAGTAAAATTGGACTCAACAGATGCAAGCAGCTTCTTCGGTGACACGTGAAAATATTCTCTTCACAGATGAAACAATTTTCACTGTTGAAGAAAACTTTCATAAGCGAAACGACAAAATCTATGCTAATACTTCTAAAGACGCAAAATTGTTGTTCCAAGGGTTCAGCACAGCTACCATCCAGCCTCCGTAATGGTTTGGCGTTACATTTCTTCATTTCTGCGAAAAAGGGGTTAATACCAGGGCAAAAGTGTACCTGTAGGATATCTCAGAAGGCGCGGGGAAGCAGTTGATCAGAATATTGGCCGTCCGGAAGTCAGAAGTGGAGGACATGGCTTGTCGAAAACCTCACAAAAATTGGGAGAGTCTTAAACAATCTTTGGTTCGAGTAGTGACGTCAATATACATATATGGAAACAGTGTGTGCTGCTACAGCTGAATGACCTAATCGTTTGAAGGCTTGTGTAAAAGCAAATGGTGACCATTTAAAATGAAAATTTAAAAATAGTTTTTTTTAATATTTACAAGATTAAATAAAACTAACTTCAGTAATAAAAGTACCATTTCCTGTCTATAATGGACTTAACTTCTAACAGAACTTATGCCAGGACTAAGTATATAGATATATACAATATAGTATATTGGTAATGGCTAGGGGGTCGGTTTTGAATCATAACAGGAACAATGTTCTTTTATGCGAAAGTTGTACCAATTACCAGCTATTACATATATTTAAGAATTATAGAAGAGAAGCCGCTAGAGCCATTAAACAACAAAAGCTTAAATATTATGAGTATCAATTTAGCACGGCAATAGGTTCCAAAAAAACTTGGAAATGTATTCGTATATACAAGGTGAAGTCCAAAGTAAATAGGACTGTCTTCATAAAAACGTTTTTGATGGCGCCATCTTTTTAGAACTTTGTGCGTTGGAAGTTACATCCCTAGCTGACTTCCAGTGAAAGCTTGGTAACATTCGGTACAGTGAACCTAAGTTATTGCGTCTAAAGTGTCAGTATGTTTATGCCATCGGTACTAAAATAAGTTTCGAACAAAGAGCTATGGTAATATCAAATTTTGTTTTAAAATCTGTAAAGCGTTTACCGAAACATTTGAATTGATGAAAAAAGTTTAAAGCGATGATTGTCTATCTCGTGCCAGAGTTCATGAGTGGTTTACACCTTTCAAAGATGGTTGTGAGGTCATAAACGGCAATAAACATACGGGCCGCCCAAAATCAGTAATCACCGAAAACTCCATCGAAGTTGTTCGTAAATTTATCAAAAATTAACCGAAATCATCGTAGAAATTCATGGAATCGGAGTTGAATATCTCCAAAGCATCGATTTATCGCATTTTAACACGTGTACGTTTCATTCCGTACAAGTTAACTGAGGACCGAAAATTGCTCAGAATTCAACATTCGAAAGACCTCATTAAAGAGGCGAGAAAAGACGAGAACTCTTTTACACCATTGTAACTGGTGATGAAACGTGGTGTTTCCAACATGAATCTGAAACTAAGCGTCAAAGTGCCGAATGGAAGGCCCCAGATGAACACCACCACCCAAAAAATTGCGTTTGAAGAAGTCCAAAATCAAGTCGATACTCTTTTGTTTTTACGATTCCAAGGGAATTGTCCCCAAGGAGTTCGCGCCAACGGGCCAAACTGTCAATGCAATTTTCTTTCTTGTCGTTTTGAAGCGTTTGTTGCATCGGATTCGTCGAATTCGCCCTGAATACTGCGAAGCACGAAGCTGACGCTTATTGCATAATAGTGCATCATCTTATCGATCTACTTTTTTGACTAGAAAACGCATTTTAACTAACAATCACTCACTGTGTTCATTTGATATGGCTCTCTGTGACTTCTATCTATTCAGGAAACTGCATTTGGCCATGAAAGGAAAACGTGTTGCGTCCGTCGAGGCCATCCAAAAGACTTGTACCGGCATTCTGAAGGACATGACCTGAAACACTTTTTCGAAAAGCTTTTAGATAGCGCAAAACAGTGTATCGAGGCCAGAGGAGACTACTTTGAATAAATAAACTCGGAGTTATCAAAACAAAGCTCCTGTCGTTTTTACTATTATTATTATTATTTCTTATTAAAATATAATTTAAATTATAGATTTAAGAATATGAACAAACATACACACTTCCTTTGTTTAAACTTTACTGCTTTATAAGCAATTGCAATTAATTACGACAAGAATTGTAAATTGAATATTGCCAAGTAATCATAATTTTGCTGTAAACAAAATTAAGCAATTATTAAAAAGACCAATGAACTATTTTTCTAAGAATTATAAATTGAATATTGTAAATATTGTCAAGTAATCATAATTTTGTTGAAAACAAAATTAATAAAAGACTAACGAACTATTAAGCAATTTTCCAAGAATTTTCCATCAATCAAATATTTATTATAAATAAGAAACTTTAAAGAAATAAAGTTCAGTTATCAGCTATCAGTGATAAACTCAACAAACTAAAACCCAAGTGTTTTTTTATAAACAACCAGGTAAAAACCTGTTTTTTCTGTACCTCAGCGCTTATTAAGGTTTTAGATAATATGTAAAGCCAATTCTTACATTTAGAATAGTTTAATATGATATTGCAAACCTGCAAAATGTTCGCGCCTAAAATCAGTTCATGTGTCAACTCGATACGACGATCAGCAGTTTCCGGCTTTGCCGCGATAAAAATTCGGTTCTACGATTTTTTTTCCTGATTCTCATATGATGATATGATCAAGTATCCCTTGATATTCTTAATACGAAATATCTCTAAAGTTCTGCAAAGAGAATGGGATTATATTATTAACACTGCCACCCCACTGTAGCCGTAAGCTACAGCCTCTTGATGTTGGAGTCTTTGGGCCTTTCAAAAATGCATATGACCGGGCTGTTTATGAATGGATGTCAAAAAACCCGGGAAGAGTTATAACAATATATGATGTCTCATATATTATTGGAAAAGCATATCCTCTTGCATTTGCTGCAACAAATATTTTAAATAGTTAAAAAAAAACAGGTATACAACCTGTTGATCGATTTATATTCACTGATGATGACTTTCTCTGTGCATATGTTACAGACCGCCCTGAGCATGAGCTTTCTCAAGTCACAACTATAGAAAATTGCACAGAAAAAGACAATAATAAACAAAACAATAGTCCACTACTGCTTGAGCATCAAAGTGAATCAAACCAGACGCAGTGTGAAGAGGCAAGGCCACCTGACTTGCTTGATATCCATTCCCAATTTGCACAAAATGAGGAAGCAGTAACAAGTTGTACTTCACTCCCGGGGCCATCTAACTTCTCTGATTGCTGTGATCAAGTAATTTAGGATGAAAAACCAGGACCCAGTTCTGCTTCACATCAAAGGGAAGAATCAAGCTTCCTTGTTAGTCCTACTGAAGTTATACCCTTTCCAAAAGCTGGTCCAAGAAGCGCAGTTAATAGAAAAGGGAAGAAAAAGTTAAAATCTGCAATTTTAACTGACACACCAGTCAAACAAGACTTAGAAACAGAGCTAAAATTAAGAGAGGAAAAGAAGAAACAAAAGGCAGACAAGACTAACAAAAAAACTCTTAAAGACAAGAAACCTAAGGAGAGGGTAAAGGAAAAGAGTGTTTTCATCTTCTTATAGTGAAGGGGAACTCTCGGTTAGAGAATCTGAAGATCCTTTAAATGAATTTGAAGAAGAATTTGAGGAGTTAAAGGCAGTGAATTCAGACAATTTAAAAAAGGGGAAATTCATTGTTGTGCGTTTTAAAGGAGGCAAGAGAATGTCGTCAATATACCGGTACTTATGCATAATTGACCAGGTATATTATGACGATCTTGGTTGTCGCGTTATTTCTTTGAAATGTGCGGATGAAACTAAAAAATTGTTCTCGTTAATAGAATCTGATGTCAGCGATGTTGAATTTGAAGACATTATTGGATTAGTTCCAGATCCAAATATTATTTTAAAAGGTGAAAGAATGTATTATTCCTTCATAAAGGCTCTGGATATATTTGAAAGTATTTAAGATAACCGACTGCATTTTGAAATAAATATTATTTAATCTGTGATCAAGTATCCCTTGTTTATGCTCAAGTATCCCACTATTGGGGACACTTGATCATTTTGCACTATTTTTTAAATAATAATAATAAAATAATTTGCCCACCTATTTAAAAACTAACGTGATAAAAATAATGTGCTGGAATGTTGTCACTTTCGTGAGTTGTCATTATTGTTATCTAATTTATTCAGAAATTCATAAATATTGACCTAAACCAAAACTATGATCAACTATCCCCCACTTCCCCTACGTATACATATATTTATTTTTACCTTTTCTCTCCTCTTCTATTTCTATACTTTCACAACTTCAATATTAAATATATTTTATATCCTACTGAGTCCCTCTGCTAACTCCACAAACATTACCTTTATGTGTACTTACACTATGTTGTTATTAAGAAAAGAAGTCATGAGTTCAAACACGGTAAAATAACTTTTTGGTTGTGTGTTTGATAAACAAATAAATAAGATAAAAAAATAAAAAGTATAAATATTGAAATTTTTTAATACAGTATAAATAATGCATAAGAAAAGCAAATTTGTAAAACAACAAACAGAGTAAGTTAAAGCAAACTAAAAATAAAAATAGTGGTTAACGAAGGTAACCATTACTTTTTTTAACTTAAAAATAGTTATCAATAGTATTTACTTTAAAATATCTCAAACAAAAAAGTTCAAAACTCAAATATTCAACGAAGAATCTCTCTTACCAACAAGTGTCACTTTGGACTAAGCAGGCAATTGAGTAGTAAAGTCCTCTCTCGACGAATAAAACTAACACTCCACAAAGCTCTCGTCATGGCCGCCCTAATATCCGATAAAGCGTCGCTTGGAGTGTATGAGAGAAAGATTCTGCGGAAAATTTTTGGACCTTTGCACGTTGGCGACGGCGAATATCGCAGGTCATGTCGTCCGAATGCATACAAACTTCCAAAGTATTCGATGCGGTACTAGCTGGTGGTAGTAGAGGAAGAGGAAGGCCTCCTCTACGTTGAAACGATTAGATGGAGGAGGACTTGGCTTAACATGGTGTGCCCAACTGGCGCCGGTTAGAGATGAGAAAGAAACGATAAGTAAGCTGGGTTAAACTCGGTCAAAATCGCGTAAGCGGTTATCTAACCAATTAAGAAGAAGAAGTACATTCAAAGTTTCTAATGAACCTTGATAATGTGAAGCTTTTTCATAAGTACATATATATGGTCTTGCCACAAATTCTGTGACAAATTTTACAATGCATACGACGAGAACAAATTCGCAAACAAAGTTCCGTTGTTTTTGCTTTCGTTCGTATGCATTGTTTACTGATAAATTATAGTCAGTTTGGTGGGACATTTCGTTTGTTAACAATGGAGTGGAAAGCTAAGGAAAAGTGATTGCATTACGTAAGTGTGGTAAAAGTGCAAGTGAGATTTACGAATTGCTGAAAAAACTTAATATTTCGAGAATTTTTGTTTACCACACGATCAATCGTTTTGCCCAAACGTCTGAAGCGACAGACAGAAAAAGAAGTGAAGTCCTCGCGTGGCCCGAATCAGTGCAGCCGTTTGAGAAAGTATTTGTAGAAATCCCTTTAGGAAACAGAAAATCATGTCCAATTAAATTAATGTATGGACCAGATCCATGCCAAGACTAATTAGAGATAATCTCACATGAAACCCTTTCTTCGCTCAACAGATCATCTTTTGTCAATGTGCTCGAATAAAATTGGACTCAACAGATGCAAGCAGCTTCTTCGGTGACACTTGAAAATATTCTCTTCACAGATGAAACAATTTTCACTGTTGAAGAAAACTTTCATAAGCGAAACGACAAAATCTATGCTAATACTTCTAAAGACGCAAAATTGTTGTTCCAAGGGTTCAGCACAGCTACCATCCAGCCTCCGTAATGGTTTGGCGTTACATTTCTTCATTTCTGCGAAAAAGGGGTTAATACCAGGGCAAAAGTGTACCTGTAGGATATCTCAGAAGGCGCGGGGAAGCAGTTGATCAGAATATTGGCCGTCCGGAAGTCAGAAGTGGAGGACATGGCTTGTCGAAAACCTCACAAAAATTGGGAGAGTCTTAAACAATCTTTGGTTCGAGCAGTGACGTCAATATATATGGAAACAGTGTGTGCTGCTACAGCTGAATGACCTAATCGTTTGAAGGCTTGTGTAAAAGCAAATGATGACCTTTTAAAATGAAAATTTAAAAGTAGTTTTTTTTAATATTTACAAGATTAAATAAAATTAACTTCAGTAATAAAAGTACCATTTCCTGTCTATAATGGACTTAACTTCTAACAGAACTTATGCCAGGACTAAGTATATAAATATATACAATATAGTATATTGGTAATGGCTAGGGGGTCGGTTTTGAATCATAACAGGAACAATGTTCTTTTATGCGAAAGTTGTACCAATTACCAGCTATTACATATATTTAAGAATTATAGAAGAGAAGCCGCTAGAGCCATTAAACAACAAAAGCTTAAATATTATGAGTATCAATTTAGCACGGCAATAGGTTCCAAAAAAACTTGGAAATGTATTCGTATATACAAGGTGAAGTCCAAAGTAAATAGGACTGTCTTCATAAAAACGTTTTTGATGGCGCCATCTTTTTAGAACTTTGTGCGTTGGAAGTTACATCCCTAGCTGACTTCCAGTGAAAGCTTGGTAACATTCGGTACAGTGAACCTAAGTTATTGCGTCTAAAGTGTCAGTATGTTTATGCCATCGGTACTAAAATAAGTTTCGAACAAAGAGCTATGGTAATATCAAATTTTGTTTTAAAATCTGTAAAGCGTTTACCGAAACATTTGAATTGATGAAAAAAGTTTAAAGCGATGATTGTCTATCTCGTGCCAGAGTTCATGAGTGGTTTACACCTTTCAAAGATGGTTGTGAGGTCATAAACGGCAATAAACATACGGGCCGCCCAAAATCAGTAATCACCGAAAACTCCATCGAAGTTGTTCGTAAATTTATCAAAAATTAACCGAAATCATCGTAGAAATTCATGGAATCGGAGTTGAATATCTCCAAAGCATCGATTTATCGCATTTTAACACGTGTACGTTTCATTCCGTACAAGTTAACTGAGGACCGAAAATTGCTCAGAATTCAACATTCGAAAGACCTCATTAAAGAGGCGAGAAAAGACGAGAACTCTTTTACACCATTGTAACTGGTGATGAAACGTGGTGTTTCCAACATGAATCTGAAACTAAGCGTCAAAGTGCCGAATGGAAGGCCCCAGATGAACACCACCACCCAAAAAATTGCGTTTGAAGAAGTCCAAAATCAAGTCGATGCTCTTTTGTTTTTACGATTCCAAGGGAATTGTCCCCAAGGAGTTCGCGCCAACGGGCCAAACTGTCAATGCAATTTTCTTTCTTGTCGTTTTGAAGCGTTTGTTGCATCGGATTCGTCGAATTCGCCCTGAATACTGCGAAGCACGAAGCTGACGCTTATTGCATAATAGTGCATCATCTTATCGATCTACTTTTTTGACTAGAAAACGCATTTTAACTAACAATCACTCACTGTGTTCATTTGATATGGCTCTCTGTGACTTCTATCTATTCAGGAAACTGCATTTGGCCATGAAAGGAAAACGTGTTGCGTCCGTCGAGGCCATCCAAAAGACTTGTACCGGCATTCTGAAGGACATGACCTGAAACACTTTTTCGAAAAGCTTTTAGATAGCGCAAAACAGTGTATCGAGGCCAGAGGAGACTACTTTGAATAAATAAACTCGGAGTTATCAAAACAAAGCTCCTGTCGTTTTTACTATTATTATTATTATTTCTTATTAAAATATAATTTAAATTATAGATTTAAGAATATGAACAAACATACACACTTCCTTTGTTTAAACTTTACTGCTTTATAAGCAATTGCAATTAATTACGACAAGAATTGTAAATTGAATATTGCCAAGTAATCATAATTTTGCTGTAAACAAAATTAAGCAATTATTAAAAAGACCAATGAACTATTTTTCTAAGAATTATAAATTGAATATTGTAAATATTGTCAAGTAATCATAATTTTGTTGAAAACAAAATTAATAAAAGACTAACGAACTATTAAGCAATTTTCCAAGAATTTTCCATCAATCAAATATTTATTATAAATAAGAAACTTTAAAGAAATAAAGTTCAGTTATCAGCTATCAGTGATAAACTCAACAAACTAAAACCCAAGTGTTTTTTTATAAACAACCAGGTAAAAACCTGTTTTTTCTGTACCTCAGCGCTTATTAAGGTTTTAGATAATATGTAAAGCCAATTCTTACATTTAGAATAGTTTAATATGATATTGCAAACCTGCAAAATGTTCGCGCCTAAAATCAGTTCATGTGTCAACTCGATACGACGATCAGCAGTTTCCGGCTTTGCCGCGATAAAAATTCGGTTCTACGATTTTTTTTCCTGATTCTCATATGATGATATGATCAAGTATCCCTTGATATTCTTAATACGAAATATCTCTAAAGTTCTGCAAAGAGAATGGGATTATATTATTAACACTGCCACCCCACTGTAGCCGTAAGCTACAGCCTCTTGATGTTGGAGTCTTTGGGCCTTTCAAAAATGCATATGACCGGGCTGTTTATGAATGGATGTCAAAAAACCCGGGAAGAGTTATAACAATATATGATGTCTCATATATTATTGGAAAAGCATATCCTCTTGCATTTACTGCAACAAATATTTTAAATAGTTTAAAAAAAAACAGGTATACAACCTGTTGATCGATTTATATTCACTGATGATGACTTTCTCTGTGCATATGTTACAGACCGCCCTGAGCATGAGCTTTCTCAAGTCACAACTATAGAAAATTGCACAGAAAAAGACAATAATAAACAAAACAATAGTCCACTACTGCTTGAGCATCAAAGTGAATCAAACCAGACGCAGTGTGAAGAGGCAAGGCCACCTGACTTGCTTGATATCCATTCCCAATTTGCACAAAATGAGGAAGCAGTAACAAGTTGTACTTCACTCCCGGGGCCATCTAACTTCTCTGATTGCTGTGATCAAGTAATTTAGGATGAAAAACCAGGACCCAGTTCTGCTTCACATCAAAGGGAAGAATCAAGCTTCCTTGTTAGTCCTACTGAAGTTATACCCTTTCCAAAAGCTGGTCCAAGAAGCGCAGTTAATAGAAAAGGGAAGAAAAAGTTAAAATCTGCAATTTTAACTGACACACCAGTCAAACAAGACTTAGAAACAGAGCTAAAATTAAGAGAGGAAAAGAAGAAACAAAAGGCAGACAAGACTAACAAAAAAACTCTTAAAGACAAGAAACCTAAGGAGAGGGTAAAGGAAAAGAGTGTTTTCATCTTCTTATAGTGAAGGGGAACTCTCGGTTAGAGAATCTGAAGATCCTTTAAATGAATTTGAAGAAGAATTTGAGGAGTTAAAGGCAGTGAATTCAGACAATTTAAAAAAGGGGAAATTCATTGTTGTGCGTTTTAAAGGAGGCAAGAGAATGTCGTCAATATACCGGTACTTATGCATAATTGACCAGGTATATTATGACGATCTTGGTTGTCGCGTTATTTCTTTGAAATGTGCGGATGAAACTAAAAAATTGTTCTCGTTAATAGAATCTGATGTCAGCGATGTTGAATTTGAAGACATTATTGGATTAGTTCCAGATCCAAATATTATTTTAAAAGGTGAAAGAATGTATTATTCCTTCATAAAGGCTCTGGATATATTTGAAAGTATTTAAGATAACCGACTGCATTTTGAAATAAATATTATTTAATCTGTGATCAAGTATCCCTTGTTTATGCTCAAGTATCCCACTATTGGGGACACTTGATCATTTTGCACTATTTTTTAAATAATAATAATAAAATAATTTGCCCACCTATTTAAAAACTAACGTGATAAAAATAATGTGCTGGAATGTTGTCACTTTCGTGAGTTGTCATTATTGTTATCTAATTTATTCAGAAATTCATAAATATTGACCTAAACCAAAACTATGATCAACTATCCCCCACTTCCCCTACGTATACATATATTTATTTTTACCTTTTCTCTCCTCTTCTATTTCTATACTTTCACAACTTCAATATTAAATATATTTTATATCCTACTGAGTCCCTCTGCTAACTCCACAAACATTACCTTTATGTGTACTTACACTATGTTGTTATTAAGAAAAGAAGTCATGAGTTCAAACACGGTAAAATAACTTTTTGGTTGTGTGTTTGATAAACAAATAAATAAGATAAAAAAATAAAAAGTATAAATATTGAAATTTTTTAATACAGTATAAATAATGCATAAGAAAAGCAAATTTGTAAAACAACAAACAGAGTAAGTTAAAGCAAACTAAAAATAAAAATAGTGGTTAACGAAGGTAACCATTACTTTTTTTAACTTAAAAATAGTTATCAATAGTATTTACTTTAAAATATCTCAAACAAAAAAGTTCAAAACTCAAATATTCAACGAAGAATCTCTCTTACCAACAAGTGTCACTTTGGACTAAGCAGGCAATTGAGTAGTAAAGTCCTCTCTCGACGAATAAAACTAACACTCCACAAAGCTCTCGTCATGACCGCCCTAATATCCGATAAAGCGTCGCTTGGAGTGTATGAGAGAAAGATTCTGCGGAAAATTTTTGGACCTTTGCACGTTGGCGACGGCGAATATCGCAGGTCATGTCGTCCGAATGCATACAAACTTCCAAAGTATTCGATGCGGTACTAGCTGGTGGTAGTAGAGGAAGAGGAAGGCCTCCTCTACGTTGAAACGATTAGATGGAGGAGGACTTGGCTTAACATGGTGTGCCCAACTGGCGCCGGTTAGAGATGAGAAAGAAACGATAAGTAAGCTGGGTTAAACTCGGTCAAAATCGCGTAAGCGGTTATCTAACCAATTAAGAAGAAGAAGTACATTCAAAGTTTCTAATGAACCTTGATAATGTGAAGCTTTTTCATAAGTACATATATATGGTCTTGCCACAAATTCTGTGACAAATTTTACAATGCATACGACGAGAACAAATTCGCAAACAAAGTTCCGTTGTTTTTGCTTTCGTTCGTATGCATTGTTTACTGATAAATTATAGTCAGTTTGGTGGGACATTTCGTTTGTTAACAATGGAGTGGAAAGCTAAGGAAAAGTGATTGCATTACGTAAGTGTGGTAAAAGTGCAAGTGAGATTTACGAATTGCTGAAAAAACTTAATATTTCGAGAATTTTTGTTTACCACACGATCAATCGTTTTGCCCAAACGTCTGAAGCGACAGACAGAAAAAGAAGTGAAGTCCTCGCGTGGCCCGAATCAGTGCAGCCGTTTGAGAAAGTATTTGTAGAAATCCCTTTAGGAAACAGAAAATCATGTCCAATTAAATTAATGTATGGACCAGATCCATGCCAAGACTAATTAGAGATAATCTCACATGAAACCCTTTCTTCGCTCAACAGATCATCTCTTGTCAATGTGCTCGAGTAAAATTGGACTCAACAGATGCAAGCAGCTTCTTCGGTGACACTTGAAAATATTCTCTTCACAGATGAAACAATTTTCACTGTTGAAGAAAACTTTCATAAGCGAAACGACAAAATCTATGCTAATACTTCTAAAGACGCAAAATTGTTGTTCCAAGGGTTCAGCACAGCTACCATCCAGCCTCCGTAATGGTTTGGCGTTACATTTCTTCATTTCTGCGAAAAAGGGGTTAATACCAGGGCAAAAGTGTACCTGTAGGATATCTCAGAAGGCGCGGGGAAGCAGTTGATCAGAATATTGGCCGTCCGGAAGTCAGAAGTGGAGGACATGGCTTGTCGAAAACCTCACAAAAATTGGGAGAGTCTTAAACAATCTTTGGTTCGAGCAGTGACGTCAATATATATGGAAACAGTGTGTGCTGCTACAGCTGAATGACCTAATCGTTTGAAGGCTTGTGTAAAAGCAAATGATGACCTTTTAAAATGAAAATTTAAAAGTAGTTTTTTTTAATATTTACAAGATTAAATAAAACTAACTTCAGTAATAAAAGTACCATTTCCTGTCTATAATGGACTTAACTTCTAACAGAACTTATGCCAGGACTAAGTATATAAATATATACAATATAGTATATTGGTAATGGCTAGGGGGTCGGTTTTGAATCATAACAGGAACAATGTTCTTTTATGCGAAAGTTGTACCAATTACCAGCTATTACATATATTTAAGAATTATAGAAGAGAAGCCGCTAGAGCCATTAAACAACAAAAGCTTAAATATTATGAGTATCAATTTAGCACGGCAATAGGTTCCAAAAAAACTTGGAAATGTATTCGTATATAAAAGGTGAAGTCCAAAGTAAATAGGACTGTCTTCATAAAAACGTTTTTGATGGCGCCATCTTTTTAGAACGTTGTGCGTTGGAAGTTACATCCCTAGCTGACTTCCAGTGAAAGCTTGGTGACATTGGGTACAGTGAACCTAAGTTATTGCGTCTAAAGTGTCAGTATGTTTATGCCATCGGTACTAAAATAAGTTTCGAACAAAGAGCTATGGTAATATCAAATTGTGTTTTAAAATCTGTAAAACGTTTACCGAAACATTTGAATTGATGAAAAAAGTTTAAAGCGATGATTGTCTATCTCGTGCCAGAGTTCATGAGTGGTTTACACCTTTCAAAGATGGTTGTGAGGTCATAAACGACAATAAACATACGGGCCGCCCAAAATCAGTAATCATCGAAAACTCCATCGAAGTTGTTCGTAAATTTATCAAAAATTAACCGAAATCATCGTAGAAATTCATGGAATCGGAGTTGAATATCTCCAAAGCATCGATTTATCGCATTTTAACACGTGTACGTTTCATTCCGTACAAGTTAACTGAGGACCGAAAATTGCTCAGAATTCAACATTCGAAAGACCTCATTAAAGAGGCGAGAAAAGACGAGAACTCTTTTACAGCATTGTAACTGGTGATGAAACGTGGTGTTTCCAACATGAATCTGAAACTAAGCGTCAAAGTGCCGAATGGAAGGCCCCAGATGAACATCACCACCCAAAAAATTGCGTTTGAAGAAGTCCAAAATCAAGTCGATGCTCTTTTGTTTTTACGATTCCAAGGGAATTGTCCCCAAGGAGTTCGCGCCAACGGGCCAAACTGTCAATGCAATTTTCTTTCTTGTCGTTTTGAAGCGTTTGTTGCATCGGATTCGTCGAATTCGCCCTGAATACTGCGAAGCACGAAGCTGACGCTTATTGCATAATAGTGCATCATCTTATCGATCTACTTTTTTGACTAGAAAACGCATTTTAACTAACAATCACTCACTGTGTTCATTTGATATGGCTCTCTGTGACTTCTATCTATTCAGGAAACTGCATTTGGCCATGAAAGGAAAACGTGTTGCGTCCGTCGAGGCCATCCAAAAGACGTGTACCGGCATTCTGAAGGACATGACCTGAAACACTTTTTCGAAAAGCTTTTAGATAGCGCAAAACAGTGTATCGAGGCCAGAGGAGACTACTTTGAATAAATAAACTCGGAGTTATCAAAACAAAGCTCCTGTCGTTTTTACTATTATTATTATTATTTCTTATTAAAATATAATTTAAATTATAGATTTAAGAATATGAACAAACATACACACTTCCTTTGTTTAAACTTTACTGCTTTATAAGCAATTGCAATTAATTACGACAAGAATTGTAAATTGAATATTGCCAAGTAATCATAATTTTGCTGTAAACAAAATTAAGCAATTATTAAAAAGGCCAATGAACTATTTTTCCAAGAATTGTAAATTGAATATTGTAAATATTGTCAAGTTTACAAAAAAAATTAAGCAATTATTAAAAAGACCAATGAACTATTTTTCTAAGAATTATAAATTGAATATTGTAAATATTGTCAAGTAATCATAATTTTGTTGAAAACAAAATTAATAAAAGACTAACGAACTATTAAGCAATTTTCCAAGAATTTTCCATCAATCAAATATTTATTATAAATAAGAAACTTTAAAGAAATAAAGTTCAGTTATCAGCTATCAGTGATAAACTCAACAAACTAAAACCCAAGTGTTTTTTTATAAACAACCAGGTAAAAACCTGTTTTTTCTGTACCTCAGCGCTTATTAAGGTTTTAGATAATATGTAAAGCCAATTCTTACATTTAGAATAGTTTAATATGATATTGCAAACCTGCAAAATTTTCGCGCCTAAAATCAGTTCATGTGTCAACTCGATACGACGATCAGCAGTTTCCGGCTTTGCCGCGATAAAAATTCGGTTCTACGATTTTTTTTCCTGATTCTCATATGATGATATGATCAAGTATCCCTTGATATTCTTAATACAAAATATCTCTAAAGTTCTGCAAAGAGAATGGGATTATATTATTAATACTGCCACCCCACTGTAGCCGTAAGCTACAGCCTCTTGATGTTGGAGTCTTTGGGCCTTTCAAAAATGCATATGACCGGGCTGTTTATGAATGGATGTCAAAAAACCCGGGAAGAGTTATAACAATATATGATGTCTCATATATTATTGGAAAAGCATATCCTCTTGCATTTGCTGCAACAAATATTTTAAATAGTTAAAAAAAAACAGGTATACAACCTGTTGATCGATTTATATTCACTGATGATGACTTTCTCTGTGCATATGTTACAGACCGCCCTGAGCATGAGCTTTCTCAAGTCACAACTATAGAAAATTGCACAGAAAAAGACAATAATAAACAAAACAATAGTCCACTACTGCTTGAGCATCAAAGTGAATCAAACCAGACGCAGTGTGAAGAGGCAAGGCCACCTGACTTGCTTGATATCCATTCCCAATTTGCACAAAATGAGGAAGCAGTAACAAGTTGTACTTCACTCCCGGGGCCATCTAACTTCTCTGATTGCTGTGATCAAGTAATTTAGGATGAAAAACCAGGACCCAGTTCTGCTTCACATCAAAGGGAAGAATCAAGCTTCCTTGTTAGTCCTACTGAAGTTATACCCTTTCCAAAAGCTGGTCCAAGAAGCGCAGTTAATAGAAAAGGGAAGAAAAAGTTAAAATCTGCAATTTTAACTGACACACCAGTCAAACAAGACTTAGAAACAGAGCTAAAATTAAGAGAGGAAAAGAAGAAACAAAAGGCAGACAAGACTAACAAAAAAACTCTTAAAGACAAGAAACCTAAGGAGAGGGTAAAGGAAAAGAGTGTTTTCATCTTCTTATAGTGAAGGGGAACTCTCGGTTAGAGAATCTGAAGATCCTTTAAATGAATTTGAAGAAGAATTTGAGGAGTTAAAGGCAGTGAATTCAGACAATTTAAAAAAGGGGAAATTCATTGTTGTGCGTTTTAAAGGAGGCAAGAGAATGTCGTCAATATACCGGTACTTATGCATAATTGACCAGGTATATTATGACGATCTTGGTTGTCGCGTTATTTCTTTGAAATGTGCGGATGAAACTAAAAAATTGTTCTCGTTAATAGAATCTGATGTCAGCGATGTTGAATTTGAAGACATTATTGGATTAGTTCCAGATCCAAATATTATTTTAAAAGGTGAAAGAATGTATTATTCCTTCATAAAGGCTCTGGATATATTTGAAAGTATTTAAGATAACCGACTGCATTTTGAAATAAATATTATTTAATCTGTGATCAAGTATCCCTTGTTTATGCTCAAGTATCCCACTATTGGGGACACTTGATCATTTTGCACTATTTTTTAAATAATAATAATAAAATAATTTGCCCACCTATTTAAAAACTAACGTGATAAAAATAATGTGCTGGAATGTTGTCACTTTCGTGAGTTGTCATTATTGTTATCTAATTTATTCAGAAATTCATAAATATTGACCTAAACCAAAACTATGATCAACTATCCCCCACTTCCCCTACGTATACATATATTTATTTTTACCTTTTCTCTCCTCTTCTATTTCTATACTTTCACAACTTCAATATTAAATATATTTTATATCCTACTGAGTCCCTCTGCTAACTCCACAAACATTACCTTTATGTGTACTTACACTATGTTGTTATTAAGAAAAGAAGTCATGAGTTCAAACACGGTAAAATAACTTTTTGGTTGTGTGTTTGATAAACAAATAAATAAGATAAAAAAATAAAAAGTATAAATATTGAAATTTTTTAATACAGTATAAATAATGCATAAGAAAAGCAAATTTGTAAAACAACAAACAGAGTAAGTTAAAGCAAACTAAAAATAAAAATAGTGGTTAACGAAGGTAACCATTACTTTTTTTAACTTAAAAATAGTTATCAATAGTATTTACTTTAAAATATCTCAAACAAAAAAGTTCAAAACTCAAATATTCAACGAAGAATCTCTCTTACCAACAAGTGTCACTTTGGACTAAGCAGGCAATTGAGTAGTAAAGTCCTCTCTCGACGAATAAAACTAACACTCCACAAAGCTCTCGTCATGGCCGCCCTAATATCCGATAAAGCGTCGCTTGGAGTGTATGAGAGAAAGATTCTGCGGAAAATTTTTGGACCTTTGCACGTTGGCGACGGCGAATATCGCAGGTCATGTCGTCCGAATGCATACAAACTCCCAAAGTATTCGATGCGGTACTAGCTGGTGGTAGTAGAGGAAGAGGAAGGCCTCCTCTACGTTGAAACGATTAGATGGAGGAGGACTTGGCTTAACATGGTGTGCCCAACTGGCGCCGGTTAGAGATGAGAAAGAAACGATAAGTAAGCTGGGTTAAACTCGGTCAAAATCGCGTAAGCGGTTATCTAACCAATTAAGAAGAAGAAGTACATTCAAAGTTTCTAATGAACCTTGATAATGTGAAGCTTTTTCATAAGTACATATATATGGTCTTGCCACAAATTCTGTGACAAATTTTACAATGCATACGACGAGAACAAATTCGCAAACAAAGTTCCGTTGTTTTTGCTTTCGTTCGTATGCATTGTTTACTGATAAATTATAGTCAGTTTGGTGGGACATTTCGTTTATTAACAATGGAGTGGAAAGCTAAGGAAAAGTGATTGCATTACGTAAGTGTGGTAAAAGTGCAAGTGAGATTTACGAATTGCTGAAAAAACTTAATATTTCGAGAATTTTTGTTTACCACACGATCAATCGTTTTGCCCAAACGTCTGAAGCGACAGACAGAAAAAGAAGTGAAGTCCTCGCGTGGCCCGAATCAGTGCAGCCGTTTGAGAAAGTATTTGTAGAAATCCCTTTAGGAAACAGAAAATCATGTCCAATTAAATTAATGTATGGACCAGATCCATGCCAAGACTAATTAGAGATAATCTCACATGAAACCCTTTCTTCGCTCAACAGATCATCTTTTGTCAATGTGCTCGAATAAAATTGGACTCAACAGATGCAAGCAGCTTCTTCGGTGACACTTGAAAATATTCTCTTCACAGATGAAACAATTTTCACTGTTGAAGAAAACTTTCATAAGCGAAACGACAAAATCTATGCTAATACTTCTAAAGACGCAAAATTGTTGTTCCAAGGGTTCAGCACAGCTACCATCCAGCCTCCGTAATGGTTTGGCGTTACATTTCTTCATTTCTGCGAAAAAGGGGTTAATACCAGGGCAAAAGTGTACCTGTAGGATATCTCAGAAGGCGCGGGGAAGCAGTTGATCAGAATATTGGCCGTCCGGAAGTCAGAAGTGGAGGACATGGCTTGTCGAAAACCTCACAAAAATTGGGAGAGTCTTAAACAATCTTTGGTTCGAGCAGTGACGTCAATATATATGGAAACAGTGTGTGCTGCTACAGCTGAATGACCTAATCGTTTGAAGGCTTGTGTAAAAGCAAATGATGACCTTTTAAAATGAAAATTTAAAAGTAGTTTTTTTTAATATTTACAAGATTAAATAAAATTAACTTCAGTAATAAAAGTACCATTTCCTGTCTATAATGGACTTAACTTCTAACAGAACTTATGCCAGGACTAAGTATATAAATATATACAATATAGTATATTGGTAATGGCTAGGGGGTCGGTTTTGAATCATAACAGGAACAATGTTCTTTTATGCGAAAGTTGTACCAATTACCAGCTATTACATATATTTAAGAATTATAGAAGAGAAGCCGCTAGAGCCATTAAACAACAAAAGCTTAAATATTATGAGTATCAATTTAGCACGGCAATAGGTTCCAAAAAAACTTGGAAATGTATTCGTATATACAAGGTGAAGTCCAAAGTAAATAGGACTGTCTTCATAAAAACGTTTTTGATGGCGCCATCTTTTTAGAACTTTGTGCGTTGGAAGTTACATCCCTAGCTGACTTCCAGTGAAAGCTTGGTAACATTCGGTACAGTGAACCTAAGTTATTGCGTCTAAAGTGTCAGTATGTTTATGCCATCGGTACTAAAATAAGTTTCGAACAAAGAGCTATGGTAATATCAAATTTTGTTTTAAAATCTGTAAAGCGTTTACCGAAACATTTGAATTGATGAAAAAAGTTTAAAGCGATGATTGTCTATCTCGTGCCAGAGTTCATGAGTGGTTTACACCTTTCAAAGATGGTTGTGAGGTCATAAACGGCAATAAACATACGGGCCGCCCAAAATCAGTAATCACCGAAAACTCCATCGAAGTTGTTCGTAAATTTATCAAAAATTAACCGAAATCATCGTAGAAATTCATGGAATCGGAGTTGAATATCTCCAAAGCATCGATTTATCGCATTTTAACACGTGTACGTTTCATTCCGTACAAGTTAACTGAGGACCGAAAATTGCTCAGAATTCAACATTCGAAAGACCTCATTAAAGAGGCGAGAAAAGACGAGAACTCTTTTACACCATTGTAACTGGTGATGAAACGTGGTGTTTCCAACATGAATCTGAAACTAAGCGTCAAAGTGCCGAATGGAAGGCCCCAGATGAACACCACCACCCAAAAAATTGCGTTTGAAGAAGTCCAAAATCAAGTCGATGCTCTTTTGTTTTTACGATTCCAAGGGAATTGTCCCCAAGGAGTTCGCGCCAACGGGCCAAACTGTCAATGCAATTTTCTTTCTTGTCGTTTTGAAGCGTTTGTTGCATCGGATTCGTCGAATTCGCCCTGAATACTGCGAAGCACGAAGCTGACGCTTATTGCATAATAGTGCATCATCTTATCGATCTACTTTTTTGACTAGAAAACGCATTTTAACTAACAATCACTCACTGTGTTCATTTGATATGGCTCTCTGTGACTTCTATCTATTCAGGAAACTGCATTTGGCCATGAAAGGAAAACGTGTTGCGTCCGTCGAGGCCATCCAAAAGACTTGTACCGGCATTCTGAAGGACATGACCTGAAACACTTTTTCGAAAAGCTTTTAGATAGCGCAAAACAGTGTATCGAGGCCAGAGGAGACTACTTTGAATAAATAAACTCGGAGTTATCAAAACAAAGCTCCTGTCGTTTTTACTATTATTATTATTATTTCTTATTAAAATATAATTTAAATTATAGATTTAAGAATATGAACAAACATACACACTTCCTTTGTTTAAACTTTACTGCTTTATAAGCAATTGCAATTAATTACGACAAGAATTGTAAATTGAATATTGCCAAGTAATCATAATTTTGCTGTAAACAAAATTAAGCAATTATTAAAAAGACCAATGAACTATTTTTCTAAGAATTATAAATTGAATATTGTAAATATTGTCAAGTAATCATAATTTTGTTGAAAACAAAATTAATAAAAGACTAACGAACTATTAAGCAATTTTCCAAGAATTTTCCATCAATCAAATATTTATTATAAATAAGAAACTTTAAAGAAATAAAGTTCAGTTATCAGCTATCAGTGATAAACTCAACAAACTAAAACCCAAGTGTTTTTTTATAAACAACCAGGTAAAAACCTGTTTTTTCTGTACCTCAGCGCTTATTAAGGTTTTAGATAATATGTAAAGCCAATTCTTACATTTAGAATAGTTTAATATGATATTGCAAACCTGCAAAATGTTCGCGCCTAAAATCAGTTCATGTGTCAACTCGATACGACGATCAGCAGTTTCCGGCTTTGCCGCGATAAAAATTCGGTTCTACGATTTTTTTTCCTGATTCTCATATGATGATATGATCAAGTATCCCTTGATATTCTTAATACGAAATATCTCTAAAGTTCTGCAAAGAGAATGGGATTATATTATTAACACTGCCACCCCACTGTAGCCGTAAGCTACAGCCTCTTGATGTTGGAGTCTTTGGGCCTTTCAAAAATGCATATGACCGGGCTGTTTATGAATGGATGTCAAAAAACCCGGGAAGAGTTATAACAATATATGATGTCTCATATATTATTGGAAAAGCATATCCTCTTGCATTTACTGCAACAAATATTTTAAATAGTTTAAAAAAAAACAGGTATACAACCTGTTGATCGATTTATATTCACTGATGATGACTTTCTCTGTGCATATGTTACAGACCGCCCTGAGCATGAGCTTTCTCAAGTCACAACTATAGAAAATTGCACAGAAAAAGACAATAATAAACAAAACAATAGTCCACTACTGCTTGAGCATCAAAGTGAATCAAACCAGACGCAGTGTGAAGAGGCAAGGCCACCTGACTTGCTTGATATCCATTCCCAATTTGCACAAAATGAGGAAGCAGTAACAAGTTGTACTTCACTCCCGGGGCCATCTAACTTCTCTGATTGCTGTGATCAAGTAATTTAGGATGAAAAACCAGGACCCAGTTCTGCTTCACATCAAAGGGAAGAATCAAGCTTCCTTGTTAGTCCTACTGAAGTTATACCCTTTCCAAAAGCTGGTCCAAGAAGCGCAGTTAATAGAAAAGGGAAGAAAAAGTTAAAATCTGCAATTTTAACTGACACACCAGTCAAACAAGACTTAGAAACAGAGCTAAAATTAAGAGAGGAAAAGAAGAAACAAAAGGCAGACAAGACTAACAAAAAAACTCTTAAAGACAAGAAACCTAAGGAGAGGGTAAAGGAAAAGAGTGTTTTCATCTTCTTATAGTGAAGGGGAACTCTCGGTTAGAGAATCTGAAGATCCTTTAAATGAATTTGAAGAAGAATTTGAGGAGTTAAAGGCAGTGAATTCAGACAATTTAAAAAAGGGGAAATTCATTGTTGTGCGTTTTAAAGGAGGCAAGAGAATGTCGTCAATATACCGGTACTTATGCATAATTGACCAGGTATATTATGACGATCTTGGTTGTCGCGTTATTTCTTTGAAATGTGCGGATGAAACTAAAAAATTGTTCTCGTTAATAGAATCTGATGTCAGCGATGTTGAATTTGAAGACATTATTGGATTAGTTCCAGATCCAAATATTATTTTAAAAGGTGAAAGAATGTATTATTCCTTCATAAAGGCTCTGGATATATTTGAAAGTATTTAAGATAACCGACTGCATTTTGAAATAAATATTATTTAATCTGTGATCAAGTATCCCTTGTTTATGCTCAAGTATCCCACTATTGGGGACACTTGATCATTTTGCACTATTTTTTAAATAATAATAATAAAATAATTTGCCCACCTATTTAAAAACTAACGTGATAAAAATAATGTGCTGGAATGTTGTCACTTTCGTGAGTTGTCATTATTGTTATCTAATTTATTCAGAAATTCATAAATATTGACCTAAACCAAAACTATGATCAACTATCCCCCACTTCCCCTACGTATACATATATTTATTTTTACCTTTTCTCTCCTCTTCTATTTCTATACTTTCACAACTTCAATATTAAATATATTTTATATCCTACTGAGTCCCTCTGCTAACTCCACAAACATTACCTTTATGTGTACTTACACTATGTTGTTATTAAGAAAAGAAGTCATGAGTTCAAACACGGTAAAATAACTTTTTGGTTGTGTGTTTGATAAACAAATAAATAAGATAAAAAAATAAAAAGTATAAATATTGAAATTTTTTAATACAGTATAAATAATGCATAAGAAAAGCAAATTTGTAAAACAACAAACAGAGTAAGTTAAAGCAAACTAAAAATAAAAATAGTGGTTAACGAAGGTAACCATTACTTTTTTTAACTTAAAAATAGTTATCAATAGTATTTACTTTAAAATATCTCAAACAAAAAAGTTCAAAACTCAAATATTCAACGAAGAATCTCTCTTACCAACAAGTGTCACTTTGGACTAAGCAGGCAATTGAGTAGTAAAGTCCTCTCTCGACGAATAAAACTAACACTCCACAAAGCTCTCGTCATGACCGCCCTAATATCCGATAAAGCGTCGCTTGGAGTGTATGAGAGAAAGATTCTGCGGAAAATTTTTGGACCTTTGCACGTTGGCGACGGCGAATATCGCAGGTCATGTCGTCCGAATGCATACAAACTTCCAAAGTATTCGATGCGGTACTAGCTGGTGGTAGTAGAGGAAGAGGAAGGCCTCCTCTACGTTGAAACGATTAGATGGAGGAGGACTTGGCTTAACATGGTGTGCCCAACTGGCGCCGGTTAGAGATGAGAAAGAAACGATAAGTAAGCTGGGTTAAACTCGGTCAAAATCGCGTAAGCGGTTATCTAACCAATTAAGAAGAAGAAGTACATTCAAAGTTTCTAATGAACCTTGATAATGTGAAGCTTTTTCATAAGTACATATATATGGTCTTGCCACAAATTCTGTGACAAATTTTACAATGCATACGACGAGAACAAATTCGCAAACAAAGTTCCGTTGTTTTTGCTTTCGTTCGTATGCATTGTTTACTGATAAATTATAGTCAGTTTGGTGGGACATTTCGTTTGTTAACAATGGAGTGGAAAGCTAAGGAAAAGTGATTGCATTACGTAAGTGTGGTAAAAGTGCAAGTGAGATTTACGAATTGCTGAAAAAACTTAATATTTCGAGAATTTTTGTTTACCACACGATCAATCGTTTTGCCCAAACGTCTGAAGCGACAGACAGAAAAAGAAGTGAAGTCCTCGCGTGGCCCGAATCAGTGCAGCCGTTTGAGAAAGTATTTGTAGAAATCCCTTTAGGAAACAGAAAATCATGTCCAATTAAATTAATGTATGGACCAGATCCATGCCAAGACTAATTAGAGATAATCTCACATGAAACCCTTTCTTCGCTCAACAGATCATCTCTTGTCAATGTGCTCGAGTAAAATTGGACTCAACAGATGCAAGCAGCTTCTTCGGTGACACTTGAAAATATTCTCTTCACAGATGAAACAATTTTCACTGTTGAAGAAAACTTTCATAAGCGAAACGACAAAATCTATGCTAATACTTCTAAAGACGCAAAATTGTTGTTCCAAGGGTTCAGCACAGCTACCATCCAGCCTCCGTAATGGTTTGGCGTTACATTTCTTCATTTCTGCGAAAAAGGGGTTAATACCAGGGCAAAAGTGTACCTGTAGGATATCTCAGAAGGCGCGGGGAAGCAGTTGATCAGAATATTGGCCGTCCGGAAGTCAGAAGTGGAGGACATGGCTTGTCGAAAACCTCACAAAAATTGGGAGAGTCTTAAACAATCTTTGGTTCGAGCAGTGACGTCAATATATATGGAAACAGTGTGTGCTGCTACAGCTGAATGACCTAATCGTTTGAAGGCTTGTGTAAAAGCAAATGATGACCTTTTAAAATGAAAATTTAAAAGTAGTTTTTTTAATATTTACAAGATTAAATAAAACTAACTTCAGTAATAAAAGTACCATTTCCTGTCTATAATGGACTTAACTTCTAACAGAACTTATGCCAGGACTAAGTATATAAATATATACAATATAGTATATTGGTAATGGCTAGGGGGTCGGTTTTGAATCATAACAGGAACAATGTTCTTTTATGCGAAAGTTGTACCAATTACCAGCTATTACATATATTTAAGAATTATAGAAGAGAAGCCGCTAGAGCCATTAAACAACAAAAGCTTAAATATTATGAGTATCAATTTAGCACGGCAATAGGTTCCAAAAAAACTTGGAAATGTATTCGTATATAAAAGGTGAAGTCCAAAGTAAATAGGACTGTCTTCATAAAAACGTTTTTGATGGCGCCATCTTTTTAGAACGTTGTGCGTTGGAAGTTACATCCCTAGCTGACTTCCAGTGAAAGCTTGGTGACATTGGGTACAGTGAACCTAAGTTATTGCGTCTAAAGTGTCAGTATGTTTATGCCATCGGTACTAAAATAAGTTTCGAACAAAGAGCTATGGTAATATCAAATTGTGTTTTAAAATCTGTAAAACGTTTACCGAAACATTTGAATTGATGAAAAAAGTTTAAAGCGATGATTGTCTATCTCGTGCCAGAGTTCATGAGTGGTTTACACCTTTCAAAGATGGTTGTGAGGTCATAAACGACAATAAACATACGGGCCGCCCAAAATCAGTAATCATCGAAAACTCCATCGAAGTTGTTCGTAAATTTATCAAAAATTAACCGAAATCATCGTAGAAATTCATGGAATCGGAGTTGAATATCTCCAAAGCATCGATTTATCGCATTTTAACACGTGTACGTTTCATTCCGTACAAGTTAACTGAGGACCGAAAATTGCTCAGAATTCAACATTCGAAAGACCTCATTAAAGAGGCGAGAAAAGACGAGAACTCTTTTACAGCATTGTAACTGGTGATGAAACGTGGTGTTTCCAACATGAATCTGAAACTAAGCGTCAAAGTGCCGAATGGAAGGCCCCAGATGAACATCACCACCCAAAAAATTGCGTTTGAAGAAGTCCAAAATCAAGTCGATGCTCTTTTGTTTTTACGATTCCAAGGGAATTGTCCCCAAGGAGTTCGCGCCAACGGGCCAAACTGTCAATGCAATTTTCTTTCTTGTCGTTTTGAAGCGTTTGTTGCATCGGATTCGTCGAATTCGCCCTGAATACTGCGAAGCACGAAGCTGACGCTTATTGCATAATAGTGCATCATCTTATCGATCTACTTTTTTGACTAGAAAACGCATTTTAACTAACAATCACTCACTGTGTTCATTTGATATGGCTCTCTGTGACTTCTATCTATTCAGGAAACTGCATTTGGCCATGAAAGGAAAACGTGTTGCGTCCGTCGAGGCCATCCAAAAGACGTGTACCGGCATTCTGAAGGACATGACCTGAAACACTTTTTCGAAAAGCTTTTAGATAGCGCAAAACAGTGTATCGAGGCCAGAGGAGACTACTTTGAATAAATAAACTCGGAGTTATCAAAACAAAGCTCCTGTCGTTTTTACTATTATTATTATTATTTCTTATTAAAATATAATTTAAATTATAGATTTAAGAATATGAACAAACATACACACTTCCTTTGTTTAAACTTTACTGCTTTATAAGCAATTGCAATTAATTACGACAAGAATTGTAAATTGAATATTGCCAAGTAATCATAATTTTGCTGTAAACAAAATTAAGCAATTATTAAAAAGGCCAATGAACTATTTTTCCAAGAATTGTAAATTGAATATTGTAAATATTGTCAAGTTTACAAAAAAAATTAAGCAATTATTAAAAAGACCAATGAACTATTTTTCTAAGAATTATAAATTGAATATTGTAAATATTGTCAAGTAATCATAATTTTGTTGAAAACAAAATTAATAAAAGACTAACGAACTATTAAGCAATTTTCCAAGAATTTTCCATCAATCAAATATTTATTATAAATAAGAAACTTTAAAGAAATAAAGTTCAGTTATCAGCTATCAGTGATAAACTCAACAAACTAAAACCCAAGTGTTTTTTTATAAACAACCAGGTAAAAACCTGTTTTTTCTGTACCTCAGCGCTTATTAAGGTTTTAGATAATATGTAAAGCCAATTCTTACATTTAGAATAGTTTAATATGATATTGCAAACCTGCAAAATTTTCGCGCCTAAAATCAGTTCATGTGTCAACTCGATACGACGATCAGCAGTTTCCGGCTTTGCCGCGATAAAAATTCGGTTCTACGATTTTTTTTCCTGATTCTCATATGATGATATGATCAAGTATCCCTTGATATTCTTAATACAAAATATCTCTAAAGTTCTGCAAAGAGAATGGGATTATATTATTAATACTGCCACCCCACTGTAGCCGTAAGCTACAGCCTCTTGATGTTGGAGTCTTTGGGCCTTTCAAAAATGCATATGACCGGGCTGTTTATGAATGGATGTCAAAAAACCCGGGAAGAGTTATAACAATATATGATGTCTCATATATTATTGGAAAAGCATATCCTCTTGCATTTACTGCAACAAATATTTTAAATAGTTTAAAAAAAACAGGTATACAACCTGTTGATCGATTTATATTCACTGATGATGACTTTCTCTGTGCATATGTTACAGACCGCCCTGAGCATGAGCTTTCTCAAGTCACAACCATAGAAAATTGCACAGAAAAAGACAATAATAAACAAAACAATAGTCCACTACTGCTTGAGCATCAAAGTGAATCAAACCAGACGCAGTGTGAAGAGGCAAGGCCACCTGACTTGCTTGATATCCATTCCCAATTTGCACAAAATGAGGAAGCAGTAACAAGTTGTACTTCACTCCCGGGGCCATCTAACTTCTCTGATTGCTGTGATCAAGTAATTTAGGATGAAAAACCAGGACCCAGTTCTGCTTCACATCAAAGGGAAGAATCAAGCTTCCTTGTTAGTCCTACTGAAGTTATACCCTTTCCAAAAGCTGGTCCAAGAAGCGCAGTTAATAGAAAAGGGAAGAAAAAGTTAAAATCTGCAATTTTAACTGACACACCAGTCAAACAAGACTTAGAAACAGAGCTAAAATTAAGAGAGGAAAAGAAGAAACAAAAGGCAGACAAGACTAACAAAAAAACTCTTAAAGACAAGAAACCTAAGGAGAGGGTAAAGGAAAAGAGTGTTTTCATCTTCTTATAGTGAAGGGGAACTTTCGGTTAGAGAATCTGAAGATTCTTTAAATGAATTTGAAGAAGAATTTGAGGAGTTAAAGGCAGTGAATTCAGACAATTTAAAAAAGGGGAAATTCATTGTTGTGCGTTTTAAAGGAGGCAAGAGAATGTCGTCAATATACCGGTACTTATGCATAATTGACCAGGTATATTATGACGATCTTGGTTGTCGCGTTATTTCTTTGAAATGTGCGGATGAAACTAAAAAATTGTTCTCGTTAATAGAATCTGATGTCAGCGATGTTGAATTTGAAGACATTATTGGATTAGTTCCAGATCCAAATATTATTTTAAAAGGTGAAAGAATGTATTATTCCTTCATAAAGGCTCTGGATATATTTGAAAGTATTTAAGATAACCGACTGCATTTTGAAATAAATATTATTTAATCTGTGATCAAGTATCCCTTGTTTATGCTCAAGTATCCCACTATTGGGGACACTTGATCATTTTGCACTATTTTTTAAATAATAATAATAAAATAATTTGCCCACCTATTTAAAAACTAACGTGATAAAAATAATGTGCTGGAATGTTGTCACTTTCGTGAGTTGTCATTATTGTTATCTAATTTATTCAGAAATTCATAAATATTGACCTAAACCAAAACTATGATCAACTATCCCCCACTTCCCCTACGTATACATATATTTATTTTTACCTTTTCTCTCCTCTTCTATTTCTATACTTTCACAACTTCAATATTAAATATATTTTATATCCTACTGAGTCCCTCTGCTAACTCCACAAACATTACCTTTATGTGTACTTACACTATGTTGTTATTAAGAAAAGAAGTCATGAGTTCAAACACGGTAAAATAACTTTTTGGTTGTGTGTTTGATAAACAAATAAATAAGATAAAAAAATAAAAAGTATAAATATTGAAATTTTTTAATACAGTATAAATAGTGCATAAGAAAAGCAAATTTGTAAAACAACAAACAGAGTAAGTTAAAGCAAAGCAAAAATAAAAATAGTGGTTAACGAAGGTAACCATTACTTTTTTTAACTTAAAAATAGTTATCAATAGTATTTACTTTAAAATATCTCAAACAAAAAAGTTCAAAACTCAAATATTCAACGAAGAATCTCTCTTACCAACAAGTGTCACTTTGGACTAAGCAGGCAATTGAGTAGTAAAGTCCTCTCTCGACGAATAAAACTAACACTCCACAAAGCTCTCGTCATGGCCGTCCTAATATCCGATAAAGCGTCGCTTGGAGTGTATGAGAGAAAGATTCTGCGGAAAATTTTTGGACCTTTGCACGTTGGCGACGGCGAATATCGCAGGTCATGTCGTCCGAATGCATACAAACTCCCAAAGTATTCGATGCGGTACTAGCTGGTGGTAGTAGAGGAAGAGGAAGGCCTCCTCTACGTTGAAACGATTAGATGGAGGAGGACTTGGCTTAACATGGTGTGCCCAACTGGCGCCGGTTAGAGATGAGAAAGAAACGATAAGTAAGCTGGGTTAAACTCGGTCAAAATCGCGTAAGCGGTTATCTAACCAATTAAGAAGAAGAAGTACATTCAAAGTTTCTAATGAACCTTGATAATGTGAAGCTTTTTCATAAGTACATATATATGGTCTTGCCACAAATTCTGTGACAAATTTTACAATGCATACGACGAGAACAAATTCGCAAACAAAGTTCCGTTGTTTTTGCTTTCGTTCGTATGCATTGTTTACTGATAAATTATAGTCAGTTTGGTGGGACATTTCGTTTGTTAACAATGGAGTGGAAAGCTAAGGAAAAGTGATTGCATTACGTAAGTGTGGTAAAAGTGCAAGTGAGATTTACGAATTGCTGAAAAAACTTAATATTTCGAGAATTTTTGTTTACCACACGATCAATCGTTTTGCCCAAACGTCTGAAGCGACAGACAGAAAAAGAAGTGAAGTCCTCGCGTGGCCCGAATCAGTGCAGCCGTTTGAGAAAGTATTTGTAGAAATCCCTTTAGGAAACAGAAAATCATGTCCAATTAAATTAATGTATGGACCAGATCCATGCCAAGACTAATTAGAGATAATCTCACATGAAACCCTTTCTTCGCTCAACAGATCATCTCTTGTCAATGTGCTCGAGTAAAATTGGACTCAACAGATGCAAGCAGCTTCTTCGGTGACACGTGAAAATATTCTCTTCACAGATGAAACAATTTTCACTGTTGAAGAAAACTTTCATAAGCGAAACGACAAAATCTATGCTAATACTTCTAAAGACGCAAAATTGTTGTTCCAAGGGTTCAGCACAGCTACCATCCAGCCTCCGTAATGGTTTGGCGTTACATTTCTTCATTTCTGCGAAAAAGGGGTTAATACCAGGGCAAAAGTGTACCTGTAGGATATCTCAGAAGGCATGGGGAAGCAGTTGATCAGAATATTGGCCATCCGGAAGTCAGAAGTGGAGGACATGGCTTGTCGAAAACCTCACAAAAATTGGGAGAGTCTTAAACAATCTTTGGTTCGAGCAGTGACGTCAATATACATATATGGAAACAGTGTGTGCTGCTACAGCTGAATGACCTAATCGTTTGAAGGCTTGTGTAAAAGCAAATGGTGACCATTTAAAATGAAAATTTAAAAATAGTTTTTTTTAATATTTACAAGATTAAATAAAACTAACTTCAGTAATAAAAGTACCATTTCCTGTCTATAATGGACTTAACTTCTAACAGAACTTATGCCAGGACTAAGTATATAAATATATACAATATAGTATATTGGTAATGGCTAGGGGGTCGGTTTTGAATCATAACAGGAACAATGTTCTTTTATGCGAAAGTTGTACCAATTACCAGCTATTACATATATTTAAGAATTATAGAAGAGAAGCCGCTAGAGCCATTAAACAACAAAAGCTTAAATATTATGAGTATCAATTTAGCACGGCAATAGGTTCCAAAAAAACTTGGAAATGTATTCGTATATACAAGGTGAAGTCCAAAGTAAATAGGACTGTCTTCATAAAAACGTTTTTGATGGCGCCATCTTTTTAGAACTTTGTGCGTTGGAAGTTACATCCCTAGCTGACTTCCAGTGAAAGCTTGGTAACATTCGGTACAGTGAACCTAAGTTATTGCGTCTAAAGTGTCAGTATGTTTATGCCATCGGTACTAAAATAAGTTTCGAACAAAGAGCTATGGTAATATCAAATTTTGTTTTAAAATCTGTAAAGCGTTTACCGAAACATTTGAATTGATGAAAAAAGTTTAAAGCGATGATTGTCTATCTCGTGCCAGAGTTCATGAGTGGTTTACACCTTTCAAAGATGGTTGTGAGGTCATAAACGACAATAAACATACGGGCCGCCCAAAATCAGTAATCACCGAAAACTCCATCGAAGTTGTTCGTAAATTTATCAAAAATTAACCGAAATCATCGTAGAAATTCATGGAATCGGAGTTGAATATCTCCAAAGCATCGATTTATCGCATTTTAACACGTGTACGTTTCATTCCGTACAAGTTAACTGAGGACCGAAAATTGCTCAGAATTCAACATTCGAAAGACCTCATTAAAGAGGCGAGAAAAGACGAGAACTCTTTTACAGCATTGTAACTGGTGATGAAACGTGGTGTTTCCAACATGAATCTGAAACTAAGCGTCAAAGTGCCGAATGGAAGGCCCCAGATGAACACCACCACCCAAAAAATTGCGTTTGAAGAAGTCCAAAATCAAGTCGATGCTCTTTTGTTTTTACGATTCCAAGGGAATTGTCCCCAAGGAGTTCGCGCCAACGGGCCAAACTGTCAATGCAATTTTCTTTCTTGTCATTTTGAAGCGTTTGTTGCATCGGATTCGTCGAATTCGCCCTGAATACTGCGAAGCACGAAGCTGACGCTTATTGCATAATAGTGCATCATCTTATCGATCTACTTTTTTGACTAGAAAACGCATTTTAACTAACAATCACTCACTGTGTTCATTTGATATGGCTCTCTGTGACTTCTATCTATTCAGGAAACTGCATTTGGCCATGAAAGGAAAACGTGTTGCGTCCGTCGAGGCCATCCAAAAGACTTGTACCGGCATTCTGAAGGACATGACCTGAAACACTTTTTCGAAAAGCTTTTAGATAGCGCAAAACAGTGTATCGAGGCCAGAGGAAACTACTTTGAATAAATAAACTCGGAGTTATCAAAACAAAGCTCCTGTCGTTTTTACTATTATTATTATTATTTCTTATTAAAATATAATTTAAATTATAGATTTAAGAATATGAACAAACATACACACTTCCTTTGTTTAAACTTTACTGCTTTATAAGCAATTGCAATTAATTACGACAAGAATTGTAAATTGAATATTGCCAAGTAATCATAATTTTGCTGTAAACAAAATTAAGCAATTATTAAAAAGGCCAATGAACTATTTTTCCAAGAATTGTAAATTGAATATTGTAAATATTGTCAAGATTACAAAAAAAATTAAGCAATTATTAAAAAGACCAATGAACTATTTTTCTAAGAATTATAAATTGAATATTGTAAATATTGTCAAGTAATCATAATTTTGTTGAAAACAAAATTAATAAAAGACTAACGAACTATTAAGCAATTTTCCAAGAATTTTCCATCAATCAAATATTTATTATAAATAAGAAACTTTAAAGAAATAAAGTTCAGTTATCAGCTATCAGTGATAAACTCAACAAACTAAAACCCAAGTGTTTTTTTATAAACAACCAGGTAAAAACCTGTTTTTTCTGTACCTCAGCGCTTATTAAGGTTTTAGATAATATGTAAAGCCAATTCTTACATTTAGAATAGTTTAATATGATATTGCAAACCTGCAAAATTTTCGCGCCTAAAATCAGTTCATGTGTCAACTCGATACGACGATCAGCAGTTTCCGGCTTTGCCGCGATAAAAATTCGGTTCTACGATTTTTTTTCCTGATTCTCATATGATGATATGATCAAGTATCCCTTGATATTCTTAATACAAAATATCTCTAAAGTTCTGCAAAGAGAATGGGATTATATTATTAACACTGCCACCCCACTGTAGCCGTAAGCTACAGCCTCTTGATGTTGGAGTCTTTGGGCCTTTCAAAAATGCATATGACCGGGCTGTTTATGAATGGATGTCAAAAAACCCGGGAAGAGTTATAACAATATATGATGTCTCATATATTATTGGAAAAGCATATCCTCTTGCATTTACTGCAACAAATATTTTAAATAGTTTAAAAAAAACAGGTATACAACCTGTTGATCGATTTATATTCACTGATGATGACTTTCTCTGTGCATATGTTACAGACCGCCCTGAGCATGAGCTTTCTCAAGTCACAACCATAGAAAATTGCACAGAAAAAGACAATAATAAACAAAACAATAGTCCACTACTGCTTGAGCATCAAAGTGAATCAAACCAGACGCAGTGTGAAGAGGCAAGGCCACCTGACTTGCTTGATATCCATTCCCAATTTGCACAAAATGAGGAAGCAGTAACAAGTTGTACTTCACTCCCGGGGCCATCTAACTTCTCTGATTGCTGTGATCAAGTAATTTAGGATGAAAAACCAGGACCCAGTTCTGCTTCACATCAAAGGGAAGAATCAAGCTTCCTTGTTAGTCCTACTGAAGTTATACCCTTTCCAAAAGCTGGTCCAAGAAGCGCAGTTAATAGAAAAGGGAAGAAAAAGTTAAAATCTGCAATTTTAACTGACACACCAGTCAAACAAGACTTAGAAACAGAGAAAAAGAAGAAACAAAAGGCAGACAAGACTAACAAAAAAACTCTTAAAGACAAGAAACCTAAGGAGAGGGTAAAGGAAAAGAGTGTTTTCATCTTCTTATAGTGAAGGGGAACTTTCGGTTAGAGAATCTGAAGATTCTTTAAATGAATTTGAAGAAGAATTTGAGGAGTTAAAGGCAGTGAATTCAGACAATTTAAAAAAGGGGAAATTCATTGTTGTGCGTTTTAAAGGAGGCAAGAGAATGTCGTCAATATACCGGTACTTATACATAATTGACCAGGTATATTATGACGATCTTGGTTGTCGCGTTATTTCTTTGAAATGTGCGGATGAAACTAAAAAATTGTTCTCGTTAATAGAATCTGATGTCAGCGATGTTGAATTTGAAGACATTATTGGATTAGTTCCAGATCCAAATATTATTTTAAAAGGTGAAAGAATGTATTATTCCTTCATAAAGGCTCTGGATATATTTGAAAGTATTTAAGATAACCGACTGTATTTTGAAATAAATATTATTTAATCTGTGATCAAGTATCCCTTGTTTATGCTCAAGTATCCCACTATTGGGGACACTTGATCATTTTGCACTATTTTTTAAATAATAATAATAAAATAATTTGCCCACCTATTTAAAAACTAACGTGATAAAAATAATGTGCTGGAATGTTGTCACTTTCGTGAGTTGTCATTATTGTTATCTAATTTATTCAGAAATTCATAAATATTGACCTAAACCAAAACTATGATCAACTATCCCCCACTTCCCCTACGTATACATATATTTATTTTTACCTTTTCTCTCCTCTTCTATTTCTATACTTTCACAACTTCAATATTAAATATATTTTATATCCTACTGAGTCCCTCTGCTAACTCCACAAACATTACCTTTATGTGTACTTACACTATGTTGTTATTAAGAAAAGAAGTCATGAGTTCAAACACGGTAAAATAACTTTTTGGTTGTGTGTTTGATAAACAAATAAATAAGATAAAAAAATAAAAAGTATAAATATTGAACTTTTTTAATACAGTATAAATAGTGCATAAGAAAAGCAAATTTGTAAAACAACAAACAGAGTAAGTTAAAGCAAAGCAAAAATAAAAATAGTGGTTAACGAAGGTAACCATTACTTTTTTTAACTTAAAAATAGTTATCAATAGTATTTACTTTAAAATATCTCAAACAAAAAAGTTCAAAACTCAAATATTCAACGAAGAATCTCTCTTACCAACAAGTGTCACTTTGGACTAAGCAGGCAATTGAGTAGTAAAGTCCTCTCTCGACGAATAAAACTAACACTCCACAAAGCTCTCGTCATGACCGCCCTAATATCCGATAAAGCGTCGCTTGGAGTGTATGAGAGAAAGATTCTGCGGAAAATTTTTGGACCTTTGCACGTTGGCGACGGCGAATATCGCAGGTCATGTCGTCCGAATGCATACAAACTTCCAAAGTATTCGATGCGGTACTAGCTGGTGGTAGTAGAGGAAGAGGAAGGCCTCCTCTACGTTGAAACGATTAGATGGAGGAGGACTTGGCTTAACATGGTGTGCCCAACTGGCGCCGGTTAGAGATGAGAAAGAAACGATAAGTAAGCTGGGTTAAACTCGGTCAAAATCGCGTAAGCGGTTATCTAACCAATTAAGAAGAAGAAGTACATTCAAAGTTTCTAATGAACCTTGATAATGTGAAGCTTTTTCATAAGTACATATATATGGTCTTGCCACAAATTCTGTGACAAATTTTACAATGCATACGACGAGAACAAATTCGCAAACAAAGTTCCGTTGTTTTTGCTTTCGTTCGTATGCATTGTTTACTGATAAATTATAGTCAGTTTGGTGGGACATTTCGTTTGTTAACAATGGAGTGGAAAGCTAAGGAAAAGTGATTGCATTACGTAAGTGTGGTAAAAGTGCAAGTGAGATTTACGAATTGCTGAAAAAACTTAATATTTCGAGAATTTTTGTTTACCACACGATCAATCGTTTTGCCCAAACGTCTGAAGCGACAGACAGAAAAAGAAGTGAAGTCCTCGCGTGGCCCGAATCAGTGCAGCCGTTTGAGAAAGTATTTGTAGAAATCCCTTTAGGAAACAGAAAATCATGTCCAATTAAATTAATGTATGGACCAGATCCATGCCAAGACTAATTAGAGATAATCTCACATGAAACCCTTTCTTCGCTCAACAGATCATCTCTTGTCAATGTGCTCGAGTAAAATTGGACTCAACAGATGCAAGCAGCTTCTTCGGTGACACGTGAAAATATTCTCTTCACAGATGAAACAATTTTCACTGTTGAAGAAAACTTTCATAAGCGAAACGACAAAATCTATGCTAATACTTCTAAAGACGCAAAATTGTTGTTCCAAGGGTTCAGCACAGCTACCATCCAGCCTCCGTAATGGTTTGGCGTTACATTTCTTCATTTCTGCGAAAAAGGGGTTAATACCAGGGCAAAAGTGTACCTGTAGGATATCTCAGAAGGCATGGGGAAGCAGTTGATCAGAATATTGGCCATCCGGAAGTCAGAAGTGGAGGACATGGCTTGTCGAAAACCTCACAAAAATTGGGAGAGTCTTAAACAATCTTTGGTTCGAGCAGTGACGTCAATATACATATATGGAAACAGTGTGTGCTGCTACAGCTGAATGACCTAATCGTTTGAAGGCTTGTGTAAAAGCAAATGGTGACCATTTAAAATGAAAATTTAAAAATAGTTTTATATTTACAAGATTAAATAAAACTAACTTCAGTAATAAAAGTACCATTTCCTGTCTATAATGGACTTAACTTCTAACAGAACTTATGCCAGGACTGAGTATATAAATATATACAATATAGTATATTGGTAATGGCTAGGGGGTCGGTTTTGAATCACAACAGGAACAATGTTCTTTTATGCGAAAGTTGTACCAATTACCAGCTATTACATATATTTAAGAATTATAGAAGAGAAGCCGCTAGAGCCATTAAACAACAAAAGCTTAAATATTATGAGTATCAATTTAGCACGGCAATAGGTTCCAAAAAAACTTGGAAATGTATTCGTATATACAAGGTGAAGTCCAAAGTAAATAGGACTGTCTTCATAAAAACGTTTTTGATGGCGCCATCTTTTTAGAACTTTGTGCGTTGGAAGTTACATCCCTAGCTGACTTCCAGTGAAAGCTTGGTGACATTCGGTACAGTGAACCTAAGTTATTGCGTCTAAAGTGTCAGTATGTTTATGCCATCGGTACTAAAATAAGTTTCGAACAAAGAGCTATGGTAATATCAAATTTTGTTTTAAAATCCGTAAAACGTTTACCGAAACATTTGAATTGATGAAAAAAGTTTAAAGCGATGATTGTCTATCTCGTGCCAGAGTTCATGAGTGGTTTACACCTTTCAAAGATGGTTGTGAGGTCATAAACGACAATAAACATACGGGCCGCCCAAAATCAGTAATCACCGAAAACTCCATCGAAGTTGTTCGTAAATTTATCAAAAATTAACCGAAATCATCGTAGAAATTCATGGAATCGGAGTTGAATATCTCCAAAGCATCGATTTATCGCATTTTAACACGTGTACGTTTCATTCCGTACAAGTTAACTGAGGACCGAAAATTGCTCAGAATTCAACATTCGAAAGACCTCATTAAAGAGGCGAGAAAAGACGAGAACTCTTTTACAGCATTGTAACTGGTGATGAAACGTGGTGTTTCCAACATGAATCTGAAACTAAGCGTCAAAGTGCCGAATGGAAGGCCCCAGATGAACATCACCACCCAAAAAATTGCGTTTGAAGAAGTCCAAAATCAAGTCGATGCTCTTTTGTTTTTACGATTCCAAGGGAATTGTCCCCAAGGAGTTCGCGCCAACGGGCCAAACTGTCAATGCAATTTTCTTTCTTGTCGTTTTGAAGCGTTTGTTGCATCGGATTCGTCGAATTCGCCCTGAATACTGCGAAGCACGAAGCTGACGCTTATTGCATAATAGTGCATCATCTTATCGATCTACTTTTTTGACTAGAAAACGCATTTTAACTAACAATCACTCACTGTGTTCATTTGATATGGCTCTCTGTGACTTCTATCTATTCAGGAAACTGCATTTGGCCATGAAAGGAAAACGTGTTGCGTCCGTCGAGGCCATCCAAAAGACTTGTACCGGCATTCTGAAGGACATGACCTGAAACACTTTTTCGAAAAGCTTTTAGATAGCGCAAAACAGTGTATCGAGGCCAGAGGAGACTACTTTGAATAAATAAACTCGGAGTTATCAAAACAAAGCTCCTGTCGTTTTTACTATTATTATTATTATTTCTTATTAAAATATAATTTAAATTATTGATTTAAGAATATGAACAAACATACACACTTCCTTTGTTTAAACTTTACTGCTTTATAAGCAATTGCAATTAATTACGACAAGAATTGTAAATTGAATATTGCCAAGTAATCATAATTTTGCTGTAAACAAAATTAAGCAATTATTAAAAAGGCCAATGAACTATTTTTCCAAGAATTGTAAATTGAATATTGTAAATATTGTCAAGTTTACAAAAAAAATTAAGCAATTATTAAAAAGACCAATGAACTATTTTTCTAAGAATTATAAATGGAATATTGTAAATATTGTCAAGTAATCATAATTTTGTTGAAAACAAAATTAATAAAAGACTAACGAACTATTAAGCAATTTTCCACCAATGAAATATTTATTATAAATAAGAAACTTTAAAGAAATAAAGTTCAGTTATCAGCTATCAGTGATAAACTCAACAAACTAAAACCCAAGTGTTTTTTTATAAACAACCAGGTAAAAACCTGTTTTTTCTGTACCTCAGCGCTTATTAAGGTTTCAGATAATATGTAAAGCCAATTCTTACATTTAGAATAGTTTAATATGATATTGCAAACCTGCAAAATTTTCGCGCCTAAAATCAGTTCATGTGTCAACTCGATACGACGATCAGCAGTTTCTGGCTTTGCCGCGATAAAAATTCGGTTCTACGATTTTTTTTCCTGATTCTCATATGATGATATGATCAAGTATCCCTTGATATTCTTAATACAAAATATCTCTAAAGTTCTGCAAAGAGAATGGGATTATATTATTAACACTGCCACCCCACTGTAGCCGTAAGCTACAGCCTCTTGATGTTGGAGTCTTTGGGCCTTTCAAAAATGCATATGACCGGGCTGTTTATGAATGGATGTCAAAAAACCCGGGAAGAGTTATAACAATATATGATGTCTCATATATTATTGGAAAAGCATATCCTCTTGCATTTACTGCAACAAATATTTTAAATAGTTTAAAAAAAACAGGTATACAACCTGTTGATCGATTTATATTCACTGATGATGACTTTCTCTGTGCATATGTTACAGACAGCCCTGAGCATGAGCTTTCTCAAGTCACAACCATAGAAAATTGCACAGTGTGAAGAGGCAAGGCCACCCGACTTGCTTGATATCCATTCCCAATTTGCACAAAATGAGGAAGCAGTAACAAGTTGTACTTCACTCCCGGGGCCATCTAACTTCTCTGATTGCTGTGATCAAGTAATTTAGGACGAAAAACCAGGACCCAGTTCTGCTTCACATCAAAGGGAAGAATCAAGCTTCCTTGTTAGTCCTACTGAAGTTATACCCTTTTCAAAAGCTGGTCCAAGAAGCGCAGTTAATAGAAAAGGGAAGAAAAAGTTAAAATCTGCAATTTTAACTGACACACCAGTCAAACAAGACTTAGAAACAGAGCTAAAATTAAGAGAGGAAAAGAAGAAACAAAAGGCAGACAAGACTAACAAAAAAACTCTTAAAGACAAGAAGCCTAAGGAGAGGGTAAAGGAAAAGAGTGTTTTCATCTTCTTATAGTGAAGGGGAACTTTCGGTTAGAGAATCTGAAGATTCTTTAAATGAATTTGAAGAAGAATTTGAGGAGTTAAAGGCAGTGAATTCAGACAATTTAAAAAAGGGGAAATTCATTGTTGTGCGTTTTAAAGGAGGCAAGAGAATGTCGTCAATATACCGGTACTTATACATAATTGACCAGGTATATTATGACGATCTTGGTTGTCGCGTTATTTCTTTGAAATGTGCGGATGAAACTAAAAAATTGTTCTCGTTAATAGAATCTGATGTCAGCGATGTTGAATTTGAAGACATTATTGGATTAGTTCCAGATCCAAATATTATTTTAAAAGGTGAAAGAATGTATTATTCCTTCATAAAGGCTCTGGATATATTTGAAAGTATTTAAGATAACCGACTGTATTTTGAAATAAATATTATTTAATCTGTGATCAAGTATCCCTTGTTTATGCTCAAGTATCCCACTATTGGGGACACTTGATCATTTTGCACTATTTTTTAAATAATAATAATAAAATAATTTGCCCACCTATTTAAAAACTAACGTGATAAAAATAATGTGCTGGAATGTTGTCACTTTCGTGAGTTGTCATTATTGTTATCTAATTTATTCAGAAATTCATAAATATTGACCTAAACCAAAACTATGATCAACTATCCCCCACTTCCCCTACGTATACATATATTTATTTTTACCTTTTCTCTCCTCTTCTATTTCTATACTTTCACAACTTCAATATTAAATATATTTTATATCCTACTGAGTCCCTCTGCTAACTCCACAAACATTACCTTTATGTGTACTTACACTATGTTGTTATTAAGAAAAGAAGTCATGAGTTCAAACACGGTAAAATAACTTTTTGGTTGTGTGTTTGATAAACAAATAAATAAGATAAAAAAATAAAAAGTATAAATATTGAAATTTTTTAATACAGTATAAATAGTGCATAAGAAAAGCAAATTTGTAAAACAACAAACAGAGTAAGTTAAAGCAAAGTAAAAATAAAAATAGTGGTTAACGAAGGTAACCATTACTTTTTTTAACTTAAAAATAGTTATCAATAGTATTTACTTTAAAATATCTCAAACAAAAAAGTTCAAAACTCAAATATTCAACGAAGAATCTCTCTTACCAACAAGTGTCACTTTGGACTAAGCAGGCAATTGAGTAGTAAAGTCCTCTCTCGACGAATAAAACTAACACTCCACAAAGCTCTCGTCATGGCCGTCCTAATATCCGATAAAGCGTCGCTTGGAGTGTATGAGAGAAAGATTCTGCGGAAAATTTTTGGACCTTTGCACGTTGGCGACGGCGAATATCGCAGGTCATGTCGTCCGAATGCATACAAACTCCCAAAGTATTCGATGCGGTACTAGCTGGTGGTAGTAGAGGAAGAGGAAGGCCTCCTCTACGTTGAAACGATTAGATGGAGGAGGACTTGGCTTAACATGGTGTGCCCAACTGGCGCCGGTTAGAGATGAGAAAGAAACGATAAGTAAGCTGGGTTAAACTCGGTCAAAATCGCGTAAGCTGTTATCTAACCAATTAAGAAGAAGAAGTACATTCAAAGTTTCTAATGAACCTTGATAATGTGAAGCTTTTTCATAAGTACATATATATGGTCTTGCCACAAATTCTGTGACAAATTTTACAATGCATACGACGAGAACAAATTCGCAAACAAAGTTCCGTTGTTTTTGCTTTCGTTCGTATGCATTGTTTACTGATAAATTATAGTCAGTTTGGTGGGACATTTCGTTTGTTAACAATGGAGTGGAAAGCTAAGGAAAAGTGATGGCATTACGTAAGTGTGGTAAAAGGGCAAGTGAGATTTATGAATTGCTGAAAAAACTTAGTATTTCGAGAATTTTTGTTTACCACACGATCAATCGTTTTGCCCAAACGTCTGAAGCGACAGACTGAAAAAGAAGTGAAGTCCTCGCGTGGCCCGAATCAGTGCAGCCGTTTGAGAAAGTATATGTAGAAATCCCTTTAGGAAACAGAAAATCATGTCCAATTAAATTAATGTATGGACCAGATCCATGCCAAGACTAATTAGAGATAATCTCACATGAAACCCTTTCTTCGCTCAACAGATCATCTCTTGTCAATGTGCTCGAATAAAATTGGACTCAACAGATGCAAGCAGCTTCTTCGGTGACACGTGAAAATATTCTCTTCACAGATGAAACAATTTTCACTGTTGAAGAAAACTTTCATAAGCGAAACGACAAAATCTATGCTAATACTTCTAAAGACGCAAAATTTTTGTTCCAAGGGTTCAGCACAGCTACCATCCAGCCTCCGTAATGGTTTGGCGTTACATTTCTTCATTTCTGCGAAAAAGGGGTTAATACCAGGGCAAAAGTGTACCTGTAGGATATCTCAGAAGGCGTGGGGAAGCAGTTGATCAGAATATTGGCCGTCCGGAAGTCAGAAGTGGCGGACATGGCTTGTCGAAAACCTCACAAAAATTGGGAGAGTCTTAAACTATCTTTGGTTCGAGCAGTGACGGCAATATATATGGAAACAGTGTGTGCTGCTACAGCTGAATGACCTAATCGTTTGAAGGCTTGTGTAAAAGCAAATGGTGACCATTTAAAATGAAAATTTAAAAGTAGTTTTTTTTAATATTTACAAGATTAAATAAAACTAACTTCAGTAATAAAAGTACCATTTCCTGTCTATAATGGACTTAACTTCTAACAGAACTTATGCCAGGACTAAGTATATAAATATATACAATATAGTATATTGGTAATGGCTAGGGGGTCGGTTTTGAATCATAACAGGAACAATGTTCTTTTATGCGAAAGTTGTACCAATTACCAGCTATTACATATATTTAAGAATTATAGAAGAGAAGCCGCTAGAGCCATTAAACAACAAAAGCTTAAATATTATGAGTATCAATTTAGCACGGCAATAGGTTCCAAAAAAACTTGGAAATGTATTCGTATATACAAGGTGAAGTCCAAAGTAAATAGGACTGTCTTCATAAAAACGTTTTTGATGGCGCCATCTTTTTAGAACTTTGTGCGTTGGAAGTTACATCCCTAGCTGACTTCCAGTGAAAGCTTGGTGACATTCGGTACAGTGAACCTAAGTTATTGCGTCTAAAGTGTCAGTATGTTTATGCCATCGGTACTAAAATAAGTTTCGAACAAAGAGCTATGGTAATATCAAATTTTGTTTTAAAATCTGTAAAACGTTTACCGAAACATTTGAATTGATGAAAAAAGTTTAAAGCGATGATTGTCTATCTCGTGCCAGAGTTCATGAGTGGTTTACACCTTTCAAAGATGGTTGTGAGGTCATAAACGACAATAAACATACGGGCCGCCCAAAATCAGTAATCACCGAAAACTCCATCGAAGTTGTTCGTAAATTTATCAAAAATTAACCGAAATCATCGTAGAAATTCATGGAATCGGAGTTGAATATCTCCAAAGCATCGATTTATCGCATTTTAACACGTGTACGTTTCATTCCGTACAAGTTAACTGAGGACCGAAAATTGCTCAGAATTCAACATTCGAAAGACCTCATTAAAGAGGCGAGAAAAGACGAGAACTCTTTTACAGCATTGTAACTGGTGATGAAACGTGGTGTTTCCAACATGAATCTGAAACTAAGCGTCAAAGTGCCGAATGGAAGGCCCCAGATGAACATCACCACCCAAAAAATTGCGTTTGAAGAAGTCCAAAATCAAGTCGATGCTCTTTTGTTTTTACGATTCCAAGGGAATTGTCCCCAAGGAGTTCGCGCCAACGGGCCAAACTGTCAATGCAATTTTCTTTCTTGTCGTTTTGAAGCGTTTGTTGCATCGGATTCGTCGAATTCGCCCTGAATACTGCGAAGCACGAAGCTGACGCTTATTGCATAATAGTGCATCATCTTATCGATCTACTTTTTTGACTAGAAAACGCATTTTAACTAACAATCACTCACTGTGTTCATTTGATATGGCTCTCTGTGACTTCTATCTATTCAGGAAACTGCATTTGGCCATGAAAGGAAAACGTGTTGCGTCCGTCGAGGCCATCCAAAAGACTTGTACCGGCATTCTGAAGGACATGACCTGAAACACTTTTTCGAAAAGCTTTTAGATAGCGCAAAACAGTGTATCGAGGCCAGAGGAGACTACTTTGAATAAATAAACTCGGAGTTATCAAAACAAAGCTCCTCTCGTTTTTACTATTATTATTATTATTTCTTATTAAAATATAATTTAAATTATTGATTTAAGAATATGAACAAACATACACACTTCCTTTGTTTAAACTTTACTGCTTTATAAGCAATTGCAATTAATTACGACAAGAATTGTAAATTGAATATTGCCAAGTAATCATAATTTTGCTGTAAACAAAATTAAGCAATTATTAAAAAGGCCAATGAACTATTTTTCCAAGAATTGTAAATTGAATATTGTAAATATTGTCAAGTTTACAAAAAAAATTAAGCAATTATTAAAAAGACCAATGAACTATTTTTCTAAGAATTATAAATGGAATATTGTAAATATTGTCAAGTAATCATAATTTTATTGAAAACAAAATTAATAAAAGACTAACGAACTATTAAGCAATTTTCCAAGAATTTTCCACCAATGAAATATTTATTATAAATAAGAAACTTTAAAGAAATAAAGTTCAGTTATCAGCTATCAGTGATAAACTCAACAAACTAAAACCCAAGTGTTTTTTTATAAACAACCAGGTAAAAACCTGTTTTTTCTGTACCTCAGCGCTTATTAAGGTTTCAGATAATATGTAAAGCCAATTCTTACATTTAGAATAGTTTAATATGATATTGCAAACCTGCAAAATTTTCGCGCCTAAAATCAGTTCATGTGTCAACTCGATACGACGATCAGCAGTTTCTGGCTTTGCCGCGATAAAAATTCGGTTCTACGATTTTTTTTCCTGATTCTCATATGATGATATGATCAAGTATCCCTTGATATTCTTAATACAAAATATCTCTAAAGTTCTGCAAAGAGAATGGGATTATATTATTAACACTGCCACCCCACTGTAGCCGTAAGCTACAGCCTCTTGATGTTGGAGTCTTTGGGCCTTTCAAAAATGCATATGACCGGGCTGTTTATGAATGGATGTCAAAAAACCCGGGAAGAGTTATAACAATATATGATGTCTCATATATTATTGGAAAAGCATATCCTCTTGCATTTACTGCAACAAATATTTTAAATAGCTTAAAAAAAACAGGTATACAACCTGTTGATCGATTTATATTCACTGATGATGACTTTCTCTGTGCATATGTTACAGACAGCCCTGAGCATGAGCTTTCTCAAGTCACAACCATAGAAAATTGCACAGTGTGAAGAGGCAAGGCCACCCGACTTGCTTGATATCCATTCCCAATTTGCACAAAATGAGGAAGCAGTAACAAGTTGTACTTCACTCCCGGGGCCATCTAACTTCTCTGATTGCTGTGATCAAGTAATTTAGGACGAAAAACCAGGACCCAGTTCTGCTTCACATCAAAGGGAAGAATCAAGCTTCCTTGTTAGTCCTACTGAAGTTATACCCTTTTCAAAAGCTGGTCCAAGAAGCGCAGTTAATAGAAAAGGGAAGAAAAAGTTAAAATCTGCAATTTTAACTGACACACCAGTCAAACAAGACTTAGAAACAGAGCTAAAATTAAGAGAGGAAAAGAAGAAACAAAAGGCAGACAAGACTAACAAAAAAACTCTTAAAGACAAGAAACCTAAGGAGAGGGTAAAGGAAAAGAGTGTTTTCATCTTCTTATAGTGAAGGGGAACTTTCGGTTAGAGAATCTGAAGATTCTTTAAATGAATTTGAAGAAGAATTTGAGGAGTTAAAGGCAGTGAATTCAGACAATTTAAAAAAGGGGAAATTCATTGTTCTGCGTTTTAAAGGAGGCAAGAGAATGTCGTCAATATACCGGTACTTATACATAATTGACCAGGTATATTATGACGATCTTGGTTGTCGCGTTATTTCTTTGAAATGTGCGGATGAAACTAAAAAATTGTTCTCGTTAATAGAATCTGATGTCAGCGATGTTGAATTTGAAGACATTATTGGATTAGTTCCAGATGCAAATATTATTTTAAAAGGTGAAAGAATGTATTATTCCTTCATAAAGGCTCTGGATATATTTGAAAGTATTTAAGATAACCGACTGTATTTTAAAATAAATGTTTTGTTTTTGTTTTTGAGTTAAATTTCGTTTTATTTAATCTGTGATCAAGTATCCCTTATTTATGCTCAAGTATCCCACTATTGGGGACACTTGATCATTTTGCACTATTTTTTAAATAATAATAATAAAATAATTTGCCCACCTATTTAAAAACTAACGTGATAAAAATAATGTGCTGGAATGTTGTCACTTTCGTGAGTTGTCATTATTGTTATCTAATTTATTCAGAAATTCATAAATATTGACCTAAACCAAAACTATGATCAACTATCCCCCACTTCCCCTACGTATACATATATTTATTTTTACCTTTTCTCTCCTCTTCTATTTCTATACTTTCACAACTTCAATATTAAATATATTTTATATCCTACTGAGTCCCTCTGCTAACTCCACAAACATTACCTTTATGTGTACTTACACTATGTTGTTATTAAGAAAAGAAGTCATGAGTTCAAACACGGTAAAATAACTTTTTGGTTGTGTGTTTGATAAACAAATAAATAAGATAAAAAATAAAAAGTATAAATATTGAAATTTTTTAATACAGTATAAATAGTGCATAAGAAAAGCAAATTTGTAAAACAACAAACAGAGTAAGTTAAAGCAAAGTAAAAATAAAAATAGTGGTTAACGAAGGTAACCATTACTTTTTTTAACTTAAAAATAGTTATCAATAGTATTTACTTTAAAATATCTCAAACAAAAAAGTTCAAAACTCAAATATTCAACGAAGACAAGTGTCACTTTGGACTAAGCAGGCAATTGAGTAGTAAAGTCCTCTCTCGACGAATAAAACTAACACTCCACAAAGCTCTCGTCATGGCCGTCCTAATATCCGATAAAGCGTCGCTTGGAGTGTATGAGAGAAAAATTCTGCGGAAAATTTTTGGACCTTTGCACGTTGGCGACGGCGAATATCGCAGGTCATGTCGTCCGAATGCATACAAACTCCCAAAGTAGGTAGTAGAGGAAGAGGAAGGCCTCCTCTACGTTGAAACGATTAGATGGAGGAGGACTTGGCTTAACATGGTGTGCCCAACTGGCGCCGGTTAGAGATGAGAAAGAAACGATAAGTAAGCTGGGTTAAACTCGGTCAAAATCGCGTAAGCGGTTATCTAACCAATTAAGAAGAAGAAGTACATTCAAAGTTTCTAATGAACCTTGATAATGTGAAGCTTTTTCATAAGTACATATATATGGTCTTGCCACAAATTCTGTGACAAATTTTACAATGCATACGACGAGAACAAATTCGCAAACAAAGTTCCGTTGTTTTTGCTTTCGTTCGTATGCATTGTTTACTGATAAATTATAGTCAGTTTGGTGGGACATTTCGTTTGTTAACAATGGAGTGGAAAGCTAAGGAAAAGTGATGGCATTACGTAAGTGTGGTAAAAGGGCAAGTGAGATTTATGAATTGCTGAAAAAACTTAGTATTTCGAGAATTTTTGTTTACCACACGATCAATCGTTTTGCCCAAACGTCTGAAGCGACAGACTGAAAAAGAAGTGAAGTCCTCGCGTGGCCCGAATCAGTGCAGCCGTTTGAGAAAGTATATGTAGAAATCCCTTTAGGAAACAGAAAATCATGTCCAATTAAATTAATGTATGGACCAGATCCATGCCAAGACTAATTAGAGATAATCTCACATGAAACCCTTTCTTCGCTCAACAGATCATCTCTTGTCAATGTGCTCGAATAAAATTGGACTCAACAGATGCAAGCAGCTTCTTCGGTGACACGTGAAAATATTCTCTTCACAGATGAAACAATTTTCACTGTTGAAGAAAACTTTCATAAGCGAAACGACAAAATCTATGCTAATACTTCTAAAGACGCAAAATTTTTGTTCCAAGGGTTCAGCACAGCTACCATCCAGCCTCCGTAATGGTTTGGCGTTACATTTCTTCATTTCTGCGAAAAAGGGGTTAATACCAGGGCAAAAGTGTACCTGTAGGATATCTCAGAAGGCGTGGGGAAGCAGTTGATCAGAATATTGGCCGTCCGGAAGTCAGAAGTGGAGGACATGGCTTGTCGAAAACCTCACAAAAATTGGGAGAGTCTTAAACTATCTTTGGTTCGAGCAGTGACGGCAATATATATGGAAACAGTGTGTGCTGCTACAGCTGAATGACCTAATCGTTTGAAGGCTTGTGTAAAAGCAAATGGTGACCATTTAAAATGAAAATTTAAAAGTAGTTTTTTTTAATATTTACAAGATTAAATAAAACTAACTTCAGTAATAAAAGTACCATTTCCTGTCTATAATGGACTTAACTTCTAACAGAACTTATGCCAGGACTAAGTATATAAATATATACAATATAGTATATTGGTAATGGCTAGGGGGTCGGTTTTGAATCATAACAGGAACAATGTTCTTTTATGCGAAAGTTGTACCAATTACCAGCTATTACATATATTTAAGAATTATAGAAGAGAAGCCGCTAGAGCCATTAAACAACAAAAGCTTAAATATTATGAGTATCAATTTAGCACGGCAATAGGTTCCAAAAAAACTTGGAAATGTATTCGTATATACAAGGTGAAGTCCAAAGTAAATAGGACTGTCTTCATAAAAACGTTTTTGATGGCGCCATCTTTTTAGAACTTTGTGCGTTGGAAGTTACATCCCTAGCTGACTTCCAGTGAAAGCTTGGTGACATTCGGTACAGTGAACCTAAGTTATTGCGTCTAAAGTGTCAGTATGTTTATGCCATCGGTACTAAAATAAGTTTCGAACAAAGAGCTATGGTAATATCAAATTTTGTTTTAAAATCTGTAAAACGTTTACCGAAACATTTGAATTGATGAAAAAAGTTTAAAGCGATGATTGTCTATCTCGTGCCAGAGTTCATGAGTGGTTTACACCTTTCAAAGATGGTTGTGAGGTCATAAACGACAATAAACATACGGGCCGCCCAAAATCAGTAATCACCGAAAACTCCATCGAAGTTGTTCGTAAATTTATCAAAAATTAACCGAAATCATCGTAGAAATTCATGGAATCGGAGTTGAATATCTCCAAAGCATCGATTTATCGCATTTTAACACGTGTACGTTTCATTCCGTACAAGTTAACTGAGGACCGAAAATTGCTCAGAATTCAACATTCGAAAGACCTCATTAAAGAGGCGAGAAAAGACGAGAACTCTTTTACAGCATTGTAACTGGTGATGAAACGTGGTGTTTCCAACATGAATCTGAAACTAAGCGTCAAAGTGCCGAATGGAAGGCCCCAGATGAACATCACCACCCAAAAAATTGCGTTTGAAGAAGTCCAAAATCAAGTCGATGCTCTTTTGTTTTTACGATTCCAAGGGAATTGTCCCCAAGGAGTTCGCGCCAACGGGCCAAACTGTCAATGCAATTTTCTTTCTTGTCGTTTTGAAGCGTTTGTTGCATCGGATTCGTCGAATTCGCCCTGAATACTGCGAAGCACGAAGCTGACGCTTATTGCATAATAGTGCATCATCTTATCGATCTACTTTTTTGACTAGAAAACGCATTTTAACTAACAATCACTCACTGTGTTCATTTGATATGGCTCTCTGTGACTTCTATCTATTCAGGAAACTGCATTTGGCCATGAAAGGAAAACGTGTTGCGTCCGTCGAGGCCATCCAAAAGACTTGTACCGGCATTCTGAAGGACATGACCTGAAACACTTTTTCGAAAAGCTTTTAGATAGCGCAAAACAGTGTATCGAGGCCAGAGGAGACTACTTTGAATAAATAAACTCGGAGTTATCAAAACAAAGCTCCTCTCGTTTTTACTATTATTATTATTATTTCTTATTAAAATATAATTTAAATTATTGATTTAAGAATATGAACAAACATACACACTTCCTTTGTTTAAACTTTACTGCTTTATAAGCAATTGCAATTAATTACGACAAGAATTGTAAATTGAATATTGCCAAGTAATCATAATTTTGCTGTAAACAAAATTAAGCAATTATTAAAAAGGCCAATGAACTATTTTTCCAAGAATTGTAAATTGAATATTGTAAATATTGTCAAGTTTACAAAAAAAATTAAGCAATTATTAAAAAGACCAATGAACTATTTTTCTAAGAATTATAAATGGAATATTGTAAATATTGTCAAGTAATCATAATTTTATTGAAAACAAAATTAATAAAAGACTAACGAACTATTAAGCAATTTTCCAAGAATTTTCCACCAATGAAATATTTATTATAAATAAGAAACTTTAAAGAAATAAAGTTCAGTTATCAGCTATCAGTGATAAACTCAACAAACTAAAACCCAAGTGTTTTTTTATAAACAACCAGGTAAAAACCTGTTTTTTCTGTACCTCAGCGCTTATTAAGGTTTCAGATAATATGTAAAGCCAATTCTTACATTTAGAATAGTTTAATATGATATTGCAAACCTGCAAAATTTTCGCGCCTAAAATCAGTTCATGTGTCAACTCGATACGACGATCAGCAGTTTCTGGCTTTGCCGCGATAAAAATTCGGTTCTACGATTTTTTTTCCTGATTCTCATATGATGATATGATCAAGTATCCCTTGATATTCTTAATACAAAATATCTCTAAAGTTCTGCAAAGAGAATGGGATTATATTATTAACACTGCCACCCCACTGTAGCCGTAAGCTACAGCCTCTTGATGTTGGAGTCTTTGGGCCTTTCAAAAATGCATATGACCGGGCTGTTTATGAATGGATGTCAAAAAACCCGGGAAGAGTTATAACAATATATGATGTCTCATATATTATTGGAAAAGCATATCCTCTTGCATTTACTGCAACAAATATTTTAAATAGCTTAAAAAAAACAGGTATACAACCTGTTGATCGATTTATATTCACTGATGATGACTTTCTCTGTGCATATGTTACAGACAGCCCTGAGCATGAGCTTTCTCAAGTCACAACCATAGAAAATTGCACAGTGTGAAGAGGCAAGGCCACCCGACTTGCTTGATATCCATTCCCAATTTGCACAAAATGAGGAAGCAGTAACAAGTTGTACTTCACTCCCGGGGCCATCTAACTTCTCTGATTGCTGTGATCAAGTAATTTAGGACGAAAAACCAGGACCCAGTTCTGCTTCACATCAAAGGGAAGAATCAAGCTTCCTTGTTAGTCCTACTGAAGTTATACCCTTTTCAAAAGCTGGTCCAAGAAGCGCAGTTAATAGAAAAGGGAAGAAAAAGTTAAAATCTGCAATTTTAACTGACACACCAGTCAAACAAGACTTAGAAACAGAGCTAAAATTAAGAGAGGAAAAGAAGAAACAAAAGGCAGACAAGACTAACAAAAAAACTCTTAAAGACAAGAAACCTAAGGAGAGGGTAAAGGAAAAGAGTGTTTTCATCTTCTTATAGTGAAGGGGAACTTTCGGTTAGAGAATCTGAAGATTCTTTAAATGAATTTGAAGAAGAATTTGAGGAGTTAAAGGCAGTGAATTCAGACAATTTAAAAAAGGGGAAATTCATTGTTGTGCGTTTTAAAGGAGGCAAGAGAATGTCGTCAATATACCGGTACTTATGCATAATTGACCAGGTATATTATGACGATCTTGGTTGTCGCGTTATTTCTTTGAAATGTGCGGATGAAACTAAAAAATTGTTCTCGTTAATAGAATCTGATGTCAGCGATGTTGAATTTGAAGACATTATTGGATTAGTTCCAGATCCAAATATTATTTTAAAAGGTGAAAGAATGTATTATTCCTTCATAAAGGCTCTGGATATATTTGAAAGTATTTAAGATAACCGACTGTATTTTGAAATAAATGTTTTGTTTTTGTTTTTGAGTTAAATTTCGTTTTATTTAATCTGTGATCAAGTATCCCTTATTTATGCTCAAGTATCCCACTATTGGGGACACTTGATCATTTTGCACTATTTTTTAAATAATAATAATAAAATAATTTGCCCACCTATTTAAAAACTAACGTGATAAAAATAATGTGCTGGAATGTTGTCACTTTCGTGAGTTGTCATTATTGTTATCTAATTTATTCAGAAATTCATAAATATTGACCTAAACCAAAACTATGATCAACTATCCCCCACTTCCCCTACGTATACATATATTTATTTTTACCTTTTCTCTCCTCTTCTATTTCTATACTTTCACAACTTCAATATTAAATATATTTTATATCCTACTGAGTCCCTCTGCTAACTCCACAAACATTACCTTTATGTGTACTTACACTATGTTGTTATTAAGAAAAGAAGTCATGAGTTCAAACACGGTAAAATAACTTTTTGGTTGTGTGTTTGATAAACAAATAAATAAGATAAAAAAATAAAAAGTATAAATATTGAAATTTTTTAATACAGCATAAATAGTGCATAAGAAAAGCAAATTTGTAAAACAACAAACAGAGTAAGTTAAAGCAAACTAAAAATAAAAATAGTGGTTAACGAAGGTAACCATTACTTTTTTTAACTTAAAAATAGTTATCAATAGTATTTACTTTAAAATATCTCAAACAAAAAAGTTCAAAACTCAAATATTCAACGAAGACAAGTGTCACTTTGGACTAAGCAGGCAATTGAGTAGTAAAGTCCTCTCTCGACGAATAAAACTAACACTCCACAAAGCTCTCGTCATGGCCGTCCTAATATCCGATAAAGCGTCGCTTGGAGTGTATGAGAGAAAAATTCTGCGGAAAATTTTTGGACCTTTGCACGTTGGCGACGGCGAATATCGCAGGTCATGTCGTCCGAATGCATACAAACTCCCAAAGTAGGTAGTAGAGGAAGAGGAAGGCCTCCTCTACGTTGAAACGATTAGATGGAGAAGGACTTGGCTTAACATGGTGTGCCCAACTGGCGCCGGTTAGAGATGAGAAAGAAACGATAAGTAAGCTGTGTTAAACTCGGTCAAAATCGCGTAAGCGGTTATCTAACCAATTAAGAAGAAGAAGTACATTCAAAGTTTCTAATGAACCTTGATAATGTGAAGCTTTTTCATAAGTACATATATATGGTCTTGCCACAAATTCTGTGACAAATTTTACAATGCATACGACGAGAACAAATTCGCAAACAAAGTTCCGTTGTTTTTGCTTTCGTTCGTATGCATTGTTTACTGATAAATTATAGTCAGTTTGGTGGGACATTTCGTTTGTTAACAATGGAGTGGAAAGCTAAGGAAAAGTGATGGCATTACGTAAGTGTGGTAAAAGGGCAAGTGAGATTTATGAATTGCTGAAAAAACTTAGTATTTCGAAAATTTTTGTTTACCACACGATCAATCGTTTTGCCCAAACGTCTGAAGCGACAGACTGAAAAAGAAGTGAAGTCCTCGCGTGGCCCGAATCAGTGCAGCCGTTTGAGAAAGTATATGTAGAAATCCCTTTAGGAAACAGAAAATCATGTCCAATTAAATTAATGTATGGACCAGATCCATGCCAAGACTAATTAGAGATAATCTCACATGAAACCCTTTCTTCGCTCAACAGATCATCTCTTGTCAATGTGCTCGAATAAAATTGGACTCAACAGATGCAAGCAGCTTCTTCGGTGACACGTGAAAATATTCTCTTCACAGATGAAACAATTTTCACTGTTGAAGAAAACTTTCATAAGCGAAACGACAAAATCTATGCTAATACTTCTAAAGACGCAAAATTTTTGTTCCAAGGGTTCAGCACAGCTACCATCCAGCCTCCGTAATGGTTTGGCGTTACATTTCTTCATTTCTGCGAAAAAGGGGTTAATACCAGGGCAAAAGTGTACCTGTAGGATATCTCAGAAGGCGTGGGGAAGCAGTTGATCAGAATATTGGCCGTCCGGAAGTCAGAAGTGGAGGACATGGCTTGTCGAAAACCTCACAAAAATTGGGAGAGTCTTAAACTATCTTTGGTTCGAGCAGTGACGTCAATATATATGGAAACAGTGTGTGCTGCTACAGCTGAATGACCTAATCGTTTGAAGGCTTGTGTAAAAGCAAATGGTGACCATTTAAAATGAAAATTTAAAAGTAGTTTTTTTTAATATTTACAAGATTAAATAAAACTAACTTCAGTAATAAAAGTACCATTTCCTGTCTATAATGGACTTAACTTCTAACAGAACTTATGCCAGGACTAAGTATATAAATATATACAATATAGTATATTGGTAATGGCTAGGGGGTCGGTTTTGAATCATAACAGGAACAATGTTCTTTTATGCGAAAGTTGTACCAATTACCAGCTATTACATATATTTAAGAATTATAGAAGAGAAGCCGCTAGAGCCATTAAACAACAAAAGCTTAAATATTATGAGTATCAATTTAGCACGGCAATAGGTTCCAAAAAAACTTGGAAATGTATTCGTATATACAAGGTGAAGTCCAAAGTAAATAGGACTGTCTTCATAAAAACGTTTTTGATGGCGCCATCTTTTTAGAACTTTGTGCGTTGGAAGTTACATCCCTAGCTGACTTCCAGTGAAAGCTTGGTGACATTCGGTACAGTGAACCTAAGTTATTGCGTCTAAAGTGTCAGTATGTTTATGCCATCGGTACTAAAATAAGTTTCGAACAAAGAGCTATGGTAATATCAAATTTTGTTTTAAAATCTGTAAAACGTTTACCGAAACATTTGAATTGATGAAAAAAGTTTAAAGCGATGATTGTCTATCTCGTGCCAGAGTTCATGAGTGGTTTACACCTTTCAAAGATGGTTGTGAGGTCATAAACGACAATAAACATACGGGCCGCCCAAAATCAGTAATCACCGAAAACTCCATCGAAGTTGTTCGTAAATTTATCAAAAATTAACCGAAATCATCGTAGAAATTCATGGAATCGGAGTTGAATATCTCCAAAGCATCGATTTATCGCATTTTAACACGTGTACGTTTCATTCCGTACAAGTTAACTGAGGACCGAAAATTGCTCAGAATTCAACATTCGAAAGACCTCATTAAAGAGGCGAGAAAAGACGAGAACTCTTTTACAGCATTGTAACTGGTGATGAAACGTGGTGTTTCCAACATGAATCTGAAACTAAGCGTCAAAGTGCCGAATGGAAGGCCCCAGATGAACATCACCACCCAAAAAATTGCGTTTGAAGAAGTCCAAAATCAAGTCGATGCTCTTTTGTTTTTACTATTCCAAGGGAATTGTCCCCAAGGAGTTCGCGCCAACGGGCCAAACTGTCAATGCAATTTTCTTTCTTGTCGTTTTGAAGCGTTTGTTGCATCGGATTCGTCGAATTCGCCCTGAATACTGCGAAGCACGAAGCTGACGCTTATTGCATAATAGTGCATCATCTTATCGACCCACTTTTTTGACTAGAAATCGCATTTTAACTAACAATCACTCACTGTGTTCATTTGATATGGCTCTCTGTGACTTCTATCTATTCAGGAAACTGCATTTGGCCATGAAAGGAAAACGTGTTGCGTCCGTCGAGGCCATCCAAAAGACTTGTACCGGCATTCTGAAGGACATGACCTGAAACACTTTTTCGAAAAGCTTTTAGATAGCGCAAAACAGTGTATCGAGGCCAAAGGAGACTACTTTGAATAAATAAACTCGGAGTTATCAAAACAAAGCTCCTGTCGTTTTTACTATTATTATTATTATTTCTTATTAAAATATAATTTAAATTATTGATTTAAGAATATGAACAAACATACACACTTCCTTTGTTTAAACTTTACTGCTTTATAAGCAATTGCAATTAATTACGACAAGAATTGTAAATTGAATATTGCCAAGTAATCATAATTTTGCTGTAAACAAAATTAAGCAATTATTAAAAAGGCCAATGAACTATTTTTCCAAGAATTGTAAATTGAATATTGTAAATATTGTCAAGTTTACAAAAAAAATTAAGCAATTATTAAAAAGACCAATGAACTATTTTTCTAAGAATTATAAATTGAATATTGTAAATATTGTCAAGTAATCATAATTTTGTTGAAAACAAAATTAATAAAAGACTAACGAACTATTAAGCAATTTTCCAAGAATTTTCCATCAATCAAATATTTATTATAAATAAGAAACTTTAAAGAAATAAAGTTCAGTTATCAGCTATCAGTGATAAACTCAACAAACTAAAACCCAAGTGTTTTTTATAAACAACCAGGTAAAAACCTGTTTTTTCTCTACCTCAGCGCTTATTAAGGTTTCAGATGATATCAGACTTAACATCAGCAACAACCTCGTAATTTGTTTAACGCTTCTGGACCATTCGAAAGCTTTCGACGCTGTTGAGCACGGACTACTTGACTTGATAAATTATTCAACTCTTCAGCGCCAGCATTGAGTCTTATAAAATCATACCTTAGTGGTCGTACGCAAGCTGTAAATGTCAGCCACAGCTGATCCAGCTATTTGCCTATAACTAAGGGTGTTCCCTAAGGTTCTATTCTTGGTCCGCTTTTGTTTCTACTATACGTTAATGATCTTCCAAACTTACTAAAATATTGTAATATTCAAGTTTATGCCGATGATGTTCAATTGTGTGTTAGCTATGCTTCTGTGTCCATGAATAAATGTATTAATAATCTCAACACTGACTTAGAAAACGTTAACAAGTTGACTTGCGATAGTGGGTTGCTCTTAAATCCAAACAAATCACAATGCATCGTTATTTATAAAAAGGCAATTAAACTTGACGACTGCAATTAAGTGAAACTGAACAATTCAATTATAAAATTTGTGGACACTGCAAATAACCTAGTCATAACTTTGAATAGAAATCTGACTTGGAATAACCACATCTATAGCACAATAGGCAAAGTCTATGGTATGCTATGATCATTATGGACTACTCAGCACTTTGCCCCAGTGAAAATTCTACTGATTTTAGCAAAAACGTTCTTAATACCAACGTTACTTTATGGTCTTGAACTGTATGACGACTGTGACAGTCTATGTCGTAGTACGCTTAATGTCGTTTACAACAATATTGCTAGATACGTGTATTGTATAAAACACCCCGAGCACATATCCGCTTTTTCTAAATTAATATTCTCCATACGATTTAATGACTTGCTAAAGTTAAAATGTTTAAAACTTCTCCACAAAGTCATTACTTCTCTGGAGCCCAAATACCTTGCAAATACCTTGCAAAATCGTCTCGATCTCTTAACTTACTTAGTATGAAATACAGTTACCTAGTATTAGAACGTCAGTTCTTGATCCTTGCTGTCCGTCTTTGGAACCTCTGAGCACTGAAAATCAAAACAATCAGAAGCACACCGCACTTTAGAAGTGAACTGATACATTACTTTGTCGCCAGTAGCTGCTAATATGTAGGTACGTATACATATATTTATTTTTACCTTTTCTCTCCTCTTCTATTTCTATACTTTCACAACTTCAACATTAAATATATTTTATATCCTACTGAGTCCCTCTGCTAACTCCACAAACATTACCTTTATGTGTACTTACACTATGTTGTTATTAAGAAAAGAAGTCATGAGTTCAAACACGGTAAAATAACTTTTTGGTTGTGTGTTTGATAAACAAATAAATAAGATAAAAAAATAAAAAGTATAAATATTGAAATTTTTTAATACAGCATAAATAGTGCATAAGAAAAGCAAATTTGTAAAACAACAAACAGAGTAAGTTAAAGCAAACTAAAAATAAAAATAGTGGTTAACGAAGGTAACCATTACTTTTTTAACTTAAAAATAGTTATCAATAGTATTTACTTTAAAATATCTCAAACCAAATAGTTCAAAACTCAAATATTCAACGAAGAATCTCTCTTACCAACAAGTGTCACTTTGGACTAAGCAGGCAATTGAGTAGTAAAGTCCTCTCTCGACGAATAAAACTAACACTCCACAAAGCTCTCGTCATGGCCGTCCTAATATCCGATAAAGCGTCGCTTGGAGTGTATGAGAGAAAGATTCTGCGGAAAATTTTTGGACCTTTGCACGTTGGCGACGGCGAATATCGCAGGTCATGACGTCCGAATGCATACAAACTTCCAAAGTATTCGATGCGGTACTAGCTGGTGGTAGTAGAGGAAGAGTAAGGCCTCCTCTACGTTGAAACGATTAGATGGAGAAGGACTTGGCTTAACATGGTGTGCCCAACTGGCGCCGGTTAGAGATGAGAAAGAAACGATAAGTAAGCTGTGTTAAACTCGGTCAAAATCGCGTAAGCGGTTATCTAACCAATTAAGAAGAAGAAGTACATTCAAAGTTTCTAATGAACCTTGATAATGTGAAGCTTTTTCATAAGTATTATACATATATATGGTCTTGCCACAAATTCTGTGACAAATTTTACAATGCATACGACGAGAACAAATTCGCAAACAAAGTTCCGTTGTTTTTGCTTTCGTTCGTATGCATTGTTTACTGATAAATTATAGTCAGTTTGGTGGGACATTTCGTTTGTTAACAATGAAGTGGAAAGCTAAGGAAAAGTGATTGCATTACGTAAGTGTGGTAAAAGTGCAAGTGAGATTTACGAATTGCTGAAAAAACTTAATATTTCGAGAATTTTTGTTTACCACACGATCAATCGTTTTGCCCAAACGTCTGAAGCGACAGACAGAAAAAGAAGTGAAGTCCTCGCGTGGCCCGAATCAGTGCAGCCGTTTGAGAAAGTATTTGTAGAAATCCCTTTAGGAAACAGAAAATCATGTCCAATTAAATTAATGTATGGACCAGATCCATGCCAAGACTAATTAGAGATAATCTCACATGAAACCCTTTCTTCGCTCAACAGATCATCTTTTGTCAATGTGCTCGAATAAAATTGGACTCAACAGATGCAAGCAGCTTCTTCGGTGACACGTGAAAATATTCTCTTCACAGATGAAACAATTTTCACTGTTGAAGAAAACTTTCATAAGCGAAACGACAAAATCTATGCTAATACTTCTAAAGACGCAAAATTGTTGTTCCAAGGGTTCAGCACAGCTACCATCCAGCCTCCGTAATGGTTTGGCGTTACATTTCTTCATTTCTGCGAAAAAGGGGTTAATACCAGGGCAAAAGTGTACCTGTAGGATATCTCAGAAGGCGTGGGGAAGCAGTTGATCAGAATATTGGCCGTCCGGAAGTCAGAAGTGGAGGACATGGCTTGTCGAAAACCTCACAAAAATTGGGAGAGTCTTAAACAATCTTTGGTTCGAGCAGTGACGTCAATATATATGGAAACAGTGTGTGCTGCTACAGCTGAATGACCTAATCGTTTGAAGGCTTGTGTAAAAGCAAATGGTGACCTTTTAAAATGAAAATTTAAAAGTAGTTTTTTTTAATATTTACAAGATTAAATAAATCTAACTTCAGTAATAAAAGTACCATTTCCTGTCTATAATGGACTTAACTTCTAACAGAACTTATGCCAGGACTAAGTATATAAATATATACAATATAGTATATTGGTAATGGCTAGGGGGTCGGTTTTGAATCATAACAGGAACAATGTTCTTTTATGCGAAAGTTGTACCAATTACCAGCTATTACATATATTTAAGAATTATAGAAGAGAAGCCGCTAGAGCCATTAAACAACAAAAGCTTAAATATTATGAGTATCAATTTAGCACGGCAATAGGTTCCAAAAAAACTTAGAAATGTATTCGTATATACAAGGTGAAGTCCAAAGTAAATAGGACTGTCTTCATAAAAACGTTTTTGATGGCGCCATCTTTTTAGAACTTTGTGCGTTGGAAGTTACATCCCTAGCTGACTTCCAGTGAAAGCTTGGTGACATTCGGTACAGTGAACCTAAGTTATTGCGTCTAAAGTGTCAGTATGTTTATGCCATCGGTACTAAAATAAGTTTCGAACAAAGAGCTATGGTAATATCAAATTTTGTTTTAAAATCTGTAAAACGTTTACCGAAACATTTGAATTGATGAAAAAAGTTTAAAGCGATGATTGTCTATCTCGTGCCAGAGTTCATGAGTGGTTTACACCTTTCAAAGATGGTTGTGAGGTCATAAACGACAATAAACATACGGGCCGCCCAAAATCAGTAATCACCGAAAACTCCATCGAAGTTGTTCGTAAATTTATCAAAAATTAACCGAAATCATCGTAGAAATTCATGGAATCGGAGTTGAATATCTCCAAAGCATCGATTTATCGCATTTTAACACGTGTACGTTTCATTCCGTACAAGTTAACTGAGGACCGAAAATTGCTCAGAATTCAACATTCGAAAGACCTCATTAAAGAGGCGAGAAAAGACGAGAACTCTTTTACACCATTGTAACTGGTGATGAAACGTGGTGTTTCCAACATGAATCTGAAACTAAGCGTCAAAGTGCCGAATGGAAGGCCCCAGATGAACACCACCACCCAAAAAATTGCGTTTGAAGAAGTCCAAAATCAAGTCGATGCTCTTTTGTTTTTACGATTCCAAGGGAATTGTCCCCAAGGAGTTCGCGCCAACGGGCCAAACTGTCAATGCAATTTTCTTTCTTGTCGTTTTGAAGCGTTTGTTGCATCGGATTCGTCGAATTCGCCCTGAATACTGCGAAGCACGAAGCTGACGCTTATTGCATAATAGTGCATCATCTTATCGATCTACTTTTTTGACTAGAAAACGCATTTTAACTAACAATCACTCACTGTGTTCATTTGATATGGCTCTCTGTGACTTCTATCTATTCAGGAAACTGCATTTGGCCATGAAAGGAAAACGTGTTGCGTCCGTCGAGGCCATCCAAAAGACTTGTACCGGCATTCTGAAGGACATGACCTGAAACACTTTTTCGAAAAGCTTTTAGATAGCGCAAAACAGTGTATCGAGGCCAGAGGAGACTACTTTGAATAAATAAACTCGGAGTTATCAAAACAAAGCTCCTGTCGTTTTTACTATTATTATTATTATTTCTTATTAAAATATAATTTAAATTATTGATTTAAGAATATAAACAAACATACACACTTCCTTTGTTTAAACTTTACTGCTTTATAAGCAATTGCAATTAATTACGACAAGAATTGTAAATTGAATATTGCCAAGTAATCATAATTTTGCTGTAAACAAAATTAAGCAATTATTAAAAAGGCCAATGAACTATTTTTGTATAATTGTAAATTGATTATTGTAAATATTGTCAAGTTTACAAAAAAAATTAAGCAATTATTAAAAAGACCAATGAACTATTTTTCTAAGAATTATAAATTGAATATTGTAAATATTGTCAAGTAATCATAATTTTGTTGAAAACAAAATTAATAAAAGACTAACGAACTATTAAGCAATTTTCCAAGAATTTTCCATCAATCAAATCTTATATATAAAAATGGAGACGTTTTTTTGTGTTCGTTAGTCCCCGATTCACGCCTAAACGCATTCACCGATTTCAATCAAACTTTCACAGATCATTGGTATTGGTCCATAGATGGTTTATGTGAAGTTTTAAAGAAATCGGTAAAAGTATGCGTGCGTTGTGTAAGTGTGAAAAATGCAATATTTGCGTGTTTCCCTTATACGGACATTAGGTATACGGAATGAGAATACACGCGAATGAATAGAATATACACAGACATGAATAACATTGCTTCGATGTCGAGTGACGTATGGGACTGTATTATTCGTAACGCAATAGTTGTCCTCTCTTTTGTTTCCCTTTTATGCATGCGTGACACGGCATCAAAGCACATTGCTTTTTTTTAAACTGGAAAAATATTTTGAGCTTCATTTGAACGTTTTATGATTTAGATAAAATAAAAATTCGTTAAATATATTTGATTCCATTAATAACCATAAGACTGTATTTTTCGAAGTGCAAAGCCGACGAGCAAAATGTAAAAAATAAATCCTCCTGTATGTATATATACTCGAAAAAGTTATGCTAACACTTTTTTCATGCATTTAGGTAGTCAATTTTATATGGTTTATACGTTTACGAGATAAAGGTATAGCGCTGAAGACAAATGCTCAGGATATAGCACAAAAATGCATATTTCACATAGTAATATTATCATTGTTAAAAGAGAACAAGTTTGTATTAGGTAATAATTAAATAATGCAACATTATGTTCTGCTTTGACGAGTGGAAAAACCAAAATAAATAATTATATAATATTTGTATGTGTGTTTAAAAGAGTTGGATTATTTTGTGAGTGTAAGCGGTTTCAAAGCCAAAGAATAGTTGCAACATTAAAAAATTGCTGAAACACATTTTCATTTAACAACTAAAATAACAAATATGAGCAAAATATGTACTTTCTTCAATTTTCTTCTGTTGCCAACTTTCTGAAAAAACGTGAATTCACCGCGATGCGATACAGAAACAAAAAGACAGCGACAGCGCGCAGAGGGTTTTGAGCAATAATATAAATTTGTATCAAACAACGCATTAAATAGTCATTTTAGTATACTTTGGGTGTTTACTTATTCAACTAAATGCATGTATTAGTTTTTCTTTAAGAAATTAATCTAAAATTTGCAACTTTTTTTTTATGATTTCTAAAGATTACTTTATTTTTGCCCAAGAGCAACCTTGCGTACAGAAAATTGTGTTGTACCTAAAACTTCACCACTATAAACTTGGTCCTTATAAAGGACTTTCACCACAGTTTGTTTACTGGATATACTGAGGTCAAAATAATCAGCTGTATCAAAACCATTTGATGAGTGGTCGACAATTTTAAAGTGCGTTTTTCATTGTTGTTTTTTTTTTTGGGAAAAAATGTATAAAAATAAAATATATTGTGCGTAAAATTTTAATAATCAGTGAAAATAAAAAAACGGTGGTTTCGTTGTTGTTGTTAGCGATTGTAATGCACATTGTGAGTTTTTCATGTTTTTTTGATTAAATTCAAATGCGAATAAATGATATCGGTCGTCGGTCGCGTAGAACGCAAAATAGATCAAATGAAAGGCAAAATCAATCACAAGAAGAGCGAGAAATTCAAAACCAAAATCAAAGGGAACGTATAGCCAGATCACGTTCAGGCCATTCACCTGAAGAACGTATACAACGTAATGAGCAAGATAGATTAAAATAAACACAATAAACAAAGCACAAGGACAATCGCTAGAATTATGCGGAATTGACTTAGAATATCCATGCTTCTCCCACGGACAATTATATGTATCATGTTCACGTGTAGGAAAACCACCAGTTCTGTTTATTTATACCACAACTCAGGGCAAAACAAAAAATGTAATATAGTTTACGAAAAGGCTTTGCGTTAGCTTAAGTTTAAATATAACATTAATTTTATATTCTAAAAAAAGAATAAATACACATAGAGTGAATTTAAATCGAGTGTTCATTATTCATTCTTAATTTTGATATGCCTAGCGAATCAGGCAGAGGGTCCGCTAGTATTTATTATAAATAAGAAACTTTAAAGAAATAAAGTTCAGTTATCAGCTATCAGTGATAAACTCAACAAACTAAAACCCAAGTGTTTTTTTATAAACAACCAGGTAAAAACCTGTTTTTTCTGTACTTCAGCGCTTATTAAGGTTTCAGATAATATGTAAAGCCAATTCTTACATTTAGAATAGTTTAATATGATATTGCAAACCTGCAAAATTTTCGCGCCTAAAATCAGTTCATGTGTCAACTCGATACGACGATCAGCAGTTTCCGGCTTTGCCGCGATAAAAATTCGGTTCTACGATTTTTTTTCCTGATTTTCATATGATCATATGATCAAGTATCCCTTGATATTCTTAATACAAAATATCTCTAAAGTTCTGCAAAGAGAATGGGATTATATTATTAACACTGCCACCCCACTGTAGCCGTAAGCTACAGCCTCTTGATGTTGGAGTCTTTGGGCCTTTCAAAAATGCATATGACCGGGCTGTTTATGAATGGATGTCAAAAAACCCGGGAAGAGTTATAACAATATATGATGTCTCATATATTATTGGAAAAGCATATCCTCTTGCATTTACTGCAACAAATATTTTAAATAGTTTAAAAAAAACAGGTATACAACCTGCTGATCGATTTATATTCACTGATGATGACTTTCTCTGTGCATATGTTACAGACCGCCCTGAGCATGAGCTTTCTCAAGTCACAACCATAGAAAATTGCACAGAAAAAGACAATAATAAACAAAACAATAGTCCACTACTGCTTGAGCATCAAAGTGAATCAGACCAGACGCAGTGTGAAGAGGCAAGGCCACCCGACTTGCTTGATATCCATTCCCAATTTGCACAAAATGAGGAAGCAGTAACAAGTTGTACTTCACTCCCGGGGCCATCTAACTTCTCTGATTGCTGTGATCAAGTAATTTAGGATGAAAAACCAGGACCCAGTTCTGCTTCACATCAAAGGGAAGAATCAAGCTTCCTTGTTAGTCCTACTGAAGTTATACCCTTTCCAAAAGCTGGTCCAAGAAGCGCAGTTAATAGAAAAGGGAAGAAAAAGTTAAAATCTGCAATTTTAACTGACACACCAGTCAAACAAGACTTAGAAACAGAGCTAAAATTAAGAGAGGAAAAGAAGAAACAAAAGGCAGACAAGACTAACAAAAAAACTCTTAAAGACAAGAAACCTAAGGAGAGGGTAAAGGAAAAGAGTGTTTTCATCTTCTTATAGTGAAGGGGAACTTTCGGTTAGAGAATCTGAAGATTCTTTAAATGAATTTGAAGAAGAATTTGAGGAGTTAAAGGCAGTGAATTCAGACAATTTAAAAAAGGGGAAATTCATTGCTGTGCGTTTAAAAGGAGGCAAGAGAATGTCGTCAATATACCGGTACTTATGCATAATTGACCAGGTATATTATGACGATCTTGGTTGTCGCGTTATTTCTTTGAAATGTGCGGATGAAACTAAAAAATTGTTCTCGTTAATAGAATCTGATGTCAGCGATGTTGAATTTGAAGACATTATTGGATTAGTTCCAGATCCAAATATTATTTTAAAAGGTGAAAGAATGTATTATTCCTTCATAAAGGCTCTGGATATATTTGAAAGTATTTAAGATAACCGACTGTATTTTGAAATAAATGTTTTGTTTTTGTTTTTGAGTTAAATTTCTTTTTATTTAATCTGTGATTAAGTATCCCTTGTTTATGCTCAAGTATCCCACTATTGGGGACACTTGATCATTTTGCACTATTTTTTAAATAATAATAATAAAATAATTTGCCCACCTATTTAAAAACTAACGTGATAAAAATAATGTGCTGGAATGTTGTCACTTTCGTGAGTTGTCATTATTGTTATCTAATTTATTCAGAAATTCATAAATATTGACCTAAACCAAAACTATGATCAACTATCCCCCACTTCCCCTACGTATACATATATTTATTTTTACCTTTTCTCTCCTCTTCTATTTCTATACTTTCACAACTTCAATATTAAATATATTTTATATCCTACTGAGTCCCTCTGCTAACTCCACAAACATTACATTTATGTGTACATACTTACACTATGTTGTTATTAAGAAAAGAAGTCATGAGTTCAAACACGGTAAAATAACTTTTTGGTTGTGTGTTTGATAAACAAATAAATAAGATAAAAAAATAAAAAGTATAGATATTGAAATTTTTTAATACAGCATAAATAGTGCATAAGAAAAGCAAATTTGTAAAACAACAAACAGAGTAAGTTAAAGCAAACTAAAAATAAAAATAGTGGTTAACGAAGGTAACCATTACTTTTTTTAACTTAAAAATAGTTATCAATAGTATTTACTTTAAAATATCTCAAACAAAAAAGTTCAAAACTCAAATATTCAACGAAGAATCTCTCTTACCAACAAGTGTCACTTTGGACTAAGCAGGCAATTGAGTAGTAAAGTCCTCTCTCGACGAATAAAACTAACACTCCACAAAGCTCTCGTCATGGCCGTCCTAATATCCGATAAAGCGTCGCTTGGAGTGTATAAGAGAAAGATTCTGCGGAAAATTTTTGGACCTTTGCACGTTGGCGACGGCGAATATCACAGGTCATGTCGTCCGAATGCATACAAACTCCCAAAGTATTCGATGCGGTACTAGCTGGTGGTAGTAGAGGAAGAGGAAGGCCTCCTCTACGTTGAAACGATTAGATGGAAAAGGACTTGGCTTAACATGGTGTGCCCAACTGGCGCCGGTTAGAGATGAGAAAGAAACGATAAGTAAGCTGTGTTAAACTCGGTCAAAATCGCGTAAGCGGTTATCTAACCAATTAAGAAGAAGAAGTACATTCAAAGTTTCTAATGAACCTTGATAATGTGAAGCTTTTTCATAAGTACATATATATGGTCTTGCCACAAATTCTGTGACAAATTTTACAATGCATACGACGAGAACAAATTCGCAAACAAAGTTCCGTTGTTTTTGCTTTCGTTCGTATTATGCATTGTTTACTGATAAATTATAGTCAGTTTGGTGGGACATTTCGTTTTTTAACAATGGAGTGGAAAGCTAAGGAAAAGTGATTGCATTACGTAAGTGTGGTAAAAGTGCAAGTGAGATTTACGAATTGCTGAAAAAACTTAATATAGGGTGGCTGATGAATTTTGCTACATTAAGAAACTCAAATAACTTTTTTTTTAGTGTATGGAATTCATTTATTTTTTTTCAAGTTGAAGGTCATTAAATTTTATTAAATGTAGCTTAACTAGTTTTAAAAATAATTGAATTTAAATGCCCCCATGCTCGTTGACACAAGTGCGGCATCTTAGTAAAAAGTTGTTCATTGCTGCTTTGAGAGTTGCGACAGGAATAGCCGCAATTGTTGCCCGAATGGATTGTTTTAGTTCATCCAAATTTGTTGGCTTTGTTTTATAAACTTCTTGTTTACATAAACCCCACAAGAAAAAGTCAGGTGCAGTAAGGTCAGGCGACCTGGGGGCCAACGAAATTCGGAGTTTCTTGAAATCAGTTTATCGGGAAATTTTCGTCGCAACTCTGTCATAACAGTCTGGGCTATGTGAGACGTTGCCCCATCTTGTTGAAACCACACAGAGTTGAAAGGAATTCTCTTTCGGCGTAGTTCTGGATAGAAAAATTCTTTCAGCGTTTTCAAATAACGGTCTCCAGTAACCGTAACGGTGTGACCATTTTCTTCAAAAAAATAAGGCCCGACAATACAGCGTGAAGAAACCGCACACCACACTGTCACGCGAAGAGGATGCAATTCCGTCTCGTGGAGTATCTGTGGGTTAGAAGTACTCCATATTCGACAATTTTGTTTGTTCACATTGCCGTTTAAATCGAAATGGGCCTCATCAGACATGAAAAGGCAGTTTAACATGTTTTGGTCTTCTTCCACCATTTGCAAGATATTCTGGCAAAATTCCAAGCGAATCGGCAAGTCTGCTGCATTCAGTTTGTTAACCATTTGAATTTTGTAGGGAAATAAGTCTAAATCTTTGTGCATTATTGTTTGCAAAGACTGTCGGCTGACACCAAGTTGAGCAGATAAGCTTCTTGTTGAAACCCTTGGATTGCTTTGTATAGCTGCAGCTACAGCAGCGATCGTTTCCTCCGTCCGAACTGGTGGGTTCCGATGATAAGGCCTTCTTGCGACTGTTCCTTGCTCAGCAAAATTATTCACCAGTCTCATTATGGTCTATCTGCTCGGGGGATCGCCGCCAAACATCCGCCTGTACTCTCTCTGTACCAAAACTACGGACTCCAGTGCGTGATAGCGCCGGACTATCCAAATTCTTGTTTGCGTGTCCCAGTTATCCATTTTACTAAATTTTAAAGATCAATCTGCAAATTAAAACAAAAATGGAACAGATAACTTAAAAAGAAAAAAAGTTATTCAATTTTTTTTTGGTAGCGGCTTTCATCAGCCACCCTGTATTTCGAGAATTTTTGTTTACCACACGATCAATCGTTTTGCCCAAACGTCTGAAGCGACAGACAGAAAAAGAAGTGAAGTCCTCGCGTGGCCCGAATCAGTGCAGCCGTTTGAGAAAGTATATATAGAAATCCCTTTAGGAAACAGAAAATCATGTCCAATTAAATTAATGTATGGACCAGATCCATGCCAAGACTAATTAGAGATAATCTCACATGAAACCCTTTCTTCGCTCAACAGATCATCTTTTGTCAATGTGCTCGAATAAAATTGGACTCAACAGATGCAAGCAGCTTCTTCGGTGACACGTGAAAATATTCTCTTCACAGATGAAACAATTTTCACTGTTGAAGAAAACTTTCATAAGCGAAACGACAAAATCTATGCTAATACTTCTAAAGACGCAAAATTGTTGTTCCAAGGGTTCAGCACAGCTACCATCCAGCCTCCGTAATGGTTTGGCGTTACATTTCTTCATTTCTGCGAAAAAGGGGTTAATACCAGGGCAAAAGTGTACCTGTAGGATATCTCAGAAGGAGTGGGGAAGCAGTTGATCAGAATATTGGCCGTCCGGAAGTCAGAAGTGGAGGACATGGCTTGTCGAAAACCTCACAAAAATTGGGAGAGTCTTAAACAATCTTTGGTTCGAGCAGTGACGTCAATATATATGGAAACAGTGTGTGCTGCTACAGCTGAATGACCTAATCGTTTGAAGGCTTGTGTAAAAGCAAATGGTGACCATTTAAAATGAAAATTTAAAAGTAGTTTTTTTAATATTTACAAGATTAAATAAAACTAACTTCAGTAATAAAACTATATTACCATTTCCTGTCTATAATGGACTTAACTTCTAACAGAACTTATGCCAGGACTAAGTATATAAATATATACAATATAGTATATTGGTAATGGCTAGGGGGTCGGTTTTGAATCATAACAGGAACAATGTTCTTTTATGCGAAAGTTGTACCAATTACCAGCTATTACATATATTTAAGAATTATAGAAGAGAAGCAATTTAGCACGGCAATAGGTTCCAAAAAAACTTGGAAATGTATTCGTATATACAAGGTGAAGTCCAAAGTAAATAGGACTGTCTTCATAAAAACGTTTTTGATGGCGCCATCTTTTTAGAACTTTGTGCGTTGGAAGTTACATCCCTAGCTGACTTCCAGTGAAAGCTTGGTGACATTCGGTACAGTGAACCTAAGTTATTGCGTCTAAAGTGTCAGTATGTTTATGCCATCGGTACTAAAATAAGTTTCGAACAAAGAGCTATGGTAATATCAAATTTTGTTTTAAAATCTGTAAAACGTTTACCGAAACATTTGAATTGATGAAAAAAGTTTAAAGCGATGATTGTCTATCTCGTGCCAGAGTTCATGAGTGGTTTACACCTTTCAAAGATGGTTGTGAGGTCATAAACGACAATAAACATACGGGCCGCCCAAAATCAGTAATCACCGAAAACTCCATCGAAGTTGTTCGTAAATTTATCAAAAATTAACCGAAATCATCGTAGAAATTCATGGAATCGGAGTTGAATATCTCCAAAGCATCGATTTATCGCATTTTAACACGTGTACGTTTCATTCCGTACAAGTTAACTGAGGACCGAAAATTGCTCAGAAATTAACATTCGAAAGACCTCATTAAAGAGGCGAGAAAAGACGAGAACTCTTTTACAGCATTGTAACTAGTGATGAAACGTGGTGTTTCCAACATGAATCTGAAACTAAGCGTCAAAGTGCCGAATGGAAGGCCCCAGATGAACATCACCACCCAAAAAATTGCGTTTGAAGAAGTCCAAAATCAAGTCGATGCTCTTTTGTTTTTACGATTCCAAGGGAATTGTCCCCAAGGAGTTCGCGCCAACGGGCCAAACTGTCAATGCAATTTTCTTTCTTGTCGTTTTGAAGCGTTTGTTGCATCGGATTCGTCGAATTCGCCCTGAATACTGCGAAGCACGAAGCTGACGCTTATTGCATAATAGTGCATCATCTTATCGACCCACTTTTTTGACTAGAAATCGCATTTTAACTAACAATCACTCACTGTGTTCATTTGATATGGCTCTCTGTGACTTCTATCTATTCAGGAAACTGCATTTGGCCATGAAAGGAAAACGTGTTGCGTCCGTCGAGGCCATCCAAAAGACTTGTACCGGCATTCTGAAGGACATGACCTGAAACACTTTTTCGAAAAGCTTTTAGATAGCGCAAAACAGTGTATCGAGGCCAGAGGAGACTACTTTGAATAAATAAACTCGGAGTTATCAAAACAAAGCTCCTGTCGTTTTTACTATTATTATTTTTATTTCTTATTAAAATATAATTTAAATTATTGATTTAAGAATATGAACAAACATACACACTTCCTTTGTTTAAACTTTACTGCTTTATAAGCAATTGCAATTAATTACGACAAGAATTGTAAATTGAATATTGCCAAGTAATCATAATTTTGCTGTAAACAAAATTAAGCAATTATTAAAAAGGCCAATGAACTATTTTTCCAAGAATTGTAAATTGAATATTGTAAATATTGTCAAGTTTACAAAAAAAATTAAGCAATTATTAAAAAGACCAATGAACTATTTTTCTAAGAATTATAAATTGAATATTGTAAATATTGTCAAGTAATCATAATTTTGTTGAAAACAAAATTAATAAAAGACTAACGAACTATTAAGCAATTTTCCAAGAATTTTCCATCAATCAAATCTTATATATAAAAATGGAGACGTTTTTTTGTGTTCGTTAGTCGCCGATTCACGCCTAAACGCATTCACCGATTTCAATCAAACTTTCACAGATCATTGGTATTGGTCCATAGATGGTTTATGTGAAGTTTTAAAGAAATCGGTAAAAGTATGCGTGCGTTGTGTAAGTGTGAAAAATGCAATATTTGCGTGTTTCCCTTATACGGACATTAGGTATACGGAATGAAAATACACGCGAATGAATAGAATATACACAGACATGAATAACATTGCTTCCATGTCGAGTGACGTATGGGACTGTATTATTCGTAACGCAATAGTTGTCCTCTCTTTTGTTTCCCTTTTATGCATGCGTGACACGGCATCAAAGCACATTGCTTTTTTTTAAACTGGAAAAATATTTTGAGCTTCATTTGAACGTTTTATGATTTAGATAAAATAAAAATTCGTTAAATATATTTGATTACATTAATAACCATAAGACTGTATTTTTCGAAGTTCAAAGCCGACGAGCAAAATGTAAAAAATAAATCCTCCTGTATGTATATATACTCGAAAAAGTTATGCTAACACTTTTTTCATGCATTTAGGTAGTCAATTTTATATGGGCAAACGTACGTTTACGAGATAAAGGTATAGCGCTGAAGGCAAATGCTCAGGATATAGTACAAAAATGCATATTTCACATAGTAATATTATCATTGTTAAAAGAGAACAAGTTTGTATTAGGTAATAATTAAATAATGCAACCTTATGTTCTGCTTTGACGAGTGGAAAAACCAAAATAAATAATTATATAATATTTGTATGTGTGTTTAAAAGAGTTGGATTATTTTGTGAGTGTAAGCGGTTTCAAAGCCAAAGAATAGTTGCAACATTAAAAAATTGCTGAAACACATTTTCATTTAACAACTAAAATAACAAATATGAGCAAAATATGTACTTTCTTCAATTTTCTTCTGTTGCCAACTTTCTGAAAAACGTGAATTCACCGCGATACGATACAGAAACAAAAAGACAGCGACAGCGCGCAGAGGGTTTTGAGCAATAATATAAATTTGTATCAAACAACGCATTAAATAGTCATTTTAGTATACTTTTGGTGTTTACTTATTCAACTAAATGCATGTATTAGTTTTTCTTTAAGAAATTAATCTAAAATTTGCAACTTTTTTTTTATGATTTCTAAAGATTACTTTATTTTTGCCCAAGAGCAACCTTGCGAACAGAAAATTGTGTTGTACCTAAAACTTCACCACTATAAACTTGGTCCTTATAAAGGGCTTTCACCACAGTTTGTTTACTGGATATACTGAGGTCAAAATAATCAGCTGTATCAAAACCATTTGATGAGTGGTCAACAATTTTAAAGTGCGTTTTTCATTGTTGTTTTTTTTTTTGGGGAAAAATGTATAAAAATAAAATATATTGTGCGAAAAATTTTAATAATCAGTGAAAATAAAAAACGGTGGTTTCGTTGTTGTTGTTAGCGATTGTAATGCACATTGTGAGTTTTTCATGTTTTTTTGATTAAATTCAAATGCGAATAAATGATATCGATCGTCGGTCGCGTAGAACGCAAAATAGATCAAATGAAAGGCAAAATCAATCACAAGAAGAGCGAAAAATTCAAAACCAAAATCAAAGGGAACGTATAGCCAGATCACGTTCAGGCCATTCACCTGAAGAACGTATACAACGTAATGAGCAAGATAGATTAAAATAAACACAATAAACAAAGCACAAGGACAATCGCTAGAATTATGCGGAATTGACTTAGAATATCCATGCTTCTCCCACGGACAATTATATGTATCATGTTCACGTGTAGGAAAACCATCAGTTCTGTTTATTTATACCACAACTCAGGGCAAAACAAAAAATGTAGTTTACGAAAAGGCTTTGCGTTAGTTTAAGTTTAAAATTAACATTAATTTTATATTCTAAAAAAAGAATAAATACACATAGAGTGAATTTAAATCGAGTGTTCATTATTCATTCTTAATTTTGATATGCCTAGCGAAGCAGGCAGAGGGTCCGCTAGTCTTATATATAAAAATGGATACGTTTTTTTGTGTTCGTTAGTCGCCGATTCACGCCTAAACGCATTCACCGATTTCAATCAAACTTTCACAGATCATTGGTATTGGTCCATAGATGGTTTATGTGAAGTTTTAAAGAAATCGGTAAAAGTATGCGTGCGTTGTGTAAGTGTGAAAAATGCAATATTTGCGTGTTTCCCTTATACGGACATTAGGTATACGGAATGAGAATACACGCGAATGAATAGAATATACACAGACATGAATAACATTGCTTCGATGTCGAGTGACGTATGGGACTGTATTATTCGTAACGCAATAGTTGTCCTCTCTTTTGTTTCCCTTTTATGCATGCGTGACACGGCATCAAAGCACATTGCTTTTTTTTAAACTGGAAAAATATTTTGAGCTTCATTTGAACGTTTTATGATTTAGATAAAATAAAAATTCGTTAAATATATTTGATTCCATTAATAACCATAAGACTGTATTTTTCGAAGTTCAAAGCCGACGAGCAAAATGTAAAAAATAAATCCTCCTGCATGTATATATACTCGAAAAAGTTATGCTAACACTTTTTTCATGCATTTAGGTAGTCAATTTTATATGGTTTATACGTTTACGAGATAAAGGTATAGCGCTGAAGACAAATGCTCAGGATATAGTACAAAAATGCATATTTCACATAGTAATATTATCATTGTTAAAAGAGAACAAGTTTGTATTAGGTAATAATTAAATAATGCAACCTTATGTTCTGCTTTGACGAGTGGAAAAACCAAAATAAATAATTATATAATATTTGTATGTGTGTTTAAAAGAGTTGGATTATTTTGTGAGTGTAAGCGGTTTCAAAGCCAAAGAATAGTTGCAACATTAAAAAATTGCTGAAACACATTTTCATTTAACAACTAAAATAACAAATATGAGCAAAATATGTACTTTCTTCAATTTTCTTCTGTTGCCAACTTTCTGAAAAAACGTGAATTCACCGCGATGCGATACAGAAACAAAAAGACAGCGACAGCGCGCAGAGGGTTTTGAGCAATAATATAAATTTGTATCAAACAACGCATTAAATAGTCATTTTAGTATACTTTGGGTGTTTACTTATTCAACTAAATGCATGTATTAGTTTTTCTTTAAGAAATTAATCTAAAATTTGCAACTTTTTTTAACACACTTTTATTAGGTCGGGTTGTATGTATGTATGTATGTATGTATGTAACGGAATCTTTGAGCTTAATTTTCACTGGCTTCAAACATCTGATCGACTTGAAATTTTGCACACCTATCAAGGACCGATGCCAATGCAATAATTTGATAAAAGTTTTCCATTATCCTTATTGGGATTGCCAGGATTAATATTTTCTTTTTTTACCTGTGGGCAAAAAGTAAGGTGAATTTGAATCTTTGAATCTTTTTTAACACACTTTTATTAGGTCGGGTTGTATGTATGTATGTATGTATGTATGTATGTACGTAACGGAATCTTTGAGCTTAATTTTCACTGGCTTCTAAACATCTGATCGACTTGAAATTTTGCACACCTATCAAGGACCGATGACAATGCAATAATTTGATAAAAGTTTTCCATTATCCTTATTGGGATTGCCAGGATTAATATTTTCTTTTTTTACCTGTGGGCAAAAACTAAGGTGAATTTGAATCTTTGAATCTTTTTAACACACTTTTATTAGGTCGGGTTGTATGTATGTATGTATGTATGTAACGGAATCTTTGAGCTTAATTTTCACTAGCTTCTAAACATCTGATCGACTTGAAATTTTGCACACCTATCAAGGACCGATGACAATGCAATAATTTGATAAAAGTTTTCCATTATCCTTATTGGGATTGCCAGAATTAATATTTTCTTTTTTTACCTGTGGGCAAAAAGTAAGGAGAATTTGAATCTTTGATTCTTTTTAACACACTTTTATTAGGTCGGGTTGCATGTATGTATGTAACGGAATCTTTGAGCTTAATTTTCACTGGCTTCTAAACATCTGATCGACTTGAAATTTTGCACACCTATCAAGGACCGATGACAATGCAATAATTTGATAAAAGTTTTCCATTATCCTTATTAGGATTGCCAGGATTAATATTTTCTTTTTTTACCTGTGGGCAAAAATTAAGGTGAATTTGAATCTTTGAATCTGTTTTTTATTCTTGTAAATCAGTTTCATCCCTTTCAAAATATTGCCCTCTCGATGAAATACACTTATGCCAACGATTTTTCCAATCCCCGAAACATGCCAAATAGTCCAGTATAGACAATTGTGTGGTACCGTTGGCCTGCCTACCAAGCATGTCAACCATGTGTTGCTATGCAGAGAGTGGTTAGTTGGGCCAGACAACAATTGTTGTGTTTTGGTCTGCCTGCCTAACATGCTGTTGCCAAGCCAAGCGCAAGTAGTGATGACTGTTTGTTGTTATGCAGTGGGTTGTTTTGTGAGGTCAGGCGAGAGTCTTTCTATTTGCGCTGCCTGCCCAGCATGCTGTTGCTAAGGTAAGCGCAGGTAGTGATCATCATGTTTGTTGGTGTTGGGCTGCATATCAAACTCGAGCATTGATGTTGATATGCTGTGATAATTTGTTGTTATTATAAAAGGCAACAATATCACAATGAATTTTGTTAGGCAGGTGGCGAGCATATTGCGGCTGTTGGCAATGGGGTTTTTGTAGGAAAGTGATCACATCATACTAGTCTGTTGTCAGGCTGCATCGACTGAGCTTATATAATCTATGCAATACAGATTTCACGTTACATTCAAGGTTTTGCGCTCAACGACTCAACAACTATTCGTGGGAATAAAAATGACGCTTGAAACTACAACGCAAAATAAGAGGAGATTGGCGGAAAAAAGAGCACTTGAAACTGCAACACGAAGAAAGAGGAGATTAGCGAAAAAGATACTAAAATTGAAAGAAAAATTTTCAGGATGGACGAATGACGAAATCGTCGAGAGGAAAACCACAAGGCGACTATATATGAAACAATATAGAGCCTCACAGTCAGAAGAGGACAGAGTTGCCCGATTACAGCAAATGAGGCAACATAACGCTGAATATCGAGCCTCACAGTCAGAAGAGGACAGAGCGGCTCGACTAAAGCACATGCGGCAACATAGCGCTAAATTACGAGCCTCACAGTCAGAAGAGGACAGAGCGTCTCGACTAAAGCACATGCGGCAACATAGCGTTGAATATCGAGCCTCACAGTCTGAAGAGGACAGAGCGGCCCGACTACAGCACATGCGGCAACATAGCGCTGAACTACGAGCCTCACAGTCTGAAGAGGACAGAGCGGCTCGACTAAAGCACATGCGGCAACATAGCGCTGAATATCGAGCCTCACAGTCTGAAGAGGACAGAGCGGCTCGACTACAGCACATGCGGCAACATAGCGCTGAACTACGAGCCTCACAGTCTGAAGAGGACAGAGCGGCTCGACTACAGCACATGCGGCAACATAGCGCTGAACTACGAGCCTCACAGTCTGAAGAGGACAGAGCGGCTCGACTACAGCACATGCGGCAACATAGCGCTGAACTACGAGCTTCACAGTCTGAAGAGGACAGAGCGGCTCGACTACAGCACATGCGGCAACATAGCGCTGAATATCGAGCCTCACAGTCAGAAAGAGACAGATTAATTCGTTTGCTGCAAATGCGTCAACGAAACGCAGAGGCGAGGAGATTAAATAAAGCCAGCATAACCGGCTTCATGCAGTCAATTAACACGTTTTGTGACAAGATCTGTGAGATTTGCACTAAACGGTGCTATCAAAATCAGATCTCTAAGTGGATTGTAGACACCAAATCAGCACCATATTTGCCTAGCGAATTAAAACTAACAAATTGCTTGATGGTTTGTAAACGGTGTAAGACTCATTTGAGTTCAAAGAAAAATTTTGCACCTTCCAGATCTTATTGGAACAATTTGGACCAAGGATCCGTTCCAAATGTAATAGCGCAATTATCACACGCCGAACAACGGCTGATTTCACGCATTATTCCATTTGTAAAAATTATCAAGCTAAGTGGCGTATTCGGGCAATATAGTTTTCGTGGCCAAGCGGTATTGTTCGCACAAGATGTTTTTGAGGTTACCGAAAACCTTGCAAATATGTTACCCAGAGCCGCAAATAATGCTGGAATAGTCGTCATTACTGAGCGTTTAGAGAATATTAGCATAACACGACAGTTTTCGATATCTAAACAAAAAGTATACGATGCACTCAATTGGCTAATTTTGAACAATCCACTTTACAAAGATGTTACAGTCGATCAGAACGTCGTTATTGAAGAAAATGATATTATAAGAGTAGAAGATGCACCTGCCGAGATTGCTGTAGAGACCGATGATGAACCTACTGAGGATGCTAGTGCTTACATGAAAATTAGTGACTCTTCGAGAATTGTACGTGCATCATGGCATCAAAGCAACGATCTCATATTCACATCAAGATTCGCAGGAGTTCAATGTTGTGCGATGGCATTAGCTAACATTCTCCGGGCTAGCATTCTTTCACCACAACATTGGTCTACAAACATTCTTAATTTAAATATGATAACAGGTGACCAAATCTATAGCAATATAAGATTTCAAACGGAGAGGAAATTTGCGGCGCATCCTATAGAAAATGATGGCTACCTATTAGTAAGAAACTTCACAGTCATCCAAGATGACTTGTTCGCATTCGGCAAAAGATTTCAGATCACTTTTGACGAAGAACCAGGTATATTTGGATGCTTGAATGACAAGTTAAATGAAAGAAATATTGGAAGTACTCTTCGCCAAGGTTTGGAGGATATGTTCATGGTATATAACGCAGGCATACTAATAACAGAGGGTTATTCATTTGGAGTAATGCATTATAATAACAAATATTACTTCAGCAACTCACATTCTTGTGGCCAAAAGGGAGCTAAAGCAAAGGGCAATAATGGAAAAGCTTGCGTTATTGAATGTGATAATTTGGACGAGTTCGTAAGGATATGTAAACGAACAACAGGCAGCAAAAATGTACAGTTTACTCTTGATTACATCAATGTTGAAGTCTTGGATATACATGATGATTCTAAAGAGGTAGAAACAGGTGAGAGTAGTGAGATGGTAGCAGCAGTATCCCAAATAATCACTTTTCAACAGAATTCAACTGATCAAACTATTCCACTGCAGACATCAATGATGGCACCGATTGATGTAATGCCTCCTAATGTCGAAGATGAAGTACAGGTCTCACGAAACCTTAATGCAATTACCCGCAAGACGAAAGATAACATCGTCAATGTGGGCCATGAACTTAAAGCAGAAGAATTTGCCTGGTACTTTCTGTTTCCCTATGGGAAGAATGGTTTCGCAGAACAGAGGCCTGTTAAAATTACAGCATTAGACTACTATCAGTCTAGAATTTTGGGAAGTGACACAAGATTCCAACGTAACGATTATCTTTTTTACGCTTTATCGTTCTTTGAATATTATCGAATCAAAAGCACGATATCAGCATGTGGCAAGAAAATTGTAAATCAAGAAGGTTCTGTTGAAGATGTCCACCTTTATCTCAAAAATTTGAGAGGTTCTGCAGCTTATTGGAGATCAGCTTTAAATGAACTATTGGCCCAAATTAGATGTATAGGAGCCCCAACCTACTTTGTGACATTTAGCTCAAATGATCTCCACTGGTTAGACCAACGAAAGGTTTTATTAATAGCCGACGGTAGACTTGATGTTGATCCAAGTACAATTGACATTTATGAGACCCAACGTCTTATCGAAAAGTACCCAGTGATTTTGAGTCGACATTTTATGATCAGAGTCAATGCTCTAATGAAATTCATTCAAAATAATGATGAAGTATTTGGAGGAAAAGTAAAAGACTTCTGGTGGCGTATTGAGTTTCAGAATCGTGGTAGTCCTCACCTCCATATGGTAGTTTGGATTGAGAATCATCCAGCATTTGATACAGAAGAAGGAATACTTCTACTTGATCGTAACTGCTGGTGTAAAATTCCAACAGAAGAAGAAGATCCAGAGCTCTTCGAGCTTGTGAAAAAATGTCAAATTCATCGGCATACACAAACTTGTACAAAGAATATTACCTCTCTAAGATGTCGATTCAATTTTCCACGTCAAGAATGTCATGAGACACGAATAATATCACATTCTTCAGACGATTTTCTCCGCAATGGGGGCAGAATTTCCTTACTTAAGCGTCGTAAAGAAGATGCTTGGGTAAATAATTACCACCCAGAGTTATTGAGACTGTGGACAGGTAATATGGATATTCAACCGTGCGGATCGAACGAAGCGATAGCTTACTATATTGCAAAGTATCTGTCGAAAGCAGAACCAGAGGGTGTCGATGCTGGAATTGCACAGGCAATACAACAAATCCAACGCGAAGAGACTGACCTTTCACGCAAACTCTTCAAGATATGTATGAAGATTCTTCATGAACGACAAGTATCAGCTGCCGAATGTGCATATCGGCTTTGTCATATCCCATTACGAAACAGTTCGCGACATTGTGTCTTCCTAAGCACAAGAAAGCCAGAACAGCGTTACAGAGTATTGCAATTCGATAGAAGCGGACACGCAATTGGTTACTACAGCAATATCTTTGAAAGATATGAAAAACGTCCATTACAACATCCTGACTACGATTTTGCGAACATGAGCCTTATAGAGTTTGCTATGTTGTTTGAACCACACTTTCTGAAAAAGTTAAGCGATACCGAGGAAAGTGTAGACCATGATGCCTATGAGGAACAAACAAACATGCGTCGCCCATCACTCTGTTGGATAAAAGCAAAATGGTTGTGAGAAATGTTCCTGCAGTTGTCAGAGTGCCATATTTTATAGCAGCTTCGGATCCAGAAAACTTTTCCTACAGCTTACTTCTTCAATATATGCCTTATCGTTCGGAAACTGAAATACTTGAAGGCTTCGATAATGCCAAAGAAGCTTTTGTAGCTCGAGAGAGTCGTTTAAGGGAAACAAGTAGACATATGTGCCAACATCGAGAGCGGGACCAACAGCTTGAAAATGCATTCAATCAGATACATGCTTTCGAAATTTTGGAGCAGCCAGAGATTATAAATCCTGAACTTGAAGAGGAAGAGTTACCAGAGAAAGAAATGAGCAATGATCAATTCCAAAGAGCGCAAAATGCGATGAATGTTGATCAAAGACAATTAGTTGTTCTTGTCACAGAGAGTATTAAGAATAAACTCAATGGTGATATGAAACGGGAGAAAATTTTCGTAACTGGTGGAGCAGGCACCGGGAAAACATTCCTCTTTAATCTATTGAAAAACCATATCAACCGATGTTATGGAAAACCGGTGGTAAAAGTCGGTGCTTTAACTGGAGTTGCAGCACGATTAATCGGTGGTACAACGCTACACCGGCTGTTAAAACTACCAGTACAAAAAGATGGAGTAATTGTAAGCATGCCACTTCTTACCGGTAATTATTTGAGAGGAATGCGTCAATTATGGCAAAATATTGAGTTTCTGTTCATAGATGAAATTTCTATGATACCCTTTGAGATGCTTTGTATGATCGACTCTCGTTTGCGACAACTGAAAATCGCAGACGCTTGTTTTGGTGGCATAAACGTGATACTCTTTGGTGACCTAATGCAGTTACCACCTGTTAGAGGACATCAAGTTTTTCAACAACCAGATCATATGAAGCCAGCTACACATTTGTGGCGACAGTTCGGTCTGGTTGAACTTAAACAAAACATGCGTCAACAAGGAGACACAACATTTATAGATGTACTTAATGCCCTACGAGTTGGAGAAATGACGTCTAGACAACTTGAAATCCTTCTGGAAAAAGTTTCAACGGATGCGACTAATGAATTTTCGATTGAGAAAGCATTAAGAATTTACCCAACGAATGATCAAGTTGCTAGACACAATGAAAAAGTTCTCCAGAGTTTTGAGAATAAAGGGACAGTTATTTATACAATAAAAGCACAAGACCAACTTATTGATGCCACTCGTAATTTAGGTAACAAGGACTTAAATTCTGTGATACCTAATGATATTAATAAAACAGGAGGTCTTCCGAAAGAACTGAAAATATTCGTAGGGGCTAAAGTGATGTTGAGGTCGAACATTGACGTGTCAAAAGGTTTAGTGAATGGCAATATGGGTTTTATCACTGAAATCATCTGGCCAAATTTTCGCAGAGACCAACTATACGCGGAAGACATCCCGTCAGTCCGTATCGACTTCGGTTCTGATGGTGTGCACATGATTAAACCGATATCGATACAGTTCCCAGCGAAATATAGCTATGGAACTGCTGAGAGACGGATGTTGCCCTTAATCCTGAGTTGGACTTCGACCGTTCACAAGATGCAAGGTTGTACAGTTGATCATGCAGTCATTTATCTAGGCTCGCGACTGTTTGCTGCTGGACAGGCCTATGTAGCACTTAGTCGTGTAAGATCTTTAGACGGTATGCGGATCGAAGAACTTGATTGCTCTAAGCTAACTGGAAAAACTCCATGCAACAGTGAGGCTTTAAATGAAATGATTAGATTACGAAATGATTCGTAAGACATTTCAATACCACATGTCCACCATAAGACGGATTGATAAATCAAACTAAATACATAATAGTGTAAAAAACTAAAAAAGCACGTTGTTACTGCTAATCAAACTGAAAAGTAGAAAATAAAAAATAGTCAAAAAAAAAAAAACTAAAACACACGCTTTTATTGCTAATCGAACTAAAAAGTAGAAAATAAAAAGTAGTTTAAAAAAACTAAAAAACACGCTTTTATTGCTAATCGAACTAAAAAGTAGAAAATAAATTTTAATGACAAAGGGACCTATAATGAAGTAATAGCAAATCGAACGATCAGTCATAGTCAACTACCTCAGAACAGAATTATAACGAAAATTAAGATACAAATAGAGTAATTCAAATTAGAGTTAAAAGCGTGGGATGCTTGATATAGTAAATATTACAATCATTCTATTGGCAACTACCTATGTACAGAGGGTTATGAAAGTGAAGCAAAATGCATCCTACGCTTTTAACTCTAATTTGAATTACTCTATTTGTATCTTAATTTTCGTTATAATTCTGTTCTGAGGTAGTTGACTATGACTGATCGTTCGATTTGCTATTACTTCATTATAGGTCCCTTTGTCATTAAAATTTATTTTCTACTTTTTAGTTCGATTAGCAATAAAAGCGTGTTTTTTAGTTTTTTTAAACTACTTTTTTACGATTTCTAAAGATTACTTTATTTTTGCCCAAGAGCAACCTTGCGTACAGAAAATTGTGTTGTACCTAAAACTTCACCACTATAAACTTGGTCCTTATAAAGGACTTTCAACACAGTTTGTTTACTGGATATACTGAGGTCAAAATAATCAGCTGTATCAAAACCATTTGATGAGTGGTCAACAATTTTAAAGTGCGTTTTTCATTGTTGTTTTTTTTTTTTGGGAAAAAATGTATAAAAATAAAATATATTGTGCGTAAAATTTTAATAATCAGTAAAAATAAAAAAACGGTGGTTTCATTGTTGTTGTTAGCGATTGTAATGCACATTGTGAGTTTTTCATGTTTTTTTGATTAAATTCAAATGCGAATAAATGGTATCGGTCGTCGGTCGCGTAGAACGCAAAATAGATCAAATGAAAGGCAAAATCAATCACAAGAAGAGCGAGAAATTCAAAACCAAAATCAAAGGGAACGTATAGCCAGATCACGTTCAGGCCATTCACCTGAAGAACGTATACAACGTAATGAGCAAGATAGATTAAAATAAACACAATAAACAAAGCACAAGGACAATCGCTAGAATTATGCGGAATTGACTTAGAATATCCATGCTTCTCCCACGGACAATTATATGTATCATGTTCACGTGTAGGAAAACCATCAGTTCTGTTTATTTATACCACAACTCAGGGCAAAACAAAAAATGTAGTTTACGAAAAGGCTTTGCGTTAATTTAAGTTAAAAATTAACATTAATTTTATATTCTAAAAAAAGAATAAATACACATAGAGTGAATTTAAATCGAGTGTTCATTATTCATTCTTAATTTTGATATGCCTAGCGAATCAGGCAGAGGGTCCGCTAGTATTTATTATAAATAAGAAACTTTAAAGAAATAAAGTTCAGTTATCAGCTATCAGTGATAAACTCAACAAACTAAAACCCAAGTGTTTTTTTTATAAACAACCAGGTAAAAACCTGTTTTTTCTGTACCTCAGCGCTTATTAAGGTTTCAGATAATATGTAAAGCCAATTCTTACATTTAGAATAGTTTAATATGATATTGCAAACCTGCAAAATTTTCGCGCTTAAAATCAGTTCATGTGTCAACTCGATACGACGATCAGCAGTTTTCGGCTTTGCCGCGATAAAAATTCGGTTCTACGATTTTTTTTCCTGATTTTCATATGATCATATGATCAAGTATCCCTTGATATTCTTAATACAAAATATCTCTAAAGTTCTGCAAAGAGAATGGGATTATATTATTAACACTGCCACCCCACTGTAGCAGTAAGCTACAGCCTCTTGATGTTGGAGTCTTTGGGCCTTTCAAAAATGCATATGACCGGGCTGTTTATGAATGGATGTCAAAAAACCCGGGAAGAGTTATAACAATATATGATGTCTCATATATTATTGGAAAAGCATATCCTCTTGCATTTACTGCAACAAATATTTTAAATAGTTTAAAAAAAACAGGTATACAACCTGTTGATTGATTTATATTCACTGATGATGACTTTCTCTGTGCATATGTTACAGACCGCCCTGAGCATGAGCTTTCTCAAGTCACAACCATAGAAAATTGCACAGAAAAAGACAATAATAAACAAAACAATAGTCCACTACTGCTTGAGCATCAAAGTGAATCAGACCAGACGCAGTGTGAAGAGGCAAGGCCACCCGACTTGCTTGATATCCATTCCCAATTTGCACAAAATGAGGAAGCAGTAACAAGTTGTACTTCACTCCCGGGGCCATCTAACTTCTCTGATTGCTGTGATCAAGTAATTTAGGATGAAAAACCAGGACCCAGTTCTGCTTCACATCAAAGGGAAGAATCAAGCTTCCTTGTTAGTCCTACTGAAGTTATACCCTTTCCAAAAGCTGGTCCAAGAAGCGCAGTTAATAGAAAAGGGAAGAAAAAGTTAAAATCTGCAATTTTAACTGACACACCAGTCAAACAAGACTTAGAAGCAGAGCTAAAATTAAGAGAGGAAAAGAAGAAACAAAAGGCAGACAAGACTAACAAAAAAACTCTTAAAGACAAGAAACCTAAGGAGAGGGTAAAGGAAAAGAGTGTTTTCATCTTCTTATAGTGAAGGGGAACTTTCGGTTAGAGAATCTGAAGATTCTTTAAATGAATTTGAAGAAGAATTTGAGGAGTTAAAGGCAGTGAATTCAGACAATTTAAAAAAGGGGAAATTCATTGTTGTGCGTTTTAAAGGAGGCAAGAGAATGTCGTCAATATACCGGTACTTATGCATAATTGACCAGGTATATTATGACGATCTTGGTTGTCGCGTTATTTCTTTGAAATGTGCGGATGAAACTAAAAAATTGTTCTCGTTAATAGAATCTGATGTCAGCGATGTTGAATTTGAAGACATTATTGGATTAGTTCCAGATCCAAATATTATTTTAAAAGGTGAAAGAATGTATTATTCCTTCATAAAGGCTCTGGATATATTTGAAAGTATTTAAGATAACCGACTGTATTTTGAAATAAATGTTTTGTTTTTGTTTTTGAGTTAAATTTCTTTTTATTTAATCTGTGATCAAGTATCCCTTGTTTATGCTCAAGTATCCCACTATTGGGGACACTTGATCATTTTGCACTATTTTTTAAATAATAATAATAAAATAATTTGCCCACCTATTTAAAAACTAACGTGATAAAAATAATGTGCTGGAATGTTGTCACTTTCGTGAGTTGTCATTATTGTTATCTAATTTATTCAGAAATTCATAAATATTGACCTAAACCAAAACTATGATCAACTATCCCCCACCTCCCCTACGTATACATATATTTATTTTTACCTTTTCTCTCCTCTTCTATTTCTATACTTTCACAACTTCAATATTAAATATATTTTATATCCTACTGAGTCCCTCTGCTAACTCCACAAACATTACCTTTATGTGTACTTACACTATGTTGTTATTAAGAAAAGAAGTCATGAGTTCAAACACGGTAAAATAACTTTTTGGTTGTGTGTTTGATAAACAAATAAATAAGATAAAAAAATAAAAAGTATAAATATTGAAATTTTTTAATACAGCATAAATAGTGCATAAGAAAAGCAAATTTGTAAAACAACAAACAGAGTAAGTTAAAGCAAACTAAAAATAAAAATAGTGGTTAACGAAGGTAACCATTACTTTTTTTAACTTAAAAATAGTTATCAATAGTATTTACTTTAAAATATCTCAAACAAAAAAGTTCAAAACTCAAATATTCAACGAAGAATCCCTCTTACCAACAAGTGTCACTTTGGACTAAGCAGGCAATTGAGTAGTAAAGTCCTCTCTCGACGAATAAAACTAACACTCCACAAAGCTCTCGTCATGGCCGTCCTAATATCCGATAAAGCGTCGCTTGGAGTGTATGAGAGAAAGATTCTGCGGAAAATTTTTGGACCTTTGCACGTTGGCGACGGCGAATATCGCAGGTCATGTCGTCCGAATGCATACAAACTCCCAAAGTATTCGATGCGGTACTAGCTGGTGGTAGTAGAGGAAGAGGAAGGCCTCCTCTACGTTGAAACGATTAGATGGAGAAGGACTTGGCTTAACATGGTGTGCCCAACTGGCGCCGGTTAGAGATGAGAAAGAAACGATAAGTAAGCTGTGTTAAACTCGGTCAAAATCGCGTAAGCGGTTATCTAACCAATTAAGAAGAAGAAGTACATTCAAAGTTTCTAATGAACCTTGATAATGTGAAGCTTTTTCATAAGTATTATACATATATATGGTCTTGCCACAAATTCTGTGACAAATTTTACAATGCATACGACAAGAACAAATTCGCAAACAAAGTTCCGTTGTTTTTGCTTTCGTTCGTATGCATTGTTTACTGATAAATTATAGTCAGTTTGGTGGGACATTTCGTTTGTTAACAATGGAGTGGAAAGCTAAGGAAAAGTGATTGCATTACGTAAGTGTGGTAAAAGTGCAAGTGAGATTTACGAATTGCTGAAAAAACTTAATATTTCGAGAATTTTTGTTTACCACACGATCAATCGTTTTGCCCAAACGTCTGAAGCGACAGACAGAAAAAGAAGTGAAGTCCTCGCGTGGCCCGAATCAGTGCAGCCGTTTGAGAAAGTATTTGTAGAAATCCCTTTAGGAAACAGAAAATCATGTCCAATTAAATTAATGTATGGACCAGATCCATGCCAAGACTAATTAGAGATAATCTCACATGAAACCCTTTCTTCGCTCAACAGATCATCTTTTGTCAATGTGCTCGAATAAAATTGGACTCAACAGATGCAAGCAGCTTCTTCGGTGACACGTGAAAATATTCTCTTCACAGATGAAACAATTTTCACTGTTGAAGAAAACTTTCATAAGCGAAACGACAAAATCTATGCTAATACTTCTAAAGACGCAAAATTGTTGTTCCAAGGGTTCAGCACAGCTACCATCCAGCCTCCGTAATGGTTTGGCGTTACATTTCTTCATTTCTGCGAAAAAGGGGTTAATACCAGGGCAAAAGTGTACCTGTAGGATATCTCAGAAGGCGTGGGGAAGCAGTTGATCAGAATATTGGCCGTCCGGAAGTCAGAAGTGGAGGACATGGCTTGTCGAAAACCTCACAAAAATTGGGAGAGTCTTAAACAATCTTTGGTTCGAGCAGTGACGTCAATATATATGGAAACAGTGTGTGCTGCTACAGCTGAATGACCTAATCGTTTGAAGGCTTGTGTAAAAGCAAATGGTGACCATTTAAAATGAAAATTTAAAAGTAGTTTTTTTTAATATTTACAAGATTAAATAAAACTAACTTCAGTAATGTTGAGTTCAATTTAATATTAGATAAAATACTTTATTGTTTTTCAACTTTTGTTAAATTGTTTATAATTTTCTGTGAATTAAGTAGGTTTTGTTTGTAAAGAAATGTGTATAAATACGGAACATTTTTGTAAAATATAGTGAGAAAAAATTGTAACTTTGTCAATTGAAGCAGCAAGTTTCATTATTTTGGGCAATTGTTGGATACAGGACTCTCCCCGCAGCATTAAGGATAGAGGACTCTCCCCGCAATGGATTTATAGCCGCATACAAGATCCTTCCCGCATCGTTTTCTTCCTGCAACGTTACTGGTCCTTCCCGCATCGATTTCTTCCTGCAACGTTATTGGTCCTTCCCGCATCGATTTCTTCCTGCAACGTTACTGGTCCTTCCCGCATCAATTTCTTCCTGCAACATTACTGGTTCTTCCCGCAACAGATTTGTAGCCGCACACAGGATTCTCCCCGCAACATTTTTGAACAGGATTCTCCCCGCAACATTTTTGGTCCTTCGAGCCGGATATAGTCACTCCGCTTGCCTTTTGCATATACGCATTCGCTTGTGTACATACATACGCGTAGCAAAAGGCGCAACGATTATTAAGAAAATTATTTTTGTGCATTGTGTGTACGTTTGTGCAGCCGTTCCTGCATTTAACATCGCGAAAATTCTAAAAACCCGTCGTTTGCTTTTCTGTCATATTAAAAATGTCGAATTCCACTAAAACGCGCGATTCCGCTCTCAATGCCATTAAACGGTATATGGCAAAAAGTATTGATGAGGCATTCACTATGGATGCAGAAAATATTGCAAGCTACCTTCAGTTATTGAGTGAACAGTGGGTTCGTTTTAACGTTGCTCAAGACGCTGTAGAAATTACGTGTGGTGCCGATGTTATTGAAATTGAAGAAAATGTGCGTATCCAAGCCGAAACTTGGTACTCTACAGCTTCAGCTAACTTTAGCCGCGTGAAAAATTGTCGTACTAATTCGCAAGATAGCTCCACAAAGGCATCTGTGTCCACGGTTATACGTTTACCGAAAATGGAGTTGCCCACATTCTCCGGTGACTCTACAGAATGGATTGGTTTTTTCGACGCGTTTTCTTCGTTAGTTGATAATAACTCTGCTTTAACAGATGGACAAAAGTTGCACTATCTCCGAAGCTGCTTGAAAGGTGACGCGTTGAAAATTATCAGTGGTTTTAAAATATGTGACGCAAATTACGTTGAAGCTTGGGGTCTATTAACATCGCGGTATAAGGTTATTCGTGTAATTGTGGAATCTCATCTTCGCGCGTTGGCTGAAATTAAAAGAGCTACGCATGACAATGCTGACGCAATCAAAGGTGTAATTGATGCGTTCCAACAGCATATTCGCGAGCTTAAAGCGTTGGGTCGTCCGATTGAGTTTTGGGATGATTGGTTGGTACATGAGGTCGTCAGTAAGTTGGCATTCGAAACGCGTAAGCAGTGGGAGTTATCGCTCGTTAGTGATGATCCTCCATCTTTTGAGCAACTAATAACATTTTTAGAGATAAGATGCCGATCGTTATCGATGTTTTCGTCGTCAACAACATCAGTACCAATTAAGGTTAAAACTGCATCATCAAGCAAGTCGACAAATGTGTTCCACACGATATCAAAACAAAGTAATGTGTGTGCATATTGTAGTGGACCTCATAAAATTTACAGTTGTGAAAAATTTCGTGAATTGGACTTGTCTACAAAATCACAGTTCGTGAAGCAAGGACACATATGCTTCAACTGCTTAAGTTCAGGTCACTATAAAGACCGTTGTAACAGTGCTTCCACTTGCCGCATGTGTAAACAACGTCATCACACTCTGTTGCACGGTGCTTTGCAGTCAACGACCGTTACCGCAGTGAACAATTACGCGACGCATTCGTTATGTGCTGCTGACGCCACATCAAAGGTAAGCGCAAAAACTTGTGAATTTCCAGCAAGCGTCGACGTTCCACGCGTTTCTTCATGCTTGAACTCGAGCTCCAATCCACCCATAGCTGTAGAAAGAGTTGTGCTGTTATCCACCGCATTGGTGAAGGTACGCGACTGCTCTGGTAATTGGCAGCCCGCACGTGCACTTTTCGATTCTGGATCACATGCTTCCTTTGTAACTGAAGCGTGTGTGCAACGCTTAGGCCTGCCGCGATCAACATCTGAAGTTAACATTACTGGAATTGGGTCAGCGCAAGGAGGACGAGCTAGAGGTGAAGTATCACTTTCTCTTTCTTCTTTCTCTACAAATCAATGCTTTACTGTCAAAACGTTAATTCTGTCTAAAATTACAAGCGACTTGCCAACACAGACTATAGCTACTTCATCGTGGCCACATATCCGAGGTTTGTTTTTAGCCGATCCCCATTTTATGAAGCCTGGACGGGTCGATATATTGATTGGAATGGACGTTATGGATCAACTGATCTGTACAGAACTTCGTAAGGGTCCATCTGGAGCTCCTATGGCTCAACTGACGGTCTTTGGGTGGACTCTGTTTGGAAGCGTGAATGGATCTGAGCCTGATATGCCACGCTTACAGTCGTTACATTGCGATGTTCATTTGGATCGAGCATTGAACAAGTTATGGGAGTTAGAGGAAGGTACGCAAAAAACGTTTCTTACGCATGAGGAGCGTTACTGTGAAGACCATTTTGAAACAACGCATCGAAGGGAACCTAATGGACGGTTTGTCGTCGAATTGCCGATGAAGCCCGATGTAGCTCTGGGAGAGTCGCGAAACTTTGCTATCCGGAATTTGTTACGACTTGAAAGAAGACTCGCTTGTGATTCCGATCTTCGTTTACGCTACAATGAATTCATGAATGAACTCATTGATATGAAACATATGCAGGTCACGTCAGAGACTATGAATCCAACGTATTATATGCCTCATCATCCTGTTTTAAAGGAAAGTAGTACCACGACCAAATTGAGGGTTGTATTTAACGCGTCCGCAAAATCAACTTCCGGAAATTCGCTGAATGACGCATTATTTATAGGACCTCAATTGCAGGAAGATTTATACTCCATCTTACTTCGCTTTAGAACACACCGCTATGCTGTAACAGCAGATGTCGCCAAAATGTATCGCCAAATCTGCGTATCCTTAAAACACGCCGATTTGCAACGCATCGTATGGCGTAACCACCCATCCCTGCCTATCCAAGATTTTCGCATGGTTCGCGTAACGTACGGAGTGGCAGCTGCATCTCATCTAGCTGTTCGATCACTTCAACAGACGGCAAGAGATTCGTCGAATGGTTGTGCTAGGGCTGTTAGTGTTATTCTCAAGGATTTTTACATGGATGATCTACTTACTGGTGCATCTAGTAAAGAAGAACTTCGATTGTTGCAGCAAAATATTTCCGAAATATTGAGGGAAGGGGGGTTTGAACTTCGTAAGTGGGCATCGAACTGCGCTGAGCTAATCGCAAGCATTTCTAATGCATCTACGAACATATCACATTATATTGTCGACGATAAGGATGTTCACGCTTTAGGTCTTATCTGGAACACAGAAGGAGACTATCTCACGTTTGCTATTAACTTGAGGGAACCGCCAGTTAAGTTGACCAAGCGCATGTTTCTATCAGATGCAAGTACGCTCTTCGATCCTCTGGGCCTGCTTGCTCCCGCTACTATAAATTCAAAAATTTGGTTTCAAGACATATGGCGCACTAAGGTAGGTTGGGATGATATCATTCCTGAGTCTATCGCAACGAAGTGGTTGGAGCATCGCATAGAACTCAAGAAACTGGCACATTTGAAGGTGAAACGTTGGTTTGGTACTGAAGTAGCTGGGTCATTTACGCAATTGCACGTATTCGCAGACGCGTCCGAGCGGGCTTACGCCGCCGTTTTGTATGCACGAACAACACAAAGCGACGGTAGCATTATTGTGTCATTAATTTCGTCGAAAACCAAGGTAGCTCCGCTTAAGCCGACAACGTTGCCACGTCTTGAATTATGCGCCGCTCATCTTGCTGCTAAACTAGTGCGAAGCGTGCTGCACTGCTGGTCTGATCTTCGTTATCCGCTTTTCGCTTGGACTGACTCTACTATAACATTGGCATGGTTACAAGCTCACCCCAGCAGATGGGTGACATTTATAGCCAACCGCGTCGCTGATATTCAAGAAGTTTTGCCTCCCGAATGTTGGAACCACGTTCGTTCTGAACAGAATCCTGCAGATTGTGCTTCAAGAGGTATAACTCCCTCCGAATTATTACGTCATCAATTGTGGTGGGCTGGTCCTATTTTCCTGAAAAGCACTGAACAATTGTGGAAGCAGAAAAAATCTAAAGAGCACACTACAGAGCTGGGCATACGAAAGAGTATTCGTGCCCATGTGATTAATTCTACAGATCATTGGTCCGTGATGACAAAATACTCATCATATTCTAAGCTGCGTCGAGTTATTTCCTATGTTTTACGTTTTTTGACTAACATTCGGGCTAACAGACGGCTTAATGTTATAAAGCGTTTTGGTACACCGAGTTGCCAAGAGTTATTTGAAGCTGAACTTCGCCTAATAAGGTATACGCAACAGTTTTATTTTTCTAATGAAATTTCTCTTTGCAGCGCTAAAAGACCAATCCCACTTCGCAGTAGTCTTTTGCGTCTGCAGCCCTTTCTGGATGGGACTTGTGTTCTACGTGTTGGAGGAAGAATAAAAAACGATGAAATCGCTCCAGATGTTAGGCATCCCATTATCTTGCCTAAGAATTGTCCGCTTGCTAAGTTAATAATCTGCGAAATACACAAGGTCACTTTGCACGCTGGGCCCCGCATTATGCAAACTGTCTTACAACGTCGTTATTGGGTTATCGGCGCTCGTAGCTTGATCCGTAATATATACCATAAGTGCGTGAAATGCACTTATTTGAACCGCAATCTTACCACACAAGTCATGGGTGATCTACCTGTCATTCGTACAACCTACGCCCGTTGTTTTACTCACACTGCTGTTGACTTCGCTGGACCTTACCTCTACAAATTCACCCAAGGAAGAGGAACTAAGGCTACCAAAGGCTACATTTGTTCGTTTATTTGTATGTGCACTGGTGCGATGCATCTCGAATTTGTTGGTGACCTGTCAACACCAGCTTTCCTAAATGCGTTTAAAAGGTTCACCAATCGTCGAGGATTTTGTAAGGTCATGGCATCAGATAACGGTACAAATTTCGTTGGAGCCGAGAAGGAGTTGCGCATTGCATTTCAACAGTGCATGGCTGATATTAAACTTCGCTCTTTCTTTGCGGACTCGAATATCGAATGGCGATTTAATCCACCGGCTGCACCCCATATGGGAGGTTACTGGGAGACCGGAGTCAAACGTGTTAAGTATCATTTAAAACGCGTATTAGGAGAAGTTCCACTATCATACGAAGAGTTCAACACACTTTTGACTGAAATAGAAGCTTGCGTAAACTCTCGTCCACTCTGTGACAACTCTGAAGCTGCTGGTGACTTAGAAGTTTTAACTCCCGGACATTTCATAGTCGGTGAACCGCTGAAGTCAATACCGGAACCTGAGGGTCAAGGGTTTCGTGGAAATCTTCGACAGCGATGGCAAGCAATTTCTGCCATGAGACAACATTTCTGGCGTCGTTGGAGAGACGAGTATCTCGTGAGCTTACAACGTCGCACTAAATGGTTTCGTTCTTCACGCAATATTGAAGAAGGGGATGTGGTTGCTGTATTCAACGAGCCTAATCCTCCGACGAAGTGGACGATTGCACGAGTGATCAAATGCCATCATGGCACCGATGGACGCGTAAGAGTAGTTACGTTGAAAACACCGCATGGCGAATTGGTTCGCCCTATAGTCAAACTTTGCCTTTTGCCAACGAGAGGAGATTTATTTCATGAAGAAACTAATAACTTATCGTAAATGTTTTTCAAGGCTTTTCATTTTCTTTTTAATATTTTGTTTTGAACTTATTCAGATAGTTCAAGGGCGGCGGTATGTTGAGTTCAATTTAATATTAGATAAAATACTTTATTGTTTTTCAACTTTTGTTAAATTGTTTATAATTTTCTGTGAATTAAGTAGGTTTTGTTTGTAAAGAAATGTGTATAAATACGGAACATTTTTGTAAAATATAGTGAGAAAAAATTGTAACTTTGTCAATTGAAGCAGCAAGTTTCATTATTTTGGGCAATTGTTGGATACAGGACTCTCCCCGCAGCATTAAGGATAGAGGACTCTCCCCGCAATGGATTTATAGCCGCATACAAGATCCTTCCCGCATCGTTTTCTTCCTGCAACGTTACTGGTCCTTCCCGCATCGATTTCTTCCTGCAACGTTATTGGTCCTTCCCGCATCGATTTCTTCCTGCAACGTTACTGGTCCTTCCCGCATCAATTTCTTCCTGCAACATTACTGGTTCTTCCCGCAACAGATTTGTAGCCGCACACAGGATTCTCCCCGCAACATTTTTGAACAGGATTCTCCCCGCAACAAGTAATAAAAGTACCATTTCCTGTCTATAATGGACTTAACTTCTAACAGAACTTATGCCAGGACTAAGTATATAAATATATACAATATAGTATATTGGTAATGGCTAGGGGGTCGGTTTTGAATCATAACAGGAACAATGTTCTTTTATGCGAAAGTTGTACCAATTACCAGCTATTACATATATTTAAGAATTATAGAAGAGAAGCCGCTAGAGCCATTAAACAACAAAAGCTTAAATATTATGAGTATCAATTTAGCACGGCATTAGGTTCCAAAAAAACTTGGAAATGTATTCGTATATACAAGGTGAAGTCCAAAGTAAATAGGACTGTCTTCATAAAAACGTTTTTGATGGCGCCATCTTTTTAGAACTTTGTGCGTTGGAAGTTACATCCCTAGCTGACTTCCAGTGAAAGCTTGGTGACATTCGGTACAGTGAACCTAAGTTATTGCGTCTAAAGTGTCAGTATGTTTATGCCATCGGTACTAAAATAAGTTTCGAACAAAGAGCTATGGTAATATCAAATTTTGTTTTAAAATCTGTAAAACGTTTACCGAAACATTTGAATTGATGAAAAAAGTTTAAAGCGATGATTGTCTATCTCGTGCCAGAGTTCATGAGTGGTTTACACCTTTCAAAGATGGTTGTGAGGTCATAAACGACAATAAACATACGGGCCGCCCAAAATCAGTAATCACCGAAAACTCCATCGAAGTTGTTCGTAAATTTATCAAAAATTAACCGAAATCATCGTAGAAATTCATGGAATCGGAGTTGAATATCTCCAAAGCATCGATTTATCGCATTTTAACACGTGTACGTTTCATTCCGTACAAGTTAACTGAGGACCGAAAATTGCTCAGAATTAGACATTCGAAAGACCTCATTAAAGAGGCGAGAAAAGACGAGAACTCTTTTACAGCATTGTAACTGGTGATGAAACGTGGTGTTTCCAACATGAATCTGAAACTAAGCGTCAAAGTGCCGAATGGAAGGCCCCAGATGAACATCACCACCCAAAAAATTGCGTTTGAAGAAGTCCAAAATCAAGTCGATGCTCTTTTGTTTTTACGATTCCAAGGGAATTGTCCCCAAGGAGTTCGCGCCAACGGGCCAAACTGTCAATGCAATTTTCTTTCTTGTCGTTTTGAAGCGTTTGTTGCATCGGATTCGTCGAATTCGCCCTGAATACTGCGAAGCACGAAGCTGACGCTTATTGCATAATAGTGCATCATCTTATCGACCCACTTTTTTGACTAGAAAACGCATTTTAACTAACAATCACTCACTGTGCTCATTTGATATGGCTCTCTGTGACTTCTATCTATTCAGGAAACTGCATTTGGCCATGAAAGGAAAACGTGTTGCGTCCGTCGAGGCCATCCAAAAGACTTGTACCGGCATTCTGAAGGTCATGACCTGAAACACTTTTTCGAAAAGCTTTTAGATAGCGCAAAACAGTGTATCGAGGCCAGAGGAGACTACTTTGAATAAATAAACTCGGAGTTATCAAAACAAAGCTCCTGTCGTTTTTACTATTATTATTATTATTTCTTATTAAAATATAATTTAAATTATAGATTTAAGAATATGAACAAACATACACACTTCCTTTGTTTAAACTTTAGTGCTTTATAAGCAATTGCAATTAATTACGACAAGAATTGTAAATTGAATATTGCCAAGTAATCATAATTTTGCTGTAAACAAAATTAAGCAATTATTAAAAAGGCCAATGAACTATTTTTCCAAGAATTGTAAATTGAATATTGTAAATATTGTCAAGTTTACAAAAAAAATTAAGCAATTATTAAAAAGACCAATGAACTATTTTTCTAAGAATTATAAATTGAATATTGTAAATATTGTCAAGTAATCATAATTTTGTTGAAAACAAAATTAATAAAAGACTAACGAACTATTAAGCAATTTTCCAAGAATTTTCCATCAATCAAATATTTATTATAAATAAGAAACTTTAAAGAAATAAAGTTCAGTTATCAGCTATCAGTGATAAACTCAACAAACTAAAACCCAAGTGTTTTTTTATAAACAACCAGGTAAAAACCTGTTTTTTCTGTACCGCAGCGCTTATTAAGGTTTCAGATAATATGTAAAGCCAATTCTTACATTTAGAATAGTTTAATATGATATTGCAAACCTGCAAAATTTTCGCGCCTAAAATCAGTTCATGTGTCAACTCGATACGACGATCAGCAGTTTTCGGCTTTGCCGCGATAAAAATTCGGTTCTACGATTTTTTTTCCTGATTTTCATATGATCATATGATCAAGTATCCCTTGATATTCTTAATACAAAATATCTCTAAAGTTCTGCAAAGAGAATGGGATTATATTATTAACACTGCCACCCCACTGTAGCAGTAAGCTACATCCTCTTGATGTTGGAGTCTTTGGGCCTTTCAAAAATGCATATGACCGGGCTGTTTATGAATGGATGTCAAAAAACCCGGGAAGAGTTATAACAATATATGATGTCTCATATATTATTGGAAAAGCATATCCTCTTGCATTTACTGCAACAAATATTTTAAACAGTTTAAAAAAAACAGGTATACAACCTGTTGATCGATTTATATTCACTGATGATGACTTTCTCTGTGCATATGTTACAGACCGCCCTGAGCATGAGCTTTCTCAAGTCACAACCATAGAAAATTGCACAGAAAAAGACAATAATAAACAAAACAATAGTCCACTACTGCTTGAGCATCAAAGTGAATCAGACCAGACGCAGTGTGAAGAGGCAAGGCCACCCGACTTGCTTGATATCCATTCCCAATTTGCACAAAATGAGGAAGCAGTAACAAGTTGTACTTCACTCCCGGGGCCATCTAACTTCTCTGATTGCTGTGATCAAGTAATTTAGGATGAAAAACCAGGACCCAGTTCTGCTTCACATCAAAGGGAAGAATCAAGCTTCCTTGTTAGTCCTACTGAAGTTATACCCTTTCCAAAAGCTGGTCCAAGAAGCGCAGTTAATAGAAAAGGGAAGAAAAAGTTAAAATCTGCAATTTTAACTGACACACCAGTCAAACAAGACTTAGAAACAGAGCTAAAATTAAGAGAGGAAAAGAAGAAACAAAAGGCAGACAAAACTAACAAAAAAACTCTTAAAGACAAGAAACCTAAGGAGAGGGTAAAGGAAAAGAGTGTTTTCATCTTCTTATAGTGAAGGGGAACTTTCGGTTAGAGAATCTGAAGATTCTTTAAATTAATTTGAAGAAGAATTTGAGGAGTTAAAGGCAGTGAATTCAGACAATTTAAAAAAGGGGAAATTCATTGTTGTGCGTTTTAAAGGAGGCAAGAGAATGTCGTCAATATACCGGTACTTATGCATAATTGACCAGGTATATTATGACGATCTTGGTTGTCGCGTTATTTCTTTGAAATGTGCGGATGAAACTAAAAAATTGTTCTCGTTAATAGAATCTGATGTCAGCGATGTTGAATTTAAAGACATTATTGGATTAGTTCCAGATCCAAATATTATTTTAAAAGGTGAAAGAATGTATTATTCCTTCATAAAGGCTCTGGATATATTTGAAAGTATTTAAGATAACCGACTGTATTTTGAAATAAATGTTTTGTTTTTGTTTTTGAGTTAAATTTCTTTTTATTTAATCTGTGATCAAGTATCCCTTGTTTATGCTCAAGTATCCCACTATTGGGGACACTTGATCATTTTGCACTATTTTTTAAATAATAATAATAAAATAATTTGCCCACCTATTTAAAAACTAACGTGATAAAAATAATGTGCTGGAATGTTGTCACTTTCGTGAGTTGTCATTATTGTTATCTAATTTATTCAGAAATTCATAAATATTGACCTAAACCAAAACTATGATCAACTATCCCCCACTTCCCCTACGTATACATATATTTATTTTTACCTTTTCTCTCCTCTTCTATTTCTATACTTTCACAACTTCAATATTAAATATATTTTATATCCTACTGAGTCCCTCTGCTAACTCCACAAACATTACCTTTATGTGTACTTACACTATGTTGTTATTAAGAAAAGAAGTCATGAGTTCAAACACGGTAAAATAACTTTTTGGTTGTGTGTTTGATAAACAAATAAATAAGATAAAAAAATAAAAAGTATAAATATTGAAATTTTTTAATACAGCATAAATAGTGCATAAGAAAAGCAAATTTGTAAAACAACAAACAGAGTAAGTTAAAGCAAACTAAAAATAAAAATAGTGGTTAACGAAGGTAACCATTACTTTTTTTAACTTAAAAATAGTTATCAATAGTATTTACTTTAAAATATCTCAAACAAAAAAGTTCAAAACTCAAATATTCAACGAAGAATCCCTCTTACCAACAAGTGTCACTTTGGACTAAGCAGGCAATTGAGTAGTAAAGTCCTCTCTCGACGAATAAAACTAACACTCCACAAAGCTCTCGTCATGGCCGTCCTAATATCCGATAAAGCGTCGCTTGGAGTGTATGAGAGAAAGATTCTGCGGAAAATTTTTGGACCTTTGCACGTTGGCGACGGCGAATATCGCAGGTCATGTCGTCCAAATGCATACAAACTCCCAAAGTATTCGATGCGGTACTAGCTGGTGGTAGTAGAGGAAGAGGAAGGCCTCCTCTACGTTGAAACGATTAGATGGAGAAGGACTTGGCTTAACATGGTGTGCCCAACTGGCGCCGGTTAGAGATGAGAAAGAAACGATAAGTAAGCTGTGTTAAACACGGTCAAAATCGCGTAAGCGGTTATCTAACCAATTAAGAAGAAGAAGTACATTCAAAGTTTCTATTGAACCTTGATAATGTGAAGCTTTTTCATAAGTATTATACATATATATGGTCTTGCCACAAATTCTGTGACAAATTTTACAATGCATACGACAAGAACAAATTCGCAAACAAAGTTCCGTTGTTTTTGCTTTCGTTCGTATGCATTGTTTACTGATAAATTATAGTCAGTTTGGTGGGACATTTCGTTTGTTAACAATGGAGTGGAAAGCTAAGGAAAAGTGATTGCATTACGTAAGTGTGGTAAAAGTGCAAGTGAGATTTACGAATTGCTGAAAAAACTTAATATTTCGAGAATTTTTGTTTACCACACGATCAATCGTTTTGCCCAAACGTCTGAAGCGACAGACAGAAAAAGAAGTGAAGTCCTCGCGTGGCCCGAATCAGTGCAGCCGTTTGAGAAAGTATTTGTAGAAATCCCTTTAGGAAACAGAAAATCATGTCCAATTAAATTAATGTATGGACCAGATCCATGCCAAGACTAATTAGAGATAATCTCACATGAAACCCTTTCTTCGCTCAACAGATCATCTTTTGTCAATGTGCTCGAATAAAATTGGACTCAACAGATGCAAGCAGCTTCTTCGGTGACACGTGAAAATATTCTCTTCACAGATGAAACAATTTTCACTGTTGAAGAAAACTTTCATAAGCGAAACGACAAAATCTATGCTAATACTTCTAAAGACGCAAAATTGTTGTTCCAAGGGTTCAGCACAGCTACCATCCAGCCTCCGTAATGGTTTGGCGTTACATTTCTTCATTTCTGCGAAAAAGGAGTTAATACCAGGGCAAAAGTGTACCTGTAGCATATCTCAGAAGGCGTGGGGAAGCAGTTGATCAGAATATTGGCCGTCCGGAAGTCAGAAGTGGAGGACATGGCTTGTCGAAAACCTCACAAAAATTGGGAGAGTCTTAAACAATCTTTGGTTCGAGCAGTGACGTCAATATATATGGAAACAGTGTGTGCTGCTACAGCTGAATGACCTAATCGTTTGAAGGCTTGTGTAAAAGCAAATGGTGACCTTTTAAAATGAAAATTTAAAAGTAGTTTTTTTTAATATTTACAAGATTAAATAAAACTAACTTCAGTAATAAAAGTACCATTTCCTGTCTATAATGGACTTAACTTCTAACAGAACTTATGCCAGGACTAAGTATATAAATATATACAATATAGTATATTGGTAATGGCTAGGGGGTCGGTTTTGAATCATAACAGGAACAATGTTCTTTTATGCGAAAGTTGTACCAATTACCAGCTATTACATATATTTAAGAATTATAGAAGAGAAGCCGCTAGAGCCATTAAACAACAAAAGCTTAAATATTATGAGTATCAATTTAGCACGGCAATAGGTTCCAAAAAAACTTGGAAATGTATTCGTATATACAAGGTGAAGTCCAAAGTAAATAGGACTGTCTTCATAAAAACGTTTTTGATGGCGCCATCTTTTTAAAACTTTGTGCGTTGGAAGTTACATCCCTAGCTGACTTTCAGTGAAAGCTTGGTGACATTCGGTACAGTGAACCTAAGTTATTGCGTCTAAAGTGTCAGTATGTTTATGCCATTGGTACTAAAATAAGTTTCGAACAAAGAGCTATGGTAATATCAAATTTTGTTTTAAAATCTGTAAAACGTTTACCGAAACATTTGAATTGATGAAAAAAGTTTAAAGCGATGATTGTCTATCTCGTGCCAGAGTTCATGAGTGGTTTACACCTTTCAAAGATGGTTGTGAGGTCATAAACGACAATAAACATACGGGCCGCCCAAAATCAGTAATCACCGAAAACTCCATCGAAGTTGTTCGTAAATTTATCAAAAATTAACCGAAATCATCGTAGAAATTCATGGAATCGGAGTTGAATATCTCCAAAGCATCGATTTATCGCATTTTAACACGTGTACGTTTCATTCCGTACAAGTTAACTGAGGACCGAAAATTGCTCAGAATTAGACATTCGAAAGACCTCATTAAAGAGGCGAGAAAAGACGAGAACTCTTTTACAGCATTGTAACTGGTGATGAAACGTGGTGTTTCCAACATGAATCTGAAACTAAGCGTCAAAGTACCGAATGGAAGGCCCCAGATGAACATCACCACCCAAAAAATTGCGTTTGAAGAAGTCCAAAATCAAGTCGATGCTCTTTTGTTTTTACGATTCCAAGGGAATTGTCCCCAAGGAGTTCGCGCCAACGGGCCAAACTGTCAATGCAATTTTCTTTCTTGTCGTTTTGAAGCGTTTGTTGCATCGGATTCGTCGAATTCGCCCTGAATACTGCGAAGCACGAAGCTGACGCTTATTGCATAATAGTGCATCATCTTATCGATCTACTTTTTTGACTAGAAAACGCATTTTAACTAACAATCACTCACTGTGTTCATTTGATATGGCTCTCTGTGACTTCTATCTATTCAGGAAACTGCATTTGGCCATGAAAGGAAAACGTGTTGCGTCCGTCGAGGCCATCCAAAAGACTTGTACCGGCATTCTGAAGGACATGACCTGAAACACTTTTTCGAAAAGCTTTTAGATAGCGCAAAACAGTGTATCGAGGCCAGAGGAGACTACTTTGAATAAATAAACTCGGAGTTATCAAAACAAAGCTCCTGTCGTTTTTACTATTTTTATTATTATTTCTTATTAAAATATAATTTAAATTATAGATTTAAGAATATGAACAAACATACACACTTCCTTTGTTTAAACTTTACTGCTTTATAAGCAATTGCAATTAATTACGACAAGAATTGTAAATTGAATATTGCCAAGTAATCATACTTTTACTGTAAACAAAATTAAGCAATTATTAAAAAGGCCAATGAACTATTTTTCCAAGAATTGTAAATTGAATATTGTAAATATTGTCAAGTTTACAAAAAAAATTAAGCAATTATTAAAAAGACCAATGAACTATTTTTCTAAGAATTATAAATGGAATATTGTAAATATTGTCAAGTAATCATAATTTTGTTGAAAACAAAATTAATAAAAGACTAACGAACTATTAAGCAATTTTCCAAGAATTTTCCACCAATGAAATATTTATTATAAATAAGAAATAAATTATATTTAATTTAAAATTAAAATTAAAATTTATTATAAAAGAAATAAAGTTCAGTTATCAGCTATCAGTGATAAACTCAACAAACTAAAACCCAAGTGTTTTTTTATAAACAACCAGGTAAAAACCTGTTTTTTCTCTACCTCAGCGCTTATTAAGGTTTCAGATGATATCAGACTTAACATCAGCAACAACCTCGTAACTTGTTTAACGCTTCTGGACCATTCGAAAGCTTTCGACGCTGTTGAGCACGGACTACTTGACTTGATAAATTATTCAACTCTTCAGCGCCAGCATTGAGTCTTATAAAATCATACCTTAGTGGTCGTACGCAAGCTGTATATGTCAGCCACAGCTGATCCAGCTATTTGCCTATAACTAAGGGTGTTCCCTAAGGTTCTATCCTTGGTCCGCTTTTGTTTCTACTATACGTTAATGATCTTCCAAACTTACTAAAATATTGTAATATTCAAGTTTATGCCGATGATGTTCAATTGTGTGTTAGCTATGCTTTTGTGTCCATCAATAAATGTATTAATAATCTCAACACTGACTTAGAAAACGTTAACAAGTTGACTTGCGATAGTGGGTTGCTCTTAAATCCAAACAAATCACAATGCAAATCGTTATTTATAAAAAGGCAATTAAACTTGACGACTGCAATTAAGTGAAACTGAACAATTCAATTATAAAATTTGTGGACACTGCAAATAACCTAGTCATAACTTTGAATAGAAATCTGACTTGGAATAACCATATCTATAGCACAATAGGCAAAGTCTATGGTATGCTATGATCATTATGGACTACTCAGCACTTTGCCCCAGTGAAAATTCGACTGATTTTAGCAAAAACGTTCTTAATACCAACGTTACTTTATGGTCTTGAACTGTATGACGACTGTGACAGTATATGTCGTAGTACGCTTAATGTCGTTTACAACAATATTGCTAGATACGTGTATTGTATAAAACACCCCGAGCACATATCCGCTTTTTCTAAATTAATATTCTCCATACGATTTAATGACTTGCTAAAGTTAAAATGTTTAAAACTTCTCCACAAAGTCATTACTTCTCTGGAGCCCAAATACCTTATGGACCAATTTCAATTTGCAAAATCGTCTCGATCTCTTAACTTACTTAGTATGAAATACAGTTACCTAGTATTAGAACGTCAGTTCTTGATCCTTGCTGTCCGTCTTTGGAACCTCTGAGCACTGAAAATCAAAACAATCAGAAGCACACCGCACTTTAGAAGTGAACTGATACATTACTTTGTCGCCAGTAGCTGCTAATATGTAGGGGAAGTGGGGGATACTTGATCACGAGGGATACTTGATCAAATTACAGTTTTCACTAACCTATATTATGTAAAGCCAATTCTTACATTTAGAATAGTTTAATAAGATATTGCAAACCTGCAAAAATTTCGCGCCTAAAATCAGTTCATGTGTCAACTCGATACGACGATCAGCAGTTTTCGGCTTTGCCGCGATAAAAATTCGGTTCTACGATTTTTTTTCCTGATTTTCATATGATCATATGATCAAGTATCCCTTGATATTCTTAATACAAAATATCTCTAAAGTTCTGCAAAGAGAATGGGATTATATTATTAACACTGCCACCCCACTGTAGCAGTAAGCTACAGCCTCTTGATGTTGGAGTCTTTGGGCCTTTCAAAAATGCATATGACCGGGCTGTTTATGAATGGATGTCAAAAAACCCGGGAAGAGTTATAACAATATATGATGTCTCATATATTATTGGAAAAGCATATCCTCTTGCATTTACTGCAACAAATATTTTAAATAGTTTAAAAAAAACAGGTATACAACCTGTTGATTGATTTATATTCACTGATGATGACTTTCTCTGTGCATATGTTACAGACCGCCCTGAGCATGAGCTTTCTCAAGTCACAACCATAGAAAATTGCACAGAAAAAGACAATAATAAACAAAACAATAGTCCACTACTGCTTGAGCATCAAAGTGAATCAGACCAGACGCAGTGTGAAGAGGCAAGGCCACCCGACTTGCTTGATATCCATTCCCAATTTGCACAAAATGAGGAAGCAGTAACAAGTTGTACTTCACTCCCGGGGCCATCTAACTTCTCTGATTGCTGTGATCAAGTAATTTAGGATGAAAAACCAGGACCCAGTTCTGCTTCACATCAAAGGGAAGAATCAAGCTTCCTTGTTAGTCCTACTGAAGTTATACCCTTTCCAAAAGCTGGTCCAAGAAGCGCAGTTAATAGAAAAGGGAAGAAAAAGTTAAAATCTGCAATTTTAACTGACACACCAGTCAAACAAGACTTAGAAACAGAGCTAAAATTAAGAGAGGAAAAGAAGAAACAAAAGGCAGACAAAACTAACAAAAAAACTCTTAAAGACAAGAAACCTAAGGAGAGGGTAAAGGAAAAGAGTGTTTTCATCTTCTTATAGTGAAGGGGAACTTTCGGTTAGAGAATCTGAAGATTCTTTAAATTAATTTGAAGAAGAATTTGAGGAGTTAAAGGCAGTGAATTCAGACAATTTAAAAAAGGGGAAATTCATTGTTGTGCGTTTTAAAGGAGGCAAGAGAATGTCGTCAATATACCGGTACTTATGCATAATTGACCAGGTATATTATGACGATCTTGGTTGTCGCGTTATTTCTTTGAAATGTGCGGATGAAACTAAAAAATTGTTCTCGTTAATAGAATCTGATGTCAGCGATGTTGAATTTAAAGACATTATTGGATTAGTTCCAGATCCAAATATTATTTTAAAAGGTGAAAGAATGTATTATTCCTTCATAAAGGCTCTGGATATATTTGAAAGTATTTAAGATAACCGACTGTATTTTGAAATAAATGTTTTGTTTTTGTTTTTGAGTTAAATTTCTTTTTAAGGGATACTTGATCATATGATCATATGTGTTACAACACCAACCATTATCCCCATAACAAGGGTTAATATAATATAAAAGCATATGTATATTAATATATATATGCATTGTTCTCACAACGAAAATGCAATTCAACCTTATGAAAAGCATATGTATATAAATATATACATGCATTGTATACATATTTATGTTTATTTCACTTGACAAAAATGTAACTTAATATTATTTCCAAATCAACTGCATTTCCGTTCTCACAACGAAAATGCAATTCAACCTAATTTATTAACACTTATGATTAGTAGGCAAAAACCGACGAAAATAACATTTTTAGTTAATAAGTAAATTGTAATTTTAGAATATAAGAAAAGAAATTGAATAAAGAAGTTCAGTTGTGAAAACACAGCAAAAGACAAAAGTCGTATTTTTTTATATAAGGAAAAATCCTTAAACGTTTCTGGCGACGAGGATGGGATTTGATATTTTAATATCCATATAATAATTTATGTAAAAATATTATAAATTATCATAAATTATTATGTAAAAATACATAAATTATCCCTATAATTTTAGTGAACTCCTGTGTAAAAATACATGGACTAAATTTAAAATTTTTTTGAAGTGAAAAAGATTTTATGAACAAAAAAAGTGAAAAAAAAAATCTATGTGTAAAAATACACGAACTTAAATTAAAACTTTTTGAAATGAACAATTTTGAAAAAAAAAATCTATGAACAAAAATTAAATTTTTTTCGAAGTGAATAATTTTGAGAAAAAAAAAAAAATCTCTGAATAAAAATTAAAATTTTTCGAAGTGAATAATTTTGAAAAAAAAATCTATGTGTAAAAATACACGAACTTAAATTAAAACTTTTTTATATGAACAATTTTGAAAAAAAAAATCTATGAACAAAAATTAAAATTTTTTGAAGTGAATAATTTTGAAAAAAAAAAATCTATTGTATGTTGAACAATTCAAACAACAATCAACACCAAAAGATACAAGGAGAAGAATACCACAGCATATCATCCACAGAAAAGTATACAGAGGGCAAACAACTACAACTGAACAATTTCAAAATTCTGACGTCACAAACAACAATCAACGCCAAAACAACAAGAAGAAGAATACCATATCATCTACAATAATTAAAAGAAATACAAAGTAAGCTAGTAAATAATTTATTGATATATATATTAGTTTATACATATACATATATAAGAAAACTTAGAACAAAAAAAAAGAGAAGGTTCAAACAAACAAAAGAAAAATATTATTTAATTAGAATGTGAATTTTTTGTGAAAGTTTTTTCAATCTAACGAAGGGAAAATTCGGTAAATCTCTGTAAATTTTAAATTCAGAACAAATATTGGGAGGTTGAATTAGTTTTAAAGGTGACACACAGATGGCGCTATTTATCACTTTATCGCGTTGGCAATACTGAATATATATTCATGACAAAGCCTCATCCCTAGGCTTTGTTTATCAGTATCTGTCATTTCGCTGAAGTATAAACAACGCAGTGTTTTCGTACTCCGAGTATGTCAACTTTCGTGCCGTCGAAACGCAATTTGCGGGAAGCTTTGCTTTTCTGCTTCAATTTGAAAAAAATACAGCCCACGCCCGTGAATTGCTGCAGGAGGCCTACCAAGACCATACTCCGTCGATTTCAACATGTGAGTACTGGTTTCGACGATTCAAAAGTGGTGATTTTCACACCGAAGACAAGGAGCGTCTTGGCCAGCCCAAAAAGTTCGAGGACGCGGAATTGGGGGAATTGGTAAACGAGGACTCGTGCCAAACCCAAGAAGAGCTTGCTGAATCATTGGGCGTTGATAAATCAACCGTTTGCAAGCGTCTAAAAGCGATGGGAATGATCCAAAAGCAAGGACATTGGGTCCCGTACGAGTTGAAGCATGCTCTGCATTTAGTGGGATCAGGTCGGCGTCGTATATTTTGAGCTGCTCCAACCGGGCGAAACAATCACGGGGGATCGTTACCGACTGCAATTGATGCGTTTAAGCCGGGCATTGAAAGAAAAACGGCCGTAAACGGTAAAAAGGCACGACAAGGTTATTTTGCAACATGACAACGCTCGGCCGCATGTTGCTCAACCTGTCAAAAAATACCTTGGAACGCTTGGCTGGGAAGTGTTACCCCACCCGCCGTATAGTCCAGACATAGCTCCCTCCGATTATCATTTGTTCCGGCATATGAGTCTCGATTTGGCGGACCAGTGGTTCTCCTCGTACGAGGCTACCAAAATATGGGTTGAGTCATGGATAGCCAAGCAGCGGCCAGAATTTTAGAGAAACGCCATCCGAAAATTGCCCGAAAGATGGGCGAAAGTTGTAGCTAGCGATGGCCAATACTTCGAATAAAATATTTTGTACCGTTTTTTCACAATAAAGCCCCAAATCTTCGAAAAAAACCTTTAAAACTAATTCAACCTCCCAATAAATTTTACCCTTTAATAATTCTTCTTGAAAAGACCACAAAATCTTTTTATAAAAACCGTAAACGTTAAAAGAAAATAACTACTAAAAATGGCAAATCCTCCTCAAATCCAATTAGATCCAATTAAGTATCTAAACAGCATCCCACAATTCTCTGGAAACATAAACGAACTTTCAACTTTCACGAGACTTATTGACAGGATCCACCCGGTTCTTTTAGCCTACGATGATTTGTCCCAATCACTGTTCTCAGATATAATAAAAAGTCGAATTACGGGTAGGGCCAGAGAAATTCTAGAAATTAACACACAAGCGCAATCGTGGAACCAAATCAAAGAATTCTTCTTCTTCTTCTTCTTAATTGGCGCGTTAACCGCTTACGCGATTTTGGCCGAGCTTAATAAAGCGCGCCAGTCATTTCTTTCTCGTGCTAACCGGCGCCAATTGGACACACCAAGTGAAGCCAAGTCCTTCTCCACCTAATCTTTCCAACGCAGAGGAGGCCTTCCTCTTCCTCTGCTACCACCAGCTGGTACCGCATCGAATACTTTCAAAGCCGGAGCGTTTGTATCCATTCGGACGACATGACCCAGCCAACGTAGCCGCTGGATCTTTATTCGCAGCGCTATGTCTATGTCGTCGTAAAGCTCATACGGCTCATCGTTCCATCGTCTGCGATATTCGCCGTTGCCAACGTGCAAAGGTCCAAAAATCTTACGCAGAATCTTTCTCTCGAACACTCCAAGCGTCGCTTCATCGGATGTTGTCATCGTCCAAGCTTCTGCGCCATACGTCAGGACGGGCATGATGAGAGTCTTGTAGAGTGTTAGTTTTGTTCGTCGAGAGAGGACTTTACTGCTCAGTTGCCTACTTAGTCCAAAGTAGCACTTGTTGGCAAGAGAGATTCTACGTTGGATTTCAAGGCTGACATTGTTATAGGTGTTAATGCTGGTTCCCAAATACACGAAGTCTTTTACAACCTCAAAATTATAACTGTCAACAGTGACGTGGGTGCCGATACGCGAGTGCGCCGAATGTTTGTTTGAAGACAGGAGGTACTTCGTTTTGTCCTCGTTCACCACCAGACCCATTCGCTTTGCCTCTTTATCCAGTTTGGAGAAGGCAGAACTAACAGCGCGGTTGTTAAGGCCGATGATATCGATATCATCGGCATACGCCAACAATTGTACGCTCTTATAAAATATTGTGCCTGAGCGATTAAGTTCTGCGGATCGTACGATGCTCTCCAACATCAGGTTAAAGAAGTCACACGACAGTGAGTCACCCTGTCTGAAACCTCGTTTGGTATCAAACGGCTCGGAGAGGTCCTTCCCAATTCTGACGGCGCTGCTGGTGTTGAGCAACGTCATCTTACATAGCCGTATTAGTTTTGCGGGGATACCAAATTCAGACATAGCGGCATACAGGTAACTCCTTTCTGTACTGTCGAATGCAGCTTTGAAGTCGACGAAAAGATGGTGTGTGTCGATTCTCCTTTCGTGGGTCTTTTCCAAGATTTGGCGTATTGTGAATATTTGGTCGATGGTAGACTTTCCAGGTCTGAAGCCACACTGATAAGGTCCAATCAGTTGGTTGACGGTGGGCTTCAGCCTTTCACACAATACGCTCGCTAGAACCTTATAGGCGATATTTAGAAGACTAATCCCGCGCTAATTGGCGCAAATTGCAGGATCGCCTTTCTTATGGATTGGGCAGAGCACACTTAAATTCCAATCGGCAGGCATGCTTTCATCCGACCATATTTTGCATAGGAGCTGATGCATGCACCTTACCAGCTCCTCTCCGCCATGTTTGAATAGCTCAGCCGGGAGTCCGTCGGCGCCCGCGGCTTTGTTGTTCTTTAGGCGCGTTATCGCTATTCTCACCTCGTCATGATCGGGTAACGGAACTACAATTCCGTCGTCATCGATTGGGGTATCGGGATCTTCACATTCTCTATGACATGCGCAGCTGTCACTGTTTAACAGGTTCGAGAAGTGTTCCCTCCATAATTTAAGATTGCTCTGTACGTCAGTCACCACATCGCCGTCTTTGTTCTTACAGGAAAACGCCCCGGTCTTAAAACCTTCTGTAAGCCGCCGAACTTTCTGGTAGAATTTTCGGGCGTTGTTCCTATTGGCCAGCATCTCAAGCTCCTCGCACTCACGTATTTCGGCCTCTCGTTTCTTCTGTCGGATAATACGTCTCTCTTCCTTTTTCAGCTCTCTGTAGCGATCCCACATGGCTCGCGTTGCGCCCGATCGCAGCGTGGCTCTATAGGCGGCATCTTTTCTTTCGGCGGCAGCATGACACTCCTCGTCGTACCAATTGTTTTTTCGGGCTCGCCGGAATCCGATTTCTTCTTCGGCGGCGGTACGTAGGGAACGAGAAATGTTGCTCCATTGCTCGCGTATGCCGATTTGTTGGGCAGTGCTTTCGGAGAGCAGGAGTGAGAGTCGAGTGGCGAATCTTCTGGCTGTCTGTTGTGATTGCAGCTTTTCGATGTCGAACATTCTTTGCGTAGGTAGATGCACGTTTTTTGCTGCACAGAGGCGGGTGCGCAGTTTGGCTGCAACAAGGTAATGATCCGAGTCGATGTTGGATCCTCGGATCGTACGTACATCTAATACACTAGAAGCGTGTCTTCCATCTATCACAACATGATCGATCTGGTTTCGCGTTTTTCGATCAGGAGACAACTAGGTAGCGTGGTGGATTTTCTTATGCTGGAATCTGGTGCTGCAGACTACCATGTTTCGGGCCCCGGCGAAGTCGATCAGCCTCTGTCCGTTACAGGATGTTTCGTTGTGCAGGCTGAATTTTCCGACTGTGGGACCAAAAATTCCCTCCTTGCCCACCCTGGCGTTGAAGTCGCCAAGCACGATTTTTATGTCGTGGCGGGGGTAGCGCTCATAGGAACGTTCCAGGCGCTCATAGAAGGAATCTTTGGTCGCATCGTCCTTCTCTTCCGTCGGGGCGTGGGCGCAAATTAGCGATATGTTGAAAAATCTGGCTTTGATGCGGATTGTTGCGAGACGCTCGTCCACCGGAGTGAACGACAGTACTTGGCGACGAAGTCTCTCTCCCACAACAAATCCGACACCGAATTTGCGCTCCTTTACATGGCAGCTGAATCAAAGAATTGCTTAGCAATAATTTTGGAGAAAGGAAAAGCTGCGAAGAGCTTTTCGACGACTTACGTTCAGTGACTTTTGAAACTAATTAATACAATAGATTTTTATAACAATATCAAGTATAGATTGAGGCGACTAAATAATAAATCCGTCCTCATATTAGGAGAAGGCGAAGCCGCTAATCAGGTTGCTATCAATAATCAGAGGTCGGCTCCGAACATATTTAAAAGTAAAATCCCCGAACCCATGAAAACAGTTCTTGCATGTAGGAATCCTCAATCTCTCGAAAGTGCGATCAATATTCTTTATGAGAATGGGTATGACAAAATAGGAAAGGATGGGCAAATTTACCCTAGAAAAACTAAAATGGTTAGAGAAAACCAAAAGTTTGGAAATAATCCACAATCTCGTGGTAACCGACCACAAAGGTCCCAGAACGGAAACTTTAATAGAAATGATTTCCCCAGGAGAAATCAAATAGATGACTATCAAAATTTACATAGACAAAATCAACATGATGAACGACGAAGACTCTACAGACCCTTCCAACAAGGTCAGAGGTGGCAGAGTAACCAACAACACCAGGAAGTGGAGCCAATGGAAGTAAACACTGCTCAAAATTTTCAACCAACTGCCTCCACGGGCAATTACCCCATATAATAATTAAATCTAAACAAGGTTATTTGAAGTTTATCCTTGATAGTGGAGCAACACATTCTGTAATTAATCCAGGGATATGCCACCCAAAGTGGAAAGTACCCTGCAAACCGATATACATTAAGACACTCTCCCAGACCATACAAATCAGCGAAAAAGTCGCAATTCCTATTTTGAAGGAATTCGGCGAAACTTTAAATAACAAAATGGAATTCCTAATATATGATTTCCATAAACAATATAGTGGGCTGATAGGCAACAATATATTAAGAAAACTTAATACGATAATTATTTTAAAAGACAACATTTTAATAATCGGGAAAAATAAAATCCCCATACATTACTCTAAAGAAAACAGCGAAATGAAATGAAAAAGAGGAAATAAAGAAAGACGTCTTGAACCAAATTCGTATAGATCACTTAAATGAGGAAGAGAAACAAAAGTTTCTAGGTGCAATAAAAAAATATAAAAATATATTTTATTCAGATGATAGCGACCTATCCTTTACTAATGCTATAAAGCATGAAATAAGGACGGTTAATAATATCCCTATTACAGCCAAAACGTATCGTTACCCGTATGTACACAAACTGGAGGTACAACGGCAGATACAAGAGATGTTGGACAAAGGAATAATCCGACCCAGCCACTCTCCTTATTCTGCACCTGTCTGGATTGTGCCCAAAAAATTGCACGCCAGCGGCAAACAGAAGTGGAGACTTGTCGTAGACTATAGGAAGCTTAATGAAGTAACTATAGACGACAAATACCCTATTCCAAATATAGATGAAATTTTAGAAAAGCTCGGACGCTGCCAATATTTCACGACTTTGGATTTGGCAAAGGGTTTCCACCAAATCGAAATTCATGAAAAAGACGTGGCTAAGACGGCCTTCAGTGTAGAAAATGGTCATTACGAATTTTTACGTATGCCATTTGGACTGAAGACGGCTCCAGCTACATTCCAACGGCTGATGAATAATGTGCTATCCGATTTAATAAACAAGATATGCCTAGTATATCTTGATGATATCATTATATTCAGCACTTCGCTCCAAGAGCATGTGGAATCTTTAACAAAGGTTCTACAATGCCTCAAAGAAGTAAATCTTAAAATTCAAATTGATAAATGCGAGTTTTTGAAGAGGGAAACAAATTTCCTCGGACATGTTGTGTCAGATAGGGGCATAGAGCCCAACCCTGACAAAATAAGTTGTGTGCAGAGATTCCCACTGCCAACAACACAAAAAGAAATAAAACAATTTTTAGGTTTAGCGGGTTATTACCGTAAATTCATAAGAGATTATTCAAAAATTGCTCGACCTATGACGAGGTGCTTGAAAAAAGACGCAAAAGTAAACACGAAAAATTCAGAGTATGTCGAAAGTTTCGAAACCCTGAAAGATTTTTAACAAACGCCCCCGTATTAGCATATCCCGATTTCAATGAAAAATTCATACTCCAAACTGATGCGAGTAATTACGCTCTAGGTGCAATCCTGTCCCAAAAGGGTCATCCGATTTGTTTTGCAAGCCGAACTTTAAATGGCGCAGAACAAAATTACAGCACCATTGAAAAGGAGTTGCTTGCAATCGTCTGGTCCACGAAATATTTTAGACCATATCTGTTCGGTAGACGATTTCTCATAGAAACCGATCACAGGCCTCTAACCTGGTTATTCTTCGTAAAAGAGCCGAATTCTAAATTAATTAGATGGAGGTTAAGACTCCAGAAATTTGACTACGAAATAACATACAAAAAAGGAGTCCTTAATGGGAACGCAGACGCGTTGTCAAGAGCAAATATACTTTTGAACCAAAACATACTAGAAGCAGAACACACCGTATGTACAGAAACAAGTAATCCTCTCAACTTTTATAAAAGGCAAATAGTCTTCAAAGTAATTACATCAGGATCACTCAAAATTAAAAATGAAAACATTTTTAAAAATAACAGAAAAACCATTTACGCAAAAAACTTTGATGAAGGAAATCTCAAAATAATATTGAAAAACCATTTCTGCCCTGATAAAACAAATGCCGTGTTCATGGATGATGAAAGGATATACGAGAACCTAAAAGAAGCTGCAAATAGGTACTTTACGGAAAATAGAAATTTTAAAATTGTTAAATGCAAAACATTCCTTTTAGATATCCTAGATGAAACAGAACTAGCACAAAGAATAGAAACAGAACATGCAAAAAATAACCACAGAGGAGTTAACGAAAACTTTACTGCTTTAAAAACCGAAATTTACCATCCAAATTTAAAATTGAGAATTAATCAGTTCATTAATAATTGCAATATAGAAACCCGGTAAAACAAAAATTCAAATTAACCGAAACACCCGAAAGCCCAGGTGAAGTAATACATGTCGATGTATTTTACAGTCTTGAAAAAACCCTATTTTTAACATTCATCGATAAATTTTCTAAATATGATCAAGCTATTAAAATTAAAAACAGATCATGGATTGAATTCAAAATTGCACTAACTCAATTCTTGTCCATAATGGGATATGTAAATAAATTGATAATTGACAATGAACTTGGATTTAAGGCGTTACCACTATTAGAATTTTTAAGAGAACAGAACATTGACATTCACTACACATCCAACAACAACCGCACTTCAAATTCTGACATAGAACGATTACATAATACTATAAACGAACATGTAAGGATTTTAAAACACGATTCAAATAGAGATACGGAAAGTGTCGAAGAGAAAATGTACAAAATAATCATATACTATAACAATTCCGTACACTCAACTACTGGTAGAAAACCAATAGATTTTAGAAATGGTAATATAAGCAACTCGGAATACCCTTTAATTAGAGAGAAAATCATTAAACAAAAAGAAAGAATTTTAGAGAAATTAAATAAACAAAGGGAAAATGTAGAAGTACAAACAGGACCGGTATACTTAAAAGATGAAAGAGGAGGGAAAAACCACTCAAAGTTTAGGAAAGTAGTAGTATCTAGGATAGATGACGATCATGTTGTTACAAATCGAAATCATAAATATTACAAATCCCATATTAAAAGAAAAAAGAAATTTCAAAATTTAACAAATAACAGACAAACAGCATAAAATAAGAATACATACATTCTTTTTCAGATGAAACTATTACCAACAATATTGAGATTAATTTTGGTTCTACACCTGACACAATCGCAAAAGATGGACATACAAGACCTTGAGGAAAACGAAGATTATATCCCAATTAAGGAAAAAGATATAAGAATCATAGACCACTACAAAAGAATATTTCATTTTATAAACTTAACTGACTACTATCACACAACGGAAGCCATATACAATAACATAAATTTGTTAGATAGCCTTTTATCGGACTTATTACCCTTGCTCGATACAATGAAAACTAACTTCAAAATACTAAAGACTAAATTAGACAATATTTCACCCAACTTTAAGACAAGAACAAGAAGAGGACTAATAAACGGATTAGGTAAAGGCATAAAGTTTATTACAGGTAACATGGACAGCGATGACGAAGAAGAAATCAAATCAGCTTTACTAAACATCACAGACAATATAAAACACAACTCAGAACAGACAAATACATTGGTACGGATAAGTAACACCCTTTCTCAACAGATTCAGAATATCACCTCTCATATAAATAAGCAACAATTTATTGTCAGTAAATATATTAAACAATTCCGACGGGACATAGAGAACCAAATACTTTCCTTAGAAAACGAAGATATGTTTCTAAGCCATATATATCAGATTGACAGTGACATAAACTTACTCAAAAACCATATGGACGACATTGCTAGAGTTATATTTACTAGCAAATGAGGTATTATCCCCACTGACTTGCTAGGCGAAAAGGAAATCGAAATTGTAGATAACTTTGAGACATACACCAATACTAAAGTTTCCGTATCCTTCCATGAAGAACAAATAATTATTATCCTGTCTATTCCCGAATTCTCAAATTCATCCTTTTCCCAAATAATCCCCGAACCGATACCTAATAAAGAAAATAAATCTGTAAACTTTGAAATTAATAAAATTATAATAAATAGATGAAAACAAAAATATATTTTATCCAAATATAACTAATTTACGCAAAGATATGCAAATATTGCACGATGAATGTATTCAAAATATTGTGAAAAATAACATAGCAAGTTGTATCATGAAGAAAAACACTTTGTCAGAAGTAAAAGAAATTAAACCAGGACTTATTTTAGTAAAGAATTTCTTTGAAAGCTATTCAAACAATTGCAATTATAAACAAAACAATTTAAATGTAAGTTCAACTTTCCTAATTATTTTTGAGAATTGTGAAATAAATATAAGAAATAAAACCTTCTACAATGATAAAATATCACTTATTGAAAAAACCATTCAGCCTCATCTTATAACTAAAGTTAAAGAAAATAAAAAAATTTTAGAATTAAATTTAAAAGATTTGTATATTAAACAAACTAAATATGAAGAAAATTTAGATCAAATGATAAATCATGATAAACAAACAAAAACTATTAGTTATACCATCGATACTGTAATTATACTAAGTATCATTATTTTAATCGTAATATATATTTTAAGACCAAAACGAATACTAAAAATTGGGGGTGTTACAACACCAACCATTATCCCCATAACAAGGGTTAATATAATATAAAAGCATATGTATATTAATATATATATGCATTGTATACATATTTATGTTTATTTCACTTGACAAAAATGTAACTTAATATTATTTCCAAATCAACTGCATTTCCGTTCTCACAACGAAAATGCAATTCAACCTTATGAAAAGCATATGTATATAAATATATACATGCATTGTATACATATTTAAGTTTATTTCACTTGACAAAAATGTAACTTAATATTATTTCCAAATCAACTGCATTTCCGTTCTCACAACGAAAATGCAATTCAACCTAATTTATTAACACTTATGATTAGTAGGCAAAAACCGACGAAAATAACATTTTTAGTTAATAAGTAAATTGTAATTTTAGAATATAAGAAAAGAAATTGAATAAAGAAGTTCAGTTGTGAAAACACAGCAAAAGACAAAAGTCGTATTATTTTATATAAGGAAAAATCCTTAAACATTTCTCATATGATCAAGTATCCCTTGATATTCTTAATACAAAATATCTCTAAAGTTCTGCAAAGAGAATGGGATTATATTATTAACACTGCCACCCCACTGTAGCAGTAAGCTACAGCCTCTTGATGTTGGAGTCTTTGGGCCTTTTAAAAATGCATATGACCGGGCTGTTTATGAATGGATGTCAAAAAACCCGGGAAGAGTTATAACAATATATGATGTCTCATATATTATTGGAAAAGCATATCCTCTTGCATTTACTGCAACAAATATTTTAAATAGTTTAAAAAAAACAGGTATACAACCTGTTGATCGATTTATATTCACTGATGATGACTTTCTCTGTGCATATGTTACAGACCGCCCTGAGCATGAGCTTTCTCAAGTCACAACCATAGAAAATTGCACAGAAAAAGACAATAATAAACAAAACAATAGTCCACTACTGCTTGAGCATCAAAGTGAATCAGACCAGACCCAGTGTGAAGAGGCAAGGCCACCCGACTTGCTTGATATCCATTCCCAATTTGCACAAAATGAGGAAGCAGTAACAAGTTGTACTTCACTCCCGGGGCCATCTAACTTCTCTGATTGCTGTGATCAAGTAATTTAGGATGAAAAACCAGGACCCAGTTCTGCAAAACATCAAAGGGAAGAATCAAGCTTCATTGATAGTCCTACTGAAGTTATACCCTTTCCAAAAGCTGGTACAAGAAGCGCAGTTAATAGAAACGGGAAGAAAAAGTTAAAATCTGCAATTTTAACTGACACACCAGTCAAACAAGACTTAGAAACAGAGCTAAAATTAAGAGAGGAAAAGAAGAAACAAAAGGCAGACAAGACTAACAAAAAAACTCTTAAAGACAAGAATCCTAAGGAGAGGGTAAAGGAAAAGAGTGTTTTCATCTTCTTATAGTGAAGGGGAACTTTCGGTTAGAGAATCTGAAGATTCTTTAAATTAATTTGAAGAAGAATTTGAGGAGTTAAAGGCAGTGAATTCAGACAATTTAAAAAAGGGGAAATTCATTGTTGTGCGTTTTAAAGGAGGCAAGAGAATGTCGTCAATATACCGGTACTTATGCATAATTGACCAGGTATATTATGACGATCTTGGTTGTCGCGTTATTTCTTTGAAATGTGCGGATGAAACTAAAAAATTGTTCTCGTTAATAGAATCTGATGTCAGCGATGTTGAATTTTAAGACATTATTGGATTAGTTCCAGATCCAAATATTATTTTAAAAGGTGAAAGAATGTATTATTCCTTCATAAAGGCTCTGGATATATTTGAAAGTATTTAAGATAACCGACTGTATTTTGAAATAATGGTTTTGTTTTTGTTTTTGAGTTAAATTTCTTTTTATTTAATCTGTGATCAAGTATCCCTTGTTTATGCTCAAGTATCCCACTATTGGGAACACTTGATCATTTTGCACTATTTTTTAAATAATAATAATAAAATAATTTGCCCACCTATTTAAAAACTAACGTGATAAAAATAATGTGCTGGAATGTTGTCACTTTCGTGAGTTGTCATTATTGTTATCTAATTTATTCAGAAATTCATAAATATTGACCTAAACCAAAACTATGATCAACTATCCCCCACTTCCCCTACGTATACATATATTTATTTTTACCTTTTCTCTCCTCTTCTATTTCTATACTTTCACAACTTCAACATTAAATATATTTTATATCCTACTGAGTCCCTCTGCTAACTCCACAAACATTACCTTTATGTGTACTTACACTATGTTGTTATTACGAAAAGAAGTCATGAGTTCAAACACGGTAAAATAACTTTTTGGTTGTGTGTTTGATAAACAAATAAATAAGATAAAAAAATAAAAAGTATAAATATTGAAATTTTTTAATACAGCATAAATAGTGCATAAGAAAAGCAAATTTGTAAAACAACAAACAGAGTAAGTTAAAGCAAACTAAAAATAAAAATAGTGGTTAACGAAGGTAACCATTACTTTTTTTAACTTAAAAATAGTTATCAATAGTATTTACTTTAAAATATCTCAAACAAAATAGTTCAAAACTCAAATATTCAACGAAGAATCTCTCTTACAACAACAAGTGTCACTTTGGACTAAGCAGGCAATTGAGTAGTAAAGTCCTCTCTCGACGAATAAAACTAACACTCCACAAAGCTCTCGTCATGGCCGCCCTAATATCCGATAAAGCGTCGCTTGGAGTGTATGAGAGAAAGATTCTGCGGAAAATTTTTGGACCTTTGCACGTTGGCGACGGCGAATATCGCAGGTCATGTCGTCCGAATGCATACAAACTCCCAAAGTATTCGATGCGGTACTAGCTGGTGGTAGTAGAGGAAGAGGAAGGCCTCCTCTACGTTGAAACGATTAGATGGAGAAGGACTTGGCTTAACATGGTGTGCCCAACTGGCGCCGGTTAGAGATGAGAAAGAAACGATAAGTAAGCTGTGTTAAACTCGGTCAAAATCGCGTAAGCGGTTATCTAACCAATTAAGAAGAAGAAGTACATTCAAAGTTTCTAATGAACCTTGATAATGTGAAGCTTTTTCATAAGTACATATGCATAGTATATATGGTCTTGCCACAAATTCAGTGACAAATTTTACAATGTATACGACGAGAACAAATTCGCAAACAAAGTTCCGTTGTTTTTGCTTTCGTTCGTATGCATTGTTTACTGATAAATTATAGTCAGTTTGGTGGGACATTTCGTTTGTTAACAATGGAGTGGAAAGCTAAGGAAAAGTGATTGCATTACGTAAGTGTGGTAAAAGTGCAAGTGAGATTTACGAATTGCTGAAAAAACTTAATATTTCGAGAATTTTTGTTTACCACACGATCAATCGTTTTGCCCAAACGTCTGAAGCGACAGACAGAAAAAGAAGTGAAGTCCTCGCGTGGCCCGAATCAGTGCAGCCGTTTGAGAAAGTATTTGTAGAAATCCCTTTAGGAAACAGAAAATCATGTCCAATTAAATTAATGTATGGACCAGATCCATGCCAAGACTAATTAGAGATAATCTCACATGAAACCCTTTCTTCGTTCAACAGATCATCTTTTGTCAATGTGCTCGAATAAAATTGGACTCAACAGATGCAAGCAGCTTCTTCGGTGACACGTGAAAATATTCTCTTCACAGATGAAACAATTTTCACTGTTGAAGAAAACTTTCATAAGCGAAACGACAAAATCTATGCTAATACTTCTAAAGACGCAAAATTGTTGTTCCAAGGGTTCAGCACAGCTACCATCCAGCCTCCGTAATGGTTTGGCGTTACATTTCTTCATTTCTGCGAAAAAGGGGTTAATACCAGGGCAAAAGTGTACCTGTAGGATATCTCAGAAGGCGTGGGGAAGCAGTTGATCAGAATATTGGCCGTCCGGAAGTCAGAAGTGGAGGACATGGCTTGTCGAAAACCTCACAAAAATTGGGAGAGTCTTAAACAATCTTTGGTTCGAGCAGTGACGTCAATATATATGGAAACAGTGTGTGCTGCTACAGCTGAATGACCTAATCGTTTGAAGGCTTGTGTAAAAGCAAATGGTGACCATTTAAAATGAAAATTTAAAAGTAGTTTTTTTTAATATTTACAAGATTAAATAAAACTAACTTCAGTAATAAAAGTACCATTTCCTGTCTATAATGGACTTAACTTCTAACAGAACTTATGCCAGGACTAAGTATATAAATATATACAATATAGTATATTGGTAATGGCTAGGGGGTCGGTTTTGAATCATAACAGGAACAATGTTCTTTTATGCGAAAGTTGTACCAATTACCAGCTATTACATATATTTAAGAATTATAGAAGAGAAGCCGCTAGAGCCATTAAACAACAAAAGCTTAAATATTATGAGTATCAATTTAGCACGGCAATAGGTTCCAAAAAAACTTGGAAATGTATTCGTATATACAAGGTGAAGTCCAAAGTAAATAGGACTGTCTTCATAAAAACGTTTTTGATGGCGCCATCTTTTTAGAACTTTGTGCGTTGGAAGTTACATCCCTAGCTGACTTCCAGTGAAAGCTTGGTGACATTCGGTACAGTGAACCTAAGTTATTGCGTCTAAAGTGTCAGTATGTTTATGCCATCGGTACTAAAATAAGTTTCGAACAAAGAGCTATGGTAATATCAAATTTTGTTTTAAAATCTGTAAAACGTTTACCGAAACATTTGAATTGACGAAAAAAGTTTAAAGCGATGATTGTCTATCTCGTGCCAAAGTTCATGAGTGGTTTACACCTTTCAAAGATGGTTGTGAGGTCATAAACGACAATAAACATACGGGCCGCCCGAAATCAGTAATCATCGAAAACTCCATCGAAGTTGTTCGTAAATTTATCAAAAATTAACCGAAATCATCGTAGAAATTCATGGAATCGGAGTTGAATATCTCCAAAGCATCGATTTATCGCATTTTAACACGTGTACGTTTCATTCCGTACAAGTTAACTGAGGACCGAAAATTGCTCAGAATTCAACATTCGAAAGACCTCATTAAAGAGGCGAGAAAAGACGAGAACTCTTTTACAGCATTGTAACTGGTGATGAAACGTGGTGTTTCCAACATGAATCTGAAACTAAGCGTCAAAGTGCCGAATGGAAGGCCCCAGATGAACATCACCACCCAAAAAATTGCGTTTGAAGAAGTCCAAAATCAAGTCGATGCTCTTTTGTTTTTACGATTCCAAGGGAATTGTCCCCAAGGAGTTCGCGCCAACGGGCCAAACTGTCAATGCAATTTTCTTTCTTGTCGTTTTGAAGCGTTTGTTGCATCGGATTCGTCGAATTCGCCCTGAATACTGCGAAGCACGAAGCTGACGCTTATTGCATAATAGTGCATCATCTTATCGATCTACTTTTTTGACTAGAAAACGCATTTTAACTAACAATCACTCACTGTGTTCATTTGATATGGCTCTCTGTGACTTCTATCTATTCAGGAAACTGCATTTGGCCATGAAAGGAAAACGTGTTGCGTCCGTCGAGGCCATCCAAAAGACTTGTACCGGCATTCTGAAGGACATGACCTGAAACACTTTTTCGAAAAGCTTTTAGATAGCGCAAAACAGTGTATCGAGGCCAGAGGAGACTACTTTGAATAAATAAACTCGGAGTTATCAAAACAAAGCTCCTGTCGTTTTTACTATTATTATTATTATTTCTTATTAAAATATAATTTAAATTATAGATTTAAGAATATGAACAAACATACACACTTCCTTTGTTTAAACTTTACTGCTTTATAAGCAATTGCAATTAATTACGACAAGAATTGTAAATTGAATATTGCCAAGTAATCATACTTTTACTGTAAACAAAATTAAGCAATTATTAAAAAGGCCAATGAACTATTTTTCCAAGAATTGTAAATTGAATATTGTAAATATTGTCAAGTTTACAAAAAAAATTAAGCAATTATTAAAAAGACCAATGAACTATTTTTCTAAGAATTATAAATGGAATATTGTAAATATTGTCAAGTAATCATAATTTTGTTGAAAACAAAATTAATAAAAGACTAACGAACTATTAAGCAATTTTCCAAGAATTTTCCATCAATCAAATATTTATTATAAATAAGAAACTTTAAAGAAATAAAGTTCAGTTATCAGCTATCAGTGATAAACTCAACAAACTAAAACCCAAGTGTTTTTTTATAAACAACCAGGTAAAAACCTGTTTTTTCTGTACCGCAGCGCTTATTAAGGTTTCAGATGATATCAGACTTAACATCAGCAACAACCTCGTAACTTGTTTAACGCTTCTGGACCATTCGAAAGCTTTCGACGCTGTTGATCACGGACTACTTGACTTGATAAATTATTCAACTCTTCAGCGCCAGCATTGAGTCTTATAAAATCATACCTTAGTGGTCGTACGCAAGCTGTATATGTCAGCCACAGCTGATTCAGCTATTTGCCTATAACTAAGGGTGTTCCCTAAGGTTCTATTCTTGGTCCGCTTTTGTTTCTACTATACGTTAATGATCTTCCAAACTTACTAAAATATTGTAATATTCAAGTTTATGCCGATGATGTTCAATTGTGTGTTAGCTATGCTTTTGTGTCCATCAATAAATGTATTAATAATCTCAACACTTTTTTTTTTTTTTTTTTTTTTTTTTATTACAAACATTTAACTATATATAGGTATACAATGTTTGTTGACACTACAACTAGTTTAAGGGAAACTAACAAGCAGTACGATTTTAACAATTATGTGGGGTTTTTATGAAGAGAATTTTAAAATCTCTTCTTTATATTAACTACCGATAAGATCATATGGTTTTTTTCGCTGGAGTCGTCGGGTTAGGCCTGCGGTGTTGAGAAGTTTGCTGGCTTCCTCGTTAATGTGCCTGTGGAGCCTCATAGAGTGGGCTTCTGCTTGTATTTTAATAACTTCAGCGACCGTAGGAATGCAGAGGTCACGATGAATATCTGCAGTGCGAACGTACCAAGGTGCGTTGACAATATTTTTGATAATTTTATTTTGAAATCGTTGAATTATGTTAATATTACTTTGACTGGCACAGCCCCAAATTTGAGCGCCATAAGACCACACGGGTTTGATAATTTGATTGTATATCATTATTTTGTTATATATTATATGGAGAGTTTTGAATTCCGTCCAATGAGCCAGTTCATTTTTAATATTTTCAAATTAAGTTCGGTTCGTTTTATTTTTATATGCTCCTTCCAACGTAGCTTAGCATCGAGGGTTATACCAAGATATTTGGCAGTATTTGCGTATGGAATTGGAGCGCCTAGTAGCATTATTGGGTGATGGTTTACTTTTTTATTGGTAAAGGTCACATGAATTGATTTGTTACTATTTAATTTTATTCGCCAAATTTTCGTCCATTTTTCTACTGCGTTTATAGCAGTTTGAAGTTTAGTTGCAGCTACTTCGGCGGTTTTTCCTGTTGCGAGGATTGCTGTGTCGTCAGCAAAGGTGGCGATCATAGTGCTTGGAGGTATTGGTATATCTTTCGTATATATAAGGTAAAGAAGGGGTCCAAGGATACTTCCTTGCGGCACGCCAGCGTTTATTTTCTGCAATTTGGAATACTCATTCCCTTGTTTTACGCGGAAATACCGTTCAGTTATATACGATTTCATAAATGCACTATATTGAAGTGGCAAGCATGAGTTCAATTTGTTGATAAGGCCTTCATGCCAAACCTTGTCAAATGCTTGCGCGACGTCCAGGAAGACTGCTGAGCATATGTTTTTCTCTTCGAACGATTTATCTATTTCAGCTGTAATTCTGTGCACCTGATCTAGGTGGAGTGTTTACAGCGGAATCCAAACTGGTGTGAAGGTATCAAGTTGCGAAATTCAATTATTGGTTTTAAGCGATTTAGAATAAGCTTTTCTAGTAGTTTAGAAATTTGTGGCAACAAGGAGATTGGGCGGTATGAAGAAACAATATGTGGATCCTTTCCTGGTTTGGCAATCATAATCATCTCTGCAACTTTCCACAGGCTTGGAACATACTGGAGTCGGATCGACGAATTGAATAGATTGGCTAATTTTACTAGACTTTTGTTGGGTAGTTGCTTTAATACTTCCGCTGTGATTAAATCAAATCCAGGTGCCTTTTTGTCTTTTAGTTGCTTGATTTCTCTTTTCAGTTCGCTCACAGTTATATGTGGGATTGGAGTTGTTTCTTGATTTAAGGAGGGATATAAGTCATCGGATTGGCTCTCGTTCGGTTGAAAGGTGTTGGATAGATGGTTTGCAAATGTTATAGCTTTATCTTTATCACTTCTCATCCAGGTGTCATTTGCATTTTTTACTGGCGGAACGTGACAGTTTGGTCTTTTTAAATATTTTGTGCATTTCCAAAGAGAGTAGTCATTTCTTTTATATTATCAGCTGTCAACTCAGACAAATATCGACTCATTGACTCGTTTTTTAAATTATTTATTTCTCGTCTTAGTTCCTGAGAAGCTTTGTTAAGAGTGGCCTTATCTCCAGGGAATCGTGTGTGTTGCCATTTTCGCCGGAGTTGTCTCTTCCTTGCTATGAGTTGCTTTATTTCTTTGGGATAGTTGAATCCGATTACTTTCTTTTTTAAAAGAGGTGTGCTATATTACTCCACGCTGCTTGTTGGATATCTTGTGTAAACTTGAAAACTTCTACTTCTAGTTGTTCCTCTGTTGTGATCGAGGAATTATTGTATGTATTGCCTTGGATGACTTTTTTAAAGAATTTCCAATTTGTGTGTTTATTGTATAGAGTTGGTGGTTGGTCTTTTTCGACAATTGCTTCGCTGATTGTTAGATATATTGGGGAATGATCTGAGTTAAGATCAGTTCCCTCACTGATTTGAACATAGTTGTGTGATATTTTTTTTACTAAGAAAAAGTCGATCAAGTCTGGGGTTTTGTTGACATTTGTCGGCCAGTAGGTTGGTTTAGCTGTTGATAGAAACTCACAGCCCGTTTCTTGTGCTGCTTTATATAGTTCCCGTCCTTTTGTCGTAGTTAAGCGCGACCCCCAGATGGTATTTTTCGCGTTGAAGTCTCCACCCATTATAAACTTAAATTTATGCATATTTATAAGTTCTTTAAGTTTGCCTGAGGAGATAGAGTATCTCGGGGGGCAGTATATAGCAGTGATTGAGAGAGGCTGGTTTTTTTTTTTAATTGTGATAGTGGTAGTTTGAAAAATATCAGCACTTATATTGGGTTCTTCGTATTGATCAATGTTTTTCTTTACAATTATGGCACTACCACCTCTTGCACAATTACTCGGGTGGACGGTATGATAAACGTTGTAGTATTTAAATTCTATATGGGATTGTCTAGTGAAGTGTGTCTCAGATATTAGACAAATGTCAATTTTTTCTAAATCTAATAGTACTTCTAGCTCATTTTGGTGTTTTTTTAAACCGTTCGCATTCCATGCCATAATTCTTAACATGTCAACCATTATTTAATACTGAGATTTGATTTGTTGTTCAAGTTCACTCAGCCGTTTTTGAAGGTTTTTGTTGAATTCTTCCTGCTTATTTAATTTGTTAAGTATCTGAGCTAGAATTTCATCATTACTTGCTTTGACATTTGGTTTTATGCTTTTTACAGTTTCTTTTGTTACTTCAGCGAAAGATAGTTTCTTTGCCTTCAAAGTATTGGCTCCATTGCTTTGGGTAACACCATTTGTAGTGCCAGTACTTTCAGCACGGTTATTTTGTATTGTTGGTTTTAAGTTCTTCTTATCGCGAATTTTTTGTAGTTCTTTAGCAACAACACATCCCCGATAATTTGCAGGGTGGTCTTGACCGCAATTGCAACATTTTGGTTTTTGGTCTGACAGTTTCTTGCAGTCTATTGTACTATGCTTTCCACTACATTTTACACATCTTGGCTCTTTTCCGCAATAGTTTTTCGTATGCCCAAATGCTTGACAAATTTTACACTGTGGGATTAGGTTTGACAGTTTGACTGGCTCAACCTTAACAATTGAATGGAGGATATGCTTAATGTTGTATACTTTTTTGACGTCTTCTTTTGGATCAAATGTAACCAGAAACATATTCAATGGCTCCTTAGTTTTCCATTTCAATTTGTTACAGGCGTTTATGGCGTCAAGACCTTGATTTTTTAAATCAGCGATGATTGACTTGGGGTCACACGAATAGTGTAAGTTCTTTACCATTACTTTGATTGGTCGTGTTTGTTTGTTTTCATAAGAATACCAAGGTGTTCCGGATTCGGTTAACATTTTTGTTATTGACCTATAGTCATCACTTTGAATTACGTTAATTTTGTAAATATCATTATTTAATAATTTAATAGTAAATTGATTTTTTGCCAGCTCTTTGATTGCGCCGCTTAGCTTTCGATAATTTTTAGCATTCGATATCATAATTGGCGGAGGACGAGGCTCATATTTCTGGGTATTATTATCTGCTGATTTTCCTTGATTGAGCGATTTTTAGGGCTCAGTTCAACTATAATCGGCTCAGGTGAACCGTCAGCTTTTCGTTTTTTGCTTGGTCGCTTATTATTTTTTTTTAGAATCCAATTGGTTTCTAATGCTAGTTCTTCTTCATCTGTCTCATAGTGTATTTTTTCTATTTCATTTTCATTATTTTTAAAGGCTTTATAATTAGCAACACTTTTATTTTCGAGTTTGAGTTTTTCATTTTCTTCTTTGAGTTGACGGCAAAAAGTTTCTAGTTCACTTAATCTTTTTTTTAGTTCTGATATTTCAGAGTCTTTATTTATAAGAAAATTAGGGATCGTTCCACCGCCCGGAGGAGGAAAGCGGCTAGAATCCATTTATTTATTTGGAAATATTTTACGCGATGGCAACTCTATAAGGATTAGCTACTGGAGCATAAAAAGTTAGCATAGTTTTAGGCCGAGCTTATTTTCAGCTGGCTGATTTGAGCTCAGTTAGATGACTTAGCTCTTTTTTTTTTTTTTCTTCTTTGTTTTGTTTGATTGCACTATTCACTGCTCAGAATTTGAGCGCCGATGTTTTATTAAAGCAATATTTGCTTTATTAGCCGTAAAATTGGCTTGTTTTTATACACTTCCGATAGGGAAAACTTTCTTCTATCGAATTAACACTGATTTGTAAAATATTTTCACAATAATCACTGAATATTCGATAATAATTACTTCACGGTTGATCTTTTCACTTTCCTTTAGCCCAGGGTTGCCTTTTCTCTCAACACTGACTTAGAAAACGTTAACAAGTTGACTTGCGATAGTGGGTTGCTCTTAAATCCAAACAAATCACAATGCATCGTTATTTATAAAAAGGCAATTAAACTTGACGACTGCAATTAAGTGAAACTGAACAATTCAATTATAAAATTTGTGGACACTGCCAATAACCTAGTCATAACTTTGAATAGAAATCTGACTTGGAATAACCACATCTATAGCACAATAGACAAAGTCTATGGTATGCTATGATCATTATGGACTACTCAGCACTTTGCCCCAGTGAAAATTCGACTGATTTTAGCAAAAACGTTCTTAATACCAACGTTACTTTATGGTCTTGAACTGTATGACGACTGTGACAGTCTATGTCGTAGTACGCTTAATGTCGTTTACAACAATATTGCTAGATACGTGTATTGTATAAAACACCCCGAGCACATATCCGCTTTTTCTAAATTAATATTCTCCATACGATTTAATGACTTGCTAAAGTTAAAATGTTTAAAACTTCTCCACAAAGTCATTACTTCTCTGGAGCCCAAATACCTTATGGACCAATTTCAATTTGCAAAATCGTCTCGATCTCTTAACTTACTTAGTATGAAATACAGTTACCTAGTATTAGAACGTCAGTTCTTGATCCTTGCTGTCCGTCTTTGGAACCTCTGAGCACTGAAACTCAAAACAATCAGAAGCACACCGCACTTTAGAAGTGAACTGATACATTACTTTGTCGCCAGTAGCTGCTAATATGTAGGAGAAGTGGGGGATACTTGATCACGAGGGATACTTGATCAAATTACAGTTTTCACTAACCTATATTATGTAAAGCCAATTCTTACATTTAGAATAGTTTAATATGATATTGCAAACCTGCAAAAATTTCGCGCCTAAAATCAGTTCATGTGTCAACTCGATACGACGATCAGCAGTTTTCGGCTTTGCCGCGATAAAAATTCGGTTCTACGATTTTTTTTCCTGATTTGAATAGTATTGTATTCTTTGATTTTCTCTCATTTCCTTTTAAGTTTGTTGGCTATTGTGCATCTCTTGAACATGTTGTAGATGTTTTATATTTCAAGGTAAGTGATTCTTTTTTAGGTTAAGATACCACCTGTTTTAAAGGATACTTGATCATTGCTTTAAAGGGATACTTGCTCTTATGATCATATGATCAAGTATCACTTGATATTCTTAATACAAAATATCTCTAAAGTTCTGCAAAGAGAATGGGATTATATTATTAACACTGCCACCCCACTGTACCCGTAAGCTACAGCCTCTTGATGTTGGATCTCAACAGATGCAAGCAGCTTCTTCGGTGACACGTGAAAATATTCTCTTCACAGATGAAACAATTTTCACTGTTGAAGAAAACTTTCATAAGCGAAACGACAAAATCTATGCTAATACTTCTAAAGACGCAAAATTGTTGTTCCAAGGGTTCAGCACAGCTACCATCCAGCATCCGTAATGGTTTGGCGTTACATTTCTTCATTTCTGCGAAAAAGGGGTTAATACCAGGGCAAAATTGTACCTGTAGCATATCTCAGAAGGCGTGGGGAAGCAGTTGATCAGAATATTGGCCGTCCGGAAGTCAGAAGTGGAGGACATGGCTTGTCGAAAACCTCACAAAAATTGGGAGAGTCTTAAACAATCTTTGGTTCGAGCAGTGACGTCAATATATATGGAAACAGTGTGTGCTGCAACAGCTGAATGACCTAATCGTTTGAAGGCTTGTGTAAAAGCAAATGGTGACCATTTAAAATGAAAATTTAAAAGTAGTTTTTTTTAATATTTACAAGATTAAATAAAACTAACTTCAGTAATAAAAGTACCATTTCCTGTCTATAATGGACTTAACTTCTAACAGAACTTATGCCAGGACTAAGTATATAAATATATACAATATAGTATATTGGTAATGGCTAGGGGGTCGGTTTTGAATCATAACAGGAACAATGTTCTTTTATGCGAAAGTTGTACCAATTACCAGCTAGTTTGTAGTTCTTTTACCTGAAAACTTACGATAAAAGGTAAATTGGGGGCACAAAATAGGATTCCAGTTTAAAGGAAACTCGTAAGTTTTTACTGGATATATTTGTATTTTTGTGAATTTGTCAATAAGAAAATCAAGTGTTTTCAAGCGTGGGCTGAGACCATAAACAGAAAAAATCTGTCGTGAAAAAATTTAAATAAAAATAAGGTAACATAAGAAAAGTGTATAGCTATACTTACATACATATACATATATGTACGTACATTTAAATGTGCCTTGAAAGCTTGCTAGTTCTTACAAGCTCTGCGGTTTTGTACTTTTTGGGATATTTAGGAACACCTAACAGAGATGAAAGCGCCAATTATATAGTACGAGTATGTATCTATGTACATACATATATAAATGTATGAGGAAACGAGGTTTAATTGCGTTTAGTGAGGTTGCGTTCAGTTTAGAAATGAAGAAGGGAGTTTTGCACTGTTCCTAAGCTAGTTCAATTGAATTCACAGACATATGTAACTCTTACGTAAAATTGCATACATACATACATATTTATGCACAGTTTTACATTTCAAAGTTTGAAGCCAGAACATTTATTTTTAATGCTTGATAACCTTTATAACGATTTATTCTTCATCGGGTTGTTAATGTTTGATGTTATTGCAAATGTTGTTGGTTTCACAAATTTAGTTTCATTTCCAAACTGTTGCGAGGTAATATTCGTATTCAACGCATTCCATTTTATAAGTATTTCTCAATATTGTGGTTGTTGTAAATGCTGTTGAGCCGCTTCTTATTCGCAGTTGTTGCTGTGTTCGTAAATTTGGCAGCCTGACTGGCGCTTGCTGTTGTTGCTTTCAGTCTTAAAAGCAGCTTTGGTTGGCTGCCTCGCAAAATTGGTCAAATCAAATGAAACATAACGGTCACAACACGCCATACGAGCATGACTATAATGCCAACGTTAGATTCTGTCATACATTTATAGTACTTCGGTTATTTTGCTTATTGTGGACATTAAGTTGCTATTTTATAAATTTAAAATTGGTGAATTGTGTTGAATTGCTCTCCAAACAATCCAATAGAATAAAGAAATAAAATGTATACAAAAAGTTTGCGTTGCGAATTTCAAAGCGTGAGTACCGGGCAAATTGTTCACGTGATTTTCAAGGTGAAATAAGAAATCTTATCTTTGGTTTCAGTTATTTGTGACATTGGTATGCTAATACTTTTTTTGCTTAACAGATGTATATTTAAATCGGGAATTATAAAACTGTAGTTTTTAAACCTTTAGTTGGTATGGTTAGTATACTTGAATAAGACAAATTATAGAAAAAGCTGTGTTCCCTAATCAGTGTATATATATGAAAGCATAACAAAGTGCTGGAATTCAAATTTCGATATAATATAGTGATAATATATAAGGAAATAATCTTCCTAAAGGAAAATATGTATATTTCCGAATTAAACGAAAGCCAGAAAAGATTTCCCAGTATATGAACGTCTGTATGTATTCAATATGTGAGTCGAAAGACATAACCACCACGTGCTCATAACTTATTATATATGTACATAGGTATGAAGCCGCATCTGCATCCCTGCATACATATGTACATATGTACATATATGTATGCATCATTGTATATGTATATATAGTTGCCGCGTACACCCATTTTGGGTGTTTGGCCGAGCTCCTCCTCCTATTTGTGGTGTACGTCTTGATGTTGTTCCACAACAGTTTCAAGCCGAGTCCGAACGGCAGATATTTTTATGAGGAGATTTTTCATGGCAGAGATACACTCGGAGGTTTGCTATTGCCTGCCGAGGGGCGACCGCTATTAGAAAAATGTTTTTCCTTAATTTGGTGTTTCGCCGAAATTCGAACCTATGTTCTCTCCGATGGCAGTCACGCACCAACCCATTCAGCTACGGCGGCCGCCATTATTAAGTATGCATGTGTAAATATATGTGAACTACATTAAACAAATAAGCTTTTTCTAAATAAATTGAACATTAATTTTAACTCGTGCTTACTGTGAAGCTAAAGTTTAAATAGCAGGGTAAAACCTACTCTAAAAATTCAGCTGAGACGAGCTTTGTTTAAAAAACTAGCCCTTATCTAGGGTGAGTGACTTCTTTGAGTGTTCTCTAAATAAGAAGTCAGCAGAATAAACAAAACTTTTTAAGAAAATCCATGCATATGTATGTATGTAATTATTTCTTATTAAGTTTATGTTCGGTAGAATTTGATGATAAATTGATATCGCAGTCCTGTGGATCTTATGTTTATCGTATTGTTTTAGTTACATGTTGTGTATCATTTACACTGGTATGTGTCAAGACCTCTTCAATATTCAGTTCTAATGTGTTCAAGAACTACCCGACCATACACATATTCATACATACGGCGATATTTGCGATTACACTTCGCCATACAAGGGTAGTGTTAAATAGGCTATATATCAGCCATTAAGATACATACATATGTATGTATGTGCTCGCGTCTGGTTGAGTACATACTTACAAAAGTACGTATTTACGTACTTACATATATTTGTATGGAAGTGATTGTTTTCTAAAGTTTAAGGAGTAGACTTAGTATTACATTTATGATTTAAAAACTTATGTATACTTTTATACACTTACGAATATGTATATGTATGTATATATTATATGAATCCAATTCTTTGTAAATGCCGCATATATGAATATACATACAAACGCTTGTAATTTCAAGCTGCTCATTTAGAGCGCAGCAACTTCGTAGGTCGCAAAATTTGTTCGTCGATAAAAATAAATTTGCCATTCGTATACATACATATATATATATATATGTATATGCATGTGTATGAATGTATATATGCACATACATACATATCTGTTCTCGGCTGAAATTTTATACAGTAAGTTTTACTTTTACATGCATACATCATTATGAAATAATTATTAATCTAAAAGGAATCTGAGGAAAATACAATATAAAGTAAGAGTTTGCTTTCAACAAAAACGCAAATATCCCCTTTTATGCATTGGCAGCGTCGCAGCAAACGAGTATATCACTCATACCATACATATGTACATATGAATGGCATAACAAAAACTAAATTTGAATAGTTAAATCAACGTAGACGCCACGATGTCGCCGTTTGACAAGTGCCTCTTGTCTGGTACCCGCTTGCTGTGTTCCTGAAATTGTCGTGGTAGTTGGTATTACAGCTTGTGTTTGTTTCTTTTGCACATTCATTCATTTCACTTGTTCGTTCTTTGCCATGTCGCTATAATAAACCAACGAACTGCGTGGACTATGCCTTATAACCCGTAGTTTTACTCGGAAGGAAAGGGGTAAATCATCCCCAATTTCGACTATTGAAGTTATCATATTCAACCAAACCTACAAAGAAACGTACTAATAATATATACGATGTACTATTACGAACATACGCAAACACATAATTTCCTAGCACATTTTGCATACATGTCGTAAGGATTCCATATTTTTCTGGAAATATTATATACCATACATATGTATGTCATTGACAAAGCTTGTTCCAGATACATACGTAATACAGCCGCGCTTATTTACATTTGCAATCCTGTTGCAAATGCTAAGCTGGTACTTATCTGATGTTCGGCACTTATTGTGCATAGTTATATATGTATGTATATACATTAGGGTGTCCCAGGCTACAAGGGGGATTTTTTTTTCGGAATTTCAATACGCACACCCTTTATTTTTTTTCCATTTGACTCTAAAAACTTAAATATAAAATATTATTGAGATCGGATGTCATTAACCCGTGCCGACTTGATGTCAAACTTTGAGTTTAAAAGTTAGTATGAAAGCTATAGGCTCACAATAGAGAAAGATTTAATTGAATTTTTAGATTAATTAAATAAATAAATATAAAACACATATTTCGTATTCATTTTCTTTTTATTATAAAACATCGAATTTTCTTTTCAAAGTTTGCTTTTTACAGTCGGGATATACCTGTCGGTGTTCTTGTACGCAACGTAATAAAAATTGCTTTTGCTCCTCTTGAACAGTGATCAAACCATGGAAGTCTTGCATTAACTTAACCGCTCTTTCTGCCGTATCATTAACTGCTTTCAGTCCTAGCAGCTTCTTTTTAGCCTGTAGAAACGAGTCATTATTTGACCACGAAGAGGGGCACTTGTTCAGAAAACTGTCGGCAATCTGGAGTCGATTAAACAGGAACTTGCTTTTGACAGAGACGAAGTCATCAATGTTTCTCTCTGAAATTAAAACAGATAGATCAGTTATCAATTATACCTATTAGCAAACTTAGTCATAGAACAAAATCAAACCTTAATTAACGTACCAAAAAGTGGGCCACAGAGTTCTTCTTTGGATGCAATGTAGCGTTTATTGTGGGCTGTTGGGTTTTCTCTAGTTAAGTTAGCAATCATTCTTACTTTAGTTTCTAGATCGACATCATCATCAAATAAAGCCAGAATAGATACTTCATCTGTCAAATACCACAAATGCTGGCAAAACTTCTGCAAAGCTGCTTTTGAAATGCTTTTGTCTATTGTTTCGTAATTTTTCATGGCCTTCAAAAAACACAAATCCTGATACGGCGCCTTTACTGCTAAAATACATTGGAGCCAGGGTTTTACGTAGGATGTCACGATGAACAGACAAACGTCCAACAGAGCTGCCTTATCCTTGCTTGAAATTCTGAATTGAGAGCTAAGTAACGATATTTTTAATGAATAAATGGCTCTCGCCATCCATCGAGCCTGGTGCATAGCACCTGGAGGCCGAATCTTATATTTCTTTTCTGAATCTCCGCCAAGAAATATAATTGAAAGCTCAATTAATTCGCGATAGTCATCTCTAACGATTTCTTTGGTTAATTCATTTTTGTAGAATTCTAGCAGCTTGTCAATTTCCGAAACATTAAAACAAGATAGCTTTTCTGTACAGCTTTGTTTTTTCTCAGGATCGATATTTTTCCAGTTTTCTCGGAATTTCTTGAATAATGGGATGTCTGGGCTTGTAGTTATTTGACTGATTTTCGCTTCAAACACGCCTTTAAGTACTAATTCGTAAACGTGATGACGGCAAGCAAAAATAAGCACTTCTCTACCCAGTTTTTGTTCGAGAAGCACACATGCTCCATTTATGCGGCCTATGTTAGAAGCAGTAGTATCACAACAGAGAATCTGCGCTTTGTCTTCAAGGTTCCAGTTCGTAATAGCATCCCAAACTGCGTCTGCCTGTCCTCTTCCTGTCGAGCTATCCAATTTAGGAACAGCAATAATTTGTTCTTTATTATCGTACGTAATAACTACCGGTAGGCGTTCTTCTTTACTTTTACGTGAATCTAGAGCTGGCAACAGTTTTCCGTCCCAGTGGACAGTTACCGTGTCCGGGACCTTGTTTTGAAAATCAATTTTTATAGCTTCAGCCCGTTCTTTTCGCATTTCCGTACGAACTCTATGGATGGAGGACTTGCTTATAGGGAATTCATCCGTATTGTGACCCAGAGCCTCAATAGTAGCTTCAATTATAAAGACAGAATCCCTCACACTTAATTGACACCTGTCTAATGCGGCAACTAACTTGGGAGTGATAATATTTTTCCGCATAGAAGTTTTATCGGGCTGAGAGGAGGCTTCTCTTGCGCTGGGCCTATTTTCTTCTAATTCTATTATTTCAGAGTCAGAAGATGACTTTTCTAGTGGTGGTTCGCAAGATGATGTTGATGGTGCTAAGGATGAAAAATTTTTAGCACGTCGCTTTTCCTCCTCGATGATTCTAAGGCGCGTCCTTTCCTCTTTTTTTGTTAGTTTTTTGTCCACTCCGGCTAAGTGACCGGGCCGACCTGGTTCTCTTTAGCGCTGCAAGAAGATCTTATCTTCATTTATTTTAATCGATTGAAGAGCATTGGCATGTGCGATGTCAAACAAATTGTTTAAGTTTGAAACAAACTCCTGTCGACGCTGTTCAAACACTTCTTGAGTTTTTTTCGCATTTTTTTGCAATTCTCTCCAAACTTGGTATAAGTTAACTAGTTTCTTAACACAGTGAGATATTGATCTGGTCGGTACACGTGCCTTTTCCCAATAAATAATACACTCACGAATTGTGAGATTTGCACTTTCATTGACACTCAAGTTCACTTCACGAATATTATAGAACAAAACTGCCAGTACTTGCCCGTTAGAGGGAAGTTTAGAACCGGTAATTTGATGTTTTACGTCCCCTATTAAAAATATCTCCTTTTTGGAACTTCGTAACTCCACCGACATGTTGACTACACGAAAAACCCGCGATTACTAATAAAACAAACAAGTAATTACACGCAATCAATCCGACAGTTCCCGCGCGCCGTACGTTACAAGTACCGTTAGGTTTCCGCGCAACTCGGCACGGGTTGCCGTGATTCTAAATAGACGAAACTTTATTTTTAGATGTTTTGAGACCATTCGAACAAAATAAGAGGGTGTGCGTTAAAAAAAAAACACTTTAATTTTTTTGGGACACCCTAATATACATACATATGTATGTATGTAGGTGAAGATGAATACGGAGTTGGAAAATACTGGAGTTTTATATAAATATTTAAAAACTTGATGCCGATTTAAAAGACTTTGCACGCAACAATGTCCGAATTCACAATAGGTACAACGCCATACATTTTCCTAAGTTACCAAATTTTCACATCGAACGTGATACTTTAAAAAATCGTGCAAAATAACGGTTGGGATTACAACTCGAACAAGCCCAACCTTGCGATTGTATGTGCATATATTACATTACTATTATAAATAATATAATATACTAATTAAGTTGGGGCAATCTCACAAACATCTACTTTTCAAATTGTATTATAATAAAAAAATAAAAGATAAACGAAAATATTTTTAAATAATTATTTTATAAGTAGAAAAGAGTAGTAAAATTTCAAGGCTGGGCCAATATAAGCATAAATTTGAGTAAATTATGTTCAATAAAAATAATTTACTACGCTACTTTTGAAATTTTATAAAATATACATATGTAGGTCAATAAATATTTTTTACATATAAAGTTAGAAAATACTTTATAAAAATGAAACCTCTAATTTGTTTACTACTAAGTTTACATACATATGGATGTATATTTAGAATCATCAGCATTATATGAATCGGGTGTTTTTAAGAGCTTGAGAACTTAAAATGAAAATACAAAAAAGAGATATTATTGGAAAAAATTTTTTTTATTATAATTTGGTGCTTTCTGACAAGATGACATACTTAGGTCCGATCCTTGACAGAAAGCTAACGACGGCAACAATAACCTTGTATGTATTTAAGGATGCTACTGGCAAAAGACGGGACCTCTCGCCTAGACTTGTATTATGGATCTATAATACCATTATAAAGCCAAGTAAAGATGGGAGAGCTCAAAGGCTAGTGCTCATTAGAATCACCCTTCGAGCTACTCTTATTCTAGCGCCTAACGCAATGTAAAATTTAGTACCTGTAAACATCGCGATCAAAACTGCCGGTGCACGTGGCGCAATCAGACTGAGAGGCTCGGGCTACAGACTCGAGTTCACTTATGGACACTAAAGTGTCCTTAGAAAGTTTGGGTTTATCCCCTAGACGACAGACCAATGTACACCCTCGCTTAGTTCAAGCGGAATATTCTACATTCACATTCTATCAAGGAAGGAGTGGGTGGGATGCAACATTTGGAGAAAGAACCTGGTTAGGAAATACCTGGCTTCACTTTCGATCGCATGCAAATTCTTCGATATAAGGCTCATCTGGGTACATGGCCATAGCGACATTGCAGGAAACTACGAGGCAGATGAGCTGGTCACACAAGGGACCTGTGAGGTAGTTTCACTACGAAAGAAGAGAACTGGGATTCCATTGGCTAAATGCGGTCTGCTGTTGGAAAGGTGGGCTTCGCGTCAACTCAGCGAGCGCTGGGAAAGTACACAAACTTGTAAAGTCGCGAAATTTTTCTGGACCCGTGTTGATCGGAGACGTTCGAATTTATCGAATTTCTAGTGTTCTCACAGAACACTATCTGCGAGGTATGCATGCTGTGAAGCTCGGAATTACTTCGAGTCCTTTCGCGTCAGCTATATGGGGGATGAGGTGAAATCATCTTAGCACTTCCTCTTTGGGTGCCCTGTTTTCGCGGGGCTAAGATTTCGGCATATTGGTTCTCATTTCTTTGCTATGCATGCTTATATAGCAGGCCTTGATATTAAAAACCTGATCAAATTCTTCAGCAGCATAAAACGGTTAACACAACCGTAACTCAGTAATCTCAACCTTACTCCCTTTGCAATGGTATCACAACGGATGAATTTGATTTCTTCGCCCATTCTTTGGGCAACAATTTCAACCTAACCTACCCTATCCATCATATGTCCGCCATGGCTACGAGTTACATGGTCTATTCGATCAGTCCAATAAATCGATCGTTAAGCGCGCTGTATGGCAAGATGCGCCACTAATTGTCGTTGCCATTCGCCGCAAAGTCAGCTCCTTCCTCATTTCCAAAGAAATAAGGGTCGATGATGCCGCACGTAAAATAGACGAATTGATTTTTTTTTCACATTTCCACAATTTGGAAACGTTTTTCTAACGTGAAACGATTCTTGATGACTTACTAAACCTTCCTGAACAGAAATGCCAACTCACTTTGCCATTCTCAGCTGTCAGTCCCTAGTTATCCATATCGATAGTTCTCAAGCTGCTAAAAAAGCACCCATTAATACATGCAAATACGCTACACTGATCTCACTGATATATAGGGGTCGTGACATGTGACATATACCATAGACCAAACTGTGAAACCTAATATACATATGTATCTCTAACACCAATTAAGCTAGCAACTGAAACTTGGCACGAATGAATACATTGTACTTATTCAGGGTCCGGAACTCGTAGTGTAACCAATTAAAAAGGCTATAAATTTAGTTTGGAAAATTACTTTTATTCAATTCAAAGTAAAAAATGTGTGAATACAATACAAAATTAAGAATCAATTTACTTTTTCTCGATATGACAACCTTTTGCCTTGACTGTAGCCTTGAGACGGTCCAGAAACGAATCGCAAGCTGCCCGAATGTGACTTGCAGGTGTTTTGGTTCACTCGCGGATAATTGATTTTTTCAACGACTCGAGGCTGGTTTTAGTTCGGACCTTGCTCACCAAAATGGCTCAAAGAGAATAATCGATCGGATTCGCGTCTGCTGAATGTGAGATCCATTGTGTGGACGTTATGAAGTTCGGAACGTGTGTTTTTTAGCCATTCTTCGTTCACTCGAGCTTTGTGAGGCGGTGCCGAGTCCTGTTGAAACGTCCATGGTCTGCCACCGAAATTTTTGTCTGCCCACGGCTTCAAAGCAACGTCCAGAATACTTGCCCGATAATATTTCGCATTTACTTTGACGACAGGCTCGATGAAAATGATTGGTTGCTGCTTCCTGGTGGCCAATCGATGACTCATATTCTCGTATGAACGGTCGGGCAAACAAACTCTATCGTTTTGGGAGTTTACGAAAAAACAAATTTCGTCAGGAAGCACAATGTTTGGAAATTGACCGCTTTGGGGCAAGCGAAGTAGCTCTTCGCTCTCTCAAGTCTGACTTGTTGCTGCTTTGGTGTGAGATCATACGCGTTTTGGATATTGTAAGGCTCGACTTTACAATCATTTTTCAGATGCGGCGGAGGCTACAGTCAGATATTTTCAGTTCTTTCGCCACTTGATTGGCACTTCGTCGGGGATTTCGCTCAAGTCGTTTCTTCACTTTTTGAACTATTTCACGTGACGTTGCAGTCTTCTGATGGCCACCTCCATGACATTTCGCGATGGTACCAGTATCGTTGTGCGATAAACAAAAACTTTATTTACTTTAAGGTGCTCGAGCTCAGGAAAAATCGCTGTTTGTGATTTTTCATCCAGATATAATGCAATCACACTATTACGTTTGATATTCATTACTCATTTTCTTTTTCGCATTTACCCTCGCAAAATGCTTCCCCGCGCTTGTAAACAATACTCTGGACTGTCATTTAGCCAACTAACAGACAGCTGATGCCCGTGCCGGTGCGCGAGCGGTCTGAAGTTGGTTACACTCCGAGTGCCGGACCCTTACCTTACTTATGGTGAAAGGTCGGAGGAAGAAGGAAGTGAACAAATAAGTGAGAAGCAGGTCATGTGATGGACCAAATAGATTGCGTGCAACAGAATGACAATATTCTGATTTTTGTATTAAGGATATTTTACTTTGTTGTAAAAAATACATTTTCCAATTGCTGTCAAAAAATGAATAGACTTTCGATTTTATTATTGGCTGTTTTAAATATTATTATGTAGTTACATTGTTGAACAATAAAATTTACGGCCTATTTTTCTTATGCAAATTCCTGTCAGTGACCTACATTTACCTAAAAAATACTCACAAAAATCAGAACTAAATCATTTAAATATAAATTAGTGCATACTTAAAACATATGTAATAACTTCGAAAAAAAGAAAGCAATAATTCACAAAGAATGTGTTACCGGAAATCACTATTAACTTCTATCATTATGATGTTTCATGTCCGAAGTAAGCCTAGAACTTGAGGTGCACGTGGCTTCGACCCGAGGGATATACATACAGAGAATTTACAAAGTTTGCAAACGCATTCTATGATTAAATTATATGCAACTCTGTAATAGTTTTGAGATTTTGAGAGCATTGTACAACGCTAGTAATTGAATCCTTCTTTTTATTAAATTAGATATTTCCATTGTGACAGAAACATTTTTAATATTTTTGCCGAATCACTAGCAGCGATTTTTCTTATGTGGCAACTTTATTCAATTTCAAATACTCTTTCAATTCCAAAACCCTTCGCTGGAGCGCGTTTGAAAAAATTAGAAGTCGCGCATTTCGTAGTACCGCTACTCGGTTCTCAGTGAATTTGGCAAAGTTAGGGGTTGAGCTGTTGCAGAGCTTTGCTTATAATTTATCGTTAAAAAAAATTATTGATATGTACGAATATTTTAACTCATTGGATTGTGAATTCTTTTTTGTGACCGAAACAGCAATTTTGTATCATTGCATATACATATGTACGTAGAAAACAATATTTAGTAAAAACTTAAGAAATAAAAAATTTTTGAGAAGGAACATCGACTTTTAAACATTTTCAAATACCTAAGTAGTAAAAAAGTAATGTCTTTAAAAGTCCAATATTTTTGTTAATAAAGGAAAAAAGAGGTACATAAGTTTCAATTACTTTCAGCTCATAATATAACTTATCGGGCCTTCCAATTTCCAAATGTAACGATTCGTCAATCATTACACTATTCTACACTTCACTCCGTTACCGACATGCACTTTCCGTTCAATCACTAAAACTCGACTGATAGAAAGTGTACTTTGGAATAATAATTTAATAATTTGTCAGACGCCTTTTACTTTGCATAACCTACTCCTTACATTTTGTTTTTCACACTCCCTATGTTTTTAATTTCTACACCTGGACATAATTGGCAACTAATAAGGAGTTTAGTTTTTCTACCGCAATTAGTGTACCATAACGCTTCTGTCATTTCAGGAATTGATATTTTACCTACAGTAGTATCGGCATTTTCATTTTGCTAGCGTCTATCGGTATAGAGCGGACTTGCAGTACTGAATAATTGCTCATCAGCCACATTCGATGGAGACGCAAGAATGATAGAAACAAGATTGCGCCCATCAGAGAGTGTGTGACGTCACTTTTGCCAAGTTGTGCAGTGTCAATTCCATTTGCTCTTCACAATAAATTTAGCGCTTTTTTATACCCAAAATGCGAAATATTTTAAGTTTGGTGTTTGTTCCTTTTTATTTTTAATTTAAAGCTACCGAAACTATAAGTTAAAAACATTTTACTATTAATATAAATAAAAGAATGTTAAAAGCGGTCGCTCTGACAAGATTTTAGTGTTAATGAAAATTTGTTGGTTCTTATAAAATTTGATATTTTGAAATCTTAAATTTAATTTTTTGCTCTCTTTAAGGTTATACAAGAATACTAAATCTCCCTCTCTCAACTCTTCTTAACATTCAAAACCTTTTTACACATTTTAAAAAGCATTTGAATTTACTGAATGTGAATAAAAGCCATACAGGTGTAATCGTTTCCTCCGGTCCTTAACCCTTAATGGGACATAGGACATCAAGAGGTGTATTCACAGTAAAAATAAGCAACAAAATACCAGAAAATACTGAAAAACCATAACGTAATTTTTACAAAAAGAGTACCTTATTTTGTTACTTAACCTGAAATATAGCAAATAAGTCGTTCCCTCAACAAAAGAGTTTCTTTTAACAAAAAAACTCATAAATTAAATTGTACATATCCATAACATATTTATTTAAAAAAAACGCACATTTTAAATACAATTTGTCACGCTTACAAAGTGCTTTAAGTAATGCAATAAAAATTTGGTATTTTATTTTCCTTAAATGGGCATTTTAGTGCGTTTTTATATCCAAAGCTAGGCAACACTGCAGTAGCAAGAGAGAGATTTGACTGCTAAAAAGAGAAGAACCGCAATCGCGAGTAATGCAACCAGATGTTAAGAAAGAGTAAAGCTAAATAAAACTGAGTGAATTATTGAACTAATTTTTAAGAAATGTATATTTTACAAAATTATAAACATTACTTTTAATTAGAACAGGCTAGAAAAATGTCATGAAGAAAGAACTAATACTCCGAGACTAAATAAAAAAAAATTCTAAATCAAGTTAAGAAAATGGTAATCTGGCCATACTGGTGCTATAACGACGTAACTCACTGTCAAATTCGCTGAGAACAAAGTAACGGTACCACAATAGGCGCCATCTCATTATTCTTTCCATCATGGAGACTTAGATAGATTTTTCAATGTAATTTGTTCCAACAGAAAAGTATGCCTTGATACCAGCATTTACATAATATGAGACTTTATAAAACTTTGAACAAAAGAATTTTTATAAATGTCCGACCAAAGCTAGAAACCGGACTGAATTTTTGTGGCTGAAGCCGAAGTTCGTTCGCCTTTCATTTAGCCCACACAAGTGTTATACATAGAAAAAGATTCTGTCTAAGGTGTTTTTTTTATAAATTTCGGGCATGCAATTTCTTTCCTGCTTTGCCGTACTTCAAGGAGTTTTTAATCTCTTCAATTATATGTAGAATAAGGAAAGACCTAGCGTGAAAAATGAGAATTGTATGATGCTGGAACTATTTGGGTCAAGTGATGGTTTTTAGTTTTTTTTTATAGTTACATGTTAGTTGATTTTTTAGTCAATCGCAGGAGGAAATTCTTGATGAATGGCTTTTTGCCACTCTTATTTAAAGCTGTTTTCGATTTAGTATATTATAATATAATATAATATAATATAATATAATATAATATAATATAATATAATATAATATAATATAATATAATATAATATAATATAATATAATATAATATAATATATATTAATATAATATAATATAATATAATATAATATAATATAATATAATATAATATAATATAATATAATATAATATAATATAATATAATATAATATAATATAATATAATATAATAATATATAATATAATATATTGTAATATAATATAATATAATATAATATAATATAATCTTATATATAAAATAAAGTCAACTTTTTGTGTGTGTTCGCTAACCGGCCGTGTCTTTGCACCGAATTAAACCAAACTTACGCACATTGTTAAGTAATATAATATAATATAATATAATATAATATAATATAATATAATATAATATAATATAATATAATATAATATAATATATTGTAATATAATATAATATAATATAATATAATATAATATAATATAATATAATATAATATAATATAATATAATATAATATAATATAATATAATATAATCTTATATATAAAATAAAGTCAACTTTTTGTGTGTGTTCGCTAACCGGCCGTGTCTTTGCACCGAATTAAACCAAACTTACTCACATTGTTAAGTAGGTATTGAAGATGGTTTACGTATAGTTTGGATGCACAATATGGATGTACAATATGGATATCAAATTGAAGCTGTTGGTGAATGCTTTAGTACAGAGTATTTTTCATGCCGCTCCGTGACTAGGGTCTCGAGATAGAGACCAAAACGTGGAGCCTAGAATGTGTTTGTACAATATGGATATTAAATGGAAGCTGTTGGTGAATGCTTTAGTACAGAGTATTTTTCATGCCGCTCCGTGACTAGGGTCTCGAGATAGAGACCAAAACGTGGAGCCTAGTATGTGTTTGTACAATATGGATATCAGATGGATGCTGTTGGTGAATACTTTAGTTCAGAATATTTTTCATGCCGCTCCGTGACTAGGGTCGAGATAGAGACCAAAACGTGGAGCCTAGAATGTGTTTGTACAATATGGATATCAGATGGAAGCTGTTGGTGAATGCTTTAGTACAGAGTATTTTTCATGCCGCTCCGTGACTAGGGTCTCGAGATAGAGACCAAAACGTGGAGCCTAGTATGTGTTTGTACAATATGGATATCAGATGGATGCTGTTGGTGAATACTTTAGTTCAGAATATTTTTCATGCCGCTCCGTGACTAGGGTCGAGATAGAGACCAAAACGTGGAGCCTAGAATGTGTTTGTACAATATGGATATCAGATGGAAGCTGTTGGTGAATGCTTTAGTTCAGAATATTTTTCATGCCGCTCCGTGACTAGGGTCGAGATAGAGACCAAAACGTGGAGCCTAGAATGTGTTTGTACAATATGGATATCAAATGGAAGCTGTTGGTGAATGCTTTAGTACAGAGTATTTTTCATGCCGCTCCGTGACTAGGGTCTCGAGATAGAGACCAAAACGTGGAGCCTAGTATGTGTTTGTACAATATGGATATCAGATGGATGCTGTTGGTGAATACTTTAGTTCAGAATATTTTTCATGCCGCTCCGTGACTAGGGTCGAGATAGAGACCAAAACGTGGAGCCTAGAATGTGTTTGTACAATATGGATATCAGATGGAAGCTGTTGGTGAATGCTTTAGTTCAGAGTATTTTTCATGCTGCTCCGTGACTAGGGTCTCGATATAGAGACCAAAAGGGGAACCTAGAATGTGTTTGTACAATATGGATATCAGATGGAAGCTGTTGGTGAATGCTTTAGTACAGAGTATTTTTCATGCCGCTCCGTGACTGGGGTCTCGAGATATAGGTCAAAATGTGGACCCGGGTAACCTTTGGTTGTGTATGTACAATATGGGCATCAAATGAAAGCTGTCGATAAGTGCTTTAATACGGGGTAATTTTTATACCTATTGATGACTAGGGTCTCGAAATATATGCCAAAACGTGGACCCGCCGTGTCTTTGCGCCGAATTAAACCAAACTTACACACATTGTTAACACTTGATGATCATGAAAAAAGAATATTTTTTTAAATTTCAAATCAACGCAAATGAAAAACTAAGAAACAATCGTCAAAAACAAAAAAGAAATTTATTATTTTTTCAATTAACAATCGCTCACGTGCTTATATTTTTCTTATACATTTAGGAATTTTTACGTGGTAAATTGGAATTAATTAATGTAAGTTTTCATCAAATTTAGTGGATTTATTTTTTCGGTTCATATGCGATAAACTACGTTGCACCATGAGTGAATCAAATGATAAAAAAAATAAAAAAACAAAAAATATAATCCACAAAATTTCAGAATACCATAATTACAATAATGTTTATTACAGTACAAATGCCAAGACAATCGCGTATTCATCTTAGTCGCTCGACAAATAATAATAGGCGCATGAGAAATGCTCGGAATAACGCGACATCAGAAGAACGTCAAGAAGAAAATGAAGCAAATCGGCAACGAATGGCACGGTCCAGATCAAATCGACCAAGAGACATCAATTTGAACAAAGCTGCTATGTAACGGAACTAGACTTGTAGTCAAACGAATGAATACGTTCTAATACCGAGAACTCCAATGACTCCACCTGAATTGCCATTTGAATTCAAGCGTTTGCAACTGCCCATTCGTTTAGCATTTGCAATAATCAATAAATCACAAGGGCAAACTTTAGAAATATGCGGGATGAATTTAGAAGAACCAGTATTCACCCATGGCCAACTATACGTTGGCTGTTCACATGTTGGGAAGCCAACAGCATTATATATTTACTCAAAAACAAATAGAAAAACAAAAAATATTGTTTATGGCAAAGCGCTTGAACAAAGAATAAAGAAATAAATAATATGAAAACCATATCTTTTCTGTTCTAAACCATATCTATTCTATTTTAGCGTGCCCAGCGGAGCGGGCCGGGTTTGCTAGTATAATATAATATAATATAATATAATATAATATAATATAATATAATATAATATAATATTGTATAATATAATATAATATAATATAATATTGTATAATATAATATAATATAATATAATATAGTATAATATAATATAATATAATATAATATAATGTAATATAATAAAATATAATTTTTTTTTTTTTGGGTGGGTGAGGTAGGGTTCAAAATGCCTTCGCACTTACAGCAACCGTCGTCTACTGCGTCGTATGGTGTGGCTACTAAAACAGTCCCTCCTCCTCTACTGGGGAGACTCCCCTGTCGGAACTGCTTTGTGCATTACTTCGGGAGGGTCCAGAACGGTGTCCATGAAAAGGACCAATTCTATTCACCAACGCTGGGTCCACCATATTTGTAGCCAGCATTCATGCTATAGGCTCGTCTTCTTGTGTCTCTATCTGCGGGGCTTCATGTTGTCGGCTTATCTTCTAGTCAGATATATTAGCATGTCGATTAAGTATCTCTGTCCATGTCAAGTTTTTTGGCACGTAGGACTCGCTCTATATACGTGCGAATAATTTGCCAATTTTCTGCACTTTCTATCATTTTATCAGTGATGTTGTCAGCTCTTAAGGGGCCTAGTCTGCATTCGACAGCTTTGCGATCTAGTTTTCATCTCTCACATTTGAAGAAAGTGTGATCTGCGTCGTCAATAAGTGCACCTCCGTAGATGCATTTAGTGGTTTCTGCTTGCCTATTTTGTTAAAGTATTTGTAAAAGTATCCATGTCCAGATAGCATCTGTGTAGTATAATAGTTTACCTCGCCGAACTGTCTGTTTACCTTTTGTCTAGATTTGGTATAAGTCTCTTCGTCCATCTGCCTTTCGTCTCTGACTCCCATCGCTCTTGCCATATTTGCGGTGTATGTGCTCTAATTTGCTGCTTTGCGCTCGTTTTAGTGCGGGCGCGTGTGTAGTCTCCTATGGCTCGCTCTTTTTAAAATTCCATAGTTCTTTTCGCTCTCTCGCTAGCAGGTTCATAGGTACCGTGCCGCTAATTATGAGTACTGCTGCTTCAGATACAGTGCGATAAGCTGAAGCAACGCGGAGGGCGGCGGTTCTTTAGGCCTTGGCCAGGATAGTATAGTAAAATGGATACCGTCGTGTCCATGAGCAGCTTCCGCCTGCTTGCGATGGGTCCTCTGATGTTAGCCATTAGTCTTGATAGCCTTGAGATTGTTTTGGTGGATTTTTCAGCAGCGGACTGGATTTGTGCCCAGTATGTCAGCTTGTTGTCGAATTTGATGCCCAAATATTTCACCACTTTTGAGGTTGTTTTGTTCTCTGTGTAGACTGGCATTACCACTCCTACAGGTATGCGCGCTCTCGTGAATAGTATCAGCTCTGTTTTTTTCCCGAGCTAAGCTAAGGACTTGCGAATCGAGCCATGTCTTGATTCTTGTCATCGTTTGTGTAAGTTTTCGCCTTGCTGCGTCTAAGTCCCGTGCGGTAATTACTGCCGCAACAACGTCCGCATATCCTACTAGGCAGCAATCGTCGGGCATGTCGATGGCGAGGATGCCGTCATAGCTGACGTTCCAGAGATCGGGGCCTAGTATGGACCCTTGGGCCGCGCCAGAGGTTATCATTTTTGTCCGATGTCCTCTTCTTGTACCATAAATGAGTACGCGATCTTTGAGGTAGCTGCGGATCATCTTCATCAGGTGTTGGGGTATTTTGAACCGCTTCTCAAATACGTCTATCATATTTTTCCACTTTGCGCTGTTGAAAGCGTTTTTTACATCGATTGTAGCGAGGAGCACGATTGATCGGGAAACATGATTTATGCTCCGTGCTTTTACTATGCTCTTTGCTCCAATTGTGGACCTTCGCGCTCCTTCTATGAGCGCTTGGAACGTTCCTATAAGCGCTGCCCCCGCCACGACATAAAAATCGTGCTTGGCGACTTCAATGCCAGGGTGGGCAAGGAGGGAATTTTTGGTCCCACAGTCGAAAAATTCAGCCTGCACAACGAAACATCCGGTAACGGACAGAGGCTGATCGACTTCGCCAGGGCCCGAAACATGGTAGTCTGCAGCACCAGATTCCAGCATAAAAAGATACACCAAGCTACCTGGCTGTCTCCTGATCGAAAAACGCGAAACCAGATCGATCATGTTGTAAGAGATGGAAGACACGCTTCTAGTGTATTAGGTGTACGCACGATCCGAGGGCCCAACATTGACTCGGATCACTACCTTGTTGCAGCCAAGCTGCGCACCCGCCTCTGTGCAGCAAAAAACGTACATCTACCTACGCAAAGAATGTTCGACATCGAAAAGCTGCAATCACAACAGACAGCCAGAAGATTCGCCACTCGGCTCTCACTCCTGCTCTCGGAGAGCACTGCCCAACGAAATTGGCATGCACGAGCAATGGAGCAACATTTCTCGTTCCCTACGTACCGCCGCCGAAGAAGAAATCGGATTCCGGCGAGCCCGAAAAAACAATTGGTACGACGAGGAATGTCATGCTGCCGCAGAAAGAAAGGATGCCGCCTATAGAGCCACGCTGCGATCGGGCGCAACGCGAGCCATGTGGGATCGCTACAGAGAGCTGAAAAAGGAAGAGAGACGTATTATCCGACAGAAGAAACGCGAGACCGAAATACGTGAGTGCGAGGAGATTGAGATGCTGGCCAATAGGAACAACGCCCGAAAATTTTACCAGAAAGTTCGGCGGCTTACAGAAGGTTTTAAGACCGGGGTGTTTTCCTGTAAGAACAAAGACAGCGATCTGGTGACTGACGTACAGAGCAATCTTAAATTATGGAGGGAACACTTCTCGAACCTGTTAAACGGTGACAGCTGCGCATGCCATAGAGAATGTGAAGATCCCGATACCCCAATCTTTGACGACGGAATTGTCGTACCGTTACCCGACCATGACGAGGTGAGAATAGCAATATCACGGCTAAAGAAGAACAAAGCCGCGGGCGCCGACGGACTGCCGGCTGAGCTATTCAAACATGGCGGCGAGGAGCTGGTAAGGTGCATGCATCAGCTCCTATGCAAAATATGGTCGGATGAAAGCATGCCTGCCGATTGGAATTTAAGTGTGCTCTGCCCAATCCATAAGAAGGGCGATCCTGCAATTTGCGCCAATTACCGCGGGATTAGTCTTCTAAATATTGCCTATAAGGTTCTAGCGAGCGTATTGTGTGAAAGGCTGAAGCCCACCGTCAACCAACTGATTGGACCTTATCAGTGTGGCTTCAGACCTGGAAAGTCTACCATCGACCAAATATTCACAATACGCCAAATCTTGGAAAAGACCCACGAAAGGAGAATCGACACACACCATCTTTTCGTCGACTTCAAAGCTGCATTCGACAGTACAGAAAGGAGTTACCTGGAGTTACGCTATGTCTGAATTTGGTATCCCCGCAAAACTAATACGGCTATGTAAGATGACGTTGCTCAACAAGAGGCAGCGCCGTCAGAATTGGGAAGGACCTCTCCGAGCCGTTTGATACCAAACGAGGTTTCAGACAGGGTGACTCACTGTCGTGAGACTTCTTTAACCTGATGTTGGAGAGCATCGTACGAGCCGCAGAACTTAATCGCTCAGGCACAATATTTTATAAGAGCGTACAATTGTTGGCGTATGCCGATGATATCGATATCATCGGCCTTAACAACCGCGCTGTTAGTTCTGCCTTCTCCAAACTGGATGAAGAGGCAAAGCGAATGGGTCTGGTGGTGAACGAGGACAAAACGAAGTACCTCCTGTATTCAGTCAAACAGTCGGCGCACTCGCGTATCGGCACCCACGTCACTGTTGACAGTTATAATTTCGAGGTTATAAAGGACTTCGTTTATTGAGGTACCAGCATTAACACCGATAACAATGTCAGCCTTGAAATCCAACGTAGAATCTCTCTTGCCAACAAGTGCTACTTTTGAATAATTAGGCAACTGAGCAGTAAAGTCCTCTCTCGACGAACAAAACTAACACTCTACAAGACTCTCATCATGCCCGTCCTAACGTATGGCGCAGAAGCTTGGACGATGACAACATCCGATGAAGCGACGCTTGGAGTGTTCGAGAGAAAGATTCTGCGTAAGATTTTGGACCTTTGCACGTTGGCAACGACGAATATCGTAGACGATGGAATGATGAGCTGTATGAGCTTTACGACGACATAGACATAGCGCAGCGAATAAAGATCCAGCGGCTACGTTGGCTGGGTCATATCGTCCGAATGGATACAAACTCTCCGGCTTTGAAAGTATTCGATGCGGTACCAGTTGGTGGTAGCAGAGGAAGAGGAAGGCCTCCTCTGCGTTGGAAAGATCAGGTGGAGAAGGACTTGGCTTCACTTGGTGTGTCCAATTGGCGCCGGTTAGCACGAGAAAGAAACGACTGGCGCGCTTTGTTAATCTCGGCCAAAATCGCGTAAGCGGTTATCGCGCCAATTAAGAAGAAGATTGCTGCTGAGCACGCTTGCGTTATCCTATTCAGCGTCATCTCTACTTTGTGTCTGGCGCTACTTGGCTCTTCGTGGTGTGGTTGGCCACCGTCAATTTTAGCGATAAGTTTTGCTTTGTCAAGTTTTGATGTATTCCATTTCCGCGAGATTTTGATGCGTTTCGTTGCGTTTACGTTTGTCTCTCCGGCGCAGTAGGTAATGTACTGGTGGTCACTGCCATTGTAATCTTCCAGAACTGTCCATTCACGTATTTTGCGTGCGTAGCTTTCAGACACTAGAGCTATATCCGGAATTGTGCCTTCACACCCTCGTCTTCGAAAGGTAGCTTTATTGCCCACGTTTGCAAAGGCGAGTCCTAGTCTAGCGGCCATGTCTATTATTCGTTGGCCTCTCGGGTTTGTTGTTCGACTACCCCATTCCATGGCCTTAGAGTTAAAGTCTCCGGCGATGATGGTGTGCCCGGTTATTTGGCGAGCTGTGTCTTCAATATTGTCCAATTTAGCTTGGAAGTCAGCGATGCTATCGCCAGCTGTAAGGTAGCAGCTAATAATTGTGAGACATTGGCTCCTCATCCAGACGTACCCGTTTCCGGTTCCACTGTTCGTCACTTGGAGTTTCGTGTTATCCTTGCACCATATTGCTGCTGTAGAAGAGGGATCTTCTATAAACCATCCAACACTTGAAGAGGCGTACTGTTTGCTTAGAACCGCTATGTCTGCTTCCTGTTCCAGCATTATTTGCGGCAGAAGTAAGTCTGCCGTAGTGCTCCTGTGCATGTTTCCTTGTAGAATCTTTATCATTTCGACATGATTTCATTGTAGACCGCACATCGTACTGAGCCTAGCATATGTCCTGTGTCAGAAACACCTTTACTTCGGCATATACAACAATCCGGTGGGCTGCTGCATTCTTTAATTTTGTGTCCTGACTTCCCGCATCGTATACGCAGTCCTTTACCCCTTCTATCAGGCCCTTTACACTGCCATTGTAAGTATCCGGTTTCAAAGCACCGGTAGCATTTCTTTTTGTCAATGCAGAGTCTCGTTTTGCAGTTGATCCATCCTATTTTAACGCGTTCCTTCTGGAGAATTTTGTTTGCGCCTTCTGATGATAGCGTCACATACGCTTTTAGCTGTTCTCGGCTGTTTGGTGCTGATAGTTTAACAGTGATTTCCTCGTTGGTCTCGCCTAATAATTGGTTAACGGCCGTTGCATCTTCGTCTGCTGTAGTCAGTGAATCTAGGTCCCGTATCTCAATTGTTGTTTTATTTTTCAGCTCGCTTACGGAAGCGATATCTTTCATCTTGCTCCTCAGAGCTTCATGGAACTCTGGTCCTAGTTTTATACCTTTGTCTAGTTCAAGGAGGAGTGCGCCCGATTTGGTTTTCCTTATTGCCCGAACTTCCACACGGTTCTCGTCTGATTTGACATATTGGCGGAGGTTTTGCAGAACTTCGGCGTAACTTCGTCCTTCCGCTGGTTTGAAGAGTACTGCTTCCGACCGCTGTTTGGGTTTCCTTTCGTCCTTTTTTGTCTGAGGTCTCTGCTTCATTTGTGTTTCAGCGTCTTGCTTTTTCGTCTTTTTTCTAGTCACTGTTTTCCAATCAGTTTTGCCACTCTCACATACTCTTTTCCCCGTCCCTTGCTCTGCCGGGCTCGAGGCCGCCCGTTTCGATGATACAGGAGTGATCAAATTACTTGGGTCACTTTGGACTTCTGCTGATTTCACCGACCTTACTTTTTTGGCTTCGTGTTCCGCTTTAGTCCAGTTTCGTCTCAGGCTTTCAATAATGTCGAAGAGCTCGTCTAGTTCGGATACACCTTTTTTTTCGTCGATACTTATATTTTTCTGCTTCAGCATTGCCAGTTTCATTTTCCCTAGCGTGAGGCGGCACTTCATGAGAGCTTCCTCTTCTCCTGTTCTCATCTTTGCTATGAACTCCTGCTTTGGTGAACTTTTCTCGGAGGGTAGGCCCTGTTCATCAGTAGGGGTGTTTAGCGCATCTTTTTTGTTTATTTCTGGTAAGGATGGTGTCAGAGAGGCGTCAATCCTCTCGTTGAGTCCCATTTTTCCTCCCAGAATTCGCGGTGGCGAATGTTGAATTTTACTTCTTCTTCTGAAAGCTTCCAGGCCTTCGTAACCAGGTGATCCCCTCTGTTGCAATGGCGTCTGTAGCTTGCTTATCTGTTGAGTCTGTTGTGTTTTTGTTTGTGCGTTCATGTTTATAAGGGTCCTCGCCTCAAGCCGCTATCTCTGCTCGATGTACAGTTGCCGCTTTTTCCCCGCGGTTATCTATGCATTGCAGGGAGGCCGCGCAAAGGATTGACGCAAAACCTTATGGGCTGTTGCGTTCAGAGCCAGGATGGCATTAGTCAGGAATTTCTCATCTGAGCCTGTACCGCCAACTTAATGGCGACGTAGCTTCGAACGCACTTGAAGACCCGCCACGGGTTTAACAGGACGGAGGCGGTCTACAACATTTACCTGAGAGCCGTTTCCACAGGATTTCACTCCTGATATAATATAATATAATATAATATAATATAATATAATATAATATAATATAATATAATATAATATAATATAATATAATATAATATAATATAATATAATATAATATAATATAATATACAGGGTGGGTGATGAATTTTGCTACATTAAGAAACTCAAATAACTTTTTTTTTTAATATATGGAATTCATTTATTTTTTTTCACGTTGAAGGTCATTAAATTTTATTAAATGTAGCTTAACTAGTTTTAAAAATAATTGAATTTAAATGCCCCCCATGCTCGTTGACACAAGTGCGGCATCTTAGTAAAAAGTTGTTCATTGCTGCTTTGAGAGTTGCGACAGGAATAGCCGCAATTGTTGCCCGAATGGATTGTTTTAGTTCATCCAAATTTGTTGGCTTTGTTTTATAAACTTCTTGTTTACATAAACCCCACAAGAAAAAGTCAGGTGCAGTAAGGTTAGGCGACCTGGGGGGCAACGAAATTCGGAGTTTCTTGAAATCAGTTTATTGGGAAATTTTCGTCGCAACTCTGTCATCTCTCCAGTAACCGTAACGGTGTGACCATTTTCTTCAAAAAAATAAGGCCCGACAATACAGCGTGAAGAAACCGCACACCACACTGTCACGCGAAGAGGATGCAATTCCGTCTCGTGGAGTATCTGTGGGTTAGAAGTACTCCATATTCGACAATTTTGTTTGTTCACATTGCCGTTTAAATCGAAATGGGCCTCATCAGACATGAAAAGGCAGTTTAACATGTTTTGGTCTTCTTCCACCATTTGCAGGATCTTCTGGCAAAATTCCAAGCGAATCGGCAAGTCTGCTGCATTCAGTTTGTTAACCATTTGAATTTTGTAGGGAAATAAGTCTAAATCTTTGTGCATTATTGTTTGCAAAGACTGTCGGCTGACACCAAGTTGAGCAGATAAGCTTCTTGTTGAAACCCTTGGATTGCTTTGTATAGCTGCAGCTACAGCAGCGATCGTTTCCTCCGTCCGAACCGGTGGGTTTCGATGATAAGGCCTTCTTGCGACTGTTCCTTGCTCAGCAAAATTATTCACCAGTCTCATTATGGTCCATCTGCTCGGGGGATCGCCGCCAAACATCCGTCTGTACTCTCTCTGTACCAAAACTACAGACTCCAGTGCGTGATAGCGGCGGACTATCCAAATTCTTATTTGCGTGTCCCAGTTATCCATTTTACTAAATTTTAAAGATCAATCTGCAAATTAAAACAAAAATGGAACAGATAACTTAAAAAGAAAAAAAGTTATTCAATTTTTTTTTGGTAGCGACTTTCATCAGCCAACCTGTAATATAATATAATGTAATGTAATATAATATAATATAATGTAATATAATATTGTATAATATAATATTTTTGCTAATAGTAGTCCCTAGTCTTAGTTTCTGGCAAGAACAGACCTCTTCTGACATGAACAGCTTATTATAAAAAAACATGTGCCGGTCAGAGGCGGCATAAATATGTTGGCCCGTTTCGGTGGACAACATCAAGATGCGCAGCAAAGGTATATATAATAGGGGTCTTCCCACGAGCTCGTTGGTTCATTACTTGGCAGTTTCACGCATATTTTGTTTTTGTAAACCCAACTAAAGCACCTTTGAACCGCGGTGGCAAGCTTGGCAGACGTGAAGGGAAGGAAAAAAACCAAGTAAGTTATTGTTTTATTCAAAATATTTATATTTCAAGGGTATTTTCATCCAGTGAATGAATCGAAGCTAATTCGCAAGTTACTCAGCTGGTGTGAAAGAGCATTTCCAAACTAATAGAAAAAAGTCAAAATATGTATAGTTAAACATATTTGCCGAACTGAAAACTAACAAACCGCCAAAGTAACGAAATTGGTTTTAGTACTCCTAATAGTAAGGGTAATAGTAATATAAAGGCTCTTTCAAAAGATGCGCCTGGACCTTGTTTAAAAATAAAACTTGTAAAAATTTAGTTTCTTTCAACTATTTATGAAAAATTACACTATTGAATATCCACCATGAGCATGGACTCAAGTAAAATCCGCCAAACAATCTATTTATGAATGCCTAATTGTTAAGAACGTCGAGATATAGATGTTCAAGGTTTGATTTGCGCAACAGCAGCAATATCCTAAACAGAGCTTACATTAAAAAGATCTATTAAGATCGACATTTTTATAATACGTTTCAATAATTTGAACGAGTTGTTCTGTCATGTAAAATTATACATATGACAAGTGTCGAAGATGACATAAAAAGGTACCGTCTAGGAATTATTTCTGTAGTACAGACATCTAGGCGTCACTCTTGAAAGGCCTTTTACAGTATAACGCTTGCAATAGTAGCACACTGGATGCTAGGGCTTTCAGTGTAAATGCCTATGTATTATTTACTCATAAGACAATAAAAATGGCAGTAGCTATAAAGCACAGAACTCCTTTGTTAATATTTTATTTTTAATTTTTATGGACCTATTTTTACACCAGTGAGTACCATTTTTAGAGGTGAATGATTCAATTGCAGGAATTTGGAAGAGCAATAGGCCACCCTACTGCACATATGTATGTATGTTTAAAAATACTTTGATTAAAGTTTAATTTAGTATTTTTACCTGTGAGTTACATATGTATATTCTTAACTGTAGCAGTCGATAACCAAAGCTTCAGCGACAACATCCAATGTGGTTATGAAAGTTATAAAAGCATTTAAATTCTCTATGATTTGCTGTTTGGAGCTGACATACTTAGCAATTTTATTGCTGCCCCTATCCAGTGCAGTAAATGTTAGCGACAGCAGAAGTGCCGCGAGCCAAAATTGGCTGTGGCCAACAGCAGCAGCAAATATAACAAATATTCGGTCGGAACCTAATTATCCATCTTCACCGGCAACCACAATTATTATCATATGCAATGTTTACTTCACACTATGCATCAATCATTATCATCGGCGCAATTTCAACTACAACTATAAAAACGCTGAAAACTGCAATGATATCAGGTATAGAAACTTCGATCTGTTTCGTCGGCTAAATGAAAGTAAAAGCCAAGATAAGGAACTCCAGTCAAATGGAAATGGCAACAGTAATAGTTGGAGTTTGGAACAGCAATGGAGACGAAAAGAGCGTATCACTTGTAGTAGCGCTAAAGGTGAACGAAGTGTTTCAAAAGCAAATAACCAGCGTTACTTTGATGATATATTTGAAGTAACATTGTTTATGCTTCTCGCCATTTTCGTAGAAGTGATTCCTCTTACTCTGCGCTATGTACGCCAGCGAACCATAATTTGCTGGCGTCAACTGCAACTATTTTGCTGTTGTTCAAATTGGAACATTGCAAGAACACTATTTCAACGACAAAGGTTACATCAGCAACGCGGAATTGCATTGAACTGTGTATGTGATGTAATGAAACTGGCTTTAATAAAATGGAAAAGTAAGCAAGATCTTGTGCAGAAGCAGCCATACACAATTCGGCAGAATCAGTTGACAGTTTTTGCAGTGATTACCGGGAAAATATTTGCACTTTTCGTTCAAGGTACCACTAGTCCATCTACTGATATTTCGATATCAGCAGATGCCAGAGGTGTGTGTACAACAGCCGGAAAACTTATATTTTTGTCTGGAGTACCGGGAGCAACAGTTGCTAAAATTTCGAAAAACTGTAAAAATACATGCCAGCATTTTTTACTAACGACTATTGTTATTAGCCCCGTTACATTCACTCACAATGAGACTATTTTAACAGATCGTGTACTTTACATTTTAATACCACAAGACAACAGGATATTTCGTAGCCGATTAGCTCTTTTTACAATGATATTTCAACAGCTACCAATTATCGATATTTGTTACGACTGTAATTGTTTTAATGGTGGCGTATGCAGCAACGGTAAACAGAAATTTTCCGACTCCAATAGGTCTGAAAGTTGTTGTAATGACGACAGATCCCATCAAAAACGCAAAGTGTTCGTGATATTACAACCTTTATTTGATCACACTGAAACTATACCAGAAAACCATGAAAATAAGTATGTCGAAGTACGTAATAATAGTCGTTATTTGAAATCGTCCCGAAAAAAATTACTTAAATTAAAAAAATATAAAAATAAAGCCAAGGCCAAATTGCCTCTCGGGCACGCCGCCAATGACTTTTTTAATAAAACCCTTTGGCTTTTCAAATGTGGTCAGGAATTTTACAATGCCCTAAATGTTGCTATTGCGCAAAAGAAGGCGCAAACATTTTGCGAGTTGTTTTGGCCGGGGGCAAAGCTTCACAGCCATCAAGCAAACACGAAGCAAAAATCAAAGATAGTAAAATCTATAAAATCAACAAAGGGAGCAATGGCAGCAGAATTTGACGTATCGATGAGTTTGAGCTGCACACCTGTGACAGCAATAAAACATCGAAGGACAAAAAATAATAATACCGATTGGAAACATTGCATGCATGATATTATCAAATTCGACTTATGCTGTTGTTTTTGGTGTTTTTATTGTTATCGTCGGTATAAGTACGCATTTGGAAGAAATTTCAGTGGTAGTTGCAACACTTATTGGCGGCAATATGCCTTTAACTATCCGCATTGTATATACTGCTACTATTATTGCTATTGTTATTGCTGTTTTAATCACTGTTACGGTTGCTGTTGCTGGATAAAATTACAGTCAGCATCAATTACATGTCCATACTGCCAATTAGTCAGCAGGTTAAATAATCAACACCTTACGCGCTATATTAAGCTCAACAGAAATACGGAAGCAGGAAGCACAATAACACACCTAAATCAACCTAAGCAGCAGAGAGTACCACACAAATTAGATGACTATAGAAATTTCTTCCAATCCAATCTAAAAAATTTCACCTATCCATGTTCTGACTGCCCACATTTGAATTCCTCTGGTACATTATATCGGTACCAAAACCTACATCACTGTTGCTTACTTTTCACTAAAGATGTCACTACGGTAACAGCAACGACGGCGACGACAGAAAACGAAGAGACTATATCTAAAAAAAAATCGAATTTAATGCAATACGTCCGTTGCGGTACAATATATTTGGGCAAATATTTATTTGATAAATTAATCCATATAGCGGACTATTTTTACCGGTACATCATTGCGGTGCTTCGAGTGAAAATATCTGTACCGGGATCGGCGGCTATTGTAATCAAAGTACCAAAAGAACAACAGCAGCAGCAACAACAACAGCAAATGATTTGCATTGCGCACGATCAACAATTAAAAATGAATAATTTATGTAAAATTTTTTGCAACAACTGGAAGCGACATCGCCGAAGGAGGCGACGACGGCGACGACGACGAATAAATAAGCAGGAACAGCAACAGCAGCAATCTGTTGCACTCCAGCAGCAACATATAAGTAGTGAAAAAGACACGGTACTACACCGCTTGCATATATGGGACGTTAAAGAGTGCAAAACAATCGCAACAAATGTACCATCCGTGCACTTGATATTATCAAACACAACGCCTGTATCAATGTTAGCAGCAATACGTCTATCAAATCACAAAATGATCGCCTTGAGTGAAGGGACACGAAAGGAAATGATGAACCCGCCACCAACACCGACAATGATAACGTCACCAAGCTGCACAGCATCAGCTGGTGTAGCACGTATCAGCCGAAGCCGAACTAGACAAAATCTTGTGTGGCTGTTCATTGGACTGGTATGGTTTGAGGGACCGAAATACGTGAACTGCAGTATAAATGGAAATAACCAATCACAGCAGCCTACTACTCAAGCTCAAACGCAAACAGAAACAGCAACACATACAGCAGACAAAGCTCCTCTACAACCGCTTTCTACACCGTCACACGTTTGCCAGCACCAACGGCAGCAATATCAAACACAGCCAACGCGGATAACGACAAGTTTACTTTTATTAACCCCAAATCATAAACCTATAATCAAAGCGACACAAACACAAAAAACAACAACTTTTGATGATGAGGCCGCTATGTCATTCGAGTACAAATTAAGGTATGGAAAAAACACCAATATCAATGGCAAGAGCATACGGAGTGACAATTGTTTGTCTTCACGAAGACGGGCTTCCATAATAGCCGCAGCAACAAATGAAAAGCAGACTCGGCCACACAATTCCGATTCGATTGTGCTCATCAATCGCAAGCATTACGACTGGCTCGAATCGGAAGCTGAAGTTGATTTTCTAAATGAAGAAGGTGAGTTTTGATCACGCGAATACAATACATACATATATTATTCATATATGCGTATACAAATGAAACAGAAGGTTCCAAGAGGGTTAATTTTTTGGGGGTTTTATTTATATGTACTGTAAGGTCTCTGGACACGTTCCACAGAAAAGCGCATACAAAAATTCGAATTAAAAAATACTTTACTGCCTTGAAGAAGTAGGGATACGTTCCGTAATTTTCTAAAATCGCATAAAACCAAAACAACGAAGTAAAATTAATAAATTATTTCGAATATCTGAAAGGAATTCATATAAAAGCTTTAAATGAACTTGTGTTCAAACTTAATTCATTTTATTTTATTGAAAAATAATATAATTTTACATTTTTTAATCATCATCGCTATCTGGTAATGGTTTGCACCATTTGTGAAGTGGTTCCAAATCACCTGCATCATCAGAAGAGACTGTCTCTGCAATAAATACTTGCGGTAAAGGCGATGGATCTTCTCAAACTTCATTCTCGTTCTGTGCAGCTCTTTCACAATATCAGTAATTAATCAATACAATCAGTAATTAAACTTTTGTTTCTTTTTTTTCCTCGTCACTATCACTTTATAGACCTACGACGACATCTAAAATTAGATCAATAATATCATTGTCACTTAAGGCATCGTCTACAAGCAATTCATTTATATCATCTCGGCTGAAGCTATTAAAACTATCTCTTCCTAAATAAGCCTATAGGTATGTTTGTTCAAGAAATTTTTGGATGGAAACGCGCAGCTTTAAAATCGCATAAAAATAATCCGCATAAAAAGAGACCTTACAGTACATGTGCATACATATGAATTTTTTTCAAATAAGTTAAAAACCGTTATCGCAAATCTTACTCATTGTACGATAATGTGAGATGGCGTCTACGATTTTCATACTCACATTAAATAGATTTAAATCAACTGAATTTACAGTACATGTGCATACATATGGATTTTTTTTCAAATAAGTTAAAAACCGTTATCGCAAATCTTACTCATTGTACGATAATGTGAGATGGCGTCTACGATTTTCATACTCACATTAAATAGATTTAAATCAAACGGAGGATTGTTTACTGGTTACCCTAGGAAAATTTTTATACAAGATAACCTTTAGATATTGATTTTCGTTTGTTTGAAAACACGTGCAATGCACAAGCGTTTATTATTAACACTAATCAATTTAAAGTGATTTTGATTTTAATAACACATACATATAATTTTTTATTCAATCAATATGAAAAAAGATGTTTTAATAGTAATATACGCATTTTGTATTAAGAAAATGGTTGGTGTTAAAAATAAATTTCAGTGCTTTTGTCGAAGCAATATTCAACTTACAGCTTGATTCTGTATTTCTTTGATAACTCTTTTTCAAGTAATTTTATCAATAATTTAATTAAAATTTGTATATGTATGTATGTGCATATATTTTTATAGAAAAGGAAAATACGACCGGTACCACACGTAGGTTAGCTTAGGCGTAATTATCTACATAGTTTGTACACCAAAAATAGTCAATATTGAATCCAATCGACGCCTTTGTGCTCAATATTAATATTTCACGTTTCAAAAACGTTCTTCGGACCAGGGAAGTCATAGAGAGACTAACCGCAGACATACCTATGTATTTGGTACCCGGACATAAGGGCATTGCAGGAATCGAAATTGTAGATGAGATTGCCAAAAGCGCTGTTTACACACAATTCGAACAAGAAAACGACATACTGAAACCTTTAAATACGGTATACCTGACATCGCTGCGGACAAGAAAATACGGATAGACAGGAGGTGGAATAATCTAGCCACTTGTAAAACCGCGAAAATCATGTGTACACAGAACGCAGATAAATACGCCAGATTCCTACTAGCCCTGTCTAGAAAGGACAACAGAACTATCGTAGGTATACTGACAGACCAAAATTTGTTGGCGGCACACGCATACAAGATGGAAATTACAAACAATAAAAGACTGATTCATTGCATATTTTGCAATGAACTAGAAGTGAGGGAAACTCTAGAACACCTTTTGTTCTTGCCGTGCATTAGCTAGAATCCAAATGAATTGTTTAGGAGCTCTACAATATGAGAGGTTAGAATGCCTTTCGGGGTTAGAGCTTCAAAGCTTACTTAGATTCGCAAAAGACGCAGGCTTCTTACAAGAAGCCTACTTCAAGGAAACGAAAATGTCAAGCTCCATCTGGTACTACTAAGGACCAGTAGGTCTATGTGATGGCTTTCAGCCAGCCATGTCAACCTAACCTAATCTAATATTTCAAAAACAAAGCGTAATTATTTTAAACCGATTAAAGTAATTAATAAAAATCAATTGGATATAAAAAATATTTTGTATCAATAATTACTCATTCAGTAACGCATTAAATTGTCACATAACTTGAGTACTAATTGCAATGTATTCTTGATATTTTCAGGAAGACATTTTGTTAAATATTTTGACTCACTGAATAATGGTCTACCTAAAATGGTAAATCTTGGTCTAGATAAAGCAGGAGAATGACACAGAAAGTATCTACCTATTAGACGGGGGCCCCGTTATAACGAAAATCAGCGTACTAAGACTATACTTCTTTCGGCTTAACAGAGATTTCGTGTGCGTAACGCTGGGATGAGAGGCCGCCACAACTGTCGGACGATTCTGCAGAAGGTTTCGTTACGCGAGCGTTCGTTCCAAGGTGGATTTATTATAGGTGACAGCAACCACATATAAATAAAACCCTACATGTATTTGTTGTTGCGTTTGGTCCAAGCATCACATCAAAATCAGTAATCAAATGTAAACATACGAATGTAAGCATACCAATACATACAAACAAAGCATATCATTTTGACGTAAGCCATATCTACGGCGAAAAATTCAGCTAGGTGAATGCTGTCACCTATAATAAATCCACCTTGGTTCGTTCGCTATTCTTATAAATTTCCTGGTGTGCCATTGTATGTCAGGGCGAATTGAAAAGCATAGGTGGCGCCCTGCCAAAACAGTTACTTTATTTTTCGCGATTTTGACAAGTCTGACGTCAGCCCAATACAGAACAAACAAAAGGATGAGGAACTACATGTTTGTGAAAATTCAGTGAATGGCTTGGTAATATTGTGATTTGTGAGATTGAAACTAAACAAACGAATGGAAACGAAGTGCCGCATGTTAAATTGTTAAGCATAAATTAATATAAAACCTGCAAATATAGTTTTTTCGTTTTTATGCGGAAGACGCCGTGGCTAGAAAGTATATGTGTGTGCACATTATTTTTTGAGTTGGGTTGTTTCTATTGTTTTCGCCTACTCTTCTTCTTCACAAACAAGTAATTCCCCTTCCTTTTGTTTTTTTATTCATGGGTCCTTACGACACAGCGAGGCGCAATCTCTTATTCTGTCATTATTGATTGTATGTGTACTCATCAGTCAGTTTGGTGCCCCGTCGCGCCAGTTCGTCTACCCTACAGTTCCTCTCGATGTCGCAATAGCCAGGCCCTCGTGTTACTTTTGGGTAAAATAACTCGGCCTTCTCGTTAAGAAAGGCGTGGCATTTCATGGCTACCGTAGAATTTTCTGTCAATTGTTTGAAGGATTTTACCGTCTGACTATCAATGACAAATCTACGGTAAGAAAGATTAGTGCCGCATATAAAGCTTTCGATGGCGTGGTTGACATAGCACTGATGATGAGATTAGAACCTTGCGAGGCTAATCAACCACACAACTCCCGCTGTATAGAGGCAGTGTATTATTCTGGGTTCTATCCACCATTGACCTGCTGCAGTAGTACAACACTGTTATTGCATCGCGTACCCTATCTGCTTCCTATCCACCACAATACACTTATTTTTTATAAATTTTTTTGCGACCGGTAATTTTTTTATGGAAAGACTGAGTCTTTTGCGAATCTAAGTAAATTCGAAAATTTGAACCCTGAGATACAATCCAACTTCTCACATTGCAAAGCTCTTAAGCATTACATTCATGTTCTTGGCAAGAACATGGAAGGTGCTCTAAAGTTTCCCTTCCTTCTGCAGTTATCATTTTATGTAATTCCTATCTTGTATGCATGTGCTGCTGGCAAATTGTGCCCCGTCAGTATACCAACGATAGTTCTGATTTCTTTTCTAAATAGAACTAACGGGTGACTTTTTAGCTATTATCTTTTGAATCAGTTAGTTTAAACAGCTGCCGCACGTTTCGTTTTTTGTTCACTGTCAAACATCTTCAGTTTGGTCTATAACTTAACCATGAATCGTCTTACAAACGAACAACGCCTGCAAATCATTGAATTATATTATAAAAATGTGTGTTCTGTGCGAACTGAAGAAAATATCGCAGCTGTATCGGCCACTGTTAATGATGACCATCAATTATCGATTCGTCGCCATTCGCAGGAATTGGGCCTCTGTTACTGAACAACGTGGAAAATTTTGCGAAAGGACTTCGGTAAGGAGCCTTTCAAAATACAGCTGGTGCAAGAATTGAAGCCGAACGACCTACCGCAATGCAGAATTTTTGGTGAATGGGCTCTTGGAAAGTTGGCCGATGATCCACTTTTTTTATCGAAAAATTGTGTTTAGCGACGAAGCTCATTTTTGGATCAATAGGTACGTAAATAAGCAGAATTGTCAATTTTGGAGTGAAGATCAGCTACCAATGTATCCAGAAAAGGTCGCAGTTTGGTGCGGTGTAAGGGCTGGAGGTATCTTTGGACCGTACTTCTTCAAAGATGCTGCGAATCGTAACGTAACTGTGAATATTGAGCGCTAAAGTGAAATGATATCCAACTTTTTTTTGCCCAAAATGCAAGAGCTTGACTTGCATGATATGTGGTTTCAGCAAGACGGTGCCACATGCCACACATCACGCGTAACAATGGACTTGTTGAGAGGCGAGTTCGGTGAACATTTTATTTCACGTTCGGGACCTGTCAATTGGCCACCCAGATCGTGCGATATAACGCCTTTAGATTATTTTTTGTGGGCTATGTTAAAGCTCATGTCTATTCAGAAAAGCCTGCTTCAATTAACGCATTGGAAGACAACATTAAAGCATTTATATGTGAGATATCGGCCGAAACATTGGAAAGAGTATGCCAAAATTGGACTAAGCGGATGAACTATTTGAAGCGCAGTCGCGGTCAACATTTGCATGAAATAATCTTTAAACATTAAATTATATGGACTGTACTATCGATTTAAATAAAAATTTCAAGAATTTTTCTGAATTTTACGTGTGTGCTTTTGAAAAACTTTCCTATAGCTCTTAAAAAGTCACCCTTTATTACGAACCGGGCGTTTTTATCTGCATTTTGTGTACATATGATTTTCGCAGTTTTGCAAGTGGCTAGATTGTTCCACCGACAGTTTATCCGTCCTTTCATGTTCGTAATGATGCCTTTCCGGATCTTCTTTAAGGGTGTTAGTATGTCGTTTTCATGTAAACTGCGATCTAGGAAATATCATCTACAATTTGGTTTTCTGCAATGCCCTTAGATGTGTAACCGTCTGTCTCCGGTCAGTCTTACTATGACTCCCCTGCATTTTAAAACGTTTTTAAATGGAATTTCGTATGAGTTTATTACCTTTGTCGCTACGTTGACACGTAAGTGTTCATTTTGGAGTTGCTCGATGTCTTTGCGAATGCTAATTCTGCAGCCTTTCCACCAGCAAAGACTTCTGACTAAAAGATACTGAAGTGATGAGGCAGTTTGAACAGCTGCATGATGCCTAGCTAGATCATCGCTGCACCTACTCTGTTCAACATTTACGAGCCGCCAGTAAATATATTAGGCGTGTTGGAGCTAAGCTTCTTTCCTCTTTTCCACCCCTCTTCTTCTTTACTGTTCGGATTTTCCTCACCTAATTTCATTTCGGAGTCGTATAATCCGTATTGACCCTATAATTCAAACCTTACGAGTGTTTTTCAGGTAAATTCAGTCGTTGCGCTAAGTCTTACGACAGATTTATCTACTAGACATTCTGCTGCAATGTAAATCGGTGACAGGCGCTGCCGTTGGAGTAGTTCTTATCACACCCGTAGTGCAGAGTGCACCGAGACGTTGAATACTTTCCTTAGATGGTCCACCACACTAGAGCACCGTATCGGCTTGACTATACCTCAATAGCACAGTACATTATAGAAGGAGATGGACCCTATGTCTCAACATCATTTTATATGCATATAGTGCGTTACTGGGCTTTTTCTTCCATTCTTATATATTGTACTTGTATGATAGTTGGCTCTTTAAAATTACTCCGAGGGGCTTCGCTTTGTCCTTAAGACCCAATTGTCTGCCGTTCAGCTTCGGGGGGAGCCAATTCGGGATCTTATACTTTCTAGTATACAATATCCTGTCCCAGGCCTGCCTGCGTTGCAGTTTGATGTATTGTTGTCAGTGTGTTATTCATTATATAGCTTATGGTGTCTAGGTATTTGCCTGTCAATACTAATAGCTGATTAGCTGCGAATAACCAGAGAAGTATCGATAGAACACTACCTACATGCTAATTTAGTGAGTTTAGCTTAAAATGATAATACAAAACAGAAATATGGAATGAAATGTTGGAATGATTTTTTTATTATAATCTGGAAACTTGCGACGCAAACTATGGGCTTCAATTCTTGCCCGAGCTGTATTTTATAGGCACATAAGGCAAGATCCTTATATAAAGTTTTCCACGTAGTCGAAGCACAAAGCCAACAAGTTGAAGACGATGACGATTCGACATTTTGGCGTCTTTTTCAACACTTAGCTCTATGAACTTCGAGAACAGATTTATTTTTTTCAAAGTAAATTTCCATAATTTGAAAGCGTTGTTCTGGCGTTAAACGATTCATGATGTCTTTCCAAACCTCAGTGAACAGAAATGTCAACACAGTTTGCTAGTCTGAGCTGTTCTCAACCATTCTTATCAATACCGATGCAGCTAAAAAAACACCCGATACATATGTATGTACATAAACCATTTTGTTTTATTATATCCCTAAGGACATCAGTAACATTTAGAAAAGATGACCCAAAGTATCTAAACCTAGTGGCATGTCACGCGGGCCAGTAACAGAGAAGATATTCAACGGACTCTTCTCATCACTCTTGCAGCTTCTGCAATAGTTAAATTGAGCAACGTTCAATCTTTGAGCATGTCAACCTATGAGACAGTGACCTGTGATTAATGCAACTAACATAGAAACGTTTTTCCTTGACCGATTAAATAGCGACTTAGCTAATTTGTCTACCTTACAATTCCCTAGTATGTCACTTTACCTGGCACCCATATCAAATATTATATAATATTCCGCCATCAGTTCCTACGAAAGCCTTAGTAGCGCCACACCTAAAGATTGAGCATTGGTGGAAGCATTGGGGGAGTTGCTTTCTTCCGGTTTTTTGAGAGACCCGGACTTTGCTTTTCTTTTTGATTTTCCTTTCGATCCCATGTTTTGGTCCCACGAGTGTGGAGCAAGGGAAGGCCCACTCGCACAGGCTCCTGTGTGCAAGCAAGGTTGAATAAAGCAGATGTTCGCCAGGTATTCTATATACTCCGCAGGATTGAGCGTAATGCACCAAAAAATAAATGCAATAAGCGTTTACTACCACTACTTCTCCAGTGGTGTTTAAAACACGGGTTCCATTATCACTGCATATTTAGTGATAGTGAAAAATTTGCACTGTCACTAAACGTTTAATCATAAGGGAAAAAATTGCATTATCACTAAACCTTTATTGCTATATACATATTTAGTGACAGTGAAAATCTTTAGTGATAACTAACATTTTTCAATAACATAACACTGCTTCTTACAGAATAAAAGTAAGACTATGGTAGTAGAAACAGTTTAAGTAAATGTTTTCAAAATAAACCATAATTTTGAGTGAAAACTTTTAATTATACCGCAACAAAAGTAGGAAAACAATCAATTTTGATTTGCTTTGTGCTGCAAACCTCCAATTCTCCTATCATTGTCATTCAAGTACAAAATTACTTCGGTTGCTATTGCCCGCCATGCGAGTCTGTATATTGATTTTCATTCAAAAGAGGAAGTTATTTAGAAAAATTTTGCAGCCTGGTTTCTTTCAATTGAATACCTGTAGACTCCTCATCGAATTCGAGAAATAATGTATTAGCACTTATGGAAGGCTGCAAATTATGTTCTTCCACTATTGAGACGTCCTTTGTATATATTTAAATAGGCGAAATTTTCTAATAGATTTTCTAATGTTTATAAGCGGCAAAATCTTGAAATCTTAATTCTCCCAAATCGATAAATAGTAAATACATATTCATGTTTAATTTATTAAGTGCACAGAATCGACTCTTCTAGATTTGCTGAGTTTGAAAAAAAAAAAATAATAATGTAAATAGCACCAAGTTAACTTAAAATAATTATATTGTTTTATAGATAGTTCGGTAATTCAATTTTGTCAATTTCTATACCTTCTCTGTTTTTGACATCATAATTATAAAAAAAGATCGAGGGTTTTTATACAAATGTGTATACGTACATGACTATTTATAGATTCTCTGAATATAATATCAATAATATTAATCCTTGAATGAATACCCGCAGCACATAATGCGCAAAGTGATCGTACACGTCTGGAATCCATTAAGCGGCAAATACTAACCAAACTTGGTCTGAAACATAAGCCCAATGTATCTCATCCCCTTCCCAAGCAATTTATTTGGGATACTATATATCGCGCCGATGGTATACACAGCGTTGTCAGTGATTTTGATTTCAATGAAAATGGATCACATCAATTGGAAATGATGGCAGATGCGGATGATAGCCAAGAAATTCGGCAACATGACCTTACAAAGCTGCCACTTCGCTTAGAGGGCACCCAAGAATTGGAGAACACTATTGGTAAGAAGGAAATTATTGGACATTTTATGAATCGAAATAATGGCGATGAACACAACAAAGAGACTACTAGATCTAAGATGCCAATCAAAGCCTCGAATGATTATCAAAGTATAGACGATATGGTGAAAACAGCAAATGAGAGAGTATTAGCGAGAAATTCACCTTCGCAAAGACCTGTTTTTAAAGTGTACACCAATTATCGTATGATAAATAAAAGTTCTTTTTATGAAAAGAGTCATAACCTGAAGTATAAGGGATACATGCAAAACGTCCGATTCAATGAATCCAGCAAAATAAATAATAGGAAAAGCACAAATAATCTCACATATCTTATGCGTAGTAGAAAGCCTAACTTAAATGTGGACATTCTTGAAGTTCGAGAAGCAGAAACCGGGGATGTAACTTACGATAACAATGATGGTGATGCATTTTTACATGCTAAAAATCTTGATAAATATAATTTGCATCATCTTGAGTATGGAATATCACAAGGTCAAAATCAGTATGAAAGTGAAGATTTTTTCGGTGAAACCCAAGAAATCATCACATTTGCAGAAAAAGGTAAGAATGAAATTTGTATTTGGAAAATTCACAGTTGCTTGTGTTAGAAATTCGCAAATCATGAAAAGCATGCTCGAATTGGCCTATTTTCAAAAATAATTGTTGAACCTTTTAAAATTGAATTATTCAGCTGAAATCAAAATTGATATAATGAATTATTAAATAGGAGAAACTGGGTCAGGATGAAGAACTAAGTGGCGAAGGCAATAGCAGAGTTTTATGGGTATACTTTTCAGCGACAACTATTTAAATATTTAATTTTCGGGTTCTGCTGTCGAAAAAAATATTACAAAACCGGCATATGTACATTTACTGTACTTATATATGTATGTATGCATGTAGAATATAGGCACTTTCGCAATATATTTCCCTCAATTTATGAAACTAAAAGAAAGTGGATTTTCTTAGGTCTCAATTGTATTATGTAACAAATTCTAAAGCTCTTGCAATTTTCTGAGCATAGATGTGTATATACCTATTTACCTATATACCAAGCAAACTCACGTTTTTCAACTTACCTGAGCATATACACCAACATTCGGCGAATACATACACCTCTATATGATTGGACAAGTTCCTTTCACTCCGGTTTCGGTTATGTCTTGATGTTTGCCTTCAGATAAAAAAAATATATATACATGGGCCAATTATATATACCCTTTATGGGTATTTGGCCGAGCTTCTCCTCTTATTTGTGATGTGCGTCTTGATGTTGTTCCACAGATGGAGAGACCTACAGTTTTATGCTGACTCCGAATGGCACATATTTTTGTTATGACGAGTTTTTTAATGGCAGAAATACACTCGGAGGATTGCAAGTGCCTGCCGAGGGGCGACCGCTATTAGAAACAACTTTTTCTTCATTTTGGTGTTTTACGGAGATTCGAACACACGACTACGAATAGCAGTCAAGCACTAAACCTTTCGGCTACGGCGGCAGCAAAACTACTTCTCTTTTATCATATATCGTTTCCCAGCGGCAGGCAGTGTTTATGGAAAATTTTTTCGTGGCAGAAAGGCACTCAGAAGTTTGACAATTACCATTCGAGCTATTAGAACTTTTCCTATCTTTTGATGATACATGTACACAGTAGCTATCGAACCCAGGACCAACCACATAGCAGTCACTCACACGCATATGCGGCTTGTTTGAGCAACTTAGTTATAAATTGTTTACTCCCTTGTCTGCCTGCGTTTTTCACGTGATTAAGCTCTTTGTTTGTCTGCGCTGTTGTCTAGCCTATTCTTTGCTTTCTTTGTTAAAGTGCGGAAAGCAGCCTCTCAATCAGCATGCCCATCTTATATATAAAAATGGAGACGTTTTTTTGTGTTCGTTAGTCGCCGATTCACGCCTAAACGCATTCACCGATTTCAGTCAAACTTTCACAGATCATTGGTATTGGTCCATAGATGGTTTATGTGAAGTTTTAAAGAAATCGGTAAAAGTATGCGTGCGTTGTGTAAGTGTGAAAAATGCAATATTTGCGTGTTTCCCTTATACGGACATTAGGTATACGGAATGAAAATACACGCGAATGAATAGAATATACACAGACATGAATAACATTGCTTCCATGTCGAGTGACGTATGGGACTGTATTATTCGTAACGCAATAGTTGTCCTCTCTTTTGTTTCCCTTTTATGCATGCGTGACACGGCATCAAAGCACATTGCTTTTTTTTAAACTGGAAAAATATTTTGAGCTTCATTTGAACGTTTTATGATTTAGATAAAATAAAAATTCGTTAAATATATTTGATTACATTAATAACCATAAGACTGTATTTTTCGAAGTTCAAAGCCGACGAGCAAAATGTAAAAAATAAATCCTCCTGTATGTATATATACTCGAAAAAGTTATGCTAACACTTTTTTCATGCATTTAGGTAGTCAATTTTATATGGGCAAACGTACGTTTACGAGATAAAGGTATAGCGCTGAAGGCAAATGCTCAGGATATAGTACAAAAATGCATATTTCACATAGTAATATTATCATTGTTAAAAGAGAACAAGTTTGTATTAGGTAATAATTAAATAATGCAACCTTATGTTCTGCTTTGACGAGTGGAAAAACCAAAATAAATAATTATATAATATTTGTATGTGTGTTTAAAAGAGTTGGATTATTTTGTGAGTGTAAGCGGTTTCAAAGCCAAAGAATAGTTGCAACATTAAAAAATTGCTGAAACACATTTTCATTTAACAACTAAAATAACAAATATGAGCAAAATATGTACTTTCTTCAATTTTCTTCTGTTGCCAACTTTCTGAAAAACGTGAATTCACCGCGATACGATACAGAAACAAAAAGACAGCGACAGCGCGCAGAGGGTTTTGAGCAATAATATAAATTTGTATCAAACAACGCATTAAATAGTCATTTTAGTATACTTTGGGTGTTTACTTATTCAACTAAATGCATGTATTAGTTTTTCTTTAAGAAATTAATCTAAAATTTGCAACTTTTTTTTTATGATTTCTAAAGATTACTTTATTTTTGCCCAAGAGCAACCTTGCGTACAGAAAATTGTGTTGTACCTAAAACTTCACCACTATAAACTTGGTCCTTATAAAGGGCTTTCACCACAGTTTGTTTACTGGATATACTGAGGTCAAAATAATCAGCTGTATCAAAACCATTTGATGAGTGGTCAACAATTTTAAAGTGCGTTTTTCATAGTTGTTTTTTTTTTTTTGGGAAAAAATGTATAAAAATAAAATATATTGTGCGAAAAATTTTAATAATCAGTGAAAATAAAAAACGGTGGTTTCGTTGTTGTTGTTAGCGATTGTAATGCACATTGTGAGTTTTTCATGTTTTTTTGATTAAATTCAAATGCGAATAAATGATATCGATCGTCGGTCGCGTAGAACGCAAAATAGATCAAATGAAAGGCAAAATCAATCACAAGAAGAGCGAAAAATTCAAAACCAAAATCAAAGGGAACGTATAGCCAGATCACGTTCAGGCCATTCACCTGAAGAACGTATACAACGTAATGAGCAAGATAGATTAAAATAAACACAATAAACAAAGCACAAGGACAATCGCTAGAATTATGCGGAATTGACTTAGAATATCCATGCTTCTCGCACGGACAATTATATGTATCATGTTCACGTGTAGGAAAACCATCAGTTCTGTTTATTTATACCACAACTCAGGGCAAAACAAAAAATGTAGTTTACGAAAAGGCTTTGCGTTAGTTTAAGTTTAAAATTAACATTAATTTTATATTCTAAAAAAAGAATAAATACACATAGAGTGAATTTAAATCGAGTGTTCATTATTCATTCTTAATTTTGATATGCCTAGCGAAGCAGGCAGAGGGTCCGCTAGTACGCTATAAATTAGGTATTTATTAATGTGTAGCACGCAGGCGGTCTTCCTGAAAGATTAAAATAACGGTTGTATATAACATTAACGACGTGTATATTAATTTCTTCATTATAATACCTATATACATATAGACATAAGTATGTATGTATATAAAGGAATCAAGAGAACAGTAGACAAATGTATACTATATACAGGGTTGGCCATATTAAACTGACCCATTGAGTAACCCTATAACTTTTTACTGTAATTTGAAATCTAAGGTTTACGTCAACAAGCCAAAGACACTAGGCGCACTTAAGGCCAATATCCGACGGGAAATAGCCGCCATATCGGCCGAGACGCTGGCCAAAACTATGGAAAACGCCGAAAAACGGGCACATTACGCTATACGAGCTAAGGGCGACCACTTGCGCGATATCATATTCAAAAAGTGATGTAAACGAATCTCCTTGAACTAAATTAAATGTTTTTCACAATGAAACACAAAAAAATGTTTCTTTTTCCATATTTTTTTAATAATCACATGGGTCAGTTTAAGATGGCCAACCCTGTACATATCCAAATACGTGCTAAGGGCGACCACTTGCGCGATATCATATTCAAAAAGTGATGTAAACGAATCTCCTTGAACTAAATTAAATGTTTTTCACAATGAAACACAAAAAAATGTTTCTTTTTCCATATTTTTTTAATAATCACATGGGTCAGTTTAAGATGGCCAACCCTGTATACCAAAAAGCATATAATGATGAAACGGTTCGATTTAGCTGTCTGTCTGTTCGTGCGAACGACAACTCGAGCAAAAATTAATACATTACGAATTATTATATTATTATATGACGTGAAATTCGGCACACATATTACTTCCTTTCCAAGGTTGTTTGGTTTTGCCATTGGCCGAAATCGGCAAATAACCACGCACATAAAGGCAACTTTTAAAAAGCCTTGCAAAAAACATGATATCTTTTATAAATACATCTATTACTGCTGTGCACGGTACTCGTTTAGCACGTTTTCCATCTTACACAGTTTTTAGTTTCAAGTTTAAAAAAATATTAACAATTAAAAAAACAAAATGAATTAGCATTTTAAACTTACACGCACATAATTATTTTAAGATGTATCATATTAATCTAGTAACTCTTATAAATATCTAATATCTAATAACATTTTATTTCTACTATGTGGGTGTGTATATGCTTGTAAAAACTATTCACTGATTAAAGTTACTTTTCCATTCAGAACAAGAAGACTTTTGACAAGTGACAGTGACAGCAATGAAGCGAACCGAATATTTGAATCTTGGTTGGTTGGTAGAAGTGCTGTCTGAGTGACTCAATTAGCCCAAAATGTATTGTAGTACACCACTAGTAAAATTATTGCCGTTATTTAGTCAAAACATCTTGATTTGACTATAAATCTGTCGTCATCTATTGTCTTTCCTGCAACTTCTACCAATTTGTTCATTGAGAATATCCCTAACATTATATGTCGTAAAACACCCAGACTCACACAGATAGTGGAAGACTGTCTTCCTAGAATATTCTAGATTGCACATTCTACATCTGTCGTTATACAGCCACTCCATCTTTCTAGCATGGTCTCCGATAAGCCAATGGCCGGTTATTGTTGACGTAATTCTAAAGATGTCTGTTCTTGAAGTTTTTAACAGCTCGTCAGTTCAGGACTTGTTGTAATCTACCCTTCGCTATTTTGCAGGTATTGGTGTTAGTCTATCTTTGAATAGCATGCTTCTGGAATTGCAAAAAGATCTGCCTTTGGTAGACGCTTCGGGGACAGCTCCCTGCTACCACGTCGGATATTCTAAAGGAAGCACCCTGTCTTACCAGCTCATCAGCTTTCTCATTTCCTTCTATGTTTCTATGACCCGGTACCCAGATGCTTAAGGCATTTAATATTATACTTATTTGCATTGTCTGACGATTTTTGAATTGGTTGTTGGAGACTTTATAGGTAATATGGCTGCTTAACAATTTGACAAAATACGTGCTTGTTGTGGGTGGTTTCTGTTTATCCTGCAAGCGTTTCTTATCCCGAGAACCTTTGCTTGAAAGATGCTATTGCAATGTCCCAGGCGAAAGGACTAGGAAGTTTTGAGCTCTTTCGAATATACACCCGCGCCGACGCCGCAATCCATTTTGGATCCATCGGTGCAAAATCCGGGGGTGTTTTCCTTGACTACTGAATTTAACTTCCATTCCTTTCGTGTGGGAAACATTACCTTAAATTCTAGTCTAGGCAGCGGTAATTTAGTCCGATGAATTGCCGTTTAGATTTCGACTACCAAGAATTGTATTATGACCAAACATCGTAGCATTTCAACAACCGCCGTCTTTTATTTTGATGACGCTATTTGCTGCTGTTAGTCGTAGTTGCAAATCTATCGGTAACTGGTTTAGTTTGATATTCAGTGCCACAATTCCATAAATCCAGTTACTCCTGCGCGGTTGCTCGTTGTACGCTAGGCACTTTATATCTAGGAAGACCGCCATGGTGAATTTTATTTTGATACAGGGATTTTTCAATGTGACCAAACATCTCATGAAGGGCACTTTCTGTGGATTTACATTTCATGTTAGCGTGCTTATCCCCCTTTGCTAAAGATCTAATGTTTATATATATGATTCTTTCTAGTGTTTTAAGGAGGTCGAATATCCTTCGTTACCTCTTGTTTCTTCTTACCCACCTTGGGTATGAATACTACCTTTACTTTGCATGCTTTGAAGAAGCTTAAGAGCCAGATCTGCAAGTGCTTCTGAAGTTTTTGAAGCAGCTGATTTAGGTATATGGTTCAAAACTGTTTATTGAGAAGACAATATTCTCCATATGTGTCCACTATTGAATCTATCTCGTCTTCTGGAAGCTTCTGGATATTCCTGGTTCTTGGCATGTCGTAGGACTTACACCCAGGAAAGTGGCTTTTAACTAAGGTTTATAGTGGTTCTCTGGCAGAGCTTGTGCATCCTCTTTAGAAAATATCTTGCTCAGACTCGCGGATTCTCTAGAGTTTTCTATTCAAGTGCAATAAGATTGGCAAGGCTCAGCTTTAGCTTTCTTGCATTTTTGACGAACACCGGTCACATAACATTCGTTAAAAACAGACTTTAATTTATCTCTAAGCTTTTTCAATTCACCGTTCCACCACGGTGGTGATCTTTTCTTGACGCCACTGATTGGTGTGGACTTCTTGAAACCTCCCCTCCAACACGCTGACCTTCTCATCCAAGTTGGCCGTGGAGTGTATATCCCTTCCAAGGTTTAGTTTACATTTTTGTGGCAGTCGACTTAGAATAGCGAAACTCACTTAGACCATATAGGTCCGTTGCGATACTACTGTATAATATTGGAACGTTACAGTTAGTTTTCATGGAACCAGTTAACTCTCTTATGAAGCGTAGGATAGATTTTATTCCAACAGCGGATAGTTCCGTCAGAGAGTCAAAATGGTATTTTCCCAATAATTTTGCCTTACTCCTATCTAAGGCTGGATAGTTACAAAAAAGTGTTCTACTGGTTCTTCCTCTTCCTTAACTCTACAACTTCAGCAGCACTCATGCGAAAAAATTTCTAGCTCAGAAGAGTGCTTCCCTAACATCCAATGACCGGTGGCACAGCCGCGACCTTCGAGATGCTCCTGATATTCTTTTATTTATTTTCAGCCAAATTAGCCTGGTTGTAACACACGTATTTTCTTCTCTCCATGACCTATTGGCCTTCCGGATAATATTATTTTGTTTACTTAATTTGCAAGTTGCCATAGGGATTCCAATGTTGCCTCTGTTTTCAAGAAGTTGAAGATTAGTACCCTTTCTGACTAGCTCATCGGCCCTGCAATTTCCTTTAATTTATCTATGCCACGAAAGCCTTATAATGCTGACTTTGAAAACAATGTTAATGTCATTTAGAGCTGCCTGGTATTCCTGATCAACCTTTGATCTTAGTATAACTGCCTCCATTGATTTGATGGCCGCCTGGCTGTTCGAGAAATACGCTGTCGTAGTTCTTGTTACGGCGTTTGTGTTTAGGCACATAGTTACCTCCATTATGGCTAAAACTTCTGCCTGATATATGCTACAGTAGTTCGGAAGTCGGACCGACAGTTCTAATCCTAATTCTTTTAGAAAAACTCCCTAGCCTACTTTATTTTCTAGTTTGGATCCATCCGTGTAGAAATTTGATTCCCCCCTTCTTCATGGTCTTTGAGTTTGCGACTCTCTTCTTGACGGCATGTTAGTCTTGAAGAGCTCGTTGAAAGTGAATTTCGGGAAAGAGTAGTCGATTTCTTGGTTATAACTACTCATAGTATGTAGTATAAAAGCGTGCCCGAACCGCCGGGTCTTCCATAGCGCCATACTATAAAGTCGAAGCGCTAAAGCGGCCACGTGTTTTCCTACCAGATTTAGAGCAGGTACGTTGACTAGCACATCGACCGCTTTATTAGAGGTGGTTCTTAAATCGCCGGTGATGCATAAAAATGCAGTTATTTGGACCTTGCTCAGCAGAGTCGTTTAACTTGTCTGTTGATGGCAACCACACAAGTATTATTTATAGTAAAATAGGCCGAACTACCGAAGTGTAAAGCACCTGTGTGATACGAACTGTTAGACTCCATCTGATTCCGACCGCTTTCTTGCATGTGCGCAATTCTCTTCCAAAGGAATCTCCACACAATTCAAAATTACCGCACACTTCTTGCAAAGAGAATTAATTCAGTTTTATCGGAGCTTATTCCGAGTCCCCTATTCTCTGTCCAGTTACTAAGCGTGACCATGTTAGAGCGCAGGATCTCTATGAGCATGCTGGGATACTTGCCTTTAACCGCGATTGCCAAATCGTCAGCGTAAGCTGTGACGTGGCAGCCCCCTCTCCTTAGGGACAGTATCAGTGACTTCACTGCCAAAATTCAGGGGAGAGGGAGGAGGACCTCTCTCTGAGGAGTATATATGCAGATCTGTCTACTTATTATTGTGTAGCCTAATCATGCAGTTACTTTTCTTCTGACAAGTATGACGCTTGTATTAATGTTGTTAAAGGCTCCTTCAATGCCTGTAAAAGCTACCAAAGCAAACTCTTTTTCTGCCAGGCTCTTTTCGACGAACCCGACAAGCGAGTGTAAAGCAGTTTCTGCCTCTTATGTAGGCGTGTTGTGCCGAAGAGAACCTGTTGATTCGTATGACGCCTCATAGATACTCATCGACATTCCTTTCTAGAAGTTTGAGGAGGAGAGACGTAAAACTGATAGGTCTGAAGTCTTTGGGATTAGTATGTGAGGGCCTGTGCTTTACCGGCTTTTTGCCTGGGAAGTGTGCGTCTAGGAGGAGACCTTAAGGTTCCTTACTTGACGTGGTCCATGTATTTCGTGACCCTTATGTAGCCTAGGTTACATTGTGTCTTTACAAGAATTCTTCTGAAGCTGCCTCTTCTGTAGTTTCCTGCTTTTTTGAAGATTTTTAAGTCACCTGTGTAGGCTAACTAGTCTTCGGAACCTCCCATTGTTTACAACCTCTTAATTTGAGACTCCATATTATAACGAATTCATCCCAATTTGTTCTTCTCGGATTTATAAAAATGGTGATAGTGTAGCATCTGCCTTGGAACTTCAATGGTATAAAACAGTGATCAGGCATTGATATCCTACCTGATACCATCCAATCCTTCACGGACATAGCATTGTTCTCTGTCAACGGCGTAAGATCCGGGACTTGCTCCCATCCTTGAAACCTATCTGAGCTTGGGAAGATGAAAGTTGGCTTGTATAGAGGTGTTACATATGTATACTGAGCATAGTATTTAGAATGAAGTTAAATAGTGACTCAACTCTGTCGTTTGTTTCGCTACTATTTCATAAGGTAAGCCTCGCATTCATGTCACATCCGATAAGACAAATGTTTGTTGGTTCTGCTTAACAGCCTCTTGCAGTTCCCCGGCGGTGGTTCTCTGTCGTTAGGCACGTGTGCCGAGACCAAAAAGAAATTCTGGAAGCCGGCTTCTTCTATTTTTAATACCATGATATCTGATATGCTGTAATTAGAACATAGGTAAGCACTTATACCTTTCTTGATAAGAATGTCTAAACTGCTAGTGGCATCTTTTGAATGTTTCTGCATCAACCTCAACATCCTTGCTGTCGTCAGTGATGTTCACGACTTCCTCTACGTCGTCTTCCACTGGGTTCGCATCACCTCTAAACATCTTTATTTTGGCCATTAGGATGCCAAAGCAGAGTTTGTTGTCCGCCTTGGACAGTTCTTCCAGTGATTCTTCTCTGAAGGCCAAAAAGATACCATTCGTTGGTAGCTGGTATTTTTTTATTCTGCATCTTGATACACCGAAGCAGTTTTTCCCCTGGTTCGTTCATCGGCAGCAACCAAATGCGAACTCTGGTTACTGATACCTGTATCGCTGAGCTGATACTGTGCGGCTGAGCATTGTCGGTGAGGAAATCCAAGGAAAATTGGTATGCGCATTTGATTACCCTATAACCTCTAAAGGTTTCTGATGAATCGAACTCCGAGTAAGGATCTTCGGGATTGTCAAATACGTGGTTCATCATTCGATCTCCGCCCGATTTTGCTGAATTGTCGTATCTTTATGTACGATTGCCACTTGTAGGTGATCCTTTGCGGCCTGGCAGAAGTGTCTTAAGATTGCTGGTTCTATTGCATGATGCTTATTCCCTGTTTTGGGCTTCTTGGGCTGGGCGTTACCGCTTGCGTCCTGAGAGCGATTTCTTTTTTGTGCTTGGCTGCCTGCGTTAGTAGTTGGCGCGGGTATATGTTCCGAAAAAATCTATTCCTTGATCACAGCCTCTACCGGCTGCTGTGTTCTTGGCTTTCTTGTCCAACATGTAGACAACCTTCTGGTACCGTTGCTTCATGATCATGCCTATAGATTTATTCTTTTTCCGGGGCCTCCCCCTGCAAAGCTACTTTGAAGATAGAGGCTACAACTACTTCGAGTCTTACTCATAATAATTTGAAATTTTAAAATTTTGGTAATTACCAAGATGTATACATTGAGTGCAATAGCGTTGCACTATTAGAGTTTTTGAAAGATTTTACTTATCATATATGGGATGATGGTTTTTACTCATGTTCATTGGGGACATAAATTGTTCGTTAATATTTAATTTTTTTATTTCAAGATTAACTTATAATTATAATTAAAGCGGAAGATGTTGAGGTTAACTTTGAATTATTATTTACAAGTCTGAGAGAAATATTCGTTAAATAGCATAATATGATCTAGTTCTATGGGTTCGGAAAAGTGGGCAATCGGTTAAAAGGTTGAAAATGTCGATGACTGATGAAAGTTGCTAAAATAACAGTGGCATATTTTCAAGAAGATATCGATGCGTACGTTGGTGTAACCTAAGCGAAGACGTCCGAATTTGATTAGATGAAGTATGGATATGCAGGCAAGGTCATTTCCTTGAATCCTAGCGTGTCCAGAATACTACAGAGGTATGGAAAATGTTCAGTTAATGAATTTCTGATTTTCCTGGCATAGTATTCGCTCTTTTCAAAATTACTATTGTACAAAAAAAAAGTCTAATGAGGAAAGTGAGTCAATGCAAATAGCATATTTACAGTGGTCACACAATTTATTCGTACATTCACAGTTTATAATACTTAGCACGATGTATACAAACGAACAAAATTTTGATATATTCGTAGAGAATAACATATTTATTCAATATTTAAGGAACAAGCACTTTCAATTTCATTTCTGGAATTAGAGAACTTAAGGCCATAACGAAATAAGTCACAATTTTAGCAAAAATATTATTCGTACATTAAAAAAATAGTGAAAAAACAAGTATTTTATACTTTGTTCGACCGCCTTTAGCTTTAATAACTGCTTGGTTTCATTAGCTGCAATTTTCTCCCACTCAACACTTAAACTGTCTTCAATGACGCCTTTGATGTTATTTTGTGCTTTCTGATTCTCCTTTCTAAGAGCTCCTAGACATGTTCAATTGGGTTCAGATCCGGTGATTGGGGTGAATATTTAAGATGCTTACAGTGGTAAATAAGCCATTCTTGCACGAGATAAGATGAGTGCTTTGGGTCAGTTTCTTGTTGAAACAAGAACCTTTTAGCATCCAGTCCAAGTTTAACGCTCCTTTTTTTTTGTTGTTTTAATTGGCGCGTACACTCTTTTTGGATGTTTGGCCGAGCTCCTCCTCCTATTTGTGGTGTGCGTCTTGATGTTGTTCCACAAATGGAGGGACCTACAGTTTTAAGCCGACTATGAACGGCAGATATTTTTATGAGGAGCTTTTTCATGGCAGGGACCATACTATCATGCATATTATTCTTCAAAATGTTTAAATACAGATGTTTGTCCATTTTATCATCAATGAAAACCATTTTTACTACTCCAGATGCAACTGTGCACCCCCAAACCATTGCATTTCCTCCTGGATGCTTAACGATAAGAACACGATTCGGCTATCGCGTTGCGCTTGCTACTGGTTTTGCGTCAATCAAGGTATTTTGTTTTTGTAGGTGCAATATTCGGAATATCGACTGGTGGAAGACAAAAGTACACGGAAGCAAGAAGGGAGCGCTGTGCTCGCGCATATATGCATGTATGTTTGGACGTGCATGGATGTAGTTACATATGAATACAATTATTTTGTAGGAAGTTTAGAAGGCAAGTAGGTATATGTGTATGTAAGCATGCTAGGACTTAAGGGGTAACACCACTGTACACGCGTAAAATAAACACGATTTTTAAAGAATTTGTTTTTTTTTTTTTTTTTTTTTTTTTTTGTCGGGACAACTAGCAAGTGCAGCACTCAGACATTAATTGAGTCCATTGTACTACACTTGGATTCCCTTTTAATTTTCTTTAAATCTACCCGATCTCCGAAGAAATCTGAGTAGATCTTGTGGTGCCAAGGAGCCAAGATGGTCGCTTCTTAACACATCAGTGCCAAAGACCTCAAACCTGATTGGGGATGTTATCGAATGGGATGTTATTACTTATATACTAAAATACAAAACTACAAAGTTTGATCGAAAAATTTTACAAAATGGCGGCATTGGAGAAATTTTTGTCATGTGGTTTCTCTTGAAGGAGCTCCGCGGCACGCAGCACAGAGGGTGCAAATTTTAATCTGGAACAAAGAAACATTTTTTTTCTTAATCTAGATAAGAATAGCTAGAGAAACACGTAGGGGATTTAAAAAATATTTATTTTTGTGGAATTAGCAAGCATTTGAAGGAACAAACTCTATTTTGGACTAAAAAAACGGGACTTAAATAATTATAACAATCGTTTAAATTTATCTATCGAAAATCCCCTACGCTCTTCTCTTAAGAAGGTTATTATACAGACGTAGTGAAAAACCTGATTAAAAATATTTAAAATTGTTTGAGTTATGCTGCGTGCCAATTTCAGAAAACGTGTTTTGAGAAAAACGCGTTTAAAGTTTGGAAATTTGGAGAAGTCGTTAGGTAGCCGTCACTAACGCTTGGTTAAAAGCTTAAAATATTTATGAAATAGACTTCGGTAACGTATAAAACTTTTTGTTCTGTATTTTAAAAGGTTCAAAGAATTTTTTAAGCTTATAAAAAAAAATCAATTTTTTGAAATTTCTACAGTGGTGTTACCCCTTAAAGTGGATATACATATACTCATACACACCTACATAGGCTTAAGAGCAGAATTGTTTTTGCACTTGTTAGGAAGAAACTCGTTCACTAGTGCGTATGTGTATCTGATTTCTTGTAGGAATGTGATGTGCTGTGACATGTGAATAAATAAGTCAAGGTTATGTGGGCATACATGCATATGTACATATGAAAGGAAGACGATGTTCTTGAGCTTGTGCATTATTGCTTCTCATATGCAAATGTACATACATACATATGTAATTTGCCGTCGAAAACATAAACTATAAATTGAAATACGACATAAAATAAGTATTGATTTATCTTAAACCATTATTTTATTTTTGTAAATGGGCAGATGAAGCAAGCTTCGACAGCAGAGATTTGTTGGTTGGTCGTGGCTCGGAAAGGTATTGTAAAAGAGGAAGAGCATTTGGTTATGGTTTTGGGATAACTGATTCTACATTTTGCGTTTGCTTACGCTTTGTACCGGTGGATATAAGGTTGTGAAGTGGTTTGTCTTGGGTAGTCAAAAGTAATATGGAAAAGTTTGTGGGGATGAGGTCTGTTCTAGCTTCTAGAGATTTGAAGTTTGCCTTGTACATCATTATTGCGAATACGAGTAGAGCATTAATAACAGAAATGAAGGAGCTTATATTGCAGTTGAACTTGTTGTCTATCAAAGAGTCTCCATAGCTGTCTAAATACGCTAGCCTATCAAAAACTGTTCTCCCTATTTTAAATCCCATTTCATTCCTATTTAGTATTTTGTTTGAATTAGCAAACCAACATAACCTATCGTTTTATCTGTGATCTGGGTTGGTAATATTTATGCTAATTTTGTCTGCCTTACGCCGTAACCGAATGGGTTGGTGCGTGACTACCATTCGGAATTCAGAGAGAACTTAGGTTCGAATCTCGAAGGACCAAATGAATGAGCGGTCGCCCCTCGGCCCGTATAGAAATCCACTAATAACCAATTGGTAGAGGTTCAGAAACATAGTTAATAAAAGAATAGGAAAGACTCCCATCCACCAAATCACTCTCACCGAAAACCTTGAGAGTAGGGTCACAACACTGGAGAAGACATTTAGTAGGGCCTACAAAACCTTCTGCCCCATAAAATTTAGCAAAAAAACTCACCCTCCTTGGTAGAGCAGTGAGCTCTTAAAAGTAAGGAAAACATCTAGATCAACGTTTAACAGGAAATTGGTAATTGTACAGAGAGAGTCGGAGAGAGTACAAGAAGGCAATTAGGGCAGCCAAGAAAGAGAGGTGAAGGGAATTTTGTTCGTCAATCGAATCCACCAGGGATTCTGTTAGGCTCAGCCATGTTCTATCCAAAGATCATTCAATGACTTCTTGGTTCAAGAAGTCTGATGGTACTTGGTCTGCCACGACAGAAGAATTGTTAGAACTTCTGCTGAACCCGCATTTTCCGGAAAGCAGCGTCCACGATAGTGGGAAGAGAAATATCAGGCGGAGCCAATAACATATAATTCACAGCATCTTGCAAAAGAAATAATTACAAAGGAGAAAATGGCAAGGGCAATTAAATCTTGTTCACCTTTTAAATCTGCGGGGCCAGATGGGATCATTCCAAAGATGTTACAGGGAATCTCAGACTGCCCTACCATGGCTAGAGGAAATGTTTAAAGGTTGTTTAAATTTAGGTCATACTCCAGATAGTTCGAAACTAGTCAAGGTCGTCTTCATTCCAAAAATAGGTAGGAGGGGGCATGAATCAGCGAAGGACTATAGGCCAATCAGTCTTTCTGTTTCCTGTTAAAAACCTTTGAATGACTTTTGGATATATATCTCACAAGATCTTTGGAGAGCTTTGGTATATTAAATGCACAACACGCATACCTTAAAGGCAAATCTACAGAGACAGCGCTTCACGAAATAATCCGAACAATAGAGGGTTCTCTAGCGAACAAACATTATACCATGGCGGCATTCTGGGATATAGAAGGCGCCTTTAACAATGTTAGTACAGATGCTATCTAACGGGCGTTGATAGACTTAAGGGTGGACAATTGCATCAGTAATTGGGTCATCTCTATGCTAGAAACGAGGATCATCAAAGTTAATACGGGTAATACAGGGTGGCTGATGAATTTTGCTACATTAAGAAACTCAAATAACTTTTTTTTAGTGTATGGAATTCATTTATTTTTTTTTTTTTCAAGTTGAAGGTCATTAAATTTTATTAAATGTAGCTTAACTAGTTTTAAAAATAATTGAATTTAAATGCCCCCCATGCTCGTTGACACAAGTGCGGCATCTTAGTAAAAAGTTGTTCATTGCTGCTTTGAGAGTTGCGACAGGAATAGCCGCAATTGTTGCCCGAATGGATTGTTTTAGTTCATCCAAATTTGTTGGCTTTGTTTTATAAACTTCTTGTTTACATAAACCCCACAAGAAAAAGTCAGGTGCAGTAAGGTCAGGCGACCTGGGGGGCCAACGAAATTCGGAGTTTCTTGAAATCAGTTTATTGGGAAATTTTCGTCGCAACTCTGTCATAACAGTCTGGGCTATGTGAGACGTTGCCCCATCTTGTTGAAACCACACAGAGTTGAAAGGAATTCTCTTTCGGCGTAGTTTTGGATAGAAAAATTCTTTCAGCATTTTCAAATAACGGTCTCCAGTAACCGTAACGGTGTGACCATTTTCTTCAAAAAAATAAGGCCCGACAATACAGCGTGAAGAAACCGCACACCACACTGTCACGCGAAGAGGATGCAATTCCGTCTCGTGGAGTATCTGTGGGTTAGAAGTACTCCATATTCGACAATTTTGTTTGTTCACATTGCCGTTTAAATCGAAATGGGCCTCATCAGACATGAAAAGGCAGTTTAACATGTTTTGGTCTTCTTCCACCATTTGCAGGATCTTCTGGCAAAATTCCAAGCGAATCGGAAAGTCTGCTTCATTCAGTTTGTTAACCATTTGAATTTTGTAGGGAAATAAGTCTAAGTCTTTGTGCATTATTGTTTGCAAAGACTGTCGGCTGACACCAAGTTGAGCAGATAAGCTTCTTGTTGAAACCCTTGGATTGCTTTGTATAGCTGCAGCTACAGCAGCGATCGTTTCCTCCGTCCGAACCGGTGGGTTTCGATGATAAGGCCTTCTTGCGACTGTTCCTTGCTCAGCAAAATTATTCACCAGTCTCATTATGGTCCATCTGCTCGGGGGATCGCCGCCAAACATCCGCCTGTACTCTCTCTGTACCAAAACTACGGACTCCAGTGCGTGATAGCGGCGGACTATCCAAATTCTTGTTTGCGTGTCCCAGTTATCCATTTTAATAAATTTTAAAGATCAATCTGCAAATTAAAACAAAAATGGAACAGATAACTTAAAAAGAAAAAAAGTTATTCAATTTTTTTTGGTAGCGGCTTTCATCAGCCACCCTGTATCAGCATAACCAAGAAGGTCCACAGAGGCACTCCACAAGAGGGAGTATTATCTCCACTTATGCGTTATTAGCAACATCTTAACAAAACTTAATAGAGGTGGGGTAAAAGCGGTGGCGTACGCTGATGATGTAGTGCTAATGTCGTCAGGACTGTGCCCAGTGGGATCATCCGAAGGACGTTAGGACGTTGGTCTAAACCCGCGTAAAACAGAAATTATTCTTTTTACCACCAGATACAAGGTAACAACTTTTACCCTACCAAATATCAACGGAAAAACTCTTTCACGTATGCTTGGAGGAAGAAGGGCTCTTCAACCTAAGCATACATTATGGCTGTATAAGGCGGTTACACGACCTATTTTATGTTGTTGTTGTTGTAGCAGCATAAACTTTCCCCATACTTACATACGGGGAATGCTGCTGGAGTAAAAGTCCTTGGCCGGATATAAATCGGGGTCATTTCGGTTACATAGAACCGACTGTCGTGGAAACCTATTTTATCGTATGGTTCGGTAGTTTGGTGGAAAGCTCTAGGGAGAGAGTATAATACCAAATTACTCGGCAGAATACAAAGATCAACCTGTGCAATAACGGTCGGTGCAATCAGATCACGCCCTAGAGAGGCTCTCAATGCACTGACACACGTTATTCCAATAGACCTACATATTAAGACGACAGCAACCATGAGTGCATTTAGGTTAAATGAAGCGGGTCGCTGGAAAGAAAAATCTTATGATCATGCCAGTCTATTATTGCGACAAACTCACTTAACCTCGGTGAGGACTGACTACATCATCCCGACGGTAACGTTCAATAGGAATTTTGCCACTCTCTTCCCATCTAAGGAAGAATGGAATAAGGGATTCTCTCTAAACAACTTCGCCACTACAGTCTATACAGATGGCAGTAAATTGGACTGTGGTGTTGGAGCTGGTGTATATTCTCACAGACTTAAAATTGAGAAATATGTGCGTCTGCCAGTGTCTTCCAGGCGGAGGTACTTGCAATTGGGGAAGCTTGTAGGCTACTAATCGCAGATTTCTTTTTAAAGGGCAATATCGCTATTCTTTCGGATAGCCAAGCTGCAATCCAGGCACTGGGTTCGGCTACAATAACCTCTAAAGTGGTGGAATAAAGTAGGAATAGCCTCACCACCTTGAGTGAAAACCATAAAGTTACCTTAATCTGGGTCCCGGGACATTGGAACATTGGAGGTAACGAAAAAGCAGATGAACTGGCAAGAGGGCGATCTGCCATGAATAATGCTCTTACAGAATCGGTATTCACACCATTAGGTGCAGTCAAGAATATAATTTCCCAAAAATACCTCCGAATCGCGGATTGTAGATGGAAAGACTAGACGAAATGCAAAATTAGTAAAACGTTATGGCCTACCTACAACCTCAAGCAATCGTCGACATTAATAAGCATGAAACGACGGGACGCCTGGAGCTTAACGGCAGCCATAACTGGCGTTTGGTCTATCGGAGAACAAGCAGCCAAAATGTGCATCCCTCACAATACATACTGACACAGTTGTAAACAACAGGAGAAAAAGGAAACAATCTTCCATTTTCTCTGTGAATGCTCTGCCTTATGGAAGAACAGAATGTTAATCCTAGGCCAACCGCTGTTTGAGAGTCTCGAGAGTGTCTGGCTTAGGCGTCAACAACCTAATAAGGTTCTTAAGCAACATAGACTGGATATTTTTTTTTTGTCGGGACAACTAGCAAGTGCAGCACTCAGACATTAATTGAGTACATTGTACTACACTAGGATTCCCTTTTAATTTTCTTTAAATCTACCCGATCTCCGAAGAAATCTGAGTAGATCTTGTGGTGCCAAGGAGCCAAGATGGTCGCTTCTTAACACATCAGTGCCAAAGACCTCAAACCTGATTCGAGCGAAGGCGGGGCAGACACACAGGAAGTGGTCCGCCGTCTCATCCTCCTCTTCACAAGCTGGGCAGAGTACACTGTCTGAGATGCCCAACCTTTCCATGTGCTTTGCCCACAGAAAGTGGCCCGTCATCAGTCCAACCCGTCATCAGTCCAAGCACTCCCCTCTGCTTAATGACAGAAGGGTTTGCGACAGTCGATCGGACATGTTAGGTAACATCAGTTTTGTCCATCTGCAACCTCTCTCAGCCTGCCAAGCTTGCTTGTGGGTGGTAGTTACCCATTTGCTAACCGTGGTCGTGATGGCCGCAGAAGGGAGTGGCAAAGCGGGCTCTGGCCCAAAGAAGTTGCCCTCAGAGCCCATCTTAGCTAAGGAGTCAGAGGTCTCGTTACCCGCGATACCCACGTGTCCCGGGACCCATGTTAGCATCAGGCTATTATGTCTACCGACATAGTTCAGCCCGGATTTACAGGACTTCACTTCCCATGATGTGGTTGGAGGGCTGTATAAGGCCATAAGCGCAGCTTGGCTGTCGCTGCAGACACATATACATAGATCTGCCTCTCCATCGTTTTCCCACAACAAAGTTCATCGCTTCTTGAACTGCATACACCTCCGCTTGAAACACAGATGAATGCATTCCAAGAGCAAAGTGCAGTTTTGTCCCGCTGGATTCCACGTAGACCCCAGAGCCGGAGCCATGCTCGGTCCTGGAGCCATCTGTAAAAATGCGAAAACAGTATTTGCCGGGCTCATTTTCTGAGTCTCCCCACAACTGAGCCTCTGGTAGCACTACACTGTATCTCTTTTCAAGTACAACTCCTGATGGCATGGAGTCAAGGGGCATGGAGAGAATCGTTGGATCGATGTCCATGCCTTCCCTGTGTTCCAATGCCGGACAAGGGCCATACCAGTTCCCACTGTGTTTCAGTCTGCAGATGGCCTTCAAGGCCTCTCATTGGATGAAAGCATCAAGTGGTGGTAAACCACTCAGACCATCTAGTGCCGGGCCTAAAGTAGTCGGAAAAGCTCCGGTACCACAGATGGCCACAGTGCGTTGTAGTCTCGATAAGGTCCTCCTGACTCCCACTAGAGAGAGTCTACTCATCCAGACCACTGATGCATAGGTGATAATAGGTCTTATCATAGCCGTGTAGATCTATAGGACCTTGCTAGGAGAGAGACCCCACGTTTTCCCAAAGACACCTTTGCACTGCCAGAAAGCTTTCAGTGCTTTGGATGTCTTTGTTTCAACGTGTGATTTCCATAGGGGCTTACTATCGAGGATTACTCCAAGATATTTAATTTCCTTGGATAGCTGGATTGTGACTCCTTTTAGCTTTGGCAGAACGAGTCCATCAAGCTTCCTCTTTCTGGTAAAGAGGACAATACCAGTCTTGGCGGGATTTGCCGATAGCCCATTCGCACCAAGTGTCATTCCGATCCAGAGTTTTCTGCACTTTCCTGCAGATGTTCATAAGCGAAGGGCCTGTTACCAAACAAGCAACATCGTCCGCATATGCTTGTGCGTAGACTCCCGAATCGTTTAAGGTGGTGAGTAGAGGATCGATTACCATGCACCAGACTTTCAAAAGTGGCATTATCAAACGCCCCCTCTATGTCTAAAAAGATGCCCATAGCGTAGTCCCTCCTGTCGATGGCCAGCTCTACCCTAGCAACAAGGTTTTGCAGTGCCGACTCGCAGGATTTTGCACTCTGATAGGCATGCTGAAATAGAGACAGAGGGTGAGCCTTCAGCGACTTCTGACGTATGCGCAGTTCCACCAGTCGTTCGAGACTTTTCAGCATGAAAGAGGTCATGCTGATGGGTCTAAAGCTTTTGGGGCTGGTGTAGTCGTCTTTTCCAACCTTTGGGATGAAAGCGACCCTCACTATCCTCCAAGAGCGTGGTATGTAAGCCAGTGCCAGGCATGCCGAGAAGATCTTCTTCAGGGCTGCTGTCACGAACTCTGCACCTTCCTTCAGCATGGCAGGATATACGCCATCTGGCCCGGGCGACTTGTAGCCGCCAAAAGATTTGATGGCAAATCGAATGGCGGCCTCATTCACCACAGATCTGGCAACGAACCAGTCATGCCGAGAAGGTGCAACAGGTCTGACAACTGCCTCTATCAATAAGGGCTGTTGCCGGCTGATGCTTATCTGATTACCAGGAAAGTGAGATTCCATCAGCAAGCTGAGTGTCTCACTTCTCCGCTCCGTGAAGGAGCCATCAGATTTCCTAAGTGACCCCAGCTTTGCAGTTGGGTCCCTTTTCAGGATCCTAACCAATTTCGCCGTGTCACTCAGAGATTCAATACCGCTGCAGAATTCCCTAAATGAGGCTCTTTTCGATTCCTGAATAAGCCTCTTGTAGTTCTTCTGAACATCAAGGTATCGCTCCCAGTCCTCTGCAAGGTTAGTCTTGAGGGCCCGGTTTAGAAGTTTTCTCGACTCACGCCTCAACGTCTGGAGCTCTCGATTCCACCAAGGAACGGGAGTCCGGCTAGGGAGAGGTCGAATTGGACAGGCTGACTCAAAACATTCGGTAAGGGCAGCGTTGAGCTTCTCAACAGCCGCCGCAATGGCCTGTTCTTTTCGAAGTCTTGGTGGCGCAACGTCAAGGTCCCGCAACGCCTCTCTAAACTTCTGCCAGTCTGTTTTTCTTGGGTTTCTAGAGGGCAGTGGCATTTGTGCCTCCTCGCCACACTGAAACTCAATGTACCTGCGGTCCGAGCACGAATCTTCGGCAAGGACTCTCCAGTTCTTGATTGACCACCCAAGTTTTGAGTTTGATAGGATTAGATCAATCACCTCCTGCCTTCTAGCTGCATAGACTGGATACAGTCATGCTGTTAATAACCGTTAAACAAGTTGGTAACGAGGATGTGGCAATAAAATGGTGCGGAAGAGCTAGTTGATTTCTGGAAGAATCACCACTTTAGCCAACCAACAAACCCACCCCTCGGCGGGCAAACCTCCGAGTGTATTTCTGCCATGAAAAAGCTCCTCAAAAAAAATATCTGCCGTTCGGAGTCGGCTTGCAACTGTAGGTCCCTCCATTTGTGGAACAACATCAAGACGCACACCACAAATAGGAGGAGGAGCTCGGCCAAACACCCCAAAAGGGCGTACGCGCTAATCATATATATATATTACATATTATATATATATATATTTGGATTTATTGTGATTTATTGTTAAGAAAATTAAATTTACAACTTTAAATTAGTTACCGACACGAGCCCGATCCAAAAAGAGAAGAACATTGAAATTGAAAATGAAATGACAGCTCATGTCAGTAGCACGGTGTTGCCATAGCAAAATTAATATAAATTCAACATATGAAATCTTAAGGCTAGTGTAGAATGCAACTAGTTTGTGCATACGCCACATATATATATATATATATATATATATATATATATATACATATATGATAAGTCCTTAGGATAGGGGTTATTGTGCTCAGTTTGTACAATTGTGGTAATTGGTTGTCCAAAATTTTTTAATGCAAGGAAGAAATTCGAGTTTTCGTATAAGTTGAGAGGTGTTGGGTCATACTGTATATGATTCAATCAAAGCTTGGTGATGAACTCTACAGTTTTTTTAAAGCAATCGATAGCTCAATTTATGATATCGGGTTTTCAATAACTTTGGCTTTCACATCGGTATGGTACTCCAGTAAGTTAGAAAGTTAAGAAGCCTAGAATCAGGGGATTCTTCTGACCAAGGCATGCCGAGATTTTGAATTCAAATATATAATATTTCACCACATTTTTCTAAGGGGAGAATGGGGATTTATAAGTGAATTAAATGCGGATATTGAGACCTTATATGAGTGTTGAAGTGGGTAGCGGAGTAATCGTTGAGAAGAATGTAATGACAGCTATCTAAAAATTTCGCTAAATGTGTGCTAAAAATAGCTGAGTTTTTTAACATGGGTGTTATGAATAATATAAAATGAGTAAATGGAAAATTTAATTTTTGTAATGAATTGTTGCTAATGTTGTTTCAAATCGTGTGTATATGATTATGTATAAGCAATTCAAAATTTATAGAAATAGTGATATTTTTTGTTGTATGAAGGTGGGTTTCCTGTAGAGTTGTTATGTGTGGACACTGTTGTTTAAATAATATCAAATTATCGTTGTAATAATTCACGTAACCTTTAATATTTCACTGAATTATTTTAAGGCATTTAAAGGAAAGAATAGAAGGGTATATTTTAAAGAATAGGCATAAATGCTAGGGTACAAACTAGCATACAGTTGCGGACAAAACTCTACGTATGATCCCTTTTTTCTTAATTTCTACCGATCTAAATCATAAAAAAGGAATGTAATGATGCAGTTTAGTTTTAAGTCCAATTATATAACAAATGTAAAAAAATTATTTTCAGGATTTACTTTAAAAGTTATTCACGAAAAACAAAAAAATTCAATGACATAAGTGTACATACGTTATATTAAGACACTTATTTTCCTATTTTTTTCTGCGAATACTTAACTATAAAGTACCGCTTGTTTTATGTTGTGGTTTGTGTTGCATTTTTCTTAAAGGTTATGGCATTTTGTCTTTTGAAAAAGTGAACGATCGGAATAATGTCGCTCCGCATAGAAATCTCTACTCATTTGAGAAAATTAGTTGTTGAGTACAGAAGTAATAAGAAATCCTTTGGTGAAATAGCTGATTTATTGCATTTAAGCAAGTCTACGGTACAAACTACTTGTAAAAATTTCGAAACATCCAATTCTCTGGAGAGTAAGCCCGTAGTGGCCGGCCCAAGAAGCTTAACCGGAGAGATGTATTCTTTATTCGTAAGGGAGTGAATCAGAATCCGAAAATACATGCTACTGATTTGGTCAAGGATGTAGCCGAGAGATATCAAATGTTGTTCACCCACGTACAATAACCAGGAACCTTAATAATGAAGGTTACAACTGCAGAACTGCCCGCAAGAAGCCCCTTATAAGCGAGGAAAACCGATAGCTTCGTCTGGAGTTTGCAAAAAAGCACCTTAATAAGGGGATAGAATTTTGGAAACTAGTTTTATTCACTGATGAGTCCAAATACAACATATTTGGATACGACGGCAAAGCCAAAGTTTGGAGAAAACCAAACACTGCCATTGATCCTAGAAATCTGATTCCGACTGTAAAGCATGGTGGTGGCAGTATCATGGTTTGGAGAGCAGTTGCAGCCACAGGAGTTGGAAACCTCGTTTTCATTGAAGGAAATATGGATCGCTTCCAATACAAGACCATTTTGGAACTAAACCTTATGCCATCCGTAGACAAACTAGGCCTAGGCTCAATTTCAGCCGCAGTCGTAGAGGTAGCTGTCACACTCTATTTTTTAGAACTCCATGCTATCGGTTCACCATTTAGGAACCTGAAGCACTGCGATGAGTGTACACATCACCACCCCAGTCAGAATCACAAAAGAAGCTTAATACTTCATTATGAGTACCAGATTTAAAAATTATACCACGCTTTTATGAACCTTTCGAATACTTCAAAATTCGTTTAATTCCGTTCCAGTGATGTTAGTAGGACGTTCCATAAATCTGCTTAGCACACCAACTGAATATGCAATGTCAGGTCGCGTCATAATCATTAAGTACATGAGCGAACCATATGCCTCTCGAAACGGGAATTTCTTCATGTGTTGTTGTTCGCTCTCTGCTTTTGAAAATTTAATACTTTGCTCAGCAGGTGTAGAAACAGGAATACAATCAAGATGATGAAATTGTTCAATATTCTTTTTGTGTATGCGCTCTGAAAAATTTTAAGCTTACGTTTTTCCCAAATCCTTAAGATTTGGAAGCCCAAAAAAATTCCGCTTCTTTAAACACAGTTTCAAAATCCACATTTAGATCTGCGAAAAGCGTTTTAATAAATGGTTTATTATTTCCACAAAGTGGTTTACTTGTTCTTCCACATAAAGTGCTAGAAATAAAGGAATTGAGTTTTTATTGCAAATGAACACGCATGGATCTGCAGTAGATTGATAAAATCTTTAAATGATTTCGCAAAAATTCAACAATTCGTTTGTTCCATTGCCTTGATGCTTGTTTAAGACCATATAAACCCTTTTTATGTAAACATACTCTGACATCCTCCTCAAATCCGTACGACTGTACCATGAAAATTTTTTCTTCTACAACGCCATTTAAAAATGCAGTCATTGATTCGTATCGTACAACAGGTGAAAAATCATGAGTATAATCCACACCACGTTTTTGTGCACAACCTCTTACAACGAGTCTGGCCTTGAAGCGATTTATATCTCCATGGGCTTTAAATTTCATATTGAACACCCGCCGATTTGAAATTAGGTGCATATCAGGCGTGCGAGAAACTATAGCCCAAGTATTTATTTTTTACAAAGCTTTTATCTCCTCCTGAAAAGCAGCAAGCCACATGTTTGCGTCTTCACAATTCAAAGCTTCTTCCAAATCTGTTGGCTCAATTTCAGCTATACAAACTTCTCCCACAGTTTCCTTTTCATTGCGAATTTCGTTGTCTTCTTTGTTGTGTTTTCGTGTAAAGTATGGACAGAGAACGTTAATGTATAGAGAAGTCTCAATGACATTAACGCATGGAATTTTGAGGGGTACTCGTATTGCGCGCGGAGTTTACCACAGACATATTTTCCACCAAAAGTTAACAGAAATATACTCAACTGGTCAAATTAAACAGCAGTTGAGTAAAATTCGTTTGTATGAAAGAAGAAAGAAAGTTAACGCTGTAGGCTAGCTACAGGCACTTTGGCATATCTAAGGAGGCATCTTCTGCAAAACTTTGTTGAGTTCCTTCAATCAAATCAAAATCCTCTATAGAAAGCGCTTCATTACCAGGCACACTGGAAGATTGTATATGCAAATATAAATTGGTGAGTTTATACATATGCGGCCGCGTGCACTTGCCACAGAAAAACTATTACGCTTCGCAAAAAATGTCCAAGGTATCCAGCGCGCACTCATAGGCACAGCATTGTGCTGTTGTTATAAACAGCGCTAAACAATTCACACACATATATGTATTATATTGTCTATCTGTTTCCCTTCAACCAAATCGAAATCCTTCATAGAGAACTCATTCATTACCAGGCACACAGGAAGATGGCATATGCAAATTTAAATATGTGAATTTATATACATATAGCGGACCCTCTGCCTGCTTCGCTAGGCATATCAAAATTAAGAATGAATAATGAACACTCGATTTAAATTCACTCTATGTGTATTTTTATTCTTTTTTTACAATATAAAATTAATGTTAATTTTTAACTTAAACTAACGCAAAGCCTTTTCGTAAACTACATTTTTTGTTTTGCCCTGAGGTGTGGTATAAATAAACAGAACTGATGGTTTTCCTACACGTGAACATGATACATATAATTGTCCGTGGGAGAAGCATGGATATTCTAAGTCAATTCCGCATAATTCTAGCGATTGTCCTTGTGCTTTGTTTATTGTGTTTGTCTGGGATGCTTTATATAGTAAATATTACAATCATTCTATTGGCAACTACCTATGTACAGAAGGTTACGAAAGTGAAGCAAAATACATCCCACGCTTTTAACTCTAATTTAAATTATTCTATTTGTATCTTAATTTTTGTTATAATTCTGTTCTGAGGTAGTTGACTATGACTGATCGTTCGATTTGCTATTACTTCATTATAGGTCTCTTTGTCATTAAAATTTATTTTATACTTTTTAGTTCGATTGGCAATAAAAGCGTGTTTTTTAGTTTTTTTAAGCTATTTTTTATTTTCTACTTTTTAGTTCGATTAGCAAAAAAGCGTGTTTTTTAGTTTTTTTTTTAAACTATTTTTTATTGTGAATGAAAATTATTGTTATCATTGCAGGCAGTGAATTAATGATTCGACATATTCGTGTTATATTTAATTCCTCTCTTATCGACTGTGCGTCTAAAGCTATGCAGTTATCGGCCGTGATAAAGAAGTAATCGGGATGAAGAACTTATTTCGCGGAGGGAGCCTGAGAAGCGGCTACCCCGCTCCATTGGCCAGTTTTTTTCGATTTTCGAGGTGTAGTGCACTATGAATTCCTTCCACCTGGCCAAACTGTTAATAAGGAATATTATTTGAGCGTTATGCGTCGTTTACGTGAAGCAATTCATCTAAAAAGACCAGAATTATGGGCCAACATCTCTTGGTTTTTGCATCACGATAATGCACCGTCTCACACTGCACTCGTTCATCGTGACCATTTCGCCAAAAATTCCACGCATATCGTTCCGCAACCACCGTATTCGCCTGATTTGGCTCCGTGTGACTTCTGGCTATTCCCAAAACTCAAGAGACCACTCTGGGGAAAGCGTTTCGAGTTGATTGAGGAGATGAAAGCTGAATCGAAGAAGGTGCTGATGGCTATACCGGAAATGGACTATTTGGCATGTTTCGGGGACTGGAAAAATCGTTGGCATAAGTGTATTTCATCCAGAGGGGATTGTTTTGAAGGGGATGAAATTGATTTACAAGAATAAATAAAGATTTTTCATTTTACAACCAAATTCACCTTACTTTTTGCCCACAGGTAAAAAAAGAAAATATTAATCCTAGCAGTCGTAATAAGGATAATGGAAAACTTTTATCAAATTATTGCATTGTCATCGGTCCTTGATAGGTGTGCAAAATTCCAAGTCGATCAGATTTTTAGAAGCCAGTGAAAATTAAGCTCAAAGATTCCGTTACAAACATACATACATACATACATACATACAACCCGACCTAATAAAAGTGTGTTAAAAAAAGCAATGTGCTTTGATGCCGTGTCACGCATGCATAAAAGGGAAACAAAAGAGAGGACAACTATTGCGTTACGAATAATACAGTCCCATACGTCACTCGACATGGAAGCAATGTTATTCATGTCTGTGTATATTCTATTCATTCGCGTGTATGTATTTTCATTCCGTATAATGTCCGTATAAGGGAAACACGCAAATATTGCATTTTTCACACCTACACAACGCACGCATACTTTTACCGATTTCTTTAAAACTTCACATAAACCATCTATGGACCAATACCAATGATCTGTGAAAGTTTGATTGAAATCGGTGAATGCGTTTAGGCGTGAATCGGCGACTAACGAACACAAAAAAACGTCTCCATTTTTATATATGAGATTTTATATATGAGATACGCATATATATATGCTGTGTGTATGTATGTGTACTTACCACAGCAAAAGATATTACGGTAAAACTTCTCAAGAAATCCCGCGCACATTCATAGGCACAGCATTTTATGCACAGTAACCTTCAAATGTGTACAGTAACCTTCAAATACTCTGATTTCAGAGTAAGTTTCTAACTTTGCAAATATATGCATATATTTTTTTACACTTTTTATCAATTGAAGAACCACATACATATAGTAATATACTAATTAACTATTTACATACCTACTATCAGAGAACATTAAATAATGGTTTCGAAATTTTCTCCTAGTATTGAAATGTCCGACACAGAACTTTTTTATAAGCTACTTATGTTGTTTTCTGCAAGTTGCTGTATGCTCATGCGCGCACATTACGCACAGCAGCTGCGGTTGTCGAGCATTTAGAAAGGCATATTTACATACATATATTGATGCATACATATGTACGGAGCCGCGGGCACTCGATTTGACAAAAATTCAAGATTTACCAAATATTAGCAAATAATTTAACGCGAAATATTCCAGTATTGACTATTTTCGAATGGTCTAGAGAATTGGCATGTGGCGGCTCGTTTTATGAATGAAAGTACTTTGCTCGTAGAAATATGAGCTCGAATTTATCAATGAATTTTTTGATGATGAGTTTTTGTTGAAACTGTTCAGCGCCGCCGCGACTATTTTAGGCTGTTCAGCACAATGACAACTAGAATGATGGCCGCTACGCCTGCACCTATGAATGCATTTTGTTCTTGTAGTCGCTAGGCATACAATTTTAGCTTTGAACGACATACGCATTTTGAGGAATAAAGTGAGTGTCCTGTGTGTGCAGTTGAATGTACATGCATATGTGTATATTAATAAGCATTGTTTTGCTGGAATCTCAGAACACAAATATATACATACGTACATAGCCTAGGACATCAAGTGTACATACGCACATACAAATATGTACATTCATATGCAAAGAGAATTGTTTTAGCATTTGTTAGGTAGGGATTTGATCATTAGGATATTTACTCCTAAATTATTGTATGAAATACGATAAGGCGATGCTCGTGAGGTAGGTAAAGGTTGCTTCAGTGCATACATATGCGTGCAACACTATATTTATTAAAGATGCAATTGAACTTAGTTGTCCCATAGATGCAAATATGTTTCATTGAAGTTTTCTTTTATTTATTTTAAATTTCAAAGTTTTATACTATCTAGAAAATGCATACATATGTATATTATTCCCGGTTGTAAAATGTAAATTGAAAAAATTTCGTTTGCCAAAGGAACAAATAAATGCATATTCAAATGTAAATATGATAAGGCGATGCGTCGTGAGATATGTTATGGTTGCTGCAGTGCGTATGCACACACATACATACATATGTAACACTATAAGAAGTGAAGATGCAATTGGACTTTTGCACAACCATAACTAACATAAACTATGTATATATTGATATACATACGTATATGTCAATGTACCAAAACACTTGTATGCTCTATGAATTATCGTCTAAAATAATGAATAAATTTTCGTTTTTCAAGAGAACAGAAAAATGCACAAGCAAATTCCTTGCAAAATGCCGTCGGCTATTCGTCAATTGGATTTCCTACAGAAGCCAAAAACTGTGCACAGCCAATATACTAAAGAGAGAATTCGCTGTAATCAGCTCTGTTAAAAGTTTCACCACACTCCGTCGGTGGTTAGACTTTATTGTTGACAATTCACACTATTCGTAGCTCGTGAGATTTCTCTATACATTAACGTTCTCTGGTATGGACTTCGAGGAATTGGAACTCTTTTTCTTCTTTTCTTTAGAGTCACATACACTACATTGTCAATTAAGGTTGAGACAGTGTTTACCAAGATTAGTTTAAGTAATTTTTTGCTTCCTTATTGTTGTTGGCGTTTATAGCTTTTGGAAATAATTTCCGTTACATTATATGTGTTAGCTATAATTATTGAGAATCTCTCTTCCGTATGGCTCGTAAATTCTGTACGCCTTATGCTGAAAACAGTGAACACCGCACGCAGTCCCTTACCGCAGTCCCTTACCGTGCACAAAAACTCACCACTGAGAACAACTGCGTTCTTTTAATTACATATTTACACAATACATCGGTTTGTGTGTGTATGTGTTTGGTTGTATCTACGTTGCCATTGATATTTTTGCTTACACACTTCTTCACACATCCGCGTTATCAGTTACAATTTTTCATTGTTTAATAAACCAAAGCCAAAAACCAACAAATGCAAATAGTTCATTTATCTATAATTAACATTATTCAACAGTATTTTTAAGCTATTTTAACAAAAATTATCATTTTTCTAAGTTTATTTTATAAATGATTTCTATATGTACTGCTTGGCAACACTGTGTGGTGAGAGAGCAATCAGCTTAAAGGGCATTACGGGATTTTTTTAAAAATCGTGAAATAAAATCTACTGTATTACGATACGGAAGGAAGGAACTTTTCACCTGAGTCGGGATTGCGTTTACGGTGTTCACTGTTTTCAGCATTACTTGCGTCGGTATTCTTTTGGAATATGTACGTACACTTCACTGTCAAAAGCACGCAGATGCTGATGGTGCCAAACCATTTTTCATATGGCGTCATTCCTCTAATGACTTCCGATGTCGTTTTGTTTTTTAAATATGCAGCAGTATTAGATACTTCTGCCCATAAATGTAAAGGCAAATTTTTCATGTGCAACATCACTTTAGCACATTCTACTATCGTTCTATTTTTCCTTTCTATAACACCATTTTGCGCAGGTGCTCTTGGAGTCGTTATCTCGTGCTTAATGCCCTTCTTCAGAAGAAATTTGTCTACGGACTCATTGCAGAGCTTTAGTCCACAATCAGATCGTAAACTTTTGACTTGATGCCCATCTGCTTCAACATCAGTGCCAAATTTAATCAATTTGTCCAATACATCTGTTTTATATTTAAAAAAATATATAAAACTATACCTCGAATAATCATTTTCAAAAGCATGAAATAATTAGCTCCGCAAACTGAAGGCGTGCTCATCTTATCACAAAAGTCAACATGAAATTCTTCACCAGCCTTAAATGAACGTTTCGCACTGGACTTAGGGAAACTGAAGCAATGCTCTTTTCCGTAAACACAACCTTCACAAAACGGATTTGATTCTCCTGTGTTGTCAATGTGAAGATCTTTTACAATTTCTTTAGCCGACATTTCTCTTAGAGCTTCGAAGTTTACATAGCCTAAACGCTCATGCCATACACGAAATGATGTTATTGCTACCCGTAATTCACTTTCTTGAGGCACCCTTATATGCATTTTATACAATCTGTCTTAGCGTTCTCCATTAGCTATGAACTTTTATGTCACCCACTCCCTTCACTTCCAACTTCCTGCCGTCACCAACTTTAATTAGGCATACACCTTCGGTAAACGCTGTAAAATTATGGAACAATTCACCTTGAAACGACAATTGGTCAGTAGCTCCCGAGTTGGCGTACCACTCAGCTCTGATTTTCCCTTCTGCATTCTTCGAATGTAAAACGAATAAATGTTTGGCTGCTCCGGCTAGCGTACTAGGACAAGCTTTTGCTGTAGTCTCCTTTTGAACTGACATATGTATAATGACTATCAGATCTCTCGTTAAAACCTCTTTGCTTGCTCGCCTGCTGCCGTATATAGCATTCTCTTGCCCAATGCCCTTGTTTTCCACAAAAGTTACACTTGCCCGGCCGTCTTTTTGCCTTGAAGTATATACGCAGTTTTTGCTTCTTTGCTTTCATCGTGCATTGATGAGAGACTCCTCATTTATCAGGTGACCTGTGAGGCTATCGAGATTTTGTTCAGCTCGCGGAACTGCATACCATGCTGTGCGTACGTGATCAAATTTCGGTAGTGAACGCCTTACTATTTTTGCTTTTATCATAGGCTCCTTTTGTCCAAGATCCATATCCTTCAACCTCTGTGCAAGCGAATTTACCTTGGCAATAAAGTTCGACAAATCCTCATCCATTTAGCAATTAATAAATGTTTCTAGTAACACCTGCGCGGACTGATCACTCTTTTCTGAGTGAACCACCTGAAGACGAGACCACATCTGTGCTGTCGTTGTGCAGTTTGTCATGTACTTTAATTGGTCCAATTCCAAACCTTTCATTATAAGCGCCTGCGCTTCAGCATCCTTCTCGTCCCACTCTTGTGCATTAATTTCTATTCTGGTGACTTTTCCAAAAACATAAACCTTTAATTTGTTTTCAGTCATGTATATTATGGTACACTCTTGATTCTGCCATTTTTGAACTTCTAGGAATCTATAGGCTATAGGCTTGGTATCACTGTCCATTCGAATTTACCAACAGTAGATTTTACTTGCTTTAGCGTGGTTCTGGGCCCATAACTTTTTAAAATAAATGTAGCAAATAAAAACACTTTCTTATGTTCGATGTAGTATTATGATTAGACATCGGATTCTTATGCAAGTGCATATTTTTGTTTAACATCACATGAAGTTCGCACCTAGGTAGAAACTCATCATAATAAAAATTGAATTAATAGGATCCTATTATGTTTTGCATATTTCCATATTTTTGCATGTTTTTGCATATTTGCATATTTTTGCATATTTTTGAATATTTTTGCATATTTACAAATGTTTACATGCATATGTATGTACATATGATTTCATAATTTTTTTTTTTCACTTTGGATTTCATTTCACAGCGCGTAGCTACTACCACTGCTCCTTTGTTATTCATTGCACCTGTAAATTTATCTTCTTAAAAGAGTTGAGAAACTTCCCTGCAAGAAACGAGTGATCGTTAGTCAATATTTGGCATCAACATATTAAGGGCAGTATGCAAATGGTGATGCAAAATGTTTGCACTGACAGTCATATGATATATCAAATGAGTTTCACTGTTCTTGTAGGGTTCTGGTTACTCTCTCCATGCCAGAGACCTGCATGGCTCACTGTTTTCTTGAGTTGTTCATACGCTAAATTTCTTGCTCACATTCAATTGAACCAAAATATTTTTGGTCAAGTGCAGTCAGCTCATGCAGGCGAACGCGTAGTTCAGCTCAGTCAACACGTATGATCTAATGTCTTCGGCTCAAATCTAATCATTGAACAAAAAGCAGCATTGAATGAAATTAGCATCGGCCTTTGCCTTCAAACGATCAAACTTGTTCAAAGAAATAATTGTCATTATTGTAAATAGCACATGTTCGAGCAAACGAGTGTTGGCGTACAATGTACGCTGTAAATTACGTTTCGTATTTGAAAGGGACTAGTTGGTTTCAGCAATGTTTCCTTATTTACATTATTTTCTTTCGTGTTTTATTATAAGTTTTAAGAAAAAAAAAACAAATATGAAAATATAGTGTTTTTGCTTTAAAATTTTGCTTTTACTTTGCTATCGTTAGTTACAAGTAAAAACTCATGCGGGATCATACGTGTTTAAACCGGCTCATTTGGCTCTATAGCCCTTTTATTCTTGCTCAAAAAAATGAATGCACAGCCGAACGAGCAAATACCCGAAACGGCTGCTATGAAGGCGATTGGTGATAACATCGGAGAGCTAAAACGCAGCACATGATTTGATTGAGCTGAAATGAACAATGACAATAACTTATTTGAACAAGTTCGATCGTTTGAACGCAAAGGCCTGTTTTTTTGTTCAAGCGAAGCGTATGAATGTTTTACACTGAGCCGGTGCAGTTCTCTGCTCCATGCTCATTGTGAGAAGGAACACAATAACAAATCGTCTTGCTTGTATTTTTGTATTTGTATTTTTATATCGTTTACTTTAAAAAAATATATTAGTTCTGTTAGTATAACTGTTACTTTAATTGCTGCTGAGCATAGTTTTTTGCTATACATTCGATATTTTTTATTAGTTAAGCAAATTTATATCGATATCGGTTGTGCACGCGCTAACAGTTTATAATAAAAAGAACCATGGCAAATATTAAAAAAAATCGTAACTTTAAAAAGTGGCTTAGTGAAATTAAAGACGGAAGTTTACAGATCGTTGCTAATTCAATCCAATGCAAATCGTGCAACAAATTCGTATGTAATTTTTATGAAGAATTACTTTACAAATTACATATGTATGTTATGCTTAATATGCATTGCAGATCGGATGTTCGAGAAAATCCCAGCTAATGCAGCATATACCAACAAAATTTCATAAGAAAGGCGAGCGCATTAACCAGCAAGATCATGCAGCATCACCTGATAACTTTAATTTCGACCTATGCCAAGCGATAGTTGATGTGAATATCCCTTGGCATGCATTGTCAAATACAACATTCAAAAGCTTCTTAGAAAATTGCACTAAACGTGTAATTCCAGATGAGTCTACAATTCGAAAAAATTTTCTTAATCAGGGCTATGAACAGACCATAGAAAATATCCGCCTAGACATTGGAGATGAAAACATTTGGATTGCAGTTGATGAGACCACCGATTCAACCGGGCGCTATGCTGCCAATTTCGTGGTAGGAAAACTTTGCGAAAATCAACCATCATCACCTCACTTACTTTGCTGTTCAGAACTAGTTCGCGTGGATAGTGAAACTATTGCCCGCTTTGTTAACTGTTCGGTTCTTAAATTATGGCCAAATGGGACTAATGCAGAAAAAGTTCTATTATTATTAACTGATGCGGCACCATACATGGTTAAAGCAGCAAAACAGTTAAAAGTGTTTTATGAAAACCTTAAGCATTTAACTTACCTAGCCCACGGACTTCACCGGGTGGCAGAAAAAATTCGTTTACTTTTTCCAAATGTCAACGACTTCATTTCCGCAATAAAAAAAGTTTTTTTGAAATCGCCTACTCGAATAGCTTTATATAAAGAAATTACCAATAACGCCCCGTTGCCACCAAATCCAGTTAATACCAGATGGGGTACTTGGATTAATGCAGCTCTATTTCATCCAGAAAACTTTAATAAAATTAAAGAGGTACCTCATATAAATAGCTCGGAATATACATATGTACATACATATTTCCATGATATTTCAATACTTAAGAATAATTATTTCAGGTTATTGAAGCTCTAACTTCTGATGCTGAGTGTGTTGATACTGTAAAGAATGCAATTAAAAATCAATCTTTGCTAACTTCTCTACTATTCATAAAAACACATTTTGCTAACTTGCCACTCTCTATAAAGAAATTAGAGGAACAACGAATGAAGCTGGCTGAGTCCATTGGTGTGGTAACGGAATTCGAAAAATCATTGGGAAACGTTCCTGGGGACCATGGTATTAATATTCGCGAAAAACTACAGATGACTATAGCTAAAAACCCAGTATTCTTTGAATTAAAGCAACTAGCATCAATTTTAGATAGTCCTTTGAGAGAACATACTGATGTATCAATCAACCATAAATATTCGATGAAATTTAATTATGCCCCAATTATTTAAAAATATAAAAATAGGACTATGAATAAGTTCGTGCGGTTTTTTTCGAAATTTGAAACTTTATTGACGTAAAATGGTTACAAATTTAATATTCAAAGTATTGTCCATCGCTTACTACTACTTTTTCCCATCTTTCTGGCAATTCACGGATTCCCTTTGTGAAAAATTCGGTCGGTTTTGCCGCAATCCACGAATCGATCCATTTTTTGACTTCATCGTAATTACGGAAGTGCTGGTCAGCCAGGCCATGTTGCATCGATCGGAAGAGATAGTAATCGGATGGCGCAAGGTCTGGACTATACGGCGGGTGGGGTAGGACATCCCATTTGAGCGTTTCTAAGTATGTTTTGACCACTTGTGCAACATGTGGCCGAGCATTGTCATGTTGCAAAATAACTTTGTCGTGTCTATCGGCGTATTGCGGCCGTTTTTCTCGCAGTGCTCGGCTCAAACGCATCAATTGTCGTCGGTAGACATCCCCCGTAATCGTTTCATTCGGTTTCAGTAGCTCATAATACACAACACCCAGCTGGTCCCACCAGATACACAGCATAACCTTCAGGCCATGAATATTCTGCGCCGACGTCGATGTTGAAGCATGGCCAGGGTATCCATACGTTGCCCGACGTTTTGGATTGTCGTAATGGACCCACTTTTCATCGCCAGTCACAATTCGATGCAAAAAACCCTTTCTTTTGTGCCGTTGAAGCAGTTGTTCGCATGCCATAAAACGGCATTCAACGTCTCTTGGCTTCAATTCATACGGCACCCAATGGCCTACCTTTCGGATCATTCCCATGGCTTTTAAACGTTTGGAAATGGTTGATTGATCAACTCCCAAAGTTTTTGCAACCTCTTCTTGCGTTTGAGCCGGATCTTGATCGAGCAATTCCTCCAATTCGGTATCCATGAACTTTGGCGGCGCACCCTCGCGTTCTTCGTCTTCCAAGCCAAAATCACCACTTTTAAAGCGTGCAAACCACTTCTGGCACGTTCGCTCAGCTAGAGCATGCTCACCATAAACTTCCACCAAGATACGATGACTTTCGGCTGCTTTTTTCTTCATATTAAAATAATGAAGAAGAATTCCCCGCAAAAACACATTATTTGGCACGAAATTCGACATTTTCAAGTGTGGTAAAAATATTGTTGTTTACGCTTCAAATAAAAAACTTATACTGACGTTTGTGCCTTACGACAGTAGCTCTCCAATGAATGTTTGGAAATGTGGATCGATGGAATAATAATCAAGTTACGCCATCTGTTGTAAAATCGCACGAACTTATTCATAGTCCTAAATGTGAAAATCTGTCCCTATATTCGCTTAAAACTCGCGAACGGGCTCACCTATCCAAACCAAATTTTTAGGCTTTGTTTGGACTATTCAGTAGATGGTTTGTGTTTTAAAATTTTAAGAATCGGATACCAGGGTCTCGAGAAATAGGCCAAGACGTGAACCCGGGTAACCCTAGGATGTGTTTGTACAATATGGGTAGCAAATGGAAGCTGTTGATAATTCTATAGTATAGAGTATTTTTGATGCCGCTCCGTAACTAGGGTCTCGAGATATCGCCCAAAATGTGGACCCCGATAACTTAAGGATGTGTTCGTACAATATGGGTAGCAAATGGGAGCTGTTGATGATTTCTATAGTATAGAGTATTTTTCATACCGTTCCGTGACTAGGGTCTCGAGATATAATCCAAAACATGGAACCGGGTAACTCTAGGATGTGTTTGTACAATATGGATACCCAATGGAAGCTGCTGATGATTCTATAGTATAGAGTATTTTTGATGCCGCTCCGTGGCTAGGGTCTCGAGATATCGCCCAAAATTTGGACCCCGATAACTTAAGGATGTGTTCGTACAATATGGGTAGCAAATGAGAGCTGTTGATGATTTCTATAGTATAGAGTATTTTTCATACCGTTCCGTGACTAGGGTCTCGAGATATAATCCAAAACGTGGAACCGGGTAACCCTAGGATGTGTTTGTACAATATGGGTAGCAAATGGAAGCTGCTGATGATTCTATAGTATAGAGTATTTTTGATGCCGCTCCGTGGCTAGGGTCTCGAGATATCGCCCAAAATGTGGACCCCGATAACTTAAGGATGCGTTCGTACAATATGGGTAGCAAATGGAAGCTGCTGATGATTCTATAGTATAGAGTATTTTTAATGCCCCTCCGTAACTAGGGTCTCGAGATATAGACCAAAACGTGGACCTGGATAACCCTAGGATGTGTTTGAACCGGTACCTTACCTGTATATAGGTGACCACCACAATCAAATTTTAAAAAAGTACAGAAAAGGCTATTGTGACATCTTTAGAAAGTATGTTGAATGAAAAAAATCAACTAATTCAACTGTTTAAACATTTTACGAGTTCTATAAAGAAAACTTAATATGAAAAATTTCTTGCGATATAAAACAAACATTTTATGTATGGTGGTGCGAAGCCCACTGGGTGATGCTAGTTTATTTTAAATGACAAACGACGAAGGCTCTCAATAGAAAATTTGGAAAAAAATTATTATTACATATTGTAATACCGGATTTGAATAAAGGCGTACCTTGATACAAGTTTCGAACATATATGTACATATGTAGGTTGAAAAACTTTTCATTCTCTTTAAAATTCTAACTTCGCATAAAGTGAGTGATTCTTTGTTTCTCTGGGTTTTTTGTGGAATTGGCCCCAGCACCGCAATATAATAAGATTTTTTGAATAGGTCGATCCCTGATCCACTTCCCAGAAAAAAAATTACCTTAAACTCTAAATTAGAGAAAGAACTACCTTTGTACCTTTGATTTTTTTTGGATGCAGAAGTATTTTCATTTCTAAGTAGAGTATATCCTGAAAATTTCATAAAAATCGGTTGAGTAGTTTCGCAGTTTATTGGGTACAAAAAAACAAACACATTTCATTTTTATATATATAGACTCTGCATATTTCTTGCATATTTTTTGCATATTATTTGCACCTCTTTTGCATATATTTTGCATATTCAATTTGAATAAAAATCCGATCTCTAATAATCAGTAAAAGGAACGGAGTTCCAGCCCAAGTTGTTTGAGCTTTAAAAATATATGCGATCGCCACGTGGGACACCTGTCTAGTAGAATACCTAAATATTTGGCATTATCTTCCTGAGGTATTAGAGCGTTGTTTAAGAGAGCAGTATCAAATCGTGAAAGTAATCTTCTTAGATTTGGTTTTGTTAACTTTTATACGCCAAGTTTTCAACCAGGAACTAACACTGTTGAGGTTTTCTTGTAAGTAGTAAGAACCAATTGAGTCATGGCTACTATTCCATATTATAACCGCATGATCGGCATAAGTGGTGGTGAACAAAGTGCTACCTATTCAGGTACTATGTTAGAAGCGTATAGTAATTATGCGGTAGGCTCATTTCAAGCTCGTATAATATCTAAAAGGACTGCAGCACAGTTTTTCCTTTTCACACAATTAACCTGCTGTATAGTGAAGTAATATTTGTGGAATCTAAATTGGTGTGTTGGAATGAGTTTTCTTTGCTCAATTATCGGATTAAGTATTTTCGGAAGCAAAATTTCATAATGTTTAGAAACAATAGGCAGCAAACTTGTTGGCCTTTACTTGGAGACAACGTTTGGAGGCTTCCCAGGTTCGGAACCCAGTTACACCTGTTTATTAAAAAAAATTGCAGACGATTTAGCAACACCAAGATTGGCTAGAGTTAGTTAATGCGTTGACACGCACACCATCCCGGACGTTAAGAGCAAAGGGACCGGCAGAAATTAGAGGTACTTTTACACATAAACTACATGAGTAGTTAGCTGGTGGCTTTGATGTTTTTGCTGCTGATGTTTCTGTCATGGCCAACTCGGTTGGCTGCAGAGGCTGGCATCAGAACAAAAATAAAAAGTTTTGGTTTTAAAATAGAATGTCGCACATCCTCCACCTTTGGAGGCACCTTTGAGAAGGCAAATCGAATTGCAAAAGCTGCAGAGAAATTTTGAGAACAATTCGCAGTAACATTTTCTCTGGGCTAATCTTTGTGCACAAATTTTCACAAAGTTACCAGCAAACACCTGGTTCAGAAATTGTAAGTTCGATGCTAAAGATATAAAACTTATTAACTAAGGTTGGTTGGCCACACATCCGACTGCAGTTATGATACTTGCACATGATTCGTGCCATTGATTCAGGGCTATGTCAGTTCGGAGAGATAAACTCTTATAGACACCTAGTTTTTCATTATGTCGCATTACCTGGTGTGGTCAATAACTTTTTTGATTAAGAATGGTGACACATTTGCCAGTGTACTAAATTTTCTTGCTATAAGCAGAAATGTGGGTCAACACGTTTTTATTTTTAAAGTTTTAGTTTTACCGAGAGCAATCAATGGTTTGGGATTATGCTTTTTTCTCTAGACCAAATCCGGAGGACGGTCATTGCATGGATATCAGAAACTGGAAAGTAGACGAAGCCACACAGTAAAGATCGCAATAACACTCTCGAATCACATTGAGGCTTAACTGAAACAACCAATCAGAATAAGCGATAGCGCACGACTGGCTTCGTAAATAAAGGGTGGTTAAGATTTAAGGGCCGTTGTTAATTTTGAATAAATACCATTTTTTTAAGAAATTATTGTCATTTCTCTTTATTATGATAATATTGGTATAGATCAATTACGAGTGGAACCAAATATCGGCCAAATGGCTGCCGCAGCCTCGGCAGCATACCTCCATCCGATGGTCCAAATTTTCGATGACGCTGAGGCATAATTGAGGTTCTATGCCGTTAATGTGCCGAATTATCTCATCCTTTAGCTCTTGAATTGTTGATGACTTATCGACGTACACCCTTTCTTTCAAATAACCCCAAAGAAAGAAGTCCAACGGTGTCAAATCACATGATATTGGCGGCCAATTGGCATCGCCGCGTCGTGAGATTATTCGGCCATCAAATTTTTCGCGCAAATGAACCATTGCTTTGTTAGCTGTGTGATAAGTGGCACCGTCCTGTTGAAACCACATATCGTCCACATCCATATCTTCCACTTCGGGCCATAAAAAGTTCGTTATCCTCTCACGATAGCGAACTCTATTCACAGTAACTGCCTGACCGGCCTCATTTTGAAAAAAATACGGCCCAATGATGCCGCCGTCCCATAAACCGCACCAAACAGTCACTCTTTGTGGGTGCATTGGTTTTCCGGCAATCACTCTTGGATTATCATTCGCCCAAATGCGGCAATTCTGCTTATTGACGAATCCAAATTTAACCACCCTTTATAATGGTCTATAAATGAAATCGAATAATTTTTTCAAAGCCTGAAGAAGCTCAAAAAGAAGAGTCAAAAAAATTAAATAAAGGTATTTTTATTAGATTTTATTCAACTTACACTTTTTATTTGGTTTTATTCAAAGAAATTATAGCATTTAAAAAACCGTCGACTTCTTGTTGCTTTTCGGCAGGTCATATACCGAAACATTGCATGCTTGCCACCACTTCCACCGAATATTCAGTTTTATTATTTGTTTATTTATTATTTATTAATCGGAAGAACTTTACTTTCGTACACAAATCACTCTAGCCGAATTTTTTCTTGTTGGATTTTAAATTGAACTAGAAATTTAATTTTTAAATTGCTTTTTCAATTTTCAAAACAAAATATTTTGCTTACATTTTGCATGAAATTACAAATAAAGAATTTGCAATTTGCGATGGAAGCACGAAATATAATAATTTGCTTAATTCATCCAAAACTTTTTGACATCTTCTTAGAACTTCTTTAATTGTGATATGATCAGTCCTGGCAATCTTAAGTCAGCGAGGATAGTATCATACATGTCGAAAGCTTCCATTTTGTTTATTACTGTCTATGTTTCTACGGGAGACCACACATAACATTTCATGTATCGTAACCGAAGTTATATTATATATTCAATTCTCGGTTAGTTAGAACTTTGATGTATTTAAAAAAAGCGTTCCTGGCTATCTCGATTCGGCACCTAATTTCTTTATCCGAATTCCAATCGTGATTTAACTAGGAGCGTAAATATTTGAACCAAACTACACTCTCTATCGACCGATCATTAATCTTAATAATGGCGTCCGGATATTGATTTTGCGATTTGCTAACAATCACGATTTTTTTTTTCAAATCTCATATCTATTATTGGTCATTAACTTTAATACCTTTATTTAAATCACCAATGACTTCTTGAAAGATGTATTTTTAATAAATGTTAAATATACCTACATACTGTCTCACTCCTCGATTTATTCAGATACCATTTGTTGTAACATTGTTAGCGAGTACATCGGCTATTTGGTTCCAATATAGATTTTTGATACATCGAATATCTCTTCCGTCAATATTTATTTTTTTTGTTGTTTTAATTAATGTGCTATGCTGTACGAGTACTTTACCAAAAGCTTCTTCGTAGTCTACAAAGAGCTCCTTACAATTTTGCTAAATAATGCCTCTTGTACCCAAAGGTCCTCTGAAGAAAAACGACGCATTGCTAACATAATTCACACGCCCTGTAGATTCTGTTGCGAATAACTTTAAGGAATATTTTAAGAATATATATTAGTTCAACAGACCCTAAAATATTTTAATTTTTAAGTCGCTGAACTCATTGGAATTGCTATAAAAGCTTTTAACCATTCATTTGGATACAGCCCTGTGTTATGAATTGTAATAAATAAATTCTCCATTAAACTCTAGTTCACATACATTTTCCTCGCCGATTAGTTTTAATCCTTTCAGTAGCATTTTGTTTATGCCGATAGGTTTATTAGATGGATGATTTTATTGCCTTTACAATTTCAGCACTTGTTATTGGTGGATCCAGTAGTTCGGGAGATATTGATATAGGATATAGACTTAGGTTCGCGTTGTCAGAAAATAGTTCTTGAATTCGATGTTCTCAAATCCCTTTCTTATTTGATGGGTTCGTGACAATTCGGCAGGTATCATTCGTTAAAACAAAAAAACTTTTATACTTTACACACCGGAGCTTGCTTTAATTTGCCTATGAACGTTATAGTTACTTGTAATCTCTCTATTTCAGAACATTGCTTGATTACCCACGATTTTAGCTAGTCGAATTTTTGTATGTTTGTTTCTTTAATATCTCTCTAGCACTCTTTCTTTAGCTAATTCCTTCAGTGCATTAGTCGTACGGTTTCAACTACAGAAGATGATTAATTTGAAATTGAGGAACAATACTGCTGTATATATTGATAGTTCTTATTTAATCATCTGTTGGCAATATCAATTTGGTTTAGTTTATCTACGCCTAAATTTTTTCTTCGAGGTTGCCTTTTATTTGTTGATAGCTATAGCTTTATTCTGGTCGCTAAGAAATTATGATAACTTGGTACGTCAGTAAATGGATATGTGAACGCTTTGGTTATGAATGAGCTAAATCTTTAATCCCTAGTATAAAGTCCATCTGGTTGCGTGCAATATTTGTGTTTGTGTCTTGGAACGACTTTCATGAACACAAACGTCGCGGTGGTAAGCATAACTACATATGTGTCCATGGCTTCTCCATGTCCCCGCTGATTTATTACTCGAAAGCACTAGAAGGGTGATGTTTTCAGTCCTCTCACTTCCAATCTTGGAGTTAAAATCACCTATGATGACATTGAAGTCAAGAGCTTTTGAAAATTTTAGCAATTTCTGCGAATTTCTCTGTTTAATGGTCAGGTGGCAAATGTCACCGAAATGCGACAATGGAACCCACCTTCTGTGTTGTACTACTGTTTGTAAGTAGAACATACATACTTACACATGTAAAGGATAATCAATTTAAAGGTATCGGGTTTTAAATGGAAATAAAACAACGAAAATTCGAATTCATTAGGCTGTCTCTACTATTTTTCTGTATAACCATTCATGTCATTTATTTTTCAAAGATAGTCCCCTTCATTTGTTGTCCGCATGTGAGCCGTACTTTGGCCATCAGTAAAAAACAATTCTGAATTTTTTGAGGACTTTGGTCGGTATCTCATGAATAGGTTAGGTTAGGTTAGGTGAAGTGGCTGTCCTACGACGCACCTAGGCCAGTTAGAGGCCCCTTGTGATACCACCGGAACTGTCCTATCCTACTCAACTTGGTCCTCTCTAAACCATTGTGTGGCCTTTAAAAAGCTAGCTATACTAGATAGTTTGAGATTTGCAACATCTGCAATGCTGTCCAGAAAAGCGAAACCGAGCAATCTCCACCGCCTTCTACACAGAGCCATGCACCCGCATAGAAGGTGTTCGATTGTCTCTACCTCCTCTATATCTTGACAGCTTCTACAGTAGTCATTAGATGATAGACAGTGCCCAGATAGGACACCTACTACAATCCTTAGATCCCTCCTGCCCAACTTAAGTAGACTCTTAGTGCGACCCATGTTCCATTCGGGCCACGCTAGCCTACTTATAGCGCAGGTGTTTAAGTGCCTCCAGTTGGAGTTAGCAGCACTAATGGTGTATCTGTCTATCAAAAGTTTACATGTTGCCAAGGGCATAGGTATGTCTATGTCTATGTCTAATTTGGAGCGAGAAGCCTAATCTAGCTAACTCATCTGCCTTACAGTTACCTATAATGTTACTGTGTCCTGGCACCCAGAGTAGATTAATAGAAAAGTACTGTGCAAGTGTTGTTAATAATTTGTAACACTCATTTACTGTCTTAGACGAGTGTTTGCTTGATAGAAGCGATTTCAGAGCTGCCTGACTATCGGAATAAATGAAGATATCTCTAACAGTGACTACGCTTTTATTTAGCATTAAAAGGCTTTCTGAGATTGCCAGGATTTCGGCCTGGAATACGCTACAATGATCAGGTAAGCGAAAGGATAAATTGGCGAAAATAGTTTCCGAATATACACCACCTCCCACTTGATCATTGAGTTTTGAGCCGTCCGTATATATACTAACCCCGTTTTCGTTGTTTGTTAACCCATTCACCCAGTCCTCTCTGGATGGAAAATGGACTGTATAAGGCCTGTCTAGGTATGTATTCACCGAGTCACAAACGTCGGTGGTATTAGGAATACCTGGAAACATCCCAAGTATGCGCGAGTGTCCCCATTTGTTTGTCTTGAGCATCGATGATTCCCTCAATCTTAGAGCCGCTTTGGCGGCCAGTTGTCTACAATATAGCTCAATTGGTAATAGATGCAACATAACGCTTAGAGCCGAAGTTGGCGTTGTTTTGAGCGCCCCAGTAATACTGAGGCTTGCCGCCCTCTGAATACTATCTAGTTTCTTAATGGAAGTTTTCTTATCAAGGGATGGCCACCAGACCAGGACTCCGTAGGTCATAATTGGTCTGACAATGGCCGTATATAGCCAGTGAACTATTTTGGGGGCTAATCCCCATTTTAAGCCTACAGTTCTCTTACAGGAATAAAGCGCCGTAGCAGCCTTCTTTATTCTTTCCTGAACATTCAGCTTCCATGAAAGTTTCCTGTCAAGGGTTAAACCTAAGTACCTGGCCTTTTCACCGACCAGCAAAAGAGTTCCGTTGAATGTCAGAGGCCGACAGTCGGGAATTTTATATTTCCTTGTAAACAACACTAGTTCCGTTTTGGCCGCATTCAGGCTCAAACCACATGTTTTGGCCCAAGTATCCACATATTTTAAGGTTCTATGCATTAGGCTGCAGAGGGTGTCTGGAAGCTTCCCCCTTATTAATATAGCTACATCGTCCGCGTAGGCCACAACCTTAATTCTCCTCTCCTCCAGATCCAACAACAACTTGTTCATTGCTAGATTCCACAGAAGAGGAGAAAGTACCCCGCCTTGAGGAGTACCTCTACAGACAGATCTGCGCATCACCGAAGAGCCCAACGTCGAATTCACGAACCTCCTCGTAAGCAACTGCTCAATGAAATTCACAAAGGTTCCGGAAATGCGCAGGTCTGACAGCGTGTTCGTTATGACCTTAGGCAGGATATTGTTAAAAGCTCCTTCGATATCTAAAAAGGCTGCCAGTGTATAATCTTTAACTTCAAATGAGCTTTCAATTGATGTGACCAGTAAGTTTAGGGCCGTCTCTGTAGATTTTCCTTTACAGTAGGCATGTTGCGCTTTGGACAGACGTGAGTGGGGTATGCTGTTCCTGATAACCGAGTCAATCAGCTTTTCTAATGTTTTCAGTAGAAAAGATGATAGACTAATCGGTCTGAAGTCCTTAGGTTTGGTATGCGAGCTTCTACCTGCCTTCGGGATAAAAATGACCTTAACCTCCCTCCATGCTGAGGGAATGTGATTTAACTGAAGAGTACTTTTGAAAATGGTTACTAACCACCTTGTGATATGAGCCAGAGGCTGCTGAAGTTGTGCCGGTATTATCCCATCAGGGCCTGGCGATTTATACGGCTTAAAATTTCCTATAGCCCAAGTAATATTAGTTCCATTGATTATGTCTGAGATATCTGAGCTAATCTCAAATTCTGATACTCTGGGGTTGCAAGTTCGGGTAGGACCCGAGTTATAGACTTCAGAGCTCCCCGGAAAGTGGGTATCTAATAGTAAACTTAGCGACTCCTTGGTAGAAGTCGTCCAGCCGTTGTCTGGCTTCTGTAAAAAGCCAATAGATGTCGTTGATCTAGCCAAGACCTTTCTTAAGCGAGAAGCTTCCGCTGTAGTTTCGATATCCTCACAGAACGACCTCCATGAAGATCTTTTTGCTTTCCTCAACTCTTTTTTATAGACTTTGAGTTGCTCATAATAGAAGTCCCAATCGTCTTCCAAATTAGAGTATTTCGCCTTATTAAATAGTGTTCTACATACAATCTTTTGAAGGCTAAGTTCTGAGGACCACCATGGGGGTTTTGTCTTCCCCTTGTGCCTGACAAGAGGGCAAGACTTATTTAGCGCTTTACAACATGTTCCGGTAAACAAATTGACTAGCTTTTCTAATTCTTCCTCGTTTTCTGGATAATAAGGGGGAATTTCGGGAAGATTTCTCTCGAACTCGTAATTATACACCTGCCAGTTGGTCCTCCTGTAATTCCTAAAACTAGTTGGATGAGGGATTTCTTCTTCTAATATTAATTCAATATAGCGATGGTCTGAGAAGGAGTGCTTCTCTAATACTCTCCACTGAACCACCTTATCTATTAAACAATCTGAGACTAGGGTAATCTCAAGAACTTCCTGACGATTCCTGATTATAAAAGTAGGATCGTTCCCACGATTACATAACAGCAATTTAGTACATAAAATGTAATTGAAAAGTAACTCACCACGTTCGTTGATATCCGAACTTCCCCATACAGAGTGGTGTGCATTCACGTCACCACCCAGTATTAATCTGCATTTGGAGGTTTCGCTGTCCGATATTAAATCCACCAACAGTTGTGGAGGTACGGGTTCTTCGTGGGCCAAGTACATCGATGCCATACGAAATTCGATGTCAACTGCTTCCCAGCTTACCGTCGTGAAGTCTTCATTGCTATATTTTGGGATTAAGAAAACGTTAAGTTTAGATTTAGCTAATACGCATGTCCTACTTTTACCTGCACAGCTGGCAGCGTAAAGCTTATAGTGCGGAGCCCTCAATCCGCATATGCGCCCTCGTCTCACCCATGGCTCCTGAATGAGGACAATATCAGGATTTTCTGCCGCCATTAGTTCAACAAGGGCTGCTGTAGCTGCTTTACTGTGGTGCAGATTTATTTGAAGGAGCCTCATTGGTTACATCTGCGTCTACCTCACACAGGAGCTCTTTCTCCGACAGTAGGTTGGCAAAGTCTTCTGTCAAATCCGCCCCAGAAGAAGCTTGTCCAATACTGCCGACATCGCCTATAGACTCTTTCTCGTGCACGTCCATCTCGCTAGACAAATCTTCATCATCAGCAAGCTGGCCTAACGTGTCGCTTCTGTATGTCCTGATTTTAATCTTACAGAAGCCATAATTGACTTCGCCATCGCTCTTCGCCAATGGCTCTAGTGAGTCCTCAGTCAGCAGTAACATGACTTGCATAGTGGCTCTTTTCGACTCCACCTCGGTGGTTGACTTCTCCTCAAAAGACTTGACAAATTTCCATTTGTCAGCTGGAAGATTAGGATTGCATGCTCTTAACAGCTGCATGATATCCTCAGGCTCTGATGGAGTAGTTGGTAACCAAACTCTTGCTCTTGGACGAGACGGAATTTCCTTCTTCTCGACCACCGCCAGCTTGGCACCGGGATATACTTCGCCAACTTTAGAGATGGCAATCTTGTAAAGCTGCACCGACCCATGAGTAACTTTAACCAACATAACGGCCTCCAATGCCTCCATCGAATCTGGTTTAACCACAAAACATTTAGAATTTCTCGCACTCGAAGTATAACCAATTAAAGAGGTCATACATTTAGTTTGGAAAAATTCGTTTATTCAATTCAAAGTAAAAAATGTGTAAAAATAATACAAAATTAATAATCAATTTACTTTTGTTCGATATGACCACCTTTTTCCTTGACTATGGCCTTGAGACGGTCCAGAAACGAATCGCAAGCTGTCCGAATGTGACTTGCAGGTGACGTCCATGGTCTGCCACCGAAATGTTTGTCTGCTCACGGCTTCAAAGCAACCTCCAGAATACTTTCCCGATAATATTTCGCATTTACCTTGACGCTAGGCTCGATGAAAACGATTGGTTCGACAATCGATGACTAAAATTCTCGTATGAACGGTCGGTCAAATAAACCCTATCGTTTTGGGAGTTTACGAATTGTTCAATTTGAAAAATTTTCTCATCAGAAAACACAATGCTCAGAAATTGACCGCTTTCGGGCAAGTGACTCACTCTTTCGAGTCTGACTTGCCGCTGCTTTGGTGTGAGATCATGCGCCTTTTGGATCTTGTAAGGATTAACTTTGTGATAATTTTTCAGTATGCGGCCAGTTCTTTTGCCATTTGATTGGCACTTCGTCGGGGATTTTACTCCAATCGTTTCTTCGCTTTTCGAACCATTTCACGTGATGTTGCAGTCTTTTGTTGACTACTTCCATGACGTTTCGTGATGCTACCAGTATCATTGTAACGAGTAATGGGGCAATAAACAAAAACTGTATTTACTTTAAGGTGATCGAGCTTACAAACAACCGCTGGTTGCGATTTTCCAGGCAAATATAATGCAATCATATTACGGGAGAAATCTATTACTGATTTGGTTTTTTCGCGTTTACTCTAGGCAAAATGCTTCCTCGCGCTCGTAAACAATACTCTGGACTGTCATTTAGTCAACTAACAGACAGCCGATGTCCGTGCATCAGCTGCACGAGCGGTCTGAAGTTGGTTACACTTCGAGTGCCGGACTCTGTACAGAGTGCGCCATCGTTTATGTCGGTATGAAAACATTAAATAACTTTGAAAAACCAAAACAACTCATTTTTTTATATTTCGATTTGTTGTGGTTATTTACAGTTTAATAAAACAATTTTTGGAATACAATGTCAATCAAGTGGCAACCTTTATTAGCAATAACAAACTGTGATCTGTTTTCTGCGTTTTTCATCAACTTGTCAAGCATTTCGGGTTTTATAGCGTCGATTACGGCATGAATGTCTGCGGCTTGTTGGCGTAAACCTTACTTTTTCAAATAACCCCACAAAAAGAAGTCCGGGGGGCCAGGTGATCTGGGGGGCCAGAAGATGTCACCTCCTTGGGACACTAGACGTCCCGGGAATTTTCGTTGCAGAAATTCAATTGCTGCAATCGCAGTGTGGCATGGCGCAACGTCTTGTTGAAACTAGTAACCGTCTAAACCTTTCTCACGCATTTGCGAGCAGACATAATGATCCAACATCCATCGATATCGGTTTCCATCGACCGTTTCGATTTCTCGGTAAAAATATGGCCCAATGATGGTTTTGGCACAAATGCCGGCCCAAACAGGTACTTCTCGGTCATGCAATGGAGTTTCATGGATCTCGTGCGGATTGTCAGTTCCCCAAATGCGGCAATTTTATTTTTATTCACACTGCCAGAGAGGTTAAAATGTGCCTCGTCAGTCATTAAAATTTGCTTCCAAAGATTGAGTTCAGTGTTAACCATTCGAGCGACTGTTTTGCTGTATTCCAAGCGACGAGAATGGTCTGTCGACAATACTCTTTATGTCAATTGCACTTTATACGGGAACAAATTTAAATCATCCTTTAAAATGCGCCGCGTTGTGGTTTCACTGACGCCAAAATGCTGAGCGCGACGACGATACACCACTGTTGGGTCCTAGGCAACGCCTCCCTCACTGCTTTAACAAGTTCATTGGAATGTCTTGGTCGTTGAAGAACGGCATGTTGACGATCTCCTACTGTCCCGTGCTCAAAAAAATTAGTATTGTTAGATATGCGATATGCGCGTTGAGTTAGAACAATAGAACGACTATTTTCGATATATAGCGTCAGTATTTCAGCGCGTTGTTTCGGTGTAAAGCGATCCATGGTTGAAATTGTACTGAACTGATGTATCGAACACATGTATGTTGAAGTCGATAGGTTGGTAAATAATAAAGCTATTCAGTGTTTATCTACCGACATAAAAGATGGCGCACCCTGTATATACCACCACAAATAAAAGTTCGAATCGATCCTACGATCTTTGTGGCAAAACCACTGGACGAGAGATAAATTGCTGAATGAAACGGCGACGCAGTAAATCCATTGTTTCACAGGCTGTATGGGAAGTGGCGCCATCTTGTTGGAAATGTTGTAGAGATCTCGGTCTTCAATTTCTGGCATCAAAAAGTCGTTTATAATGGCGCGATAGCGTTCACCTTTCACTGTTACATTAGTGCCAGCCTCTTCTTTGAAGAAATATGGGCTGATAATTCCTCCAGCCCATAGGCCGGACCATACAGTAGGCCGGACAGTTTTCAACGGATATAATGGTTATTCTTCAATAGTTTCGGGTTTCTCTTCAGCCCAATTAAGGCAATATCGCTTATTGACATAGCCTTAAGTCAAAAATGGGTCTCAGCGGTAGAATGGTTATGTACGGCATAAGTTGGTCAGAGCGCGCGATGAACACTTTTCACAGAGCGTTGATTGTTGAGCCGTAAGTCTTTGCATGATGAAATGTCAATGAATACTGAAAACAAATATGTATTTGGACATGTGATATGTCATTTTGTCATCTGTATTGGAAAAAGGGTGATAAGGTAGCCTTTATAAAGAAGCTCAAAACTTGTATATCAAAACAATCAAAATTTTTTTAATCGGTGCTGGGCGTGATACGCATCTCAATTTTACTGAAACAAATAAATGAAGAATTTTTAAAGTTATGTCAATTAATTTAGTTAAGAATTTTTCGTTGTTACATTTCCATGTTTATAATACATATTCGTATTGAAACAAAAACATCCAAAGCACTGACAGCTTTCTGGCAGTGCAAAGGTGTCTTTGGGAAAGCGTGGGGTCTTTCTCCTAGCAAGGTCCTATGGATCTACACGGCTATGATAAGACCTATTATCACCTATGCATCAGTGGTCTGGATGAGTAGACTCTCTCTAGTGGGAGTCAGAAGTGCGACTACTTTTGGCCCTCAAACTCAGAAAATGAGCCCGGCAAACACTGTTTTCGCATTTTTACAGATGGCTCCAGGACCGAGCATGGCTCCGGCTCTGGGGTCTACGTGGAATCCAGCGGGACAAAACTGCACTTTGCTCTTGGAATGCATTCATCTGTGTTTCAAGCGGAGGTGTATGCAGTTCAAGAAGCGATGAACTTTGTTGTGGGAAAACGATGGAGAGGCAGAGCTATATGTGTCTGCAGCGACAGCCAAGCTGCGCTTATGGCCTGAGACAGCCCTCCCACCACGTCAGGGGTAGTGAAGTCCTGTAAATCCGGGCTGAACTATGTCGGTAGACATAATAGCCTGATGCTAACATGGGTCCCGGGACACGTGGGTATCGCGGGTAACGAGACCTCTGACTCCTTAGCTAAGATGGGCTCTGAGGCCAACTTCTTTGGCCCCCTCTGCGGCCATCACAGCCACGGTTAGAAAATGGGTAACTACCACCCACAAGCGAGCTTGGCAGGCTGAGAGAGGCTGAGGTGGACTAAACTGATGTTACCTGTCATGTCCGATCGACTGTCGCAGAAGGGTTTGTAGGGTCATTAAGCAGAGGGGAGTGCAAACGGCTGGTTGGACTGATGACGGGCCACTTTGTGTGGGCGAGGCACATGGAAAGGTTGGGCATCTCAGACGGTGTACTCTGCCCAGCTTGTGAAGAGGAGGATGAGACGGCGGACCACTTCCTGTGTGTCTGCCCCGCCTTCGCTCGAATCAGGTTTGAGGTCTTTGGCACTGATGTGTTAAGAAGCGACCATCTTGGCTCCTTGGCACCACAAGATCTACTCAGATTTCTTCGGAGATCAGGTAGATTTAAATAAAATTAAAAGGGAATCCAAGTGTAGTACAATGGACTTAATTAATGTCTGAGTGCTGCACATGCTAGTTGTCCCGACAAAAAAAAAAAAAAAAACAAAAAAAAAAAAATACATACCCGTATATGAGTACATTCACATGAAAAAGTTTTACGTTTAATGGTTTCGTAAAAAGGAAAAATATTTTTAACCGTTTTAGTTTCCTTGCTCTTTCATTACACATTTTTCTACTCCTCTTCCCAACTTTTTATTTATTTGTTTTAAGAGTTTATGCCTGTGAACAGCCATTTTTCTTATTTTCTTTGGATCCGCCCTTTTTTGGAATATCCCTTACTTCCACGTATTTGTCTGTTATTTTCAGAGTTGTACCCATTACCTCCCTTAAAAAGTATTGAACCAATAAATACAATATTTTGATATATGCAAAATATAAAGGGTTTAATATGTATTGTAATAACTGTTGCTAACTGAAAATTTGGCCAGAACCACTCTTTGTATGAGATGTACTATATACGCTCAATACTTTAAAATTTTTAGACTCGAGAAATCAATATTTGAAATTTACGATATACTTGAAAAAATTATTGTCAAATGAAGCTAATTTTAATATTGTGAACTAAATTGAATCTAAAATTTTTTTAACAAAGCAAAAAATTTCAAATTCAATTCATATGTGGTAAATATTTGCAGGGAAAATGTATAAACAGCACCGACTTGTAGAGTTCTCAGCACAGACAAATGGTGTGCCTAATCCAAAGTTGTTCATTAGAAAAGCTGAAATCCATATTCGTATTGACAAAGCAACAATTAGAGGGACCGAAAACAAGAAAAGAAAGAATTTTGGATGTGGTGGAAAGAAAACAAAACTGAAGCTCTGGATATTTCAAATTATGGAAAATAATACCACAAAGGAGGTAATGTTAAACGACAAGCATATATACTTATATGTAAGGTACATACCGAATGATTTCACAATTTTACGTTCGTGAATAAGAGCAACTTTGAAATTTTTGGATAGCACGATCGTAAATTGTTCATTAACTTAGTACCTTTAATTGATATTTAGATGTTTATATTGATTTCGATAACGGATGATTTTTTAGCTATTATCTTTTGAATCAGTTAGTTTAAACAGCTGACGCACGTTTCGTTTCACTGTCAAACATCTTCAGTTTGGTCTATAATTTAACCATGAATCGTCTTAGAAACGAACAACGCTTGCAAATCATTGAATTTTATTATAAAAATGCGTGTTCTGTTAAGAAAGATTATCGCGCGCTTCTTCCATTTTATGGCCAGTCGATTACTCACTGAAGCGGCTATCCGAGCTATTGTGACTAAATTTAGAACCAAATTTACATTATTGGACATCAAACCACCAACACGCTTACCTAGAGTGCGAACTGATGAAAATATCGCAGCTGTATCGGCCACTGTTAATGATGACCATCAATTATCGATTCGTCGCCATTCGCAGCAATTGGGCCTCTGTTACTGAACAACGTGGAAAATTTTGCGAAAGGATTTAGGTGTGAAGCCTTTCAAAATACAGCTGGTGCAAGAATTGAAGCCGAACGACCTACCGCAATGCAGAATTTTTGGTGAATGGGCTCTTGGAAAGTTGGCCGATGATCCACTTTTTTTATCGAAAAATTGTGTTTAGCGACGAAGCTCATTTTTGGATCAATGGGTACGTAAATAAGCAGAATTGTCGATTTTGGAGTGAAGATCAGCCAGAAGAATTGCATGAGCTACCAATGTATCCAGAAAAGGTTACAGTTTGGTGCGGTGTAAGGGCTGGAGGTATCTTTGGACCGTACTTCTTCAAAGATGCTGCGAATCGTAACGTAACTGTGAATGGTGAGCGCTACAGTGAAATGATATCCAACTTTTTTTTGCCCAAAATGCAAGGGCTTGACTTGCATGACATGTGGTTTCAGCAAGACGGTGCCACATGCCACACATCACGCGTAACAATGGACTTGTTGAGAGGCGAGTTCGGTGAACATTTTATTTCACGTTCGGGACCTGTCAATTGGCCACCCAGATCGCGCGATATAACGCCTTTAGATTATTTTTTGTGGGCTATGTTAAAGCTCATGTCTATTCAGAAAAGCCTGCTTCAATTAACGCATTGGATGACAACATTAAAGCATTTATATGTGAGATATCGGCCGAAACATTGGAAAGAGTATGCCAAAATTGGACTTGCGGATGAACTATTTGAAGCGCAGTCGCGGTCAACATTTGCATGAAATAATCTTTAAACATTAAATTATATGGACTGTACTATCGATTTAAATAAACATTTCAAGCATTTTTCTGAATTTTACGTGTGTGTTTTTGAAAAACTTTCCTATAGCTCTTAAAAAATCACCCTTCAGGGTTAGGTCACTTCAGAAATTAGAAATATGTATGTACAGTAATTAAAAAGCTTCTTGAATATATAATTTGCATGTACCTCGTAATATCATGAAGTTTATATATCAGATTTTTATTAACTTAGTATATAAAATATTAAATATTATTATTTTTTATATTTTTATATTACTTCAAAGTACTCACCCATTTTATCCATAGGGCTGCGATCAATCACCTCAACTTTGTGCTACTTTTAACGTGGATACAATAAACTTAGGATGGCAAAAATTCGATATAACGTCAACTATCCGGGACTGGTATGAGCGGTTGCCGATGAAAAAACTACGCCTACTTATAGACTGCACTGGTTGTGGCAAGCAGTATGTTTTGAATTTGTTTGACCAGCCACTTGAAGTATCGAGACGAAAACAGTCTTATACACACCGAGACCAAGACTTGCATTCTGTAAATCAAAATGATCTGGTAGTTCAATGGGCACGACGGCGCAGGGCTTTAAAAAACAACAATATCATAGAAAAAGAGAGTGATGTAAATCAAGGAGTATTACCAGGACATCAGGTTACCAAACATGTATCAATGGCTTGCAACTCTATTTTAGGTTGCAACGTGCAGAAAAATTCGACGTCTGTTGTCGAAAATTATAAGTTGAAAAAGATTCAAATGCAATTATTTCAACAGTATAAATTGGAGCGAAATAGCCAGCAACAGCAACTAAAAAACGCAAAACACCGCAGACCAAATCGTTCAAAACATCCAGATGCACAATATTTGCATCGACAAAGAGATATGCATTTACTAAGCCCAAAATCATCACTGCTAAATCCGAATCGACCATTTCTGGTCCTACACACAGAAACAAGACGTCTGAGACGAGTTCGCCGTCGTGCTATTGATTGCGTTGGCGCTATCCACGGTCAATGTTGCAAGGAATCGTTTTATGTATCATTTAAAGCATTAGGATGGGACGACTGGATCATTGCTCCACGTGGATATTTCGCTAATTACTGTCGTGGTGACTGTACGGGTCCCTTTCGCACACCTGATACATTTCAAACTTTTCACGCACATTTTATAGAAGAGTACAGGAAGATTGGTCTTTTGAATGGTATGCAACCTTGCTGTGCACCAGTAAAGTTTTCGAGCATGTCTTTAATATATTATGGCGATGATGGAATAATTAAAAGAGATCTTCCAAAGATGGTAGTAGATGAATGTGGGTGTCCATGATAATATAAGTATATGCTATGACTGTTTGCTCAGACCAAAATGCCCATACAAATGTACATATATATACACTCAGAACTTTAAACCTTACCCACATACCTACAAATATCCGTACATCCATATTACTTCACGTACGTACCACATTGGCTGAAAAGTCCCGGCCTTACAAAGAAACCCGTTTTTTTGTTCAAAATTAGCTTTATTCATCAACGTAATTTCCACCAAGAGGAACGCAGTCATTTCAGTGCCGCTCTAACATTTAAATACCACTTTCGTAGAACGATTTACCTTTTGCCTTAAAAAAGGGCTCAGTTTCAGCGATAACCTCTTCATTCGAGCGAATTTCCTTATCGGCGAGCATTTTCTTTAGGTCTGCGAACAGCCAGTTATCGCTCGGATGAGGGAGCAATTCGAAGTTCAATTCAAGTAGTTTTGCCATTGTTTTGATTGACTTGTGGCACGGTGCGCTGTCTTCTTTTTGGTCAGCAGTGGGCAAACGCGGCACCCACTTTGAACAGAGCTTCTTCATAGTCAAATGATCATGCAATACCATATACTCAGCACGTTCTTTTGATATCTTTACTATGTAAGCTAACTCCCGCAACTTCACTTTTCGATCACTCGAAACGATTTTGGGTTTTTTATGTTTTTGATGTTTTCTGGTGTTACCGCCTCATTTAAACGTCTACTGCGTTGTGCATCATCGGTGTCTCTACGACCTCGTTTGAAGTCAGCAAACCATCGTTTTATTGTTGTTTCTGATCGAGCGGAGTCTTCATAACACTTTTCAAGCCATTTTTTTGCTGGAACGGTATTTTTCCGCATCAAGAAGCAGTGTAAAATTGAAACACGAAACACGCTCTTAGCACAATAACTCACAAACTAATGAACAGAATATCATGAAATTTTAACAGCCGTCTTTTTAATAACTTTTAACTGAAAAAGAGCTGAATGCGATAAAAATGGAGCCATCAACGAGTTAGGACCGGGACTTTTCAGCACTTGTGTTATGTCTATATGCGCATACAAACATGTTATGTTTATATTATATATAGTTTGCATTAGTTCATAATTACTTTAAAGGGACTTACTTTGAAAGTAATTTACGCTTCTTCATAGAAAGTGAATTATATAAAACTCACAAAATTGCAGCTTTTTAGAGACATTAAATTTTTCTGCAAAATGCATGCAATGTGTAATATCTTATTTTTGGAAAACATGTGTGCACTATGTAGCGGAACTTAAAGTTATATGCCTGGTTCTACTAGTTTACATGCATAGCTTACTAATTTAAAAATCACTTTGATATGGGCATGCTTTTTTCAATATGTTATAAAAAATTTCGTATTATTCAGTATTCGAGAAATTAAGACGGTGCCTTAGAGTTTTGCGAAAGTTTTCGTAAATAATACTTTTTGGAATATTTATGTGTGATCGAATGTAAATGAAGAAATATTTAGATATAAAAAGATTATTGCACAGGTACATAAACAATTACTAATATTAAGAACAGCAAAAGAAAATTAAAGCTTAATCGAAAACAATTACATTACGTGTTTCACATAACAAATGTTGACATAAGTAAGTCTGTCTAATTGTATAATTACAATCAATTGCAGTAATTCTAACGTTACATATAACTTCAAGTAGCGGGATAATAATTTTTTTCGCAAATTGTCTGCCTCAACTTTACACAATTTGTATGAATTAAATTTGTTATATTTGGAAATGGAATGGGCAGTTGAGCTCATAGGCCATGTGTTATGACCACATGTGTGCTTATGTATATATATTACACACATTTATTAGTTTTTGTTCTTATTTTACTTTTCAGTTGTTTCATATATCAAAATTTATTGTGAAACATTTGAAGGTAGCGTATTGATTACTGGAGCGTTAATGAAATAGCCAAGTAAGCAATTTAAAATATAAATATGTAGCCTAACTTAACTCCATTGTACAAGGTGGTGCATAATTTTACCTTGTATGTACATTTTTTTAAGTAGCATAGAGATGAATGAAAATGCATAATGTCTAGTAAATTCCTTAAATTTTCATTTTTCACAATTCGAAAGTGGATCTTGCTCGTGCATACCATACAAATTTAAGGTGCTCTCAGTAGGATTTGGAATCACTCACTCGCATTCGTACGCTAATCTACGCTTACTTTCGTGAGTGCACTTATTCTGAACTTTTTTTTTTTAATTAATATTTATGTGATGAAATTCCCACGTCAAAAATACCATGGAATACAGTTCGTATGTGATAGCTCATCGCAAATGCAGATGTGGGGCGACATACGCAAAAGCGAACGGAGTGTGTAGTACCATGTTGAGAAGACCAAGATAGGTTGTATGCAATGCTAGTTTGCACTAACACGTTCAAAATTAAATTACTTGTTTTCATATCTCGGAGCAGTTTGAGAAATTGTAATTTAATACCCGTATTTGTTGCCTACGAGCTATCTTTTACTGATAAAACTATCCAATAAACAAATCAGTTGTTCATTATTCAACCGTTTGTCACATAACAAGTTTAATCAGAATTAAATGCGCCGGTAATACCGGTCAACGCCGCCGTCTGTCTAGGGTATAAGGTGATTTTAGAAACTTAACCTAATTTTTTCGTTAGGTCCATTCCAGTTATGTATTAGCTATTTAAAATTATAATACGATGAAACGTTGTTTATTCGAGTTTTAAAAGTCAAATCAGCTGTACGATTCGATACGAATAAAGTTGGTCTTGAACAAATTTTAACATCGTACTCGAGAAGAGCACAAATTTTTAAAATTATAATATAACTAGGATGCATATAAAATAATAAAGTAATATATTAACTTATATGTAGTTATATGTATATAATTAGCGAGTGTATCTCTTGTTGGTTCTTTGGCCGAGCTTCTACTCGCATTTGTTGTATGAACCTTGATATTCTTCCACAAATGTAAGGATCTAATGTTTTATGCCGCCTCCGAAGGCACCTGGTCTTTCATAAAAAAATCATGGCAGAAATACGCACAGAGATTTGCCACTGTCTACCGAGGGACGACCCCTGTTAGAAAAAAACTTGTTTTTTGGTATTAAGATCACGATGAATTTGTGCATTTGTGATACAACAGGGGTGTTTGAGATCACTCTGAAACTTTTCGACTGGAATCTTTGAAGTATTTCGTTGTTGGAGTTAGCTGCAGTGCTCCAAAGTTGAATGCCATATGTCCATATCGGTTTCCATATAGCTGAGTAAAATGAAAGCTTACTTTCGATGAAAACATAAGAAGTAGTAGTCAATATATATATATAAAATTAGCGCGTACACCCTTTTTGGGTGTTTGGCCGAGCTCCTCCTCCTATTTGTGGCGTGCGTCTTGATGTGGTTCCACAAATGGAGGGACCTACAGTTTCAAGCCGACTCCGAAAGGCAGATATTTTTTATAAGGAGTTTTACATGGCAGAAAAACACTCGGAGGTTTGTCATTGCCTGCCGAGGGGCGACCGCTCATTAATTTGGTCTTTCGAGACTCGAACCTACATTCTCTCTGAATTCCTAATGGTAGTCACGCACCGACTCATATAGGCCTTTAAGTTTTATGGTGGAAATATTGTTTTTTCATGTAAGATTGCTATATGCATGCACTTTCTATTTTCTGACCTTAGTTTGGGGGATGATTATGTTATTAAGCTTAACGGATGGGCACGTTTTTCAATTTAACGCAAAAGTGACTTGGGAAGAAATTGTGTTGTTTGGCTTAATGCGTCACTCTTTCAATCAATGCGTTGTTTTATCAAGTCCTTTGTGGAGGTTTTGGGGGTGGGAGTCTATTGTGAGTACGACAGTATCATCCGCGAACGTTCCTTCGAATTGTTTCTTCAGAATCTGATAGATCGTATGTGTATACAAAGTTTAGGATGGTGTCCATAATACTGCCTTGGGTACCTGCAGAACTTTATAACAGTTTAGATTGTTCCTCGCTTTGCTTGACAAAGAAATATCGATTTGCGAGGTAGGACTTAATAAATATATAATAGTGTATGGTAGAGTATAATATAACATTGGTATATCACAATAGACTGATGGGCAAATATGATTCAACTTGTTCGACGCTTTTTCCTGGTTTGAGGACAATTTTTACTTGAGCTACTTCCCATTGAGGAGGAACAAAGGCAGATAATGTAATAGCATTATAATTACGTAGCATTTTATATGTACGTACAGAAAGTGAATCCTTCTTCTGGGAGTTGCTTCAAGACTTCTCTTGCAATGATGTTATATCCAGGTATCTTCTTGTTTTAAGTTTCTTTATCACTTCTTTAAATTCTTTTTTCGAGAATTTTTTTATGAGTGGATCCTTCTGATGTGGGTGTCTTTTACTTTTAAAGCAGTGCATGAAGAGGGCTTGATTTCGTGGAGGCAGAATAATCGGCCTTCTCAAGATCTATTTTAGCCCATTTTTTGAAATTGAAATTTGAAAAGGTCCAGCCAAGGAGCACCAGGAAATTTGGTGACTCCTAAAACACTCAGGTTGAAAAGCCCATTTTATTTAAAGCTCTGGAAAGAGGGTAGATAGTCAAGGAGGGAAGGAGAAAAGTATCAGAGATAGAGATAGGAAAGAATAGAGACAGGGATAGAGATAGTTCGTCTTGTGAGAATTTTCCAGATTCTTTGGCAAATCTGTAAATATCCTCCGATTTTAGAGAATGAATATTACTCATTCTCACGACATCGGCACCCAAAACTCGTAGCCGTGCTCTAGCAAAGGCAGGACACTCACAGAGAAAGTGTTCAGAGCCATCCGCCTTCTCCAAGCACGTCAGGTACATTGGTTCCTCAATAATTCCAACGGTGGTCATATGCTGACCCCATGGGTTGTGTCTTGTAATGATACCGACCATCAACCGAACGTCTTTCCTTCCAAGTTTAGTAGAAAGTTTGACAGTTTTCTGTTAGGACTTGTCACAAAACAGTTTGCAGTTCTGCAGTCTAGACCGGACCATCGCTCTTTGTGTAAATTGCCCACATAACCGCTGATCCAATTCATGATTCCTGTGGAACTGATTCCTATTATTGACTCTGGCTCTTATGGGGGAATCGCTGATCCACGGTTGGCCAATTCATCGGCAATTTCATTCCTTTGAACACCGGAGTGTCCCGGAACCCATATAAGTACAAGCCTGTATTGTCTTGCGACAGAATTAAGCTTCTTCTTACATTCTTGAATAATCTTTGAGGTTTACTTCGCGTTCTCCAGGGCATTCAGTGCAGCCTGGCTGTCACTGAAAACTCCAATCTGTTTCCCGCTCCATCTCCTCTCCATTATCCATTCGGCTGCTTTCAGCATGGGAAAAACTTCCGGAAAACAGTTGCCGTTTCCCCCATAGCATAGTGATACTTATTACTTTCGTTTAAGTACCATCCGGCTGTAGACCTTATTTCATTCTTGGACCCATCGGCAAAGAAAATATCCGTCAAACCTTCCTGCATGCATTCTGGATTACCCCATTGTTCACGGAATGGAAATCTGACATCAAATTTCCTTCCAAACGAAACTGTGGGTATCAGATCGTCTTTAGGTGCCAAAAACAGTGGATACCATCAGATGGCAACTTAAAGATTTCTCTGTGTCCCGAAGTTCCGTCTTCGTGCCAGAAACCATATTTATGGAGTCTACACATTGCTTTTATTCCTTCTTGTTGTATCTTAAGATCCAGGGGGAGCAAATCGAGCGTAGCATTTAGAGCATCACCAGAGATTGTACTCATGTCACCCGTGATTCATAAACATACACTTCTTTGTAGCCTGTATAGTTCCCGGATTGTGGACTTAACCACGATCCGTCGCCGCCAGACCACAGAAGCGTAAGTGATGATTGGTGTGTGTATATCCATAGGACCACAGCAGGTTTCAGACCCCAGGTTTTGCCAAAGGCTCTACGGCATTGCTGAAAAATCCTCAATGCGCGATTCACCTTCAGTGAAACGTGTATCTCCCAAGTAAGCTTCTTATCCAAGATTACTCCTAGGTATTTAACTTCATCGGAAAGACCAAGTGTCAGACCTTTCAGAGTTGGAAGACTGAGTCAATCCAATTTCCGTTTTCTCGTAAGCAAGACTGTGGTTGTTTTGTTCGGGTTAACGAAAAGGCCTTGTCTCATGCACCAGTCATCGATTTTGTCAAGAATCCTCTGCACTTCCGTGCAAAGCCTCCTTATGGATTTATCCGATGTTAGCGCACAGACATCGTCCGCATATGCTTGGACATGACAACCGAGTTCCTGCATCTCCGCTAGTAGAGAGTCTACGACCAAGCACCACAGCAGCGGAGAAAGAACACCCTCTTGGGGACATCCTTGCTTGGCTCTGATGGGGTTTAGTTCGTCACTGTTCTTACCAGCGGTTAACAGGCTTTCAGAGAGCATGGAATGTATCCATTTTACAATTGTTTGACTAGCTCCATGTCATTCGGCAGAAGAACATATTGAGCCGAAATTGGCCTTATCAAAAGCCCCCTAAATGTCCACGAACACGCCCATTGTGTATTCGTCAGCTTCCAGCCCGGCTTCAATCTTGCTAACAAGATCGTGTAAGGCTGATTCACATTATTTTCCTCTCTTGTAAGCGTGTTGATTTCTACTAAGTGGACTTCTCGGCAATACCCCACTCGAATATGTTTCTCCACCACTCGTTCTAGACTTTTCAATACGAACGATGTCAAACTGATTCGTCTAAAACTGGCTGTAAAGAGTCGTTGGGTAGGTAGGCCGAAACTATGATAGCTGCAAGACTGTTCCCACTCTTCCAGTACTTTATTTTTGCAACAACGATGTCTCCGGAGCATAGCTCTTTTAACATCGTGTGTTCGATCAACCTCGGCATGATAATACATGCTCGCGGTCTCACATTCCCTTTACAATTAAGTATTTGTCCCTACGACATAGCACCTAGACCACAGATACGCTTGTGACATACCCATGGTTCTTGTATTAGTATTATGTGTGGCTTTGCTTGCAATTTTGCATGCCGACGGCACATGAGAGCCGTAGACGCTTTGCTATGCTGCAGGTTTATCTGTGTAAATATTACTTCAGTCATGATTCTGAGTATATCTACGCTTTGTCCTCCACCTCATCCTGGACACGGAAATGGATTCGCCACAGACGTAGGTGAGGATGGCACCCGTACTTCGACTTCAGCACCTTGAGAGACCCAAGATCGATATCCAGTACCAGGTGGGAACCCACCTCGGAAGTGGTAGCGGATTTCTGCCTGGTGCACTAGTATACTCTCTACACGGATGCGTGTGAGATGTTTTGCTGAACTACAGGAAGGACCCGGAATCCAGACACTTCGACATTTGAGGTCCCTTAGCAGTTGACTTATCAGGTAAAGGTTTGTCTGCCTTGGATTGGGTCGGGGATGCAGACATTTCCGACTTCCGTCTTTCGACTTTCCTCTTCTTTGCCTTTCTTCGTTCATTCGTTGGCACAGACCCCGTTTCGTTTCCGGAAGAGTGCAATTGTTCTGCCACGCCTTCCCGTTTCCATTACAGTTGTCGAAGTTGGCGGAGCTTGAGTACTTACCTTAGCTAATGCTTCGGCTTTCTTCGCCTTCTGTCTTCTTCGTTTGATCTGCCTTGCGGATAGACCAGCACCTGCGTCGATTGCTCGACGGGAGGATTTCCCGAAAATGGGTTACCTCGTGCAGAAAAGGAGATAGCATGGTTAACCTCCACATTGTAGGAAATGCATTTTATACCTCCTGCCAGGTTGTCGGTACGGTACTCTCCACATAGTACTTGGGTGGCTACCAATTCCGCCGCTCTGCGGATGGATATTCAATTCCTATATGGAGCTGCCCTCTTAGTTCGTGGTAAGCTAATCTCTAAAACATGGGGTTAAATCGTCATTTAAGCCTAATCCCCGCGGCAAGGAGACCGACAGGATAAGGTGCCCATTTGTTAGTTTCTATTTTAATGATAGTTGTGGTTGGTCTTTTTAAATTTTTTGTTGCTTTCCGTAGAGATAAAGAAGTTTAATGATTCAACACTGATGCCAGCTACGCTGACAAATCAGAGGTTTGATTAGGTAAAATGGAGTTAGAAACAAATAAAGCAGCTCAAAATTGAAACATTCCTAAATAACTAAGCGACTTGGTCAAAATTAAGCTCTACTGGCATTATCTTATCTTGTTACACAATATCCACGTGACACCAACGTGATAGGATGTTAACAAAATTCGCTTAGCAAATATTCATACATATTCCTCTTTTACACTTTAACGAGCGCTGCATATTCTGGTGAAATTGCCACATATGTATATATGTAGATATATTTCGTTCCGATGAAACTCTGCATGGATAAAAAACAGATTAAACAACTCTATACGTTATAAATACAGTAGGTTCTGTTTTTATGCGGCTTTTTTTTATGCGGTTTTGAAATAGTGCGGTTTTTTTTTAAATTACAAAATGCATGTCGACCTATCGGGAATTGTACATATAAACAAGATTCTAAACCAGCTAAGCAAAAACTCATCACAGATTACATCAGAAATGCTAACCCTACAAGTATGGAAGATATATAAAGATATAATTTTCAAAGATACAATATTTTGTTTATGCGATTTTATTTAATTATTTCAGACTCATGCGGTCTATGGAACGTATCTATAGTAATAATATGGGACTAGTGCCCTTTTTTATGCGATTTTATTACATTATTTCAGATTTATGCGGTTTTAGCATTTGAAACGTATCTATAGTTTTACTATAGAACTAGTAGCTTTTTTTATGCTTTTTTTTTTTATGCTGTTTCTTGCGGAACGTATCTACCGCATAAAAACAGAACCTACTGTATATCATATGAGCAATAAAAAAAATCTCCAATATGTTCAAAGCTATCAATGTAAGTTCTTACGAACTTATTACTGAACACTTTTTTTTACCTACCTTATTCCATTATAATTGCATTTATTCAACAGTGTCCTCTTAAATCGTATTTAATATGATAGTATAGGTTGGATTACTAGAAGTTGTATACCAGAATACATGTTTATTAAAACTAGCAGACAGATTTGTGAGAAATTTCAGCTTTTTGTAAAAATCGAGCATTAGTTAAATACAGTATTTTCGATTAAGTTTAAAGAAATTTTCTTTTAATAAATTATATTTTATGGTCCCAAAAATATGTTGCCGCTCTATTAATTAAAATTAACAATAGTAATTTATATACTATAGTGAATTGCTATACATTATTATATTTAAGTCATTATATGCATATATTTTATATATCTGCATAATTTGAAATAAGTCGATTTATTCAAAAGTCCTATTTTTGTTTAAAATATCTTTAATTTAATTTAATAAGTTTTGCTCTCCATTTATAGTACCATAGGTATAGTGGTTCAAATTAATTATAGATAAGCGACAAATCGACGGAATATAAATGTATACATATGTATATATGGAAAAATGCATACATATGCACATACCAGAAATTAAAAACATTTGCGAAAAAAACGCATATATGTGCCATAAAAATACTATAATATTATTTATCTAATATTTAAAATACACTTCTCACAAACATTAAGGGAACAGTAAAATTTCCTAAATTTTTTAGTCTTTTTGAAAAGTTGTATCTCGGTGAAAAATGGGCGCACGGAGTTCCGACAAAAATCATTTAGAAGTTTTAAACCTCTAGTTTTAAGATCTTTAAGCAACATTTTTTTCTATGTAACGCTTATTTTGTAATCGTCAGTTAAAAGGCAACACAAAAATTTTCGAAATTTTTTGTTTTGTTTTTTGATTGCACGGGCTTGGAAAAATTTGTCCGACTAAAAGTCAACTAGCTTGATTATATAGCTTCAATTTGCTTTTTTTGAATTTTCGCTACGATCATTTCTCTCTGAGATATCCGCATTTTACGAAAAAAGACCATTTTATCTTTGATCATTGATATCTCAACAACTAATAACCCCACAATAAATCAAACAATGGTTTTGGAAAGTGGAATAAATTTTCTATAAGATCCTAATTTAATTTTTTGAGACAAAATTTTTGTGTTACCCTTAACGTTGGTTTGAAGTGAACACAAAAAAACGCCTTTTTACGGTTTTTCAGAAAATCTATCGCTCACTTACAAATATTAATGCGAGAACTCATGTTTTCGGGGATTTGTGCAGTTTAATATTCCACAAATAACTCAGTACACAATATTCCACTAATAACCCAGTATAGGAACAAGTGCATTGTTTTTAAACATTGGCTAAACATTATTACATAAAATTGAAAAAACATTTTTTTTTTCAATTTTTTTCGCATTTTTGCATTAAAATTTTATTAAATAAAAAGAAAGAAAAAATTTCAAATTTTTTTGAATAATTTTATCTTGATAAAAGATTAGTTTTGAAAAAAAACTGTTGCTTGGACGTATATTTAGTCAGTAGAAAATTTAATATGTAAATTTATTGCACGAATTCCGTAGATCGAGTACTGAATAAGGTCTTGGGGGTATCAATAAAATAAACATTAGTAAAATTAAGGTACGCAGCGGTTAAATAGTCTCAATAAGTGAAATTTTTGAAGAAACATTTGAAAATTTTTGAAAAAAAATTCGAAAAGTTTTGAAATTTTTTTTTTTAATTTAATAAGATACTAATGCAAAACTGCGAAAAAGGTTGAAAAAAAAATGTTTTTTCAATTTTATGTAATCATGTTTAGCCAATGTTTAAAAATAATGCCCTTGTTTAATTGGGAGAAGTGTACTATAAAGAAAATTGAAGATATTGAGAGTTTAAAGGTCATACCGAACAATATAAGATATATTTAAATACAATAAAAAACTTTGTTTTTTGATATCTACAATTTTTTTATTGATTTAATTTTTGGAAGTCGACACTAGGAATGCATCGGAAGTATCGAAATTGGCTATTCGATATTGGTAGATTGTAGACCGTTTCCAAATTATGCTATAGTCTCTAACACAATACATTCGCAAAGATTTTTCCGGAAGCCTCAAAAATTTAAGAGACATCTTATTTTTGCTCACATTAGAGGGATGGAATAAGAATTTCAAATTTAAAAATTTTACATAAAAACAATTAATCTAGGATTATAATAAAAAACATTCATTTTTTATTCTATGCATGCATGTAAATGTTCGATGTGTATGCCTAGCCGTCACCAAAAATGCTTAGTTTTTGGATTTTTTTCAAAATTTCTCAACCGAAAAGTACTAGAGTTCTTATAACTTAAAAGAACGCTAAGAACACAGTTTAAAATTTTCTAAGTATTTATTTACAAGCAATGATAACAATCAGACATGACTTACAAAATATTCACCTAGGGCGAAAAGAGCAGAAAATCAATTTAACACAAAATTGTGTCCTTTGACCATTAGAACATACATATGTGTCATATTCATGACTTTATGATCTCCGCTAAATATGGCCACCTCACTAATGAAGTGTTCCTGACGTAAATGATATTAGTGCTGGTAGGTTTTTTGGTTGCTCGTATTGAAGAAGTTGATTGCTCCAAAATCAAAATGATTCAGTAAACCATTCATCAAATCTTTCTTGAAACGATTTCAACTCACATTTAGCTCCCATAGTTAACGTTGCTGACCAGGCTGCTGTGTTCTCAGAAAGTATTTAAGTGGTCATCGGTCTTGAGAAGAATTTATTTTTTATGCCAGCCTCTATGTAAACAATAGGTGGTCTTGTTACCATCCAAAATGCAACTCGTTTCTTTTTTACTGGGAACATGATTTATAAAGAAAAGAGAAAATAATAGATATCTTGATAGTCCCGATTATAGTTCCGCTGCTATTGCTAATCATACGACTGCACCGTTGCGAGCCTTCCGACTGGAAAAAAAAGAGACGTCTCACTAACTGTTGCTGTTATGTTCGACTACATGGGCATATCAATTGCATTATCAAGTGGAGTACTTAGAGGCTGGTTATAACAGTACATTGAATTTGGAGTTTATGTGGATTTAAAAAGATAAGCCCAATAAGTTTTGTACTTGAGAACTTCTAAACTAGAGTAATTGTTGTAGTTGAAAAAATATGACTATATACTTGTACAGGTATTATAAAAAGAACACAAACAATGTAATACCTAGTTAAAAGAAATATTTTTGAAATTGCGTCATGGCATTAGGAAGTGAGATATTAATTCTTTAATATTCATAGCTGTTTACTATCATTAAAAGTATTCTTATTTGAGTATCATAAAATATTAATATTTGATTTGGTTTAATTTTCGGCCTTCAATTATTGGCATCGATCTTTTCAGATATAGTGACTCCAAAAATTTTGAAGTAATAGGCAACAAGCTGATAAGATTCCACTTTTTAAGCTCTTTTTCCGGGTTTCAGGATCATTTTTATTTGTGCGACTTTCCATTGGAAAGGAACAAAACCAGTTAATATTGAGGCATTATATACATATATGCAAGATGAAAGATACTCCTTCTGGTAAGAGTTACTTGAGTACTTCTCCAGTGATGAGATCAAATCCAGGAGCTCTTCGCTCCAAGATTTTTATCTCTTCTTTCACTTCGTTTTTTGAAAATGTTTCTATGGGTGTGTCCATCTGGTGGATGAGCTCCAGGGTGTCATTAACTCTTTGCTTTCCAAAGAGAGTACTCTGAAACAGATGATGTATCAAGGTTACTGAGAATGTTTTGTAGTTGAGTGTTACGTTCGTTCCTTGAGTTCTTGTGTAAGCGAGTTCAGAGTTTTTTTTTGTCTCTGGGGTGTCTAGTTTGTTGCCAATGATTCCTCGCCTGGCGTTGTCGATTGGTTACGGGAGGTATAAATTTTCAAGCTGCTTGCTGGACATTGAAAACATTTTGCACTCGTCTGTGTTCATTTCGGTGCAAAGACCAGAGAACGCTTAAAAGAGAAACCCACGAACAGAATTCATGCCAAAAATCAATTTTTTATAATCACAGGTTTAAGAAAAACCACAGTTTATTTAAACATAGTCGAATTAGTAACTCGTTTTAGCTTAGAGCCGGGTTAATATTTAAGCCCACTACAAGTTGATAGTAAAGTTGGTTTTATTGAATCAATTGAAATCAAATGAAATTTTCGAATGACTGTGTATCGAATAAAAATGTTTAGTTAAATTGTTAACATACCCTTGTTCTTGTTGTAGTATGAGCCATATTTTATATGGCTAGTTCTTAATAAAACATAGTACATACTTAATTGACTATAACAATTTAACTAAGCCTGGACTTAACTCGGTACTATGGAGTCTAAAAAAATACTATAGCACTCTTTGTTTTTATGTATTCTCTTACAAAATCGAATAAATTTTGTATATCCAAAGTACGTCTAAAAAGCAATGCTAAAAAATTAGATCCCCATTTCAATAACTTTATTTTTTTCATTCATGAGTGTTAGTACAACAATTATCTGTTTTAATACTTCTGTGGTATATAGTTAAGTGTTGAATTGAAAGAAGTCCTCCTTCTTCGGTAGTTTTCTTCAACTGCATTTATTTTCGCTTCAAAACAATTTTCAAGCTAAACTAACATTAGAAAATATATAAAAATACAATATATGTTTTTTGTTGGCATTTCGTGAGAACGCTTTTTGTGATCCGTTCACATGCCGAATTTGAAGCTTTATAACATACACCTGCATTTTGTTTACGTTTATGTCACGTCTTTAGAACTCGCGGGTAAAGTGTCTTCATATGTATGCACGTATGTGTGTTTATTTGGATTTATGTATTTATATATTTATGTATGCAAGTATGTCTTTATGTTTATGTATTTAAGTATGTCTTTATGGAGGTGTCTCAAGTGGCCCATATATGACTCCACCACCCCTAGTTTCAACAGTCTCTGTTGAAGCAGGTTGTATGTTTAACTCTAGATTTACAATTTTATCATTTATTTTAGCTTTATTTCTTTTATAGATAATATAAATTACAATAATTCCTATCAAAATCACGATCAGTGCATTTATTGCGTAACTTGCATTTTTATGCATTTTCAGTTCGTCTCTTTTTGAAATATTATCTTCTTGGTTAATGAGGATATCTGAGAAAGTTATCTGATTTTCAAAGTACAATTCATTAGATGGTGTTTCTGGATAGAAGTAATTTTCGTTTACAATAGTTTTAGTGTTGTAGAATGTTTTATTACATATTTCAATTTTACAGTTATAAAAATTTATCAAAACATTTCCTTTTATTACGATGTTTCGGTTATCACAATTTTATTTTATTTTCATATCGAACGCATTTTTGATAATTAAGGTATCTTCTCCAATATTTTCTATAATTGTTTTATTATTATTTCTTAATTTACATGTGTTGAAGTTGCAAATGTTTGTTTTCTTCAGATTCTTAAAACTAACGCCTTCTTTATATTCGTACATTTTGTTATCTATGTATATTGACAACATATTTATTTTCTTCTGCTATTTCTAAAAAATGTTCGTTTGGTACTGGAGTTATTAATGTTAAATCTCCTTTAATGTATGAAGTGGGCAGCTTTATTGCTAATATTAAAGAGTAATCTTTGTATGTTAGAAGCCCCATTTCAACTAAGTTTAATTTATAAAAATCTATGTTAAATGTTTTAATTTCCTCCGCCGCTAAAATACTAGGGTGCAAAATATTATATTTCGCTATATTGTCTTGCAATTGTTCTATTTTATTTTCTAAATATTTAAGTTTGAGCATTAGGTCTGTAAATAACATTTGTTTGGCTATTCTGTTGTTTGTTAACCGTGATTCATTAAATGCATGTAATACTTTTGTTCTGCCATCTGCTTTTTTTTAATACATTAATAGTCTCATTGAAATTCTCATGAATATGGATGTTTGTTTACAGTTTTTATAATATTATGGTTATTTTTGTCTGTTATTTCTAAATGGTTTAATATTTGTTCTCTGTCGTCATCGTCCATAAGTACAAATAACCACTTGTAAGTTGTGCCTACAATATTAACTAAACCCCGTTTTTTCTTAGCGCTAGTTACTGGAATCAGAGTATTTATTTTGGCTCTAATTGTTTTTATTTCTCCATAAATTGGTCTAAGTTACTCTCTATATTATTTTCTATTTTATCGATTAGATATATTATTTCTTTAGAATGAATAATATGAAGAAGTGTTGCTGTTTTATTAACAATTTCTGTTTCCCTTATTTGTATTCTTGTGTATCCTGCTTCATTTTCTATCTGGTTTATTTGAAGTAATGCGTTGATGATTACCAGCGTCGTAATTAATGTCATAGCTTTAGTTAACATTTTCATGCTGAAATTTAAATTTTCGTTTTACTTGTGTTTTGTAACCTTTTTTGAAGTTATTATTTTTTGAAATTAAATGGTCCCCCTCTCTTTGAAAGTTGTTTATTTTTATATATTATATTTAGGCTGTGATTTACTAACTCTATAGTTTTTTATATAATTATTTTCGAAATTCTGGTCATTAGTTCTATTATTTTTATTGTTCAAGGCTTTTATTTTATCTTCCTTTTCTTTATGTAGTATTTCAGAAAACTTATTCAAGTCTTGCTCAGACAGCAAGTTATTTATAAAATCAATCGGTCTTAATCTTGTTGTCGAATGTATTGTGTTGTTATAAGAAATTACTGCTTTGAAGACCTTTCCTTTTAAATCATCAAAATTTTTCGCATCAGCGTTAAAAATTCTCACATGTTCATTTAGGATAGAGTGCTATCTTTCTACATCTGCGTTACCGGTTTTGTTATGTTAAATGTAGTTCAATTTTATTATCTTTCAAGAATTCTCTTATCGGCGTCGTATCTAGTTCATTACCTGTTACTAGAGTTTTTGGCTCACCTAAATATTGGATTCTTTGTTTGATTGCATCTAATATGGAAACCCATGTTCTGTCATTTAATAGGTGAGCTGTGGCATACTTTGTTAATTTATCGATACTTGTAAGGAACATTACGCCTCTTTGTGGATACCAAATATCAAAGTGAACTATATCATTAGCCTTTCCTGGAGTTTTTGTAACATTAAGATTATGTTTAATAGGATTGCGATCGAATTTCGCTTTATTACTCCTATTATTTCTAAGATGTCATTTTCCGATGTCACATTTATTATGGTTCGAATTTTTTGTTTATATAATATTCTTTTAGTTATTTACTGCTTCTGCGCGTATTTCAAAATTAATTGAATTTTCTGTTATTTTTATGAAGTAAGTACTGTCAGTCTCTGCACTGTGTACGGTACTTAAATCATCCTCAAATAGTTCATTTAAATTGACTTCTGCATCGACAACAATTCTACTCAAACCATCTGCAATAACATTTTCTTTTCCCTTTATATATTCTATGTTGAAATCGTATTCATCATCTTTGAAGTTTAGAGTTTGGCTCTTTTAAGTTATTCAGCCAAACAAGAGGTCTATGGTTGGTTTTTATTGTAAACTTTCTACCAAATAAGTATGGTCGAAAATATTTTGTTGCCCACACAATAGCTAATAACTCTTTTTCTACTGTACTATAGTTTTTCTCATGACCATTGAGTGATCTACTCGCATAACAAATAACTTTGTTATTTTGCATTAAAACTGCTCCGAGCGAAACATTGCTTGCATCGGTAACCAGTGCGAATTCTTTTCTGAAATCTGGATGTATTAAAATGGGATCAGATTTGATCAGCAACTTAAGTTTTTCAAAAGCTTCAATGTAATATTTATCTTGCAAATTAATTTTGATGTTTTTCTTTAAGTATTTTATTATATGATAGGCAACTTTCGAATAATCCCTTATAAATCTCCTGTAATAACCAGTAATTCCAAGAAATGATTTAATTTCTTTTTGGTTTTTAGGAAGTAAAATCTATCTATTGCTTCCACTTTTTTTGGATTCGGTTTAATGTCTTCTTTTGTTACCAGGTGACCCAAGAATTCTGTTTCTTGTTTAAAAAAATTGAATTTATTCAATTGGGCCTTTAAATTCGTTTCTTTTAGACGTGCTAAAATTTTAGTTAGTGATTCTAAATGTTCGTCTACGCTAGTAGAAAATATTAAAATGTCATCTAAGTAAACAATACAGATTTTCCCAATATATTCTTTTAATACTTGGTTCATTAGTCTTTGAAAAGTTGCAGGAGCATTACGTAATCCGAAAGGCATTCTTAGGAATTCGTAATGTCCATTTGCTGTAGAAAATGCTGTTTTGTGTATGTCTCGTTTGTCCATTTCTATCTTATGGACTCCTTTAGCTACATCGATCTTTGTAAAATACTGACATCTTCCTAATTTATCAAATATTTCTTCCATATTTGGAATAGGAAACCTATCCTCAGTAGTTACGCTGTTCCTGTAGTGGATTACAAGGCGCCATTTTGGTTCATTTCACGCACCTAGCTTCTTTGGAACAATCCAAATAGGGCTGTTGTAAGGACTGGCAGATTCTCTAATTATGCCCTGTTCTAGCATTTGTTCGATTTGTTTATTTATTTCATCTTTATGTATCTCTGGATACCTATATATTCTTGAATAAACTGGAATATCATTTTTTGTGTCTATACGATGCTTTACTTGATTAGTAAATGTCAAATTGTCATTTTCATTGTAGAAAACTATTTTATATTTCCTTAGAATGGTTATCAATTTATTTTTGTCGACGTGGTTTAATGGTCTGTGTTTATGGATTCGCAGACATTATTATCTTTTACTGAATTTGTAAAGATTTCTATAATATTTCCTTTGTAACTTCTGTTCATATAAAGCTCTTCTTCTTTATTCAAAAAAAAATCTACTACAGCATTATTAGTTCTTAACGTTCTATTGGAGTAGTCAATTTTACAATTCAACTTATTCAAAATGTTATTTCCTAAAAGTCCGTCAAAGTTCTTATTAAAATTGCATTCAAGAAATTGGAATGTGCAATTTTCCTCTCTAACTCGTTTTCCATTTTGGATTACATATTCCTTCGTTAATCAAGCTGAATTCTGCTTCTGTGTCTATCATAAAATATAGTTTTCTTATATGAGTTTCGATCACTATATAGGGAAGCTGTTTAGTCCCGTTTCGCAAAAATTTATTTGTGTGTTACCTATGTCCAAAGGCTCTGGTTTACCAAACCTGCTACGATTAGGTTGTCTAGTTTGGCCTGAATGCGTGCGATTTTGATCACTTCGCTCATTGTATTGCCTATTGTAGTTCTGATAGTAATTGACACTATAGTTATTAGTATTTCCTGTATTGTAACTTCTCCTGTTGTAAGTATTTGTTTCGTCCCTGTCTTGACCATAGCTCTGAGGGAAATTGAATTTCTTGTTATAATTTTTATAACTATTATAATTTCGAACTTCATTACTTTTAATTCGATTTTTCGCATCTTGGTTTTGGTTAAAGTTGAAATTGTTTCTACGTTATCACTAAAATTTCGTCTAAAGCTATAGTTTTTTCCCGTTGGTCCATACGCTGTATAATTTTGTTGCCTGGTGTCTACAATTATTTTATAAGTTGCTTCTAGAGTTTCCGGATTCCTCCCATAAATCATCGTTTTCGTCGGCTCTGGTAAAATTTCCTTGAAAATTTTTAAAGCTATTCTGTTGATTTCGTCGGTCGTATAAATTCCGTCGTTATGCGTTAGGTTTCTGTTATGTAACCTATTTACTAATTGAGTTACGTTGTAGTGATAGTTTTCAATAGTACCATACACTTTTAATTTATCCATTAAATTGTTGGTATTTTCTTTTTCACCAAAGTTATTTTTTAAAATTTCTTTCAATTCGGCCCAATTTCGCGTATTTGTGTGCCGGTGCAAAACTTTTCGCGTGTCGCCTACACACTTGTTTTTAATGTAATCGAACAACACCTTTTTATTATTTGCGTCAAACGCTTCCACTGACGGCAGAATATTCTCTACTTGTGTAAAGAAGTCAGGCAACTGATCAACATCTTTGCCGTATTTGTATTTTCATCCATGTTTTTTTTTTTTTTGTTTTTATTGTTACTGATTGATTTTTATAATTACTTCTATTTAGTAATTAATTAGATATATGTAAATTTTTTTTTTATCGGTATAGTTCAGAGAAAGTGTGTGAGTTTATTTTTAAATATCTTTCGATTATATGCACTTGTACGTATTTATTTATTTTTTGTTATCATTACGAGCTTCTTTTAGATTGAATGCGACATTGCTGCTCGTTTGCATAAAAAGTCAATTTCACAGTTTTATTTTTTCTTATAGCATTTACATGTGACTCATTTGCATTGCTGCTATACTTTGGCTTGTTGATATTTTTGCGCTCACACTTTTTTTTTTGCACTTAAAAATAAATGTATCTTACTAAGTTTGATAGTCCTTCCTTGGCTTAATTTGATGCTTGAAGTAGTCCTTCCTTGACTTAATTTGATGATCGAATTAGTCTTCCCTTGGCTTGATTTGATGCTCGAATTAGTCCTCCCTTGGCTTAATTTGATGTTCGAATTTTGTAAGCTTAATTTGATGCTTGAAGTAATCCTTCTTCGGATTAATCTGATGAACGAATTGATTTCATCCCATCCTCGTCGCCAGTTAAGTGTCGAATTGAAAGAAGTCTTCCTTCTTCGGTAGTTTTCTTCAACTGCATTTATTTTCGCTTGCCGCATGCCGAATTTGAAGCTTTAATAACATACACCTGCATTTCGTTTACGTTTATGTCACGTCTTTAGAACTCGCGTGTAAAGTGTCTTCATATGTATGTACGTATGTGTGTTTATTTGGATTTATGTATTTATATATTTATGTATTTAAGTATGTCTTTATGTTTATGTATGTAAGAATGTCTTTATGGAGGTGTCTCAAGTAGCCCATATATGACTATATCCCTCTTAGCATCATTCACCGAGTAGCCGCTTATGCGCTATAATTTGTTTTTATAATATATATTAAAGCAAATGCACATCGTGGCCTATTAAAGAAATTATGTAGTATGTATGTACATAATTTATATAATAATAATTTTGAATAACACACATATATTTACTGATAAATATATTTATGTAACAAAGAAAATATAGCCATTTACGCAAAATCCCATATAATATGTTAATGCTTTTATTATATTTATTTATTTTTGTTTTATTTAAAAGAGTAACAGTTACTTATTAATAACTATTACATTTACAAAATAAGCACTGGCTGCCGGGGCCTTCGGCTAGGTATTATTTTATTAACAAATAAAAATATTATATGTACGTGAATCATAATAAGAAGTTATAAGAATATACAAGTTCGGATTTTACATTAAGCCAATGCATTGTCCGTACCTCAGTAAGAATAAATAAATAGTTTTTCATTAATATATTTAAGTAAAACTGTAAGCAAGTCAAAATACATAGATAGAGCTTATCGTACAGGGGTCGAGTTTGGACTGCGTTTTTATACCGTTAAATTCTTGACTATACTTGTGATTTAGCTTTCATGAATAACGAAATAGTGGAGCGTCTGGAGCGTTAAAAACATTAAAACCTAGGATGTCTTAGGGACTAGATGAAATTAAATTATCTTTGCGAAAATGTGTTGTGAATAACATAAATAATAATCTCTACCTATTTAAAAGTTGTGCATTTGATTTTTAAATAGCAAAAATTTATGATTGCAATAACTTATGTGCTATAATGCAAATAACGTTGTAGAATTTATTTATTTTGTAACAGAAGTGGAAGCAACAGAAAAAACAAATAGATTAAGAATCATTAAATGTTAAAAAAAAAATATTACGTAAACTATTTGTTTATTTAAATAATTAGCATACAAAAAAAAAAAATAAAAAAATTGTTTTCTGTTATTATAGCATAAAAGTAAAATCGAATTAATTATTAAAAAAATAATTAACAAAAAAATTTGTCTATTGAAAAATTTACATTTTTTCAAATATCATCTTCAATTTCACTGATGTTAATCATAGGCGCTATATTTAGACAGCTGTCGTCGTTGCACTGTAGGCATGCTACACTGCAGTATAATCCACTTTTTCGGCATCCGCATGCAGCTCCACATCCTTTTTTGCAATTGCAAAATAACATTTTTAATAAATTTTCCGGAGCAGGTAATTGATTCGTAAATATTGGATGATAGGTATTATTGGAATAGTTCCATCCCCAATTTTCGATGATTAAATCATTCCCTAACCACATCTGGATTTGTGGTAAACCCGTTCTCAAAATTTTTGATAAACTTAATTTTTCCTTTATTGTAAAACGCAGAAGTAGTATCACAGCCCGTGAAAGCATGTAAAAATAGAAAATGTTCTTTACATGCTGGTAGAGATTTTTCTAAACTTTTCGATGAAAATATTTGTTGGTTAACTTTGCCTCGAGATGGTTTTAAAAAATATATTTCACGATCAGTAGGCGCCAATGCCATTAACACAACCAAGACGTCAATGTCTTCAGAAATTACAACAATATTTTGAGATTCTAAGCTAATTGCTGTATCAACAATTAATTTATCTGCATCGCTTTCCGCTTGGCATTTAAAAATATTGTTATCAGCTAATTTTATTCTTAACATTTCGATTAGGCGAGATTTATTTTTTTTATTCGTTAGAAATTTATCTTGAGCGATTTTTAATGGCATATTTTCATCAAATTCAATATCTGTACTTATATTTTTTAGTGCGCGACGATTCCTTTCAGCAGATTTAATACTGTCCTTCTTATATCCATCAAATACCACGTATGCGTTATTATAATTATTCCTCAAATATCTTACGTAATGTTCGCATTTCATTTTGAATGTTTCATTTAATTGCCATTTGCAACGATATAACAACATGCCTCCATCAATAACATAATGAATTAATCTGAATTTCCGGGAATAATTCGTAGAAAGTTGATTTTTTTGTCTTTCGCAGTTGGCCATCTTCTAACAGAGCAAGTGGATATGGTGCCAGTTCATAATTCATATAAGTTTTTAGTTCATCATTTGTTTTTTTCAACACACAAATCCGTTGAAACAGCAACAATGGATCAACGGGAATAACATTGTCATGAATTTTTATGTTATTAGTTTTAGCCAATAGAGAATTTATTTTATCTTTCCTTAATAACTTCAATTCGCGCACATTTTTCCCTTCGATTTTCTTCATAACTTTTAAACCTTCGTCAAAAGCATTGTAACAATTTATACTTTTATCACCGGTAATTCCAGTGGCAATTGACATAATTGCATCTGTATCAGGAAAAGGACTATGTTCTTTGAAAAAGTTTACCAATCTTTTTACATCGATACCATGCCTTTCTATTCTAACATCTGTAGAATCTGTGTTGATGACTTTTATTGAAAGATATGTCACAAAAATTTTCTATGCTTTCAATAATACCTTTACTATAAATATATTAACTCCTCTGATCCATTTATAAACTACACTTTCAGTGGCACCTCGTTTAAAAGGACCCCCTTCGAAGCTCATTCCTTTCATCAATAGTCTGATCACTTGCAATACCAGAAAAGTTTGACTACCTGCTCAAGGTCTCTTCGACCATTCAAATAAAATGGAACGTTGGGAAGATGTTTGTCTTTATCTATTTAAGTAAAATTTAACGTACAACTAAAAAAAAATTATTTCCAACTAAATATTATGCTCCAATATATTAATTTTTCATATTTTTTGTTTAAACAATGAAAAAATTAATTGCACTATATAATATTGGTAGAAGTTACAATTTAGAGCATACAAAAGAAAATCCTGTTGGTTACATGGCAATTCATTCAGTCCCTATGAGATCCGAGCTCAAAACCCCCGGGCGCTCCACTAAAAGTGAACGTCAGCTGGCGCACCCGCGGTGGGTGTGATTGTGGGAGGGTACGAAACGTGTCGGAAAAAAAATTCTACCAACTCATTTTATACCGGTGAAAATTTTTCCATGTATTGTTGACATTTAGTAGAATAAAAAATAGTCAGCTGCGCGGTAGAGGGGGTAAAACACGTCAGCTGAACAGGTGAACTTGTAAAAAAAATTGAAAAGTTACTTTATGCCGCTTGAAATTTTTTTTACATAATTTTTAGTCCGGGAGCCAGGGGTCATTTTGACCTCATCATTTCATGCCGACTGATTTTAATTCTGAAGCCAGATGCCATCCAATGAATGACGAAACCAACCATCAACTGGTCCAGTAGCGGCGGGTACGTGCGTGGGATGCTGCGAAACGTGTCGAAAACAAATTTTTAACAACTCATTTAACACCGGCTGAAATTTTTTTTGTGTATTGTTGACATTTAGTAGAATAAAAAAAAAATAGTTAGCCGCGCCGTAGAGGGGGGAAAATACGTCCGCTGAACAGGCGAACTTGTAAAATAAATTAAAAAGTAAAACTACTTTATGCCAATTGAAATTTTTTTACATAATTTTGGACACATATGAAAATATAATAATGATGGTCAGCAGCGTTTATAGCGGTGGAAAGACCGTCAGCCGAAGCAAGAAAGGATCATTTCGTTCATACATCTCGGCGGCGTACGGAATTTTCAATGCTTCGGTTGATTTCGTCATCCATTGGAATTAAATCAATCGCCATGAAATGATGACCCCTGGCTCCCGGACTATATGTACGTAACCGAATGCTACACGGTAGTGCCCGGGGAATGAAACACCAAATGATAGAAACAGTTTTTCTAATAGCGTTCGACTTCCGAGTGTATTTCTGCCATCGAAAAGCTCCGGAGGCGACATAAAACTATAGGTAGAAAAACATTAAGATGCACACCACAAACAGGAGAAGGAGCTTGGGTTTAAGCACCATAAATACAATTGACCAGCTACAATGCCTTCTTAAACATTGCGTTTTTATTAAATTTCACATAGCATTATTATTCCTAATATTGTCAACCTAATTAATAACAAATCTATTGATTTATGTATTTTTATTGCATTTTAGAAGCTCATAATTGCATAATACACTTGTATGTAATATAGTGTATAACAATTTTCTTGTGTAAAAAGTCGTGAGGATGCATGTTCTTTATAATAAAATATTTATTTATAATTGAAATATAATCATAAATAACTGCTTAACTGCTTAATAAATAACTTCGCCTTAATTTATTAACTTATTTCATAAATCCCTTATGGTTAATGTGCGCCACGTAGCGTAACTAAATACGATACGTATAGGTACAATCAATAAGCTTAGTTTTTAGTTGGAAAACCAGCCAGCTGACTATCCTTTCTGTTTTATTTTCTTTACTATTTTTATACCCGTACTTGTGTCCAAGGGTATTAAAATTTTGTTCACATAACAAAAAATGCTCAGAGTTATGAGATAAGCTAATTTATTCATGTCAATCCGTTCGCACGAGAATTTCACCAAATTATTATTTTTCAGTTAAACTTGGTTCATACATTACTCCTTGTCCAAGGAAGTTTCGTACTTAAAATAGGAGAAATACCTCACAGAAATAAGTATATGTGCAAAGTTTTTATACCGATGTCTTTGTTGATAGTAACGGTACATTTTTATTTGGTATGCCAAAGTCTGCATCTAAGCGAAAATGGCAAAAGTATTTATGAAATCGCTGGTAGAGTAAATCGGGATAGGAATACCATCAGTAACTTTCTTAAAAATTCAACTAACATCGACAGCACATGCAAACGAGAAATTCGTTGTCTGGCTGCTCAAAAAGAAATGTCTTGCAAGAAAATCAAACACCATTTAAGTTTTAAGGTCACCGATAGACGAATAGATCAAATTTTGGTCGAGGACGGAACGCTTAATTATTGTTTGCGGCACGCCACATTAAAGCTCGTTTAGCAATTGCCGGAAAATATAAATTTTGTACTAACGAATTCCGAAACGTTTTATTTTCGGACAAAAAACAGTTCAACTTAGATGGTCCAGATGGTTGCCAGAAATATTGGCTGCACCTTAGGCAACCACGGCAAACGCGCCATAAACGGAACAACGGTGGCTAGTCTTAGATGATTTGGGCCGCTTTCGGACATGGTGGAAAGTCTCCAATTTATTTTATTCCGACAAGAACCAACGCAGAATTCTATGTTGAAATAATAGAGGATGTTCTCATTGACTTTGCGGGAAACATATACGGAGACGACTGGGCTTTCCAGCAAAACAACGCTCCAATCCATACGGCTTGTTTAACTAAGGCCTTCCTATCGTCAAGAAAAATTTCAGTTCAGGATTGGCCAGCACTAAGTCCCGATTTTAAACCAATTGAGGACCTCTGGGGAATATTGTCGGCCCGTATTTATAAAAATGCTCGGTAGTTTGAGACAATCAAAGACCGGATAAGATAGCCTATCCCACTCTTCAAAACTTGACAGACTCTAAGCCTAAACGTATAAATAATGTTCTTTCTCAAAATGAAAAACATATTAATTATTAGTAAATCGAAAGTTTTAGAAACGTTGAAAAAAAAGTGTAAAGAAAGGCCAATGCGCATGTACTTATTTCACATGAAGTTATTTTAATTTAATAAGTTTAGTCAAGTTGAATTTTTGTTGTATAATTTTTTGTTCCTATTCTTCCTAAATATATAAAAAAAATTATTGGTTGAACCTTTCTCCTGCTTCTTTACAGTTTTTCATTTGCAAATACCCTTGCACATATACTTATTTCTGTGAGATAGGTCAATATCCATGCCCAAATTTTTGGAAAATGAATAGTGCCGCACCCGCTTTTTGGTAAATGCGTGTAAGTTTTATTTTTATTATACTTTTTTATTATGTCTAGGCATGAGCATTCGTCCTACAATGTGACACCTTCATGTAAGCGGGGACCAAAAATAGTAACATGCTCCAATTTTTATGATATTTTGTATATGGTCTACCTTCACTTAGGAAAAGAGAAATATGAAATACGGTAAGGATAGGCCCTAATGCTAGACCTCGCACTCTGTTAAGTGGAAGAATTAACTATAAAATTTATGAAATTTTTTTTAAATTTACTGAAGCATTATCGTCAAAACCAAAGGTATTATTGGGAAAAAGTGATTGACAGCCAAAGGGTATTTCTTTGTGTTTCAAAATTATATCTTTTGGACCGCGAATAAACGAATTTATTATATTATTATATACGATATTGAGCTTAAAGGCTTAGTGTTACGGAAACTGGGTTTCTTAAATGAAGCCATTAATTTAAGCTTGCTTCCCGCACTATTGTATAATTTTCTAAGTTCAACTTCGCTTACTTCATTAGGATTAAATTGCACTTACACATCCTTGTCGTTGTTGTAAAAAGACGAAGGCAGGTTACATAATTTTCATATTTTGGTAAAATATTTTTTTGAGAGATATAATATTTAAAATCTTTTTGTCGTGTTAAGTATAATGCATACATAGTCATTTATAATAAATCATATAAACCAAACAATAATGTCCTAATAATAAATTAAAAAATAATTATACATTCAAAAAGCTAAATACTAGTATGGATATAAGAAAATATTATGAAATATTATAAAATGAGAATAAAGTAAAATCAAATACTAAACGCTTAGGAAGAACGCAAATGGAATTCATCGAAGAATGAATGTGGATGTATGTATTTCTAAAAACTTAAGTGCCTAAAATTATCCATGCAATACACAATTTTTTATAAAACTTAAATTTTACGAATATTAGTCACTTAATAGTTAAATAGATAGAATATCATATATCTTTCTAAAAATTCACTGAGTCACAGAAGTCAAATTCGAACATATGAAAACTTATATGTATATTGATCGTCTGCATAACAACTACTTATATATGTACACAACATAGAGTACACAGAGTCTTTACATAAATACACTTGTATATTTTCTTCGACGTGCATATTAAAATGAGAAAAATGAAGGATTGTTTCAATCAACAACTCAAGAAGAAGGATTTATTGAATTTACAAACGTATACACAAATACTCATACCTAATAAGAACTTATATTACGTTTATTATTACATTATTCATTATATAGTGCTTGTGAGATAGCTCTTATGGTCTATTAAATAGGATTTGGTTTCTCTACAACAAGTTTGTTTAATACTCATTCAAGTTAATCTAACTAAATAATAAAGTATTACAGAATTACATACACACAAATAATATGGTTACAAAAGTTCTTATGTAGTATTAGTAGCACATTTACTGAGCATGGATATGAAAATTTCAAAGTTCTTTAAGAATTTTTTCGTTCCTAATTTTTTTAGAATGTTTTTAGTAACCCCTTCAGAAAATAAAAGGAGTATGATTAATTTTTGTAAAATGTACTGCTTAACTAATTATGATAAACTTATACTATTTGTTAAGTTGCGCTTTTAAACTGTTTTTATTAGTAAGACAATTGTAAAAAGAATTCTTGTCGTTTTGTAAAACTAATATAAAAATATTCAAATTCAATAATATAAGAATATGCTTATTTTTTGTTGGCGCGTAAGAGTCACAAGCCTTGCTCTAGATTAAATTCGCAATGTAGCCGTATGCAAACGAAGAAGATAACTGATACGAGCACTTTAGTTTTACCATTATATCGGCAAATAATTTAAAAGTAAGAAGAAGAATTTAAAAGTAATAGTGGAGCGTTTAAATACAAATAAAAAGATTTATTACTCGGCTCATTCGTTTTGGTTTACAAACAATATTGGAAATATCTAATGGAGAAACAAAAGCCTATTTGAATATCTTCGCTATGGCAGAATCCGAAGTAGATTTAATTTAAACACCGCTCAATATTCCGTTTGATAATTTGGCTGCCAACTGGCATATGCTCTGGAGGGAGCCGTCGTAATATAAAAGTTTCGTTAAACAAATATACATAATTTGAAAAACGGGGCATTGCTTCAATCTATAACTAGAAAGAAGTATTAAATTTACAAAACGTATACATACTATATATACATACCTAACTACCTATACATAGGTATAATGTTAAATAAAGTACTTGTAAAATAATGATTATGGTCTGTTAAATAGGACTTGTTTTCTCTCAACCTACTTTTTGTAATACTCAACCAAATTAAATAAAAAAATATTGTAAAATTACGCTCGTTAAAAGGAAAGCTTATAGGTACAGGACAGTTTGGAAAATACAGAAGTGCTTATGAAAAGTTTAGTTTCTATTTCGTTTAGGATATATTTTTTGGCTTATTAAGCGAACAACTATGAAGTTAATAGCTTTTTGTACAAATAAAGACATCCCTTTAAAAACTAACATTCCTCTTTCGCAAGTTTTGTTTTACAATTGTAGTTTTTATAAGTATCTACATACTACTACTTAATGTAATATGATAACCTTGTATTGTATGTTACGTTGCGATTTCAAAGAAAATATTTATTTAAGAAATTGCAATAAGGTTTCTTGTCATAACATGAAGATATTAGAATCAATAGGTAAGTAAGAAAATACATTTTTTGGGATTAAATTCTGAATAAATCCATGTAAGAGAGCAATGGTTGATGAACAAGAAACGACGAGGAATATCCCTAATTTTTTCTTATACTCGTATAAATAAATAATTTAAAATTTAGTTAAAGCATTTTAATATAGTTAGATTGTTTCATTTAATTAACAAAGGAATGAAACTTTAAACGTAAAAAGTAATTGATCGGAAATTCGACACTAACCCATATGTATAATATTTTTTGTGGCAAAAGGAAAGCTTATAGGTACAGGACAGTTTGGAAAATACAGAAGTGCTTATGAAAAGTTTAGTTTCTATTTCGTTTAGGATATATTTTTTGGCTTATTAAGCGAACAACTATGAAGTTAATAGCTTTTTGTACAAATAAAGACATCCCTTTAAAAACTAACATTCCTCTTTCGCAAGTTTTGTTTTACAATTGTAGTTTTTATAAGTATCTACATACTACTACTTAATGTAATATGATAACCTTGTATTGTATGTTACGTTGCGATTTCAAAGAAAATATTTATTTAAGAAATTGCAATAAGGTTTCTTGTCATAACATGAAGATATTAGAATCAATAGGTAAGTAAGAAAATACATTTTTTGGGATTAAATTCTGAATAAATCCATGTAAGAGAGCAATGGTTGATGAACAAGAAACGACGAGGAATATCCCTAATTTTTTCTTATACTCGTATAAATAAATAATTTAAAATTTAGTTAAAGCATTTTAATATAGTTAGATTGTTTCATTTAATTAACAAAGGAATGAAACTTTAAACGTAAAAAGTAATTGATCGGAAATTCGACACTAACCCATATGTATAATATTTTTTTTAGCTAAAACACTCCGAAATATTCAATTTGAGGATATGGTCACAAGCGGCCGTATGCTTTGTGGTAAGCATAAAACTATACAAATTTCTAGTATATGATTAGAGTGCGTTCAGATAAAACGACTTTTATTGCGGCAGCTCATAACACTTGGTGAGATGGTCGCGGGAAGTGGAGAGTGGCCTAGTACTCGCGCAATACATTTTGTGCTTTGCAAGGAACGGAGTACATGAAAAGAGAAACCGCTGATAATAAGAAATACCATTTGCCCTATCTTAACGCAGTCTTAGACACCCGCCATACAAGTAAAAAAGTAAAAAATATCTGATTAGATTCCCTATTTGAAGAATCTAGTAGCATTATCTGAAGGCATACTTCTGAAATGGCGGACTTCATAGTACAAAATGAAAAGAAAAAGTACGTTTCAGTTCAGTTGGAAGATACTAATTTAAGAGTAAAGTCCTTTCTAAATTAAAATAGCTGAACACTCTGAAAGACTTCCACGAATGTGATGGACAATGTGCTTCTGTGTGGCAAAGTAAGGTAAAAAGTAAAAATTGTTTTTGAATGGTTAGCTATGTAAATTTGGGATTTCAAGGTCCAGACGATCTTTCAACATTGGTCTTACTCGAGTTTTAAAAAGCGATTTAGTAACTCGTGGATCTTACTTTATAAATGTTTATGGATCTTGATTTATAAATTAAGTTTGGTATCCATTGTAATATATTTACATTCTGGAGTATTTAAAGAAACTTCAATTATGCTAGAAGCACAGTATAGTTAGGAAGAAATCAACTTTAAGAACAACGCTGAAAACCAAAAAGATCGAGTATATAAATAAGCAATGCGTGACATATTTTGTCAAATGCTTTACTGAAATCAGCATACAATACATCACTAGGAACATTTTCTCTAAAGCTGTTTGAGAAGTAAGGTGTGAATTCAAGAAAATTGATAATAGTCCATTTGCTTTTACAAAACCAGTGTTGGGAAAAGAAAACTTTGGTTAGAAAAAGCACCTGAAATAATTTTGGCATATAGCATGCTCCTGCACCCCTGTAGTTTTCTATAGATTACCTCCTTCGGCTTTTAAAAAGGGGACGAATGACTCTTTAGGTTGCTATATCTGTGTTATCATTCCAACCAAAATTTTATCGCCAAGGCTTTACATTTGTAAAAGTTAAAAGTTATGTTTGAATAAATCTACCTCTTCACGTGTTTTAGATTTTTTATAGTTTTAAAAATGGATTTGACATTATTTCTTTAGCTTAATCCGACGCAACATTAATTAAATGCATCATCACTTGAGAGGAGACGTGGGTTTATGAGTACATGCAATCCAGACATCAAGAAAGTGAGTGGAGAATTCCGAATAAACCAAGATCGTTTTCAGTTACAAAAGAAAGCGATGCTCACGGTTTTTATGGATTACAACGGTAATGTACATCACGAATTTTTGCCAGAAGGTTAGAGTCAATTAGGACTATTATTTGAGCGTTATGAGGCGTTAAGGGGGCAGATACCTGTAAACGGCCATATTTTCCCAGAATTTCATTAAAATTATTTAAAACGAAGAAGTCAATATATTTTTTTCAATTTTGGCATACAGTCTATTTATACATTAAAATAATATAATTTTTATTTTTATTTTAATCAATTCTTCCAGGAAGGTCGCAGCGGGGCTTCTCAGCCGGCGGGCATTGTAGCATCGGCGTCAGTGACCTGAATACAAAAAACCAGAAATTTTTTTGTTTATTAATGGCATAATTTCTACGAGTATATGAACTAAAAACAAATAAAAAAAAAAGATTCGCGGAATAAAATGCTTCAAAAAAAATTAATTTTGGGGCGAATTTTCCTACTATTTTTGCTTAGAAAAAATTATATTTCGGTCGATAACTTTTCGAGTTATCGTGTACGCCAATTCGAAACATATAGTTTTGAGAAAAGCGCGTCTAAAGTTTGAATACATAACTATACCTCTCCCAGCGCTCGAACGCAAAGTATAGAGTCGTCACGGTTGACGATCTATAATATAAGAAATACTTAAATTTACGTTCTAAAATTGTTTTGACATATTCTTAAAGAATTATATCTATTAACATCTTATGAAAAAAAAAATTACAGGTATCTGTCCCCTTAACGTCAAGCAATTCAACAAAAATGAAAGGATTTGTGGGAAAACTATTCGTAAATGTTGCCCCATGATAACGCACAATCGCACAGTGACATCATTATCCGTGATTTTTGACGAAGTATGAAACGAACAGCCATCGAATTCACCTGATATGTCTCTCTGTAATTTTTTTCTGTTTGATCGAATCAAGAGACAACAACAGGGAACTTGTTTTAATAGCCGAGAAGGGGTAATGGAAAAATCAAAAGCGGCTCTGATAGCTATACCAGATATGTTTTGAGAGCTGAATCAAACACTGGCAGTTGAAGGGATTACTTTGAAGGCGATAATATCACTATTAAGGAATACATTTATATTTTTAATTTTCGGAATATATCCCCGAACTTTTTTATCAAGGTGGTACATTAATTTTTGTTCGAGTTGTGGTGCGCACGGACAGACGGATACAGGAATGGACTCCTTTCATCATTCTGAGCATTTGATGTGCACACTATTCACCGTAGCTGCTTCATCATCTGAGTACGTTGAGTCTCTCAGACGCTGCTGGACGAATGTCGATTTCCAAGTTTAACGTCCAACATATACATCCAACATCCAACTTGACGAAGATAACCTATATAACATGAGTATTACTTTTAGTCTAACAATAGACCATAATGTAATAATATGGAGAGCAATATGTACATTTTATCTATAATATTTACTTAAATCTACAGAAAATGTTTTTACAAACTAACTCAGTTAATTACGTATTGTAAACAGACCAAGCTTAAATTTTACAATATTTTCATTGAAATTAATGACGTTACAATAATTGTTACACAATCGCTCATGTTGCAAGAGGTTCATTAAATTAGTTGTTTTATTAAAAAGGTTACAAAAAACAGTTAATCCTTAGACTATAAAAAGAAGTATGGCTTAAAATTGGCTTAATAACTCATAGCAATCGATATTACCATTAATGATATTGTAGACAAAGACTTACTTATCTATAAGGGGCAGAATAATCTTGCCAGCCCGTTTTAAACAACGGTAATTTTGTGAAAATGTTTGTACCTTTTCGATGAATCCAATGAATCTCGAAGAATGGGTTCCATATTAATTAACAGTACTCAATGCGAGATCGTTGTTTATAAAGATTGTAAACAGCAATGGGATGCAATGAGTTCCTTGCGGTATACCAGACCCCATCTTCTATGATACTGTGAAAGATATTGAAGAGATTTCCTCTAATTCCATGGTGATCCACCTTATACAAAAGTATTGAGTGGCCTACCTTGTCAAAGGCTTTCGAAAAATCTGTATAAACTGCGTCTAATTGGGAACAGTTTTAAAACGCACTTACCATTTGATTAGTAGGTAAAACGAGATTAGAGCAAGACGACCTGCCGGGGACAAATCCCTGCTGGCAATGAGTATAGCCTTATTTATGTGATCAAATAACGTCATTTGTATTATGTGGTCGAATAACTTAGCAATAGTGCTGTGCTTGATAATAGGCTTATAGCTACAGACGTCATTCCGATAACCTTATTTATAGACTGGTTTAATCGAGCAAAGTTTCCATGAACCAATGAAAGTTCCGTTATTTAAACACATTTTGAAAATCAACAATAAAGAACGAGCTAGTAGTAAAGTCACTACCTGATCTAGCGCTGGGCTTAAGTTTAGAAATCGCTAGAAGCACATCACCATCACCAACCTCAAAGGAACTGATAGTTTGCAAAGGTGAAGTTGGTATGGTAGGAAATAGCGTGGTGTCATATCTATCATACACTTTCTAAAAAAAAACGATCAAACAAGTCACATGAACATCGGGTTATCAAAAGCATTTCCAGCAAATTCTAAACTCACAGGAAAACCAGTGGTTTTTCTTTTGCTTTTAATGAAATGCTAGAAACTATTTAGAAGAATTGGGCTTTAGTCTCGTTTCAATATTTCATATTTTATTTCATATTTATTTTTTTTATATAAATAGTACATAGTAAGACTAAGGTCTTTTAATAGTACTTCAACAATATTATAAGCAACTGGAATATTTTTAACATACAAGTTTCTTAATCTAAATTTTACACCAGTTCATTTACGAATCAATCCAATATATTTAACTTAACTATAATAATAAGAAGAAAAGAAGCAATAGGAAAAGAAAAGAAGGATTTAGAAAAGAAAGAACAAAAGTAGTAATTAGAGAATGTAGAGAGAAATTTAATGCAATCAAACACTTTTAAAGTAATTATAGACTTGTGCCCTGAAGTTAAATCTGTTAAGTCCAGCCTTCACAGTGTCGGGTAATGAGTTCCACACTTTAACAGCGCTAATGAAAAATAATCTGGATGATGGTAGGTAATTAAATTTTGGAACGATGAATTTGTTGTGTCTGCGAGACCTTACTGGTATCAACTTCTCTGTCAGATAGGGAGGAGACTTGAATAATGTAAGTTTGCACAAAAAAATGCAATTTCTTGCAGACAAATAACTATTAATGCAACAGCCCAGTAACCTTAATCGCCATGCAGAGATATGGTCATATCTGTCAATCTCATATACATACCGCGTGCGTTATTAAATGTACCATTAAGTTTATGGCAAGATGTGGAGTCGAGATAGATAGCATATATTGTGTAAATAACAAATTGTGAAAGGAGTTGAACTCCTTCCTTAATTTAAGAAATTGTCCATAGTCTTACTTTAAATTACTGAGCTTAAACGTTTTGAAAGCTTTATTTGTTGTGTTTTTTAAGTTCACTAACCTAGAATTGGCAGCTGCCGTAGCCGAATGGGTTTGTGCGTGATTACCATTCGGAATTCACAGAGTGAACGAATCTCTGTGAAACACCAAAATTAAGAAATAATTTTCTAATAGCGGTCGCCCCTCGGCAGGCAATGCAAACCTGCGAGTGTATTTCTGCCATGAAAAAGCTCCTCATAAAAATACCTGCCGTTCGGAGTCGACTTATAACTGTAGGTCCCTCCATTTGTGAAACAACATCAAGACGCACAACACAAATAGGAGGAGGAGCTCGGCCAAGCACCCAAGAGGGGTGTACGCGCTAATTATATATTATATATATATAATCTAAAATTAAACCATGGTAGCCTATCTTTGGCTACTGATTTCTTTAAAGGAACAAATTTTGAAACTGCAAATGAAAATCTTCGACACGAAATCTCATAAGAATAAGCAGGATCACTTGATGACTCCAGAAAGCTCAGAGAGGAAGTTTAAGTATTCAAAACCTACTGCGAATAATTTCTGTTTTGTTGAATTTGTAATATGTCTTTTATTTTTGTGAGTTATGCTTGAAATCTAAAGAAAAGTAAAGTTTAAAATAATTTACAATATATTATGTAATATTATCTTGAACTAAAAAATAATAAGTTTAACAATTACCACCGATAGTAAAAACATTATTTTATTTACTCAATTACGCTGCATATAGTATATCAACATGCTGGTGTATCACGAAATAGGACTGATTGTCAGATCGCAGAGAAGCCTATGTTTGATGAACTGTAATTTTTTCTGTTGAAGAAAGAGAATTCAATACTTGTTTCCCAGATAGGATTGTGACGTTGCTTATCGAAAAATCATTTGTATAAATACATACATATATATATGTATATACATGTGTAACATTCAAAAGTATGTAATATACATTTTAGCTATCAAATGATGTAGTGACTTAATTGAAAAATCCAACTGAGAAGAAAATCAATTTAATTATTTATGTATTTTACTTTCCTGTAAAAAAATTTGTGTAAATACACCCTTCTTTTGGGTGTTTTGCGTTCCAAGCTCAGCCAAATCTGATTTTCTCTTGTACCATATGCATAAGTATACTAACTAAGAGCTGCCCTAAATCGTGTGAATACTTTTTATTATTTTCATAAAATTATTACTTCTTGATTGTTATGACCAGGGAAACATTTAAGGGCATTTTTTAAGATTATCATTAGGTCAAATAGCATTTTCATGTCATGGCTTCGATCATATCACTCATAGCGTACATACCTAAATTACAGGGTGGGCCATACAGCGTTTGCTTTTTGAACCACCTATTTTTTTGAGAATGGTAACACAAATGACATGTCAAATGTGTTCATAATTTACTTAAAGGTTTCACATTTACGAAATGGGACGCTTACGCTTGAACAAAATTGGGAAATATTGAAAACCTATTTCCAAAGTGATGAGTCTTCTTCTTTTTTTCTGATTTTCACATCGGTGGCTACGTCAATAAGCAAAATTGTCGGACTTGGAACTCAAAAAATCTACACGTTACTGTAGAGAAGCAAATGTATCCACAACGAGTCACTGTTTGGTGCGGTTTTGGGTCTGGCGGCATCACCGGGCCATTTTTTTCGAAAATGAGCGAGGAGCCGCGGTTACAGTAAATGGCCGACATGCTCAACGAGTTGTTTCCAAATATTGAAGAGGATGACATGGACGACATTTGGTTTCAACCGGACGGTGTAACTTGTCACACTGCCAAAGTTACACTCGAACTTTTGGCTACCGTTTTTGAAAACCGAATAATCAGCCGAAATTCCGATATCAATTGGCCACCTCGGAGCTGTGATTTAAGCCCGTTGGACTATTTGTGGGGAGCCGTTAAGGACAAATGCTATGCGAACCATCCAGAGACGATTGATGCTTTAAAACGCGAACTCGAAGTTGCCATTCATGAAATTGGAGCCCAAACAATCGAAAATGTGCTTAAAAATTGGGTTGATCGAATGGCCTACATTAAAGCCAGTCGTGGCAGTCATTTGAATGATATTATTTTTCATTCATAAATGACAATGTTAAATCTTCAAAATAAAAAAAAGTTTGAAAAAATATTGATTGGTTTTTTTTTGTAGCCGAATTAAAAAAGCAAATTTTACATGGCCCACCCTATATAAAGACGGGAGAAAGCACCTATTTTGTTAGTTTGCTTCTCCTTGTATACCTTTATCTACTTATATAATCTGGGTGTTATATTTGCTCACAATATACTCGTATATTTAGGTTTACCACTCAGGCTTTTCCGACTAATGCAGAGTTTAAAAATGGCGTAAAGTCGATACATAGCCAAAACATGTAGTAACCTTAAGCTAAATTTTAAGCTCATGCCCGATTTTCTCAGCTAAGCTTGAACTCGACGACACCCCTTCCAGCCATTACGGCTTTCGAAGTTGTTCAGGCTTGTTCAGTAGGCAACTCCGTATGATAGTTACCTGACGTGACATTTACTCGCAATGTTTACGTTTTGTAATGAACATTTGCGAACGTTGCAGGATACACGCTTGTGTATGATATGAGACTGAAACGCAAAAGCGTAGAGAAGAATTTTCAAATAAGTAAGATGAATATGAATAAGATGAAAATAAAAAAAATTGTTATTTAAAAAGAAAATTTATTTTGTTTATTGTATTGCAGATCTTCTTCAAGCACATACATATTAGCTTAATAGCAAATGTTTCAGTTCATTTGATTTCCCCAATTTTATATTTTGTATAAAATGTAGAAAGAACTATCGATTACATCATTATTGTATTCACTCGCACCAGAATTATGTATGAAACAACTATTTGTCCCCAAAATTTCGGCTATTTTTACTAATTTATCTTTCAAGGATTAAGCTCAAAGTAGAGGCGCCATACCATACCGATATTTATAGCTCAAAGTAGAGGTATCATACCATAACGTCATAACCTAAACCAAAGCATTAACCGTAACGATACATATGCCAACAATTAATAGTGCATTTCAAAGTGCAGAAACTAAATAAAAGATAACAACATGTATGCCACAATGCAGCAATTCACAATGTAACGCACCGCAACATAATGCAACTGGTTATGGTTACGGTGAAAACCAAAATTCCATTGGTCTCTAGGCTTATGCTGAAAACAGTGAACACCGTAAACGCAATCCCCTGTCAGCTGTTACGATCAAACTAATGAGAACCCCATGTAAATGAAAAATTCCTTCCTTCCGTATCGTAGTACAGTAGATTTTATTTCACGATTTTTAAAAAATCCCGTAATGCCCTTTAAGCTGATTGCTCTGTCACCACACAGTGTTGCCAAGCAGTACATATAGAAATCATTTACAAAATAAACTTAGAAAAATGATAATTTTTGTTAAAATAGCTTAAAAATACTGTTGAATAATGTTAATTATAGATAAATGAACTATTTGCATTTGTTGGTTTTTGGCTTTGGTTTATTAAACAATGAAAAATTGTAACTGATAACGCGGATGTGTGAAAAAGTGTGTAAGCAAAAATATCAATGGCAACGTAGATACAACCAAACACATACACACACAAACCGATGTATTGTGTAAATATGTAATTAAAAGAACGCAGTTGTTCTCAGTGGTGAGTTTTTGTAAGGTAAGGGACTGCGGTAAGGGACTCCGTACGGTGTTCACTGTTTTCAGCATTATGCTTATGACTACGGAATTATGGCATGTCACCTATAATAGATTACAGTGTTGCCCATATATTGGTTCGATCAGCAAATTTATGGCGTTATAGTTATGGCACCTCTAATTTGGACTTTAAGTGGAATATGCGGCAACGGTTGCAAAGACCCTCCATACTGGTCTTGCTTTATATATTCCAATTGATTGTGATACTGTCCACTCATTAGTAAATACGTTGTTACAACGCAACGTAAACAACTTTATGCCGAAAATGCTTAATTAACTAACTAACTAAAACTAACCTTCAGTTAGTGGTGGTCTCCATATAGCATTTATTTAATTTTAATGTATCGACAGAGGTGTGTGTGTTGATAGGAAATATTGATCTCATGAACACATACTCAAATACATATGGGTGTATAATATGTACACATAGACATGATTCGGTACGATCGGTTTGTGAACATATATTGTAATAGTATTCATTGCTCGCATACGTACACTCGTAAATAAATTCTCTCAAGAATACTTAAGAACATATATATGTATATGCATACATACGCCTATTGAGGTGCGCTGTACTTTTTTTAAAGCTGGCTCTGAAGTGAGAGCGTTAAATATTAGTATGCTATTGAGCTCCGAAACGAGTATCAATGTATTATGTATGCCTCACTGGTTCTCATTTCCCAGCAGCCTTAAGAGTTTTAGTGTGCACAACTTAGTATTAACTTTAATTGAGATGATAAGCGGATGCAAACCCATACGCATACATGACTACATACATACGAACATGGATAAAGAGCGGAACATCAGCCCCAGGGAAATCGCTTTAGGAGGCATTGACTAGCACAGCCCTATTATTTGCCCCTTGACAAGGGAAAGCAACATATGCATACATCAATGTGTGTATACATGTACATACATATATGCATGTACAAATATATTAATACCATTACATAAATTTGAATATGGGTATTAATCACATTGGTTCTCACTTTGAGATCTACACACAAGCACAGATCCAGATGACAAGCGCAACAGTGCCAGGCTCTAATTCTTTAACTTCAATTTTATATTCACCAATGAATTGTTGTTTTTATTTCATTAAGATATTTTCTGTGAGACAGCAAGTCTATATAAGGGATACAAAGCGACAAAGTTATGACTTACTTTTAGATTGTCGTTGCATTCGGTGAATGCGGCCAGCCTATTATTTTTGAAATTCCTATACCCCCGAAATCTATAGATATCTGAATGCAAAAGTTGTATCAGGCTCATAATTAAAATAGTGATACAGAAAGTCCAAAGGTATACATAATAAAGAATCATTTACATATATAAATGGATTTTCGGATAAGTGAATACTTGTACTCCTGGTTGAGGATAATAAAAAAGAAAACAGTAGCCAACCTCAAATAATCCTGCGAACATTTCCTTGTTGTCGGGTTATGGTGGTTTTAAACTTCAGCCTGAAAGTGGACACGATTGATACATAAAACATAGCAATGAAAATAAACAAAAGTGTGTGAAGAAGCTATAAAAACGTTAATACATATACAATAATCAAAATATATTATTTCTAAAGGATATAGAAAAAACTACCATATCAATATAAATGGTGTTAATTATAACAACTGGATAAAATGAGAAAACCGACTCTTAAAATCAACAAACCCTTTTTTAATATGTTTTAGTTAAAGTGAGAAACCCGAGTATTAAAGTTATGCCTTACAATATCATTTATTTTTTCATATTATGTGATTAAAAGGCAAAATTTGTTTAGATTCCAAAAGCAATTTAAAAACAAGTTCTTTAATCTTTTTTCAAATTAGAGCTCGAACGATGAGGGTAATTTATCCTTCCCTACTAAATGCCGTCCTGTTTTTTAGTTTGGTTGTTGGTGTTGTAAAAGCAGGTGAGTTGACAAAATTCCGCTTAAAATACATGTATGTATATGTAGCTATATAACAATTTAATTTATGTTACAAACAGGTTAAATTTCTAAAAAAATAATATCTTTATTGGTAACAAAATATGGCAAAGTTGTCAAATTTTTATAAAATCCCAAGAAACATTTGTCGGTTGGAGTACCTCGCCACCCTGCTGAACTGTGATAGCGGTTGAAATTACTAATGAGATGAAGAGTCTGTTTTTGCAATTGCTTACGACAGAATTTAACTCTCGTTACCCGACTGCGATTGATATCTGAACATCGAAGTCGCTATAAAACAAAAAAAAAAACGAAGTTCCGGAAGCCGGCAGATTGCCATCTGAGGCATTTAACAAAATACGGCTGTGAGGAGCATGGCGTAAAGTGCAAAATATGGTCGAACGAATACATGTCTTTCTATTGGAATTTAAATAGGCTTAGTCCTATCCCCAAAAGGGTTCTAGGTTCTATTATGTTTATGTATGATTACGAATGAAATGACTTAATCTTAACGATGTGGCTTTAAACTTGGTAAATTTACCACCTACCAGGTATTAATAATAAGCCAAAACTTGGAAAAGACGACAGAAAAAACAAAAATGGGGAGTCTCTTCAGCAGCACTTATCTATTGGGCACCTTGTTAAGGTTCAATACCGGCGATAGGCAGGACCGAAGTATTGAAATTTAGTTTTATATCTCATCACAAATCTTTAAAAGCTTCTTTCGCGGGTAATGATAATTGAAGCTCAATTAATGGCTTCAATGTTTTCTGCTACACAGCATTCAATATAATGTGTTTTTGTGTGTGTTAACTCCCTTAATCATAAAATATTCAACGGCACTTAGTTTCCTTTACGGTGAACTCACTCATCTGTTCAAAATAGTTCACATTTTTCTTCCCTGTCTTAATTATTGACATCGTTTTAAAATAACCAACATTCCGCATCTGCTACTGGCTGTATTCTAAATTCCCAATAATTTGTCTAGAAATTCTATCAAAACTATGAATTCTTCCTATACTATCAGATAATTAGTGCTCAACCAAAATACTAGTTAGTTCCGAATCTCTTGAACTAGAGAGGAGCGAGTCGAAATTTTTTATGAAGATTTACTTAGATCATCAATCTCCTTTTCAAGCAGCAGAGCTCTATCCCTTTAGCCCTCCAATTCCTGTAGAACTCATATGCCGATCAATATCGTTGCATGAACAAGGACAAGATCAAATGTATCCAGTCATAAGTTTACTGTTAATTTTAAAGTGTTAGATTACCACGTTTATTTGAGGATCAACGTTTACACCTATATTAATGTAAACATTAATTCTTTTTTTGAGCTGCGTGGCCATTGAGGAGCTAAGTCTCTTCGCAACGAACAAAACTCCCACTGTAAAAGTTTCCTATTGCGCGCTTCGTATTTTAAGATGCAAAAGTATTTACGATGGCTGGACTTGGATAATTTAAATACCTATCATTGTTTCGAAGGGCAAGAATTTATATGTTATTCTTACAATGATTTGTGAGGGAGGGGATATCTATTCCTTAAATGTTTTGAATTAGATATTTTTTCGATCCAGGTGTCAAAATCTTAATGATCGCATTTTTCTGAGAAATGTATCTTAAAGCTAATACGAATATTTATGGGACTCGGGCTCCTGGGAAGTTCGAAAATCCAGAATAGGACATATTCGTGATGGGTATTTCACAGATATAGCTTCTTGATAAAAGTTTGGCCATCCGAAGCAAAAGTGTGAGATTAACTTCGGCTGCTACGTCCTAGGGTATTCGAAGAAGTATTGTACCCACGATGGGGAGAATAATAAGGTGACGCCTATCTTGGTACCGTTACTTTCTCTTAACGAATTCGAAAATATCAGCTGATTCTCGTGACACCGCACTGATGCATTTGGTTATCATAACTTAATTTAGCTTTTTTTTGTTCTCTAACCTCGGAGTTTTAGTTCAGTAATTCACTCAGTTCTATTTTCCCTTCTTTTTTTATCATCTGGTCACATTGTCGGCGATTGTTCGAGTGTTATTTGTGTGTGACATTTCTTCGCTTTATTTCAATTTTTTCCAAGCAGTCAAATCTCTCTTTCGGAACTACAGTGATGCCTGGCACAGAAATGCCCATTTAAAGAAAAAAAAATACCAACTGAATTACTTAAGAACTCGCCCAAATTGTCCTTACTGTAAGCGTTTTTTAAATAAATGGTTTATGGTTATGTAGACTGTATTGAAAAAACACAATTTGAAAAATCCATCCTTGTATTCAAAACTTATGTTAAAAGAATTTCTTTAAAAAAGGCTGAAAAAACTTCTTTGCTATATTTGAGGTTATGTACAATAGATTAGGTACTACTTCTTTAAAAAGGTTCTTATAGTTTCCTCAGTACTATCTTGTATTTTTGAAATGAAACTTCTGGGCGAGCGAGAATTGAGAGTAAAATTTCGAGGCCATGCAATATTTTGAGCATTTTCGTTCCGCGAGAGAGAAAAAAGATATAACGTAGAGGAAAAGAAGACAGAGAGCCATACCTTATATATATCTTAGATACACTTTAGGCGACTTTTCCTGAGGTTTTTGTTGTGGTTGCTAATTTCTAGTGAGAAATAACACTGCCTACTTTTTGGCGCTTGTTTGTTGGTGCAAACTTGTAGGAAATACATTTTTGGTGCCTACTTTTTGGCGTTATATTTCCTTGGTGACTACTCTTTGGGGCGCTTTTTGGTCAACTTTTTTGGCGTTTTTTTTTTGGTGCCTACTTTTTGGCACTTATTTCCGTTCCCTGGCTAGTGCTTGTACGTACTATAAAGTGCTATCCATTCCGGCGTCGGACTTATTGGTATTGCGTTGCGGTAATTTGTGCCGTTGCTGTGGTCCTGGAATCGTTGCGTTTGTGCGGGTGATAAGCGTCTGGAGTAGTGCGCGTTGTTGCCGCGGTTTGTGTCCGGCGTTTACCTACATCGGTCGACCCTTCTCCGTAAATTTTGTCTATTTGTATTCTCTGCAAATGTTGTGCATTTATTTACATATACATATATTCTTTCTCTCTCTCTCATTCTCCCTCGGGTCTCTCCCACTTTCTTTGTCTGCCTTGAAAGGTTTACTTCTGTTATGTGCACTACACTACACGCACTTTTTTTATTATTGATACACCATAGCTATGGCTTTTAAAATTTATAAAAAGGTTTTAAATGCTAAGAAGAGGTCCAGGAAAGAAGATCCAATATTCTTGCATACCCTCAAAAGGACCAACAAATTAGCTCTGTACTTTCAAAACAACAAATTTTATAAGTATCAATAAATTTTCAATAGCACTGAAATCTTCTCAGCATAAGCTTTAAATGCAAGAGGGACCATTTTTAGCCTTTTTAATTATACCACTTTTTTTACTTACAGTTTTGGTAGCTTTAAATTAAAAAAAGGGTTACGCGCTGTCCGCTATAATTCTGTTTCGGGCATTAGACGGCAACAAAGTAACATTAGCGGTGACTTTCTTTATTTTTTCTTATACCACTACCTCAATCTCAGTTTTGCCCGCCATAACGTTCCCGTTACGTCAGCAAATCAGCTTATTCCATCAAATTCACTGAAAGCCAGTTATATGCCTAATTTTGGCTATACGTTCTGAATTTTTTTCACCATAATTGTATTTAGCCTTGTCCATTGCAAAGATTGTAAGTTGTACATATATTGTAAACTAGCAAACCCGGCCCCCTTCGCTGGGCACACTAAAATAGAATAGATATGGTTTAGAACAGAAAATATATGGTTTTCATATTATTTATTTCTTTATTCATTATTCAAGCGCTTTGGCATAAACAATATTTTTTTTTCTATTTGTTTTTGAGTAAATATAAAATATAAATTGAAAATCAGGAAAAAAGAAGATTGTTTTTAAATTTCAAATCAACGCCAATGAATAACTAAGAAACAATCGTCTTTTTTCCTGATCATCCATGAATTTTTCGTTTCAATTTATATGTTTTATTAAGCATTGGAGCTTTTTTAACCATTATCCATTTATATTTTTCAAAAAAAAAAAACGAAAAAAATTGTTTTTTCCACGAACACATAATTTCATTCGGATTTCACATTAAATTCTCAAATTTCGTAAGAAATTATTCACTGTTCCAAAATCCACTCCAAAAAAATTCACAAACAATTTTTACATGTTGCACTTACGTTTTTTCCTTATGGCATCCAAATCAGAAAGAAATATTGACACATTGTAACTCACACTGTCAATTTGACAGTTCAGTTCCGCCCCAAGCGTTAAAAAAGTAAGCGACATTATGGCTGGCTCAAAAGAACGCTGTACCCGTTGCCACTGCTCCGAATTACAACCAAACTTTACGAAACCCATTTTCAATACTTACTTAATAATGTGCATAAGTGTGGTTTAATTCGATGCAAAGACACGGCGGGTCCACGTTTTGGCATATATTTCGAGACCCTAGTCATCAATAAGTATGAAAATTACCCCGTATTAAAGCACTTATCAACAGCTTTCATTTGATACCCATATTGTACATACACAACCAAAGGTTACCCGGGTCCACGTTTTGACCTATATCTCGAGACCCCAGTCACGTAGCGGCATGAAAAATACTCTGTACAACTTGATATCCATATTGTATTATACATACACGTCCGAAGGTTACCCGGGTCCACGTTTTGACCTATATCTCGAGACCCTATCCACCAATAGGTATTCAAACTATACGGAAATCATCTTCAATACCTACTTAACAATGTGTGTAAGTTTGGTTTAATTTGGTTCAAAGACACGGCGGGTCCACGTTTTGGCATATATTTCGAGACTCTAGTCATCAATAGGTATGAAAATTACCCCGTATTAAAGCACTTATCAACAGCTTTCATTTGATATCCATATTGTACAAACACATTCTAGGGTCCACGTTTTGGTCTCTATCTCGAGACCCTAGTCACGGAGCGGATGGAAATACTCTGAACCAAAGCACTCACCAACAACTTCCATTTGATACCCATATTGTACATACACATCCGAAGGTTACCCGGGTCCACGTTTTGACCTATATCTCGAGACCCTATCTACCAATAGGTATCCAAACTATACGGAAACCATCTTCAATACCTCCTTAGCAATGTGTGTAAGTTTGGTTTAATTCGGTGCAAAGACACGGCGGGTTTTGGCATATATTTCCAGACCCTAGTCATCAATAGGTATGAAAACTACCCCGTATTAAAGCACTTATCAACAGCTTTCATTTGATAGCCATATTGTACATACACAACCAAAGGTTACCCGGGTCCACGTTTTGACCTATATCTCGAGACCCCAGTCACGGAGCGGCATGAAAAATACTCTGTACTAAAGCATTCACCAACAGCTTCAATTTGATGTCCATATTGTACATACACATCCGAAGGTTACCCGGGTCCACGTTTTGACCTATATCTCGAGCCCTATCCACCAATACGTATCCAAACTATACGGAAACCATCTTCAATACCTTCTTAGCAATGTGTGTAAGTTTGGTTTAATTCGGTGCAGACACGGCCGGTTAGCGAACACACACAAAAAGTTGACTTTATTTTATATATAAGATTTTTTTCAGTTTGTGTCCGAAAAATCCAAATATCTTACGGAACCCTATTTTTTTCAAAAATAAAATGTAATCCATGTTACTCTTGAATAATGTAGTTTTCGAATGGTGAAAGAATTTTTAAAATCGGTCCAGTAGTTTTTGAGCCTATTCGTTACAAACAAACAAACAAACAAAGTTTTCCTCTTTATAATATTAGTATAGATAACACTATAACACAAAAAACACCATATATTTTTCCGGGCGACCTCGGGCTGTGAGAAACGTAAATTATTCTCACAAAGTGGCCTTGAGCGAGCAAAGGAACATACTGACTTTGATTTAATTTTAATATAACTTCACTTTTTTGTTTAATTGAAAACTTCGCCAATTTTTCCATGAATCCCAGTGTAGATGAGATAACATATCAATATCCGCACAATTGAAAAGAAAACACATAACACTGTGTGACAAAAAAAAAAAATTAAATATACTTTTATGGAGACCTAGCACAACTTGTGGCTATAGAAAAACTAAAAAAAATGGTATAGGAGAAATTTCCAATACACCCCCAAAATCTCATTTTATGGCCATAAAACCGTTTTTCAGTAGGTTGATGTGAAGAATAACTCCTAACTTCGCCAATTTCCATCCGATTTCGAATTTGCTTTTTTAGTTCGAAAGAACAAAAACAAGCCTTTTTGACAGTGTGTTGACAATTTTTCTGAAATGACAACTGACGAGACTGTAGAGGGAAGTATTTGGAATTTTTTTATTTTTTCGACTTTGACATAATTTTTACGATATTATCCGATATTGAGGATTTTTTTTAGTACACTACTGTTATAGTAAATTTAATTTTGCGTCGAATGAGCTATATTTGACTGTAATTGAATTAAAATTAATAGAGTTGTGTGGGTTTTAAGAATTTTTCTTTTTTTTTACTACGAGATTTGGTATGCGTTTCGAAGCATGAAAATGATAACAAGTGTCACGGTACATTTGTCATTCTCTTCCTCAGTTTTGAATACTTCTCTGTAAGAAATTCGATCATCATCATTCATCTTAAGTCCTCATCAACTAAATTCCATTGTTTAAATCGAGAAGCGAGCGTTTCAGATTGTCTTCCCGATAGAAGTAAATCACGAGAAAGATCCTGAAAATCTGAATTGGATACAATGTGTCATTCTGAAGACTTAGAACCAGACGGAAAGTACTCTTCGTCATCAGGTTTATTGTTATCAGTTTGATCATCATCAGCAATGAGTTGAACTTCCTTCAGTTCATGACCTGCAGTTGAGTCAATCATATCGTCCAAGACTACGGAGTTCTTAACAGTTGCAACATCAGCATACTTTATGTGCTTTCGAGTTTTATAATGATGACCGTTTACGTCCGTTTTACAAAAATAACAATCATCTGGTTTATGATAAGGCTGATGATGCCACATCATCGGAGAATATTGAGAAATTCGACTTTTCTGGCAACGTTTTGATTTATATCTCTTGAATTTCAATGAAACAAACAATAAAACTTTGACGTTTTAATAAGGTTAAATTATAATAACAAACTTCTTTTGTTAATCAATGTACAGTGTGAACTTTGGTACACTTTGAAGCTTTTTCATATTTCTATTGAAAAAAAAGTGCTATAATATGTCAGATATTTTCGTAAGTTCTAACCAGTTCTGTTGTATGCAGTACAGTGTACTCTTATGTATACATATATACTCCAATAAATATTACGTATCTATAATAACGCATCAAAACACGTCCTTATTCCCATTTAGCGTGAGCTATACCTAAATACCAAATTAGTAAAAAAAAATCTTAAAACTCACACAACTCTATTAATTTCAATTCAATTACAGTCAAATATAGCTCATTCGACGCAAAATTAAATTTACTATAACAGTAGGGTACTAAAAAAAATCCTCAATATCGGATAATATCGTAAAAATTATGTCAAAGTTGAAAAAATAGAGAAAAAATAAAAAAAATCCAAATACTTCCGTCTACAGTCTCGTCAGTTGTCATTTCACAAAAATTGTCAACACACTGTCAAAAAGGCTTGTTTTTGTTCTTTCGAACTAAAAAAGCAAATTCGAAATCGGATGGAAATTGGCGAAGTTAGGAGTTATTCTTCACATCAACCTACTGAAAAACGGTTTTATGGCCATAAAATGAGATTTTGGGGGTGTATTGGAAATTTCTCCTATACCATTTGTCTTAGTTTTACTATACCTACAAGTTGAACTAGGTCTCCATAAAAGTATAATTTCACTGTCACACAGTGTAATTAAAGAACCATTGTTGTACATCCTGATAGATTACAGTGGAAGAAATAGAGAGACAGGATAGATATTTTATGGGTGGTAAAATTGAAAAATTTCTTTAAGATTACTCTTCCGCGAATTTTTTGGATTCATTGATGAATCGTACGGGATCCAGAAGAAGAAGACTATGAACTTTATCCATACTCAGTACATCGCACCCCAATAGACTAAGTCTCATTCTAGAAAACGTCGGACAGCTACAGAGAAAATGTTCTCTAGTGCCTTCATTCTTACGGCAGATATATCGGGTCATCAATGATTCCCATGGTCGCCATAGGCGTTGTGCACTGTGATTTCATCCACCAGTACTTCTTTCACAAAGCACTTGGTTACTCTGCAGGAGCCCAACTCAGACCAATGTCGTCCTAGTTTAATCAATGGAGAATTGACACCTGGAAAGGGTTCAGGGCCTAGTGGTATGCTTGCAGAGCCTTCAGTTTAACACCCAATTCGTTCCCTGTAATACCACAATGTCCAGTCACCCAAATAAGACAAACTTTTTTGTGTTTTGAAACACTGTTCAGTTGTGTCTTACATTCACCGACTAATTTGGAAGAGCAGCGTGGGTTAGCAAGGGCTCTTACTGTAGTACTATAAATTCCAATACTACTATCCCACCGCTTTTCCTCACTTAGTTAATTTGCTACATTCAAAATAGCATAGACTTCAGCTAAGAATACCGTAGCCATCTGTCCTGTAGCGTAAGAGTACTTAGTGCCTTCGTCTAAGTACCATCCAGATCCTCTACCATCACTGGGTTTGGATCCGTTCTCTGAACCTAACCATTGATCTTTATCTACCGAAGCGAACGTAAGACACAATTTCAGGATGGCATTAAGGGCATCGCCAGATGTCGTACTCATAGCACCTGTGATACCAACGAACACACTTCTCTGTAGTCTGAATAATGGGTCTAATCAGAGTAATGTACAACCATTGTACTATGGTCAGTCATAGACCCCATGTCTTGCTAAAGGTTCCTTTACATTGCCAGAAGACTTTTATTGTTCGAGAGCTTCTGCTCGACGTGCGTCTACCAGGTCATCTTACAATCTAGGATTACCCCTAAGTACTTAGTAACAGGCCTTCCATATTGCGTTTCCTAGTGAAAGCTACTAAGGTGCTTTTTACAGATGCAATTCGCACCAATGCTCAATCTTGTTTAGAACTACCTGTTTTTTATTGAATAAAGCTTCTAGTGATCGTCCTGAGATTAGTACGCACACATCGTCCGCATAAGCTTTAATGTGTCCAATTTCTTGCAGATTAAGAAGAATATACACAACAAAGCGCCAAAGTAGAGGAGAGAGTACACCATCACTTTGATAAGCTCGTAGTCTGATATTCAGAGGGTTGTGACCTAGAACCGTCGTCCTGATATACTTCTTGGCCATAAGTTCCAGACTTGTAAGCATAAACGTTGTCAGGCTTATAGGTCTCAAACATTTTGGTTAAGCATAGTTGTCTTTGCATGGCTTTGGGACAAAGATGACTTTCAAAACGCCACGATTGTGGTACAAAAGCGTTGGCAAGACACGATTAAAGATTATTTTCAGAACGTTCATTAGTTGTTCTCCGCCACGCTTGAGCATGAGTGGGTAATTTTCTGGTTAACTATCCTATACGCAATGAGGCATGATCAGATTTATCGATGGAGCTTTGACCAACAACATTTCTGCAGCCTAGGAAATGTGATGAAAAGAGCCCATCGTTCACTTCTGATTTTGAGTCAGTGTAAGTACCATCAGGATTGAGCAGTGAATCCAGCTTAGTCGTCCGGTCCCTTTGAAGGACCTTGCATAACATTGCTGAACTCTTCCAATCCTCCAGCTTACTGCAGAAGGTTCTATAAGAGTTTAATTTAGATTTCCTTCATATGTTCCTTCCTCAGTTTCTCCTAGGCAGTCCAATCCACTTCCAACTGAGTTTTCAGAGCTGTGTTAAAAAGCTTTTTTGAAAGATGTGCATTCCACCAAGGAACAACCGAACCCATTTTCTCCTACGTTCCGAGCATAACACTCAAACAAAATTCGTCCCACTGAGTGTGTGGCTTTTTCAATCGTAGTTATTGTCCGGAGTTTGGGAATTTCTGCTGGTTACGTAAGTCGGGCTGGTGCCAACGTTCTGTATAACCAAGCGAGATGACTGAATAAAATCCATGAGTTTATGCCCCTTGAAGTTACATTGGGTTCTACCCTAGGGTGTTATTTGTGAATTTGCGTCACTTCCCACAATAAGACCTAATGCCATGGATTCTGCGTATCTTACAACTTTCATAAACTCCCTTGTAGAGGGAGGGGGAATAGAGTCGCAGGGAACATAGATTGAGACAACGAATGTCTTTACCCTCTAATCGATACTTTATCTTGACTGCAACTAAATCTTGACACCTGAGTTGTCTTAACAAAATGCAGTCGACCGCTTTTGCACGATAATACATGTTCAGGGACGAATCTCTCCCTCTTTATACTATGTATCTCCAAAGCCCTGTATTTGTCCTTTAGACACCTGCTGTGACACCATAAGAAGGCCGTAGCCGATATGCTGTGCTGCAAGTTAATTTGTGTAAAGGAAGTGTTGAGTGTCATATGGACAGTCACAATTCCAAGTTACACCTTGCCATATCTGAATCAAGAAAGGCAACGGATTACCTTCAACGATTCGATCATATCGCTAGCAGCATATCTGCCTCGACAGACGATAGTGGATCACTAGGCGGACTTAGTTTCACGCTCGCTCCTACTTTCTTAGCCCCCGCAGCGCTCGTTGCTCTGGGTTCGTTGATACTACTACCAGGTATGTGATTAGTGTAGGAGGCTCCTCCTGTAGTCACTGCAACCTGTTGTCCAAGGCTGTTGTTCAGGCTTGTTACCCTTCCTCCTTTTCTTCTTCCCTTTTCCAACTAGTGCGCTTGCCGTAGCTATTGCTTCCGCTTGCAGACGCTTTCTTCATAGCCGTTAAAGCAATGGTACTTTTCAGATTTGCATCCGAATCAACCATATTACTTCCGTCCGAGGAAGAAAGCGTCGGAGCGTTGATACGTAAAGTAGCTGGTCCAGCCTACCCAGGATTAGCAGGGGTAACCAGCGCCTCCATAGCTTGCACTGGTGTCACATTATCACCCAATAACAGGCTCTCGATAGAACTTCGAATAGAGCCCACCGAGGTCTACTAGGTGTTTATTCTTGACCAGTAGCTTGCTTCTTCCAAGGCCCTGATTTCCAACCCTGGTCGTGTTAGTAGCAATTGAGTTTTCGGCCTGCACATCCGATGCACAAACCGCTGGAGAACTAGCGGGAGGATTACCACAAGGGTGGATACCCCGTGCAGAAAGTGCTGGTTTGCATTTCAGCATTTCACGTCTGGTGTTCTGCTTTAACCTAATAATCTCTCTGTTTGTCGTTTAACACCGAGGGATATTACTGAGTTAATGAGCAGGATGAGATTCTTTACTCTTGCTATTGTTTTAAAAAATATCTTCTGGTAATCTAGCATCAATATTATAATAAAACAAAAAAAGTTAAGAAATTTGTATTGCATTAAACTTAAAAAATAAAAAATAATAAAATACTTTTTGTGAGACATGCTTCTTGCGACAGTCTGTTCCTGAAATAAGGGCTTCCACCACTATTAAAATGATTATCGCGAGATTAAAGCGTACGATCGTAGATTCCTTGACTAAAAATGTTTAATTTTCTCACTTATTTTGGAGGGCAGTTTTGGAAGAAACTAAAGAGCTGAATTAACAACATTTCCGTGCTGGATATACGACAACAAAAGTAATTAAATCTTTAAAAATGCATACTCAATTAAAAGCCGTTTTGAACAAGGTTTCATATATTTATAATACAGAAAAACAAATGTCTAAGAAGTCCAACCGTTCATTGGATGATTTTAAAGCATGGAGCCGAAATGCAACTTTAAATTGATAACTAAGCGGAATGATAAGACTTACTAACTTTTTACAGGCATTTTGGTACACAGTTTGCAAACCATCACTGACTATCTTTTCTTTGTAAACAAAAAAGGTGGAGACCTCAGAATGATGCTTGTCGTAAGGCTTTTAAAGACACAGTCTTTTCCCAGTTTTAGCAGAATTTTCGAAACAAGTTCCACCGAAAATTAAAATCAATCTAAACGCTCATACTTAAGATAATACATACGAGGTGTGCTCAAAAAATAACGTGAATTTTCAAATTTTGCGGGCTACGTCTATTCGACTGTCGATTATTATTTTTTTATGTTGGTACCTGTATACCCGTCTCGAAAATATGGTCACAGTTTAAGCAATATAGCATGTTTAGTTTTTTTGTGAGAGGCATAAATAAGACAAATGTTCTGCGTATTCGGCGATTTTCTGCTATCGACAAAAATGGATCAAAGAAGTTGCATCAAATTTTGTGTAAAAAAATGGAATTAAGTAGTCAAAAAGACTTGAAATATGGACAGAGGCATACGATGAAAGTCCTCTGAGTCAAAAAAATGTTTACAAGTGAATGACGACGCTCGCACTGGACGCCCCAGCGCATCAACAACCGGTGAAAATGTTGAGAAAGTGAAGAAATTGTTATGGAGAATCGTCGATGCAGAATTAGAGAAGTTGCTGAGGATGTCGGCATATCGGTTTGCTCATGCCATGCAAGCTTTTCGGAAATTTTGGGCATGAAGAGTGTGGCAGCGAAGTCTGTTCCGAAATTACTGATTTTTTACCAAAAACAACGTCGCATGAGCATCGGCAGGGATTGTTGAATGCCGTCAACTATGATCCAGATTTGCTTAAAATGGTCATAACTGGTGACGAATCATGGGTATATGGTTATGACAGTGTCCGGGAGAGCCAAGACCAAAAAAAAGCACGCCAAGTTCGATCAATTGTCAAGGTTTTGCTCACTGATTTCTTCCATTAGCATGACGTAGTGCATCAGGAGTTCTTAGTCGTACGGTAAATAAGGAGTAATATGCTCCGTTTGCGTGAAGTAATACGAAGAAATGTCCAGAATTGTGGGGAAAAAAATTCATCATTCTGCATCATGATAATGCACCTGCTCACTCATATTTGCTTGTGAGAGATTGTTTGGCCGAATACAACAAAGTTATCATACCTCAGCCAGCGTATTCTGCATGTTGGCCCCCTGCGACTTTTTTCTGTTCCCAAGATTAAAGACACCCATGAAAGGACGGCGTTTCGGGACGATTGAGGAGATAAAAACCGAATCGCTGAGAGAGCTCAAGGACATACAAAGAAGTGCATAACAGAACTGTTTCGAGGATTAGAAAAAAACACTGGCACGAGTGTATTATATCTGAGAGGGACTACTTTGAAGGAGAGAAAATTGAAGCTGAAAATATTTTTTAAGTAAAATAAAGCTTATTTTTTAACACACCTCGTACATACATACATAAGTATGCTCCCAATGATGTGACCATGATTTCGATTTGGAGGTGTGCCAAAAATCACTGATGTAATTCAATTTTATATTTCTGTATGTTTAGTTAAGATGATTAGAAACATTTTATTCGGACACTGGCAGTGCCCAAAATTTTGTCTGCCAGTCATAGAGTTAAAAATCGTCAGCAAGGTCGATGAAAATTGGATTGAGATGGCCTATTGAAAAATCAACCGAGGCAGCCTCGTTGAAGAAAAACTGTTCAATAAGTTTTGGAACAATTTTTAAAAATATTCGTATTTAATATTTTTAATAACTAATCCGTCATTCCTTGCAAATAAAATAAATGCTCACATGCCGGTCCGACCCCACGATTTCCATAACTTTGCCAACATTATCGACGATTGGCCTACCAGGACGAAATCGATGGAATGACTGCTTTACAGTTGCATATGATACTGTATTGGCTCCATAAGCAGCATAAATGTTTTTGCCGCTAACTCCGACTTTTCACATTGGTTGTAGTGATGCTGAAAAATGTTTTGAATTCCTCTGGTTTCCTTTTAGTTTGAAGCCACAAAATGAAACGCCCCAATAACACCATAATTTTTTGAAGGATGCATGCTTGGGTGCATACGTCCCAAATGTCATATGTGAAGAAATTTCCGAGTGAGCGTTTATATATGGATACCTCCCTGTTTGCCGTTACAAAAGTACATACAGGTCACTCTCTCTTAAGCGGATACCTAAGGGACTGACAAATTTGTCCGCTGATGAGATATTTCCGCTTATGAGAAAAATATAGAAAGAGTTCATAAAAATGTGTAATAGATGTAAGTTTAACCAGTTTTATATCCAAAACAAGAATATTAATACATACATAATTATAAGACAATGAAAGGTTCTTGATTTAAAGAAATCAGAAATTTTAGCTTGACGAGTTTTCCTTTCATTTCAATATGCCTTTGAAGATCAGTAAGAAGTTCAACACTCTTAAAGTCTTTGTGGTTTAGAGAAAAAGCTGTTAGTTTTCTTATAGCTAAATAAGCCTCTTTAAAGGAAGTTAACTTGTCGTCAATCTTATTTTCTATTTCATCTTCATTCTTGGGAAACAGGTAACACTTTAGTATTGATGTCTTCTAAATCTTCATCATTAATGAATATTTCAATTTCTAAATTACTATATAAATTACTAAAATACTACATTCCATGTCAACTTGGATTTCGCTTTGAACTCGATTAATAACGTTGGAGAACTGAGCAAGTGCTGATAGCGGAAGCTCATCTTCTGCGGTCCCACCGCTATCGTTATTGGGCATATCTGTTTTCCCAAACCCAGATTTAATGAAACAATTTTGTATGGTCTGTGGATTCACTTGCTCCCACGCTTTGAGTATGAAATAACCAACCTCTAATAAATTGATTGTTTTTGACAACTCCATAGCAAAATTTGTCTCTTCCATCCGAAACAAAATGTGTTTTAAAAATAATGATTTGTACATGAACTTAAATTTTTTTGTAACGCCCTGGTCAAGGGGTTGACAAAATGCTGTTGTGTTTGCTGGAAGAAAAATAACCTGAAAATGTTTCAATTTTAGTTCGCGAGGCTGGTAAGCCGCATTATCTAGAAATAGAAGTTTCATTTTTCTATCGAACTTCATGAGAAAATCTGTCATGAAATCCAAGCCTTTTTGTATGATCTTCACGTATGTTGCGAATTGCCCGAAGTCGTGCAGATCTCCCAATAATAAAAATGCGTTCTCTTTCTCCAGCCATATCGACGCAGTGTAAAATTGTGACCCCATCCTTAGCCATTTTCCTACCTCTGCATTTTTCATCTTTTAATGCAAATTTTTTATCGAGTAATGCTCGGAAAAGCAAGCCAGTCTCATCTGCATTATAAATGTTTCGTGAGTCATATCCTTCAATCAAATATGATACCTTTTCGGTAAAACTTTTGACATCATCTTGATGAATGATGCACTAAAATCGTCGTAATTGAGTCTCTCTGAAATTTCTTTTACTCCTTTTAAGTGTGCACAATTTATCAATATTAAGAACTTTGGGCTTTAGCATACTCCTTTTTCTCTCTGGATTGGCATCAGTGTTCCACAAACGTAAAATTTTGTCTTTGGTTTTGATGATGCAAGCAGCTTGAGTTTTGCTGATCATTTCTTTGCCAACTCGCGTACACTAAGTTCTTCATTTTTATGAGTTTCAATGGCATTAACTTTGCCTTTTAAACTCAGCACTGCTTAGGTATTGCGATTCATGTATGCAGACAATAAGAAATTACGCGTATACGTATGTAAATACATTTTTATGTTTCTACTGAAAAAACTGTCCCTTTATGGGTTAGGAGAGAGTACACTGTATGATGAGGAAATCTTTAGTTCATATACATATATTATTGTAAATGTATACACACAAATGTGAAAGCATAAAATTGGTTTTTGCTCGCGAGCTCAAGGCTTGGTATAGCTTTTATAATTATTGGTATACCATTTATAATTAGGGTGTTAACAGTTTTATGTTATATGGAGAGTAAATTTTTCCACATTTTACCAGGTGGGAATTTTTTTATTTCGCTTACATATCAGAGTTCCCGCTAGTGTTCCTCCCATAATATTAATTCAAGAACCGTGGGTGTCTAAAGGACAAATACGGGGCTTGGGAGATATAAAGTGGGGGTCTATTCTTCGTAAAGGTCCGTCCGCGTACGTGTATTATTATGCCGAAAGCGGTTGATTGCACTTTGTTAAGACAATTCTGTTGTCAAGACTTAGTTGCAGTTAAAATAAAATATCGACTAGAGGGGAAAGAGGTAGAGACAATTGTCATCTCGGCCTATTTTCCTTGCAACTCTATTCTCCCTCCCCCTACAAGGGAGTTTATGGAAGCTGAATCCATGGGATTAGGTCTAATTGTGGGATGTGACGCAAATTCACAGAACACACTCTGGGGTAGCACAAAATGTTACTTCAAGGGGCATAAGCTCATGGACTTCATTCTGTCATCTCGCTTGGTAAAACAGAACGTTGGCACCAGTCCGACTTTACCTAACGATAAAATATCAGATCATATCACTGGTTGGAAAGTACTCCATAGAGATTCCCTGTCGGACCACCGCTGTATAGAGATCAGGCTTGCGGCTGAGACAATCTTGATCCCAGCAGGCCGGAATCCTCGAAGCGGATTCGACACGACATGAGGATCTCACTAAAGAGGAAATCCATGATGCTCCCAAACTCCGGACAATAACTGCGATTGAAGAAGCTACAAACTCATTGGGGCGAACTTTGATCGAGTGTTATAACAAGGTGTGCCCGGAACGTAGGAGAAGAGGGGGTAAGACAGTCCCTTGGTGGAACGCCGCACTCTCGAATCTCCGGAAAACTTTCGGGAAACTTCTTAACAGAGCTCTTGAAACTCAGTTGGAAGAAGATTGGACTGCCTACCGAAAGCTGAGGAAGGAATATAAAAAGAAAACTAGATCATCTAAATTGGGCTCTTATAGAACCTTCTGCAGTGAACTGGAGGAAGAGTAATGAACCTTCCCGCGCGGAGCGTCTGCCAAGCGATCAACCGAATCGGCTGGTGGAGGAAAATGATCGTTGGACCTTCTCCTTCCACTAGAAACCGGTCCCAGTTCGGTGGCAACAGCGGTGCAGTTAACATCGCTCCGCGCGTGAAAGCTGTTTTAAAAGTGTGTTTGGATTTTGCAGTGGCGAAAATGCAGCTGATCATCTTTTTCGACTCTCGAGGCATCGTCCACAAGGAGTTTGTACCTCCAGGAAGCACAGTAAACGCGGCATTTTACAAAGAAGTGCTCCTTCGGCTGAAAAACCGCGTCGCCCGGGCTCGGCCCGACCTCGTCAACAATTGGACCCTTCATCACGACAACGCGCCGGCGCACACCGCCTTCACAGTGACTCGTTGTGGATGCATTTGCTTCTCTACAGTAACGTGTGTATTTTCTGAGCCCCAAATCCGACAATTTTGCTTATTGACGTAGCCACCGATGTGAAAATCAGAAAAAAAGAAGAAGACTCATCACTTTGGAAATAGGTTTTCAATATTTCCCAATTTTGTTCAAGCGTATAGCGTCCCATTTCGTAAATGTCAAACCTTTAAGTAAATTATGAATACATTGCACATGTCATTTGTGTTACCATTCTCAAAAAAATAGGTGGTTCAAAAAACAAACACTATATGGCCCACCCGTATTATTAAATACATAACTTCGTTCGAAATTTATTTACTTCTTGGTCTTCTGTTGTTTTTAATATTTGAAGCTAACAGGAAAAAAAAATATTGGAATCTAAATTCATAATTATGCATTATGTATAGGTACGATTTAATATTAAAGACTCATCACAAGCACGCTGTAAAAGATGTATTTGAAATTGATTTGGGTTAAGATATTTGAATGGGATTTGACAAGTGTTTTGGCTAATGTTTGCGATTAAACATGCTAGCCATCAAACCTAAAGTAAGCTGCGATGGAAACGTTATATAAAACAGCGTACTAAATTGACTATGATAGTAAAGAAAATAAACCCAGTTTAGTTGTTAGATGATAATGTTATACATTCTGTCAAAAAAGTACAGGGAATTGTTCAATAAGACGCAAAATAATTGTTTAGTCATCATAATTTATTTTGTCGCCTTCAAAGTAGGCTGCATTCGAGCGATTTAGTCCAGCTATTAAAGTACCTTTTAAACGCGTTTGAAGAGATCTTCTTCAGCTCCTTCAGCGAATTCTCCTGAATGGCCTCTGTCGACACAAAGTGGCGTTCGCGGAGTGGCAATTTAAGTTTTGGGAAAAGGAAAAAGTCACAGGGGGCTAAATCCGGGGAATATGGTGGTTGTTCGGTGTAAAGTGTTCATAATATGAGCCTTGTGAGATGATGCGTTATCATGGTGCAAGATCCATGAGTTTTCCACAAATTGGGCCGTTTCGACCATTCTCTTTCAAACGTCACATAACTTCCAAATAATGTTCTTTACTTACCGTAGAATCATGTATAATGAATTCCGAGTGCACAACACCATGATAACCAAAGAAAACGAGTAGCATGACTTTCACTTTTGACCGACTTTGACGTGGTTTTTTGGGTTTCGGCTCATATGGATAGCGCCATTCAGAAGCCTATTGACTGGTTTGCATGTCAAACTCATATACCCACGTCTCATCACTTACTATGATGCGCTGAATAAACGTTGGGTCCGAATTCACTTGCTCAAGCATGTCTTCAGCCACCTTCTCCCGATGAATTTTTTGAAAGAAATTCAACTCTCTTGGAACGAGGCGAGCAGCCACGCGTATCATGTCCAATTGATGGTGTAAAATGTTGCAAATTGATTCGTGAGACACACTGAGGTCACGCTACGTCCCTCAAATTTAAATGATGGTTTTCCAGCACCATTTCCTTGACTTTGTCGACGCTTTCATCCGTTGAAGACGTTGCTGGGCGACCAGATCGGGACAAATCTTCCACGATTCCTCGGTCCTCTGGAAAAGCCTTATACCACTCGTAGACCCATGTTTTTGATAAAGGATAAGGCACACTCGCCATAGGCTTTCTGCAACATTTTCAACGATTCGGCAAACGAAATCCCGTTCAAAACACAAAATTTAAGACAAATTCTTTGTTCGATATTTTATCCATAGTTATATACATACATATGCGCAAATATATACATACATATGCTGTGTTTATATATGTGCACTTGCCACAGCAAAAAAAAACTTCTCAAGAAATCCAGCGCACATTCATAGGCAGAGCATTGTATGTACAGTTAACTTTAAATATGTACAGTAATCTTCAAATACTCTGATTTCAGAGTAATAATACGTTCACATATGCATCAATCACCTATAAATCCACCAAAATATTCTACCCGTTCAAATATGGCTAATTACCTGCAAAATTGACAATCAGCTGTTAATACTGCTTTGAGAGGTTTTTCTTCATAGAAATTATTTTGGTGGAATATTTCGGTGTTTTTGGTTTGTTTAATTATTATTATTAACGGTATGAAGAAAATACAAGGAGAAGGAATAGCTAATTTAATTGCGCAATTGGCTGCCAATAATAAACAGTTGAAGTAAATCCGTATGCGACGTTTACTGAGGTTGCAAAAAATTATGGCAGTAATACGCTTCCGAAATTCAATATTACATTGTATAATAAGCAGGAACAGGTCAAAGCAAATGAACGTTATGATACCATTAACAACAAATGGATCCAAAGCCAAACAAATTTCGAATTCGTAAATCAACGAGAGCAACCAGAACCTACGTACTATACTCAAGACCACAACGTCAGCGCAGAACAAATTCGAGAATCAATTGCTTCGTTTTTATATTCCATTTAATTTTCATATATTTCACATTTTCCTTTTTAAATTATTTTTTTATTACAAAATTAATTAAACCTACTTAAAGTACTAACAATTCCTTCCCTAAACTTAAAATTCGTATTCTGTAAATTTAAAATAAAAATAATTCATTTATCACAATTTTTTTAATTTTTCTTTTAAAATCTTAAGTTTTTTTTTTTTTGGTGTGGTTTTCGTAAATTTGTATTCATTTGGGTGGCGATAGAAAATTCCATTACCTATTTTGCTTGAAGGCCTCTAAAATTTTTCGAGAGTACCATTGCGTTCTCTTTCAATTTGCAGGGCTTCTCTACCATCTCCCTTCAGTTCTTGGATTTCTCGGGCAATCGTTTGGTTGGCCGTCCGAAATTCTTCCAAATATGCATATTGGAAATTTTCATTATCCTTTCTGCGTTTTTTCGGAGGTTCTGAAGACAATTCCAATGCAAATTCCATCGAAGGTGCTTGCATTTGAGAAGAGCTGTTGCATTCTTCCTCTGCCTCAATATGAAGGGTCTCCACTTTATTAAATAATACATACAAAAACAATTAATATACGCATGAGATTATAAAGCTTCACCGTACTAACCTACACTCTCTTCTACAACTGCTTCAAGGTTAAAATACTTGTATCCGCCAAGGATATGGTGCACTTTATCATAGTACATCCACGCAGATGGGGTACCGCCTGAAGGCCCAACAACTTTCTTCTCATCTCTGTAAAACAAGAACACTATTTCTAAAATTACATACTCACAATTGCTATTGAACAAAATTGCCTATATTTATTTGTTAAATTGTGTATTTTAACCTTTATTTCACTTGAAGAAATCACAAAGCCTTTTATCGCCGTTTCCACGGCCATGTCTGCATATACATGCGTATTTCTTTTGCAGCCGCGTAGTTGCGGCAGCTTCTCCTCCCACAACTCCAAAAGAAACTCGACCGCCCCTGTATGCCAATGTGATCGCGTTTTTCTATAAAATGAATCCATAATTAATAATATTTACCAAAAATTTTATTAGAATTATGTTTACAGACCTGTTTTCTTTGTCGGGGCTCATTTTATTTAGTTTTTATTTTGATGTTTCTCCTTACATTCGTAATAATAATTATCGGTAGCACAGAAAACACAAGGTTGTATCTCGAAAAGTATCGTTATTATCTAGGATTACGAGGGGTGCCTTTTATATGTTGGGATTAGAGAACAAAAACAAATTTTAATCATCGAAAATCACTTTATTGTTTTTCAAAATATTCTCCATGAAGATCTATACACTTTTGCATGCGTTTGAACCAATTGTCGAAGCACTTTTGCCACTCTGAATGAGGTACCTCCAAAACATGCATTCTGAATGCCGCAACCGCTTCTTCAGGTGTCGAAAAACGTTGACCACTCAGTTTGTTTTTTACGTACGGGAATAAAAAGAAGTCATTCGGTGCCAAGTCAGGACTATACGGCGGATGACCCATTAATTCGATGTTTTGGGTGCTCAAAAATGCAGTTGTTTGAGCCGATGTGTGAAAGCTCGCATTGTCCTGGTGAAGAGTGATCCGTCTTTGGCGATTGGTTTTCCTAATTTCTTGTAAGACAACTGGCAAACAAATGGTTGTGTACCACTCAGAATTTACTGTTCTGCGTTGTTCTAGTGGTACGGTTGCGAAAAAACAGGGGACTATTTGCTTGGAAGTGCTTCGTGCGCGAACAACTTTTTTTGGATTTGGCTCATCTTGAAACACCCATACAGTCGACTGCTGTTTACTTTCGGGCTCATACGCGTAAATCCATGATTCATTACCTGTCACGATGTCATAGTCGTTTTCAAAGCCCCGCGATCGTATTTTTTGAGCATTTCTTTCGACCAATCGACACGAGCCTTTTTTTGAGCGATTGACAAATTGTGTGGGATCGAACGCGAACAAATTTTTTTGACAGTCAAATGTTTATGCAATATTGAATGTATACTAGTCCCACTAATGCCTAAGATTGTCTCAATCTCACGATAGATCACATGACGATCTTGCAATATCAGTTCGCGCACAGCATCAATGGTTTTCGGAACAACAACTGATTTTGGACGACCTTCACGAAATTCGTCTTGGAGTGCACTACGACCACGATTGAATTCACCTTACCATCGATAAACACTGGTCTTTGATGGAGCTTCATCGCCAAAAAATGAATTAAGTTCATCCATGCAATGTTGCTGAGTTAATCCACGTCGAAAGTTGTAAAAAATAATCGCACGAAAATGTTCACGATTTAATTCCATTTTTGGACAGAGATGAATCTTTTAAGTTACTGTAAACAACATAAATAGCGTTGGTATTTCAAAACGTTCTGAGTACGTAAAAGCCAAAAAATGTCAAACTTTGCGATACAGCTGTCAGTTGCCAGATTGCAACACCAGGGTTGCCAAATCCCGAAATATAAAAGGCACCCCTCGTATTTTATAATCTCAGATTTTGGGAAAGAAATTTTGTATGGGAAATAGCGCTTTTTAATCACGGATTTTGAGTTAAGCGCGAAATAGTAGATCATCTACTTATATGTGAACGTATTATAAGTTTCCAACCTTGCAGATATATGCATACGTTTTTGTGCCCTTTTTATCAATTGAAGAACTAAATACATACGTAAAGTAATATACTAATTAACTATTTACCTACTAACAGAGAACATAAAATAATGGTTTCGAAATTTTCTCCTAGTATTGAAAGGTCCGACACAAAACTTTTTTATAAGCTACTTGTGCTGTTTTCTGCAGCTTACTGTATGCTCATGTGCGCACATAACGCGCAGCAGCTGCGGTTATCGAGCATTTAGAGGGCATATTTACATACATATATGGATGCAAACATATATACGAGCCGCGACCATTCGACATGACAAAAATTCAAGATTTACCAAATATTGGTATATAATATACTATTTTCGAATGGTCGAGAAAATTGGCATATGGGCAGCTCGTTTTATACTATTCGTAGCCCGCGAGTCTTCTCTATCCATTAACGTTCTCTGGCGCATGTATACTCATATAGCAGAAGTGGACGCACACAAAGTGTTCATGCTTAAGTTGAGCGTGAGAATGTATAAACGTAAACTGATTAAGTATTGAAATTAAATAAAGGAGGCAAGTTGTGTGTTGCCACTAATTTGTGAGTTTAATTTAGTAATCCACTGATTTGATCAGAGGAATTATAGAGAGACGTATTTTTTGAGAGAAACATAATCATGATCATGTGATCATTGATAAGTACTGGGTCTAGCCATAAGTTCTTTTAAAAGTTCAGTCCATCATAGATATGAAATTATAATAATTTTTTTCATAAAGTTAGTTTTATTTAATCAAATAAATGCGAAAAAATATGTAATATTCATTCGAAATGGTCACCATTTGCTTTTACACAAGCCTTTAAACGATTAGGTCATTTAACTATTGCAGCACGCGCAGTTTCCATCCATATTGACGTCGTTGCTCGAACCAAAGATTATTTGAGACTCTCAAAATTACTGTGAAGTTTTCGACAGGCCATGTTCTCCAATTCTGGCCACAAACTGTAATCTAATGTATTCAGATTCGGACTTCCAGACGGCAAATCTTCTGCGGCTACGACGAAGATATTGTTTTTTAGTCACTGCTGAGTGGTGTTTGCCTTATGGGCTGGAGCAGAAGCTTGCAGGAAGATTCTACACTCTACAAGGAAGAGAGTACTGCTGAACTGCTTGCCTACTCCTTCTAAGCATAAATTGTGCAGTGTAAAATTTTTCACAGAACTTATGGCAGGACTAATTATATGATATACAGGCTTTTGCGCACATTTAATATACCTTTTCGAGAATCAAAATCCAGTTGAAAATTACCCAAGCAGTTACCAAACATACAAATTAACCTGTTTTAAAATAAAACGATTTTTTGGTTTTATTATAATTTATTTATTCCTCCTAATACTTAGGAGTAGCCGTTTCAACGAACAGTTACAGCCGCGAATCTGCCAAGGAGTGATCTACAATTTTTAATTAATCAACCAAAACCATGAACATTATTATTTACTGATCTCTATTCTACCTTGCTCTAACTTACTTCTACCCTATCTACCGTTTCTGTCGTTGCTGCGTTGCCGTCATTGCCTCTGCCAGCGCATCTGCTATTGCCACAGTTGTTTAATGCAATTCAACATGTCGTTTTGTTTGTTTTAATGTTTTGCATGGAATTCTCAAATAGCAGACTTATTGTCAGCATTTCTTGTGTGAAAATAATGTGTGGGTAGCTGCCCTTGATATCGACGTAGCACATCTTGTTATTGTAGCAGCATATAAGCAGGTGCAGTTTCTTATTACTTCAAATTAAGTTGGAATGAAAATAAGTTTGAATGACAAGTTACAGCTACCAAAGGAATCTGCAAGTTTTTCTGAATAAGCCCGTAGCCGGTGTTAGCTTATACAGGTTATTTAGTTCTTTATAATACACTACATTCGATACTAATTTTGCAATAGTTTAAGAATATTTTAAATGTTTCCTTGTTTTTTTTTTAGTAATTTCAAAAAATGTGTACTGGCAACTCTGTCAACTGATACGGTTTTATGTACAAAATCAGCTCGCTGTCTACGGAAACTGAAACATTCTGCGGTGGTGAGTTTTCATTTATATGGGACTCCCATATATTTGATAGTGTTGTCAGCTTACATATTTCAGCGATTAACGCCACTGGGTTACTAAAGTATGAAGCAAAATGAGAGAGTAAAAGTACGTTCACATATGCATTAACTACCAATAAATCCACAAAATTAATCTACCCGTTAACATATGGCAAAATTGGCAATCAGCTGTCAATATTGTTGTGAAAGGTTTTTCTTCATAGAAATTTTGGTGGAATATTTTGGTGTTTTTGGTTTGCTTAATTATTATTATTAACGGTATGAAGAAAATACAAGGAGAAGGAATAGCTAATTTAATTGCGCAATTGGCTGCTAATAATAAACAGTTGGAACAAATCCGTAAACGACGTATACTGAGGTTTCAAAAACGTATGGCAGCAATACGCATTCGAAATTCGATGTTACATTTCATAATAAGCACGAACAAACGCTTTTTTTCTGTTATATGAATGCATAATTAATAACACCTAACAAACATTTCATTAGAATTATGTCTTTGTCTATGTTTTTTTTTGCCGGCATCCATTTTATTTAGTTATTATTTTGACGTTTTTCTTTACATGCGTAAAAATAGTGATTTATTACACAGAAAATACAAAAGTCAAAAAGTATGGTTATTATCTAGGACTATTTTATAATCTCAGATTTTGAGGGAGAAATTTTGTAAGGGACATCTTGCTTTTTAATTACGGATTGGGAGTTAAGCATGGAAAAGTAGATAATCTACTTATTATAAATATGTCATTAATAATCTTGTATGTGAGTATGTGATTACAGATGCTATGACAGCTGACCATATTAAACATAGAAAACTTTTAGAAATTAAATAATAAGAAATAGACAGTTCAAAGCAACTTTTACAAGAGTCAAATGTTTCCAAATATCAAAAGAAGTATTTTTCAACTAAAAACTATTATGTTTTAATTACGATTTAAAAGCCCGAGAATTTTTACTAAATGGTCAAATTAGTTCATTAATTTCCGCTACCGGCATGAGGACAATTGTTGTGCGCATATGCATATGTACCTATGTACCGTATACATACCGTTCTATGTGTTCTGTTTTCTAAAGTCAACTTCTGTCTCGAAAAATTCGCCGTTCGCGGATATTCTGTTTAAATTATAACACAATTTTTAAGATATTATGTATTAATTTAAGCATATTTTTTATATTTTTACAGCCAATACTTGCAAGAGAGGATGTCCCCAATGTAAGTATAAACTTTGATATTTTGATGAATTGAATTTCTACCTTGGCTGAAAACTGAACCATGCCCAAGATTTTACTCTACGTGATATCCCAATACTAAATTTCATAATAAGCTTTACTATTCATGACAACAATACGCAGTAAACGTAACCTATTAAATGTTTTGAATTATTTTACCAACAAGGATTTCGCAAAGGAAAGAAACGAAAATGACAATTGCGATTTCTTTTATTTTTATTCCATTGCTAACAAATAACTATTAACTCTTTTTTCTTTATGATAATTATACATTTGTTAAATGATTTTATTTAACTTGCTCTGAATGTATGGCTATTTCGATAGAGTCTTACGACCAATTTTTAACCAACTTCCCGGTGACTTTTGTTTTCAAGATATTCAGCAAACCTGTATTTATGGCCTGATTTGGTTGATATTCAAAACACATATTACTTACATGAAAATATATAACTCAGCGCAAGTGCATTTTGTGTTTAGAAAATACTATACATATATCATACCTACTTATATTGAAATCAATTGAGCAAAAATAATTTTTTATATTGTCAAATCTAGTATGTTAGGAAAAACATGTAGAAATGTGAAAGTTCAAAATAAATTAATAGTACACCAAATTTTTTATTTAACATCTTACAACATTTAAATAAAAGCATGTTTTCAAATTTTGTTTTTTTTTATTATTCATGTATTTGTTGTATTTTTAAACTGTAACCATGTAATATGTATTATGCTTATATTGTATAAATTCTTATAAATAAATTATAGATAGGCAGTGAACATTTCACTTTTAAAAATTCTTCTCAATAGGCTGTTAGTAGCTCCAGTTTTTTATACAAAAAAGCTCTAAATTAGCTTATTAACTTAGCTTAACTTAGGATTCTACTATCGCATTTAACTATATATATATTTATACATATATATATATATGCATATATGTATATATGATATAATATAAACACCCTTTTTGGCTGTTTGGCTGAGCTTCTCCTCCACTTTGTGGCGTGCGTCTTGATGTTGTTCCACAAATGGAGGGACCTACAGTTTCAAGCTGACTCCGAATGGCAGATATTTTTATGAGAAGCTCTTTCATGGCAGAAATACACTCGGAGTTTTGCCATTGCCTGCCAAGGGGCGACCGCTAAACTTAAAAAACTGTTTCTTCTTTTTGGTCTTTCACCGAGATTCGAACCTACTATACGTTCTCTCTGAATTCCGAATGGTAGTCACGCACCAACCCATTCGGCTACGGCGGCTGCTAGGATTTTACTATCGCATTTAACTACTCCTAATAAAAATTTAAACATCATAACTATTCTCCATTCTGCAAGGTGTCCAAAGTTCTGCCCATTTATAATTTATTTCCGTTATATTACATAAGTATAACATATTCTCTCTTGCTGCATTTGCCTATAGAGTATATAGAGTCTAATCTAATCATAAATAAGATCATTATAAGAATTTTGACGCAAACGCTACCTGGATGAAGTTTTCGGGATAAAAGAAAGCCTGTCAGGGAAAGTTCCGTCAAATTCGGTTCATCTGTTCGAAGAACAATGTGTTCAAACACATTGACAGAGTTTTCAGAAAAGGTCTATTATATTCTGTTACACTCTCTCCACTATCCACGATATTCTACATGTAAATACATACCTATGCATATTTACAAGAAAATAAATATGTTTTTTAACTCCTTTTCTCCTTTAGCTGACAATGGGATCTTAAAATTTCAGCCAGGAAATGTTTACGAATACAACTTTGATTCAATTCTGACATATGGACTAGGGCCAGGCGCGTCGACAGATATCGATGACACAAACTTAAAACTAGTTGGCACAGCTAAAGTTTTTGCTGAAGGCAATTGCGGATACACGTTACAACTGAGTATTATCAAAGTTTCGAGCACCAAAGAAGTCATAGAAAAGAAGATAGTGCAAAGCATTCAGAAGCCTGTACATTTTACCTTAGTGAATGGCAAACTGGAGTCTCAATTGTGCTCCGATCCCAATGACAATCAATATGCTTTGAATATAAAACGAGCTATTATTTCCTTGTTACAGTCTAGCACGGAAGACGGTACCGAAATTGATGTCTTTGGCCAGTGTACAACGCATACATCAGAATCTAAAGTTGGTGGGGCGCAGATTGTTACCAAAACACGTGATTTAGATCAATGTAACTATCGAGAGAATACTTATAGTGGTTTAATCCAAGGTGTTGTTAACCAAGCGGCTGGAATCAAATCTACGCATATTTTCAAAGCTAGCTATGTCAAGGAATCGAAAATTTCGAATGGCGTTGTTGAAAATGTCCATTTGGTTGAAGAGTACAGCTTTGGTGTGGGCGAGAACGGCATGCACAGTGTGCAAGGCAAAGTAATTACGAACCTAAAGTTAAAAAATCTATCTGGCGCAGCCGCAGTTGCCCCTCAGACTGGCGCTCATGGCACTTCAATTATTTTCCAAAAACCGGAGTTATATACAACTAAAAATTTGGTTGTTTTAAAATCGGCCTTAACTCAACTAGTCGACTTACTGAACGACTATGTGAAAAAAGACTCTGCCAAAGGTTTTATTGAACTTATACGTTTAATGCGTAATGCGGACACGGATACCCTGCTAGAATTGGCCGCTGTGGCTCACCCAAACACCGTCTTGGCACGTAAGGTGTATCTGGATGCATTATTTCGCACTGGTACCTCCGAATCTACCAAGGCCATTCTAAAACAGTTTACAAAATTAGACGAACATGAAAAGCTTATCGCCATTATTTCACTAAACCTCGTACAGTCTGTAGATAAAGACACTTTAAATCAAGCAGAAAAGTTATTAACATACAACGCTCCAAAACAAGTATATTTGTCTATTGGCAAACTGGTTTCGAAATATTGCAGTGCAAATGGATGTGAGCAGGCAGAATTGGACGGAATCTCAAAGAAATTTATTGATAATCTTAAGCATTGCAAAGCTAACACAAAAAAGGACGAAGATCGTATTGTAAATGTATTGAAAGGTATAACTAATATGGAACATTTAACAAGCAACGCTGCTGTTGTTTTGGCTGAGTGTGCTTCATCGGGCCGCTCGACGCGAATTCGTGTGGCAGCGTTGCAGGCTTTTTCTTCAGCTAGCTGCGATTCAGTTTTGGCTTCAAAAGCCTTGGCCTTACTGCGCGATCGTAATGAAGATTCGGAGATAAGAATCGAAGCATATTTAGCAGCTATTAATTGTCCTACAGCTAATTTGGCCACCGATATTGCAGATATTGTAAATTCAGAGCCGGTATATCAAGTTGGTGGATTTATTGCATCCAGTCTTAGAGCAATACGTGATTCAACGGACGCTTATCGTGCTCATCAGCGCTACTTTTTGGGTCATATTCGTATTACAAAACATTTCCCGAAAGACTTAAGACGCTACAGCTACAATAATGAAGTATCCTACAAACTTGATGCACTAGGTGTTAGTGGTAGTTCCGATTACAAGTTGATATATTCACAATATGGATTCTTGCCCCGTTCGGCAAGGCTTAATGTTAGCACTGAAATTTTCGGCACGAACTTTAACGTTTTCGAAGTAAGTGCAAGGCAAGAAAACTTAGAGAATGTTTTGGAATATTATGTGGGACCTAAAGGTTTGCTTAATAAGGACTTTGATGAGATAATGAAACTAATCGAAGTCGGAGGAAATCCTAATCGCGCCCGTCGTTCCATTGTTGATGACACATCAAAATTTTCAAAAAAATATAAAACATATGGGAGCAAAAACCTTCAAGACATCAATCTTGACTTATCGATGAAGTTCTTCGGTTCAGAAATGCTGTTCCTTAGCCTTGGAGATCAGATTCCAAGCACATTAAATGATATAATTAAACATTTTTCTTTCATGTTTGATGAAGTAAAAAAGGAACTCTCATCGTTTAATAAAGAATTCACTTTGCACGATCTTTTCCTTGATGTAAATGCCATATACCCGACTGGTCTTGGTATACCATTAGAGTTGAATACGCAAGGTTTTTCCGCTAATAAATTAGATTTCGGTATAAACCTAGATATCGATGCTGTCCTTGAGCAAAATTGGATAGTCACCAAATATCAAATGAAGCTAGTACCAAGTGTTGATATTAGTTTAAAATTACAACTTGGTTTTAACGCGTATGTTTTGGCTACAGGACTTCAGATAGAATCTAATTTTCATTCAGCGCCTGGTACCGATATTAAGTTCGATTTCATTAACGAAGGAAATGGCTTCAATTTAGACATCCAGTTGCCCCGAAACAAGCTTGAATTAATCGATGTGGAATTTAACCCAGGATTTTATATAACTGAACTTGATAAACCAACAAAGGTAATTACGCCAAAAGTTGCCAAGAAGCGAAACATCGATAAATACCACATGTGCTTTAATCAATTGGATAGCATTGGACTGAATTTATGTATAAATACAGCTGGGGTTGCCATTGGAAAAGAAAACTCAGCAAATAATGGGGACATTTACAGTTTAACACATCCAGTTAGCTTCAGTGTCTGCACAGAAACGGAACGAAAATATAATCTGCAGGGATCATATGTGTCAAAGACAAATAGTGGCAGTCAGCAGTGGAAACTTGAATTGAATACTCCAGGATCGGTAGAATCTCATACTGCTAGCATCACCTTTGAGCTTGGATCGAATCCCCACTCTTATGGACGGTTGGCTTTTAATACCCCGTTGTATCACTTTGCCCTTGAGTCCGGTTGGAAAAACGACAACAAAGAATTGGTTCTATATGCTCAATATGAGGATAATGACAACGTCAAACGAAACAGGATTGGCTTCATTCGCAGTGGTAATGAATATCGTCCTGTTATTGAAATTCAGGATAAGAACGGTGTGGCCCAGGAAATTAATGGCTATAGTATGGATGGAAGGATAGTTTTACAAAAAACAGGCGACAAACTAGCCAGATACATTTTCGATAATTTCCAGATAAAACATAAAGAAAATGAATGTGTTGTTGTAAACGGTTGGACAGAAGTGGGACCAGCTTGGTTGAACAATGAAATGCGCATAGGCGTTGGAAAGGATTCATATCTGATCAAAGGTAACTTCAAGGTGGATAAGGGGGTATATGATATTGGATTCTTCACAAATGATGAGCGGACGCCCGACAATGTCTATGGAGGATCCGCCAATGTCCAGCTGGCTGAACAATTATTCGTTGTACAGTTGGTTGGCGCCGCTGCTTATTGGCAAGTGGATTTTAATAATGAAGTGCAGTACACAACGTCTGAAAAATCGAATGCCTTTGCATCCAGCAACTTCAAACACGAAATAACTATCAGGCAAAAGAAGAATGTGTTTGGACAATTAAAATTAAATGGCATAACCTCTGGTAACAACAAACTGGAACTCGATACTGAATTAGTGCGAGGCAAGAGGCTGACTGCTTTTAAATTCAAATATTTCGGTAATCGGCATGCTCAAGGTGATTATATTGTCGAGTTACATGGAAAATATAACAAACATTTTGCTGACATAATCGCCAAGAGTGACTTTAATGGGTATCGTTTTGTCATTGATAACTCTCTTGCCACTAGTTGGGGTACATCAATCACAATTAAAGGTGAAGTAGGTCAACGTTTCACCGCTCAAGATATTCATATTGATGTTAATGGTGCAGCACAGTTTAGTAAGAAAGATAAGCCATTTCAATGGTATGTCAAAGTGATTGGTGCACCCGACAAGACCAGCAACGAGTTGAAAGTATCACGTGACAATACAGAAATTCTAAAATATATCGGTGAACTGCATCATCCTCAAGACAAACTATCAGCTGGAAAGATCAATTTGTCCGCCAAAAATTTAGCAGTACTTAAAGCTGACTTTAAAGTCGCCAAAAATGGGAAAGGCGAAGTTAACGTAGCAATTGAAACAATTAAATCCGATCAGAAACATAAAGTTGACGTAAATTCAAAATTCCAAGTGCAAGCACCCAAATATGAAGTGGAAACAATAATTGTCTTTGACGACGAAAAAAAAGTTTTCTTTAGGACCGAAAGCCATTTGGATAAAGTGAAATTTTCATCTAAGAATTTAGCAGAAATTTCAAACAAAAAAATTGCATTCGATGCTACTGCTGCGGTTAAAGGAGATTTTCGGATAAATGGCGAATTGCAGGGAAACTTTGTTTTTACTTCCCCTACGGGTTATGTTATTGATGGTAATGTCAAACACAAAGTTACCACCAATACCAAAACCGGTAATGCACAAGGCAATCTTGACGCACAAGTAAGTGAATCATACGACAGCAAAAAACGCTCTTTGGCGTTCACGGTTAATGCTGACAAATTTAATTCTAAAACAAAAGAGCTCTTGCAAAACGTTGAATTGACGTTCACTAATTTTGACAGTAAGAAATTGGAATTAGCAGCGAGTTTAAAACATTTACCCAAAGAGCAAAGCAAAACCATCGAAATTAAATCAAGCTTACGAGGCGATTTCCTAAATATACCTGCAAATGCGGATTTTGTAGTTGATGAATATGATAGCGAACATGCCATTTTCCGAATTGACCTTAAATATGGAGAATCCTACAATTACAATATTAATGGTAGATATAATTTCGGCGGTAACGATAGCCCCGCGTCATACGAAGTCCAAGGAAATGTTCAATTACCAAGGAGTAGCATCAAGTCGGTCCAGTTCAGCTCGAATGGTAAGCTGATAAAGCCATCAAATGGAACTGGCACCTATATCATTGAACTGCATGTAGATGAACATGCTGGAGATAGACAATTCTTGCGTCTGAACACTGTTTGGAAGAGTTCACAGCAACAAAGTGCTTATTCTTTCGATTTGGAAACTAAAGATATGCATGGACCACTGACATTGGAGGGTACCTACGAGCATCAGGGAGCTATTAAAAACGGCTTAACTAGCATAAAACAAGGATATTCATTCAACTGTAATTATAACAATAATTTTGTTAAAATGTCTGTTGGTCTCAATTTTGATGGTGTCAACAAAGCAACCGCACATTACGCATTGGACAGTAGTTTCGAATCAGCTAAAAATGTTGGTGTAGATATACATTTGCAGAAACTTGAAGTCGATGCTTATGAGGTCAAGTGGCAGGCAAAGTGTGGCAACAGCGTATATTCATCTGATGCCAAAATCTATCAGTCGCAATATAAAAAAGGATTTGATTTGTTTGTCAAAACTCCAAAAAGTGGTCCTATAGTTTTTGTGGGCCTTTTTGAAATTTTAGGAGATCACAAATCGAAGCTTTCGATTGAAATAAAAAATGTGATTGATTTAGATTTCTCCTATAACTCAGAATCATCATATAAGAATTTTGATGATTTCTTTATTCAAGCAAATTTGAATTCGGCAAAATTAAATCTTCAAAACTACGACCTTGATGTGCGATCCCAGGGTAAATCTATAGTATTTCATTTGAAAAACGCACAGGATGTAATTTTTGCTGGCAGCGCGACTTACTCGCATAAAAAGGAAAAGAGCAAGAGCATTATTGAAGGCCAGGGCCAGGCACAATATAAAGGAAAATTACAGAAGACAAATTTCCGACTCATACATCAAATTTATGACGTTAATGTTGACAAAGAAATGGGATTCTCATATACCTTGGATGGCACTTTTGGTCCAAAAAAAGGTGTGTCTACTTTGAAAATTACGAACAAGGAAGTTGATGTTAAATTATCAATATGTGAGGAGAAGAAACAATGTACCAATGTGCAGTTGCAGTCTATTGTCTCCCAAAATGGCCAAGAAATAGAGTCGCCGCAACATTCCTTACTTATTGTAATAGACTTGCGGGAACTTGGCTATCCTTACGAATTTGAATTCCAATCAAAGACTATTCCTCAAGGATTGAAGCTTCAATATAGCCTCGAATCACAAATTGTGTCAAACAATAACTTAAAGTATAAGTTTGTCGCCAACATATTGCCAACAAACTCTAATATTCAGGTCACATTACCTCATCGGGAACTTTTACTAGAAGTAAAGCAACTATTCCCCGGGCAAGGAAAAATCTTTGGACATTACGAGAATTCAATCATCTTCTACTTTGATAAAATGAACAAACCAAATGATGTTACTCGTCTAAAGGCTGTTGCTGATATAACTGGTACTGAGCTCTTAGACATAAATGTAAACAGTGAAATGAGGTTTGAACATCCAACTATTCGCCCATTGACAATCTCAGGGAAATTTGATGTTAACCGCCAGCAAAAGATTGTTAACAGCGAAGTTATTTTGGACATATTCCGTTATCCGGAACAACAGATTATCAGTTCCCTGCGCACACAAAGCATCAACCAAGGCAATGGTTTTAATATTACTACTTTGGAAACATTGCATTCCACCGGTCTGGGTTTTAAATACGAATTCAGCGGTCACACAGCGGTTAACGTGGACTCACAAATATTCAGTGCGGGTGCCATTTTGCATAGTGGTGCATCAGATCTGAAAGCTGTTGCCAACGTTTACGCTACAATGGAGCATACTGATGTGTCCGTGTACGTTCTGAATGAGCCCATTTTACAGGTGGCAGTCGATTTCAATCGCCAAAAATACGCAGTGAGGATAGATAGTAAGCTGCAACTTTTCAGCCAAGCTCCATTTGAACTCGTCAGCGAGTTACAGCCCTCACAGTCAAAATTCACTGTTAAACGCAAGGGTCTTCTCGATCTGAACGCCGATGCAAAACTTGGCAGGGAATTTAATGTTAGTATTCAAGGCATTGATAAGCAACTATTCAATGGTCGCGTGGCTTTAGATGCTGTCAACTTTTTGCAAACAAGTTACTCGAGCAACCGCGATGACATCACATCATTTCTGGTAGGTTAACTGAAAAAGACTTATTAATTATTAAACTATAATATTGTGCAGGTGAAATTAATGTATTCTTACAAATACATTTCCTGAATTTCTTACAGACTGTTGCTGAAACCGAAATGAAAAAGGATACAGATGCAGCAATTGAAAAAATAAAGAGCAGATTTAAACATCTACGCGAAATGGTCAATAAGCAAACACAATTGTTGAAGGGTAGCACACCCGATCTTTCGAAGCTGAAGGCAAATTATGAGGAAAGTCTCAACGAAATCGTTAACGAACTAGCGAATGACCCGGCCTTAAAGCAGATTAATGAAAGCTAGTAAGTTAACGAGAGTAGTATACATTTTTTAAACATTTTTAATATAAATTTTTATATATATTTCAGTGAGAAGATTTACAGTAGGGCTTTGAAAATTGCTGAGGATGTATCAAAGACTGCTACTGCGTTCTTTGAAAACGTGCACAAGTCCATTGCAGAATTTTATGAAAACTTGCAAAGTACATTAAAGGAAACCGTGCTACCAGCATGGGAAGACCTGTTGGTTACCGCTTCCAAAGTTCTTGGAGATTTGCGCGTGAAAATAGTAAATATTCTAACTCAACTGGTCCAAGATGCTTGGAGCATATTGGAAGAATACGGGCCTGCGTTAAAAAATTATGGCAAAGCCATTAATGATACACTGAAGCCACTGAATGAAGCTATTCAAGAACTTATTAAAGTAGTAGCCGAGATCATTGAGGAGTTCTCCGAGGAATTGAAGGAATATCTTACGAAACTTCCCAAACTTGATGCACTCCAAAGTGAATTGAAGAACCGTTTGAAAAACCTTCGACTTTTGGATAATACTTTAAAGTTTTTAAGCAATCTCTTTGAACAATTGCAAATTTTACCATTAACTCAAGAGTGTACCGAATTCCTCAACAAATTCCGTGAATATGCTGAGGCGAAGCTAACTAATAAGCCAATAAATGATGAGCAAGTTTTTCAAGAGCTGACGCAACTCCTAATGCAAGCTGTAGGTTCTATTTGGACTAATTTGGATGTAAATTTACCATCAATCATTTCCGGCAATATGTTTACTTCTTTATTGGGTGCAACATCGGAATCATTTGACATACTTGAGAAACTCCCAAGCGTCTTGTCATTCCGCTTTAGCATTTTTAATTTCTTCTTCAATGAGAACTGGAAACATATTTTCAGCGAGGAATATCTAAAATCTTGGATATTCTTCCAAGACTTTAATCTTCATGGTCATATCGCCGATGGCCACCAAGTCTTTACTTTCGATGGTCAACATTACTCCTTCCCGGGGAGCTGCAAGTATATATTGGCTCAAGACAGTGTGGATAATAACTTTACCATCATTGCACAGCTCAACAACGGCAAGCTCAAAGCTATTATATTAACCGATCGTGATGGTAATTTCGCTGAAATCACGGACTCTGGCGTTCTGAAAATTGATGGCAATCAAGCAGAGTTCCCTCAACATGTCAATAGCATTTATGCCTGGCGTTTATTCTACACCATTTGGTTACATTCAGAATATGGTGTTGAAGTTATGTGTACACAGGACTTGAAGGTGTGCAATATTAAAGTAGATGGTTTTTACACCAGCAAGACACGCGGTCTACTTGGAAATGGAAACGCCGAGCCATATGATGATTTCGTTCAAATTGACGGCTCAATCGCTCCAGATTACGCTTCACTTGGTAACGGATATGCAATCGGGAAATGTGCATCAATTACTGCCCAACCAGTGGATGAAACTCCACGATCAGATATTTGTACCGAGCTATTTAGTTTGTCTTCACCTTTGGTACCTGGTTATATCTTTGAGAATCCTTCACCCTACCGCGCAAGATGTGATTCCGCAGTCGCTGAAGCACCGGAGAAGGAAAAAGAGCTGGCAGCTTGTATAATAGCTACTTCTTATGGTTCTGCACTCAAATTGCAAAAAATTTCCATTAGGTTGCCATCACGTTGCTTAAAATGTCCTGGTGCTGTTGGACAACGAGAACTTGGTCAGGAGTTTACAGTTAAGATACCGAATAACAAAGCAGATATTGTATTCGTCGTCGATATGGACGTGAGCCCCACTTTACTAAGCAACTTGATTGCACCTGTAATAATGGAAGTTCGAGACTCTCTTAAGACACGCGGCTTCACTGATGTGCAGATCGGGGTTATTGCTTACAATGAATCCCAGCTCTATCCGGCTTTGTTAACTAGTGATGGTGGAAAAATTAACTACCAAGGTAACATAGCCAATGTTCAGCTTAATGGTCCCAAAAACTTCTGCATACACTGTGCCTCGCAGGAGGTGGCTGATCCAAAAGTGGTCGAAATTTTCAAGGGCATTGAGTTATTTTTGAGAAGCATCATTCCACAATCTGATGAAAAAGCGTTCCGTCTTGCTCTCAATTTCCCATTCCGTGCAGGAGCTGCAAAGAGTATTGTTGGAGTTCGTAGCAATACCTTGGAATTCTCCAATTTGGTAAATTTTCTGGCAAACATTTAAAAATTTCCATAAATATAACCCTATTTTGTAATTTTTAAAGCTCAAATTGGTACGTGCTCATTTAACGGATGCAGCAACCAGCTTCAACGGCGCTTTATTACACATGATCGGCCCCGTAAAGGAATTGTTCATGGAAGGCATTTCCAAGGAAAAAATAGTCGGTAAGAGTGATCAAGATTACTATTTTTTTTTTTATTATATGAAGCATCTTCTCATCTTTTTCCTTAACAATATCTAATTTTTTAATTATAGGATTTAATTCGCGTTTAATCGCAACATTAGACGGTAAAGATGCAAAGAAACGACAGAAATTACAATTTCAAAATGATATCGGAATTGATTTTGTTCTCGACAATGGGGGTTGGGTTTTCACCACACAAAACTTTGATCAATTAAAGCCCAACGAACAGAAAAAGACTTTTAATCAAGTGGTAAATACATTAGCTGATACACTTTTCAGAACGGAAATCGTTAGCGAATGTGAATGTGAAGCACCCCATGGGCTGCATGCACAGCATCGTTGCGTCATTAAATCTTCTACTTTCTTGCCGAATAAGAAAATTAAGTCGAAATAGATCGAATTATATTTAAGCAATGACTACAAACTAAACATGCCTTTGTTATACAATAAGAATAAAATTAATACATTAAAAAAAATCGTTTATTTTTACTAAACTCGGATTTTGAAACATTAACATTACTTATTTTAATCAAATTTCGTCAAGCGAAGAGCTTAAAATTAATTAAGGGGGAAATTTTTTGTATCGTTTTATATTTCATAACTACAGTAAGTATCGTACCACACAAATTATAGTCCAATTGGTTTTTTCACCGCGGACCAGCAATTTCATGAATTCTTTGACACTAGGATACAGGTTTCTAGTAGGTGAAGATTTGAATGCCAAATAAACATTCTGAGGTTTACCCATTGTAAACTCAAAAAGCCGACAGCTTTACAACACAATTGATACTCGAAATCATCAGGCATTTGTGCCATCAAGACAGCCCACTTCCTGGTCAACACATTTAGAAAATTCATTTTGTGATATCTAAAAATATAGACCGATACCTTATAAGTGCTAAAACTTGCGTCGATGTACATTCTGATCACACATAAGTTGTGGGCGAATTAAATGAACAGCTAAATGCAACTGTGAATATACACCACTTAACGCCTTATACGAGGTGTGTTCAAAAAATAAGGAGAATTTTCAACATTCGACTTTCGGCTATTTTTTTTATGTTGTTACACTCGTTTACACTAAGGTTCATAATTAACAGGTTCACGGAAGAATTCTTTTTCGGACCACAGGCTGATCCTTTTTGAAATCGATTTCGTTCGGGAAACCTTGCTACCCCGAAGGAACCCTAAAAGAGCTGATTGGTCTCTTTTTCATAGGGTTTTCAGTAAGAAGTTGAACATGAGTAAGTTTATGGCTACAACTAGGGAACAACTGGACATGCAAGTTAGACACTTAGAGAGGTCGTATCAGAATGCCTTTAAAGAGGCCTGTCCAGTATCCTTTAGCAAGAAAGGATTTCCTCCCTGGTGGAGTAAGTCGCTGACTGACTTGAAAGAGAAGGTTAGGAGAGTCTTCAATAAATGTTGTCAAATAAGGAACTTTCAAGATTTCTGAGTAATTTTGAAAGAGTATAAGAAAGTCATTAGAGATGCGAAGCGCAACTCTTGGAAAGAATACTGCGAGTCCTTAAATCCGTAAAAGTCTCGGTCAGACTTAGCAGGGTCCTCTCCAAGGACCATTCATGTAAAACTGAGTGGGCTGAATCTGCAGGTGAATCTTTAAAAATCCTTGTTGATGCCTATTTCCTGAAAAATCCTATTGCTTATCTGTAACGAAGGTGCGAATAGGCAGGAAGTTTACCTGCGCTGTCCTGACATCTGTCCTGTCAGTCAACAGAGTAAACTGGGTAATCGATAGCTTTTCCCCTTTCCAATCTCCAGGTATCAATGGTATCATGACAGGGATGCTTCAGAAGACTAAAACCTTGGTGGTTCCCGTCCTTCAAAAGACCTTTTTGGCGTGTATCTCATTAAACCACGTTCCTGCAAGCTGGAAGAAAACCAAGGTGGTCTTCATTCCTAAGGCAAGAAGGAGGGGCCTCCAGCTCAACACGCTTACCTGAAAGGGAAATCTACCGAGACAGCCTTGCATAAGGTAGTAAGAACTGTAGAGAAATATCTGGAGGGAATACACTTTGGCGGCCTTTGTAAACATAGAGGGTGCCTTTAATAATGTTACGACTGAGACAATTGCCACTGTTCTAAATAGTCTATGGGTAGAAAGACATATTTTCGGGAGTGAGCTAACGTGAGAAGGCGAAGCATTCCAGTATAGCCGGTTGTGCGCTGGGTTTGGGACCCGCCACTTAAAAATCCCCACCCAATGAACAGAACTGCAAAGCCTCGGATGAGAACTGCCTTTGCTGATGACGACCCCTGCAAACGAAATAAGGAATATGATTTGAGGGCATGCATTGAGGCACGTCCGGTCCCTTAATGGGGAAGGTGCCTCTGCCGGGCTGGTTGATGTCCTCGTGAGAGTAAAGGCTGACATCACTGCCATCTAAGAGATGCGATGGACGGGGCAAGGTAAGAAAACCATAGGACCTTGCGACGTCTACTGCAGCTGCCATGTTAAGGAGCATAAATGGGCCCTAGCAATAATCCGCATCAAAGCCCGCTTTTTTAACATCTCGCTAATTTGCGCCCACGCCCCGACGGCAGAGAAAGACGATGCGACCAAAGATTCCTTCCATGAGCGCTTGGAACGTTCCTATGAGCGCTGCCTCCGCCACGACATAAAAATCGTGCTTGGCGACTTCAACGCCAGGGTGGGCAAGGAGGGAATTTTTGGTCCCACAGTCGGAAAATTCAGCCTGCACAACGAAACATCCGGTAACGGACAGAGGCTGATCGACCTCGCCGGGGCCCGAAACATGGTAGTATGCAGCACCAGATTCCAGCATAAAAAGATACACCAAGCTACCTTGCTGTCTCCTGATCGAAACCAGATCGATCATGTTGTGATAGATGGAAGACACGCTTCTAGTGTATTAGATGTACGTACGATCCGAGGACCCAACATCGACTAGGATCATTACCTTGTTGCAGCCAAACTGCGCTCCCGCCTCTGTGCAGCAAAAAACGCACATCTACCTACGCAAAGAATGTTCAACATCGAAATGCTGCAATCACAACAGACAGTCAGAAGATTCGCCACTCGACTTTCACTCCTGCTCTCAGAGACCACTGCCCAACAAACCGGCATGCACGAGCAATGGAGCAACATTTCTCGTTCCCTACGTACCGCCGCCGAAGAAGAAATCGGATACCGGCGAGCCCGAAAAAACAGTTGATACGACGAGGAATGTCATGCTGCCGCTGAAAGAAAGGATGCCGCCAATAGAGCCACGAGACGATCGGGCGCAACGCGAGCCATGTGGGATCGCTACAGAGAGCTGAAAAAGGAAGAGAGACGTATTATCCGAAAGAAGAAACGAGAGGCCGAAATACGTGAGTGCGTAGAGCTTGAGATGCTGGCCAACAGGAACAACGCCCGAAAGTTCTACCAGAAAGTTCGGCGGCTTACAGAAGGTTTTAAGACTGGGGCGTTTTCCTGTAAGAACAAAGACGGCGAACTGGTGACTGACGTACAGAGCCCACCGTCAACCAACTGATTGGACCTTATCAGTGTACCATCGACCAAATATTTACAATACGCCAAATCTTAAAAAATACCCACGAAAGGAGAATCGATACACACCATCTTTTCGTCGATTTCCAAGCTGCATTCGACAGTACGGAAAGGAGTTACTTGTATGCCGCGATGTCTGAATTTGGTATCCCCACAAAACTAATACGGCTTTGCAAGATGACGTTGCTCAACACCAGCAGCGCTGTCAGAATTGGGAAGGACCTCTCCGAGCCGTTTGATACCAAACGAGCTTTCAGACAGGGTGACTCGCTGTCATGTGACTTCTTTAACCTGATGCTGGAGAGCATCGTACGAGCCGCAGAACTTAATCGCTCAGGTACAATATTTTATAAGAGCGTACAATTGTTGGCGTATGCCGATGATATCGATATCATCGGCCTTAACAACCGCGCTGTTAGTTCTGCCTTCTCCAAACTGGATAAAGAGGCAAAGCGAATGGGTCTGGTGGTGAACGAGGACAAAACGAAGTACCTCCTGTATTCAGTCAAACAGTCGGCGCACTCGCGTATCGGCACCCACGTCACTGTTGACAGTTATAATTTCGAGGTTATAAAGGACTTCGTTTATTGAGGTACCAGCATTAACACCGATAACAATGTCAGCCTTGAAATCCAACGTAGAATCTCTCTTGCCAACAAGTGCTACTTTTGAATAATTAGGCAACTGAGCAGTAAAGTCCTCTCTCGACGAACAAAACTAACACTCTACAAGACTCTCATCATGCCCGTCCTAACGTATGGCGCAGAAGCTTCGACGATGACAACATCCGATGAAGCGACGCTTGGAGTGTTCGAGAGAAAGATTCTGCGTAAGATTTTTCGACCTTTGCACGTTGGCAACGACGAATATCGCAGATGATGGAACGACGAGCTGTATGAGTTTTACGACGACATAGACATAGCGCAGCGAATAAAGATCCAGCGGCTACGTTGGCTGGGTCATGTCATCCGAATGGATACAAACGCTCCGGCTTTGAAAGTATTCGATTCAGTACCAGGTGGTGGAAGCAGAGGAAGAGGAAGGCCTCCTCTGCGTTGGAAAGATCAGGTGTAGAAGGACTTGGCTTCACTTGGTGTGTCCAATTGGCGCCGGTTAGCACGAGAAAGAAACGACTGGCGCGCTTTGTTAAACTCGGCCAAAATCGCGTAAGCGGTTACCGCTTACCAATTAAGAAAAAGAAGAAAGACATAGCTACCTCTGGATCTCTTCCCTGCTTGGTGGTAGTGAAATAAATGCTGTGGCAGGAGGGGCTAAAATCCCTAGATTCGGATATAGGGGTACACCGGAGGGCGGCGCTCTCTTGCCTCTCTTTTGGTACTGGTTAGTAGCTATTGATGATTAAACAACGGTGGAGTAAAGGTGGTAGCATTTGCCGACCACTTGGTCCTAATGGTCTCTGGACCCTTTCTATCAGTAATGGCTGAAATTTTGGAAGGTGCGCTGGCTACACTCAGTAGTTGGGCTGCCAGTTGCAGTCTCAGAGTCAACTCTGACAAAAGCAGGGAATACAAGCCTCCACCTTTTAAGCTTCCCAGACTAAACAACCAGTGTCTTACACTCGCATCGGAAGACTTGGTGTAATACTTGACCCTAAGCTCCACTGGAAGCTGCGCATAGAAAATCGAGTTAAGAAGACCAGTGTAGCCTTCTACGCCTGTAAATCTATGTTGGGCTGAAAATGGCTTCAGCCTTGAATGTACAACTTAGTGGTTCTGCCAATTTTGACATATGGTTCCCTAGGTTGGTGGGTAGCATGTGTGGGCATCTGCAAACTGGGCTTTGAGAGAGATTGGAAAGAGAGGAGAGTCGGCACGGATCCAAGATGGAATCTGGAGTGGGAGCGGGGGTTTTCTCTAAATCAGCCAATATTTCGGTATCCTTTAAACTGCCGGAAACGAGCAGCGTTTTCAAGCAGAGGTGTTCGTGATCCTGCAAGCATGCAAAATGCTTAGGGATCGCTGTTTGTAGGGAGACATAAATATTTTTTCCGTTAGACAAGCTGCGATCAAGGCTCTGTCGTCGCCGTATTGCAGCTTTCTTCTCCCTGTTAGGAGGAACTCAAACATCTCGAAGTGCAGAAAACATTTCCTTTACCTGGGTTTCTGAACACAGGGATATAGAGGGAAATGAAAGTGCCGATGAGCTTGCCAGGAAGGGGTCGAAAGAACCGGTTTCAGTTGTCCCCTTCTCAGACATTGCTGTCCCCTAGACTGTTGTTAAAGGGTAACTACATAATTTCTTTCTTAAAAAAGCGCAAGACAGATGGAGGTATGTCTCATCGTGTACTATTTCGAGAACACTTTGGCCTCAATACGATAGAAACAGAACGCTTAAGGTGCTGGGAGTCCCCCGTCATTCAATTTTCAAACTCATTGCTGTGTTCACTGGTCACTGGGTGATCGGTACTCATGCGGAAAAACTTGGAATTCCGTACAACCCCTATTGCAGAAGCTGTGGCGATCATACAGAGAAAGTGACTGTTGAGCACTTTCTCTGCAAATGTCTTGCTCTACCGGCTAGGCGCTTGAGATTCCTTAGCGTGCCCTTTGGGGGTGGCTTAAAGAAATTCTCCAGCCTAGATCTCTTTTCTCTCGTCCACTACATCAACAGCACTGGATGGCTGTAGACGGTTTTCTCTTCCCTAATTTTTTTCGCAGGTAGTGGTCCACATTATGGTACCAAAACGGTACGTAAGTGCTACTTGTAGTGTACCCGTGGTACTCTTGCCATCTAACCTACCTACCTACACTCGTCTCGAAGATATGTTCACGGTTTTAGCAATGTAACATGTTTGCTTGTGAGAGGCATAAATAAGACAAATGTTAAGCATGTTCGGCGATTTTCTGCTATCGACAAAAATGGATCAAAGAAGTTGCATCAAAATTTGTCTAAAAAATGGAATTAAGTATTCAAAAACACTTAAAATATTGACAAATGCATACGGTGTGAGTACTCTGAGTCAAAAAAATGTTTACAAGTGGTACAAGCTTTTCACAGAAGGTCGAGAAGATGTGAATGACGATGCTCACACTCAACAACCGATGAAAATGTTGAGAAAGTGAAGAAATTGTTATGGAGAATCGTCGATTCAGAATTAGAGAAGTTGCTGAGGATGTCGGCCTATCAGTTGGCTCATGCCATGCAAGCTTTTCGGAAATTTTGGGCACGAAGAGTGTGGCAGCGAAGTTCGTTCCGAAATTGCTGATTTTTTACCAAAAACAACGTAGCATGACGTGAACTATGATCCAGATTTGCTTGAAATGGTCATAACTGGTGACAAATCATGGGTATTGGGTAAGACATCGAACCCAAAGCCCCGTCTTTCCAATGGAAGAGTTTAGGAGAGCCAAGAATCGATAGCTGAAAATTGCCGAACACGCAAAACACTTGTCTTATTTATGTCTTTCACAAACAAACTAAACATGATATATTGCTAAAACCGTGAACATATCTTCGAGACGAGTGTACCAACATAGAAAAAAAAAATAATCGAAAGTCGAATGTACGTACTCCACGAAATTTTAAAATTCGCCTTATTTTTTTTAGCACACCGCGTAAATCCGTTGAAAAACAAAAAAACGAAAATTAAGAGTATTCATGTATAAACATTTAAATTAAGAATGAATAACATATGAAGCGAATTTTCGCAATAATTATGGTATTAGTTATGGACATGCAATCCGCATTTCCAATGAAAATCGTTCGAACATAGAGAATATTCCTCTCCAAGTTTTTTCGATGTGGCCCAAGCATTCTATAAAAAGTTTTCGTGGCATTATCAAGGCACCTTTCTGAGAGGCAATACGCATTGAATTATTGCTATGGAGTTTACCACTATGGGCACTGTTCATCACGGCAGCGTACTTGGTCCTACTTTATTTCTGTATTTCATTCTGATATTCCAGAAAGGTGATAAGTGCCAACTGGCAGCTGATCTCGTAGGAATGAAAATAATAAATAACATTTTATTTTCCTTTTGACTTACAGATTTAGATTTTTTTTAAATCAGACATTTGAGGTGACTTCACTTTCTACCTGTTTATGGTTGAGGCTTTATATACCCGCGCACTTGTGCCCAAGAGGCTTGTTCTTGATTGGCCACTTACGCGATTTTGGCCGAGTTTAACAAAGCGCGTCAGTAGCGTCTTTCGCGTGCTACCTGGCGCCATTCGGAAACACCTTTCTTACCTGAACTTTTCCTCCCTGCATGCCTGCTATACTCGCCGTCACCAACGTGCAAAGGTCCAAAAATCTTTCACAGAATCTTTCGCTCAAACACTCTCAGGGACAACTCATTGGATGTTGTCATGGTCCAAGCTTCTGCGCAATATATAATATTAGGACGAGCATGATGAGAGCCTAATAAAGTGTTAGATTTGTCGGCTTATTTCTACTCCCAAGTTCGGATTTCGAGCAAAGCACTCAACAATTGAACAAGTGCATAGGATTACAAACGTGATAGGAGAAGCAATCGAAGAGAAGAAAGTGTGCTCTTCCATAGTTCTCGATGCTGCTCAGGCCTTCGACAAAGTAAGGCATGATGGACTACTCCAAAAGTTTAAAATCTTGCTTCCAACGGAGTTTTCGGACATATTTACTTCGTATCTAAATAACAAATATTTCAGGATCAACGATAGATTTCATTCCAGCCTAAAGCCAATTAAAGCCGGGGTTCCACAAGCAGTATCCTTGGCCTTATACTTTATGTATACCAGTCTCTAAGACTAGCACTACAGCTACCTTTGCTGACGATATATGCACTTTAGCAATCGGAGCAAATTACTGAATGGACTACAAAAAGGCGTTTAAACTTACGGAAGCAAAATCGCTTCACTTAGATTTTACGAACATAAAAATTCAATATCATCCTATATTCATATCAGGCACTCAAATTCCATACTCCAATACTGCGAAGTATAATATTTAGGAATGACGCTGGACAAAAAACTCTGTTGGAAACAGCACGTTAAAACAAAACATGCGGAATTGAACCACAAAATTCAAAAATTAAACTGTATTACTGGAAGAAGTTCACCTCTTTTCATGCAAAATAAACTCCTAACATATAACCAGGTATTTAAACCCGTGTGGACTTATGAGAAAATTTTCCCATCTTGAGAAAATTCAACGATTTCAAAACAGGATCATAAAAGTGCACCATGATAAGTGAGAAATTCTGATTTACATCGTGACCTCAAGCTCATACCGAAAGGCTCAAAAAACATACTAACGCGCAGGCTCGGCCACTTGCCAGATGAGCAATGCCGGAGACTTGAATGAAAAAAAAACCAATTGATCTTGTTCCAGAAGTTCTAACAGCTGGCAAACAGATGTAAATACTGTCGCGTTCAATAAAAAAATATTAATTGATGCATTACTTGATACTTGAAACCAGGCTAGAAACCAGGTGTAATATAATGAAATGTATTTATGTCTTTATAACATTTTAATAAAAAGTCCAGATCTCGGCCTATTGATCTTGAGCATCAACTCAACGCCAATGGGTATAGCAACGGCTTGGTGGCGATGAGAACACTATTGTCATTGGGGCGTTGAACTACCTGGCATCTGCTTGGAGGTGTGTTTCAACCAAGAAAATGCAAAGTGTAAGCACTTATGTAGTTGTGAAATCACATCAGCGACTGTCTTATAGTAAGCGGCTGTTGGGTCGGCGTCTGACTCAGAATGAGCGGCTGTACCACTCCGGAAGGTTGACTAAAAGTAGTCAAAACGGGCATTTGACGACTTCATGCTACCACAACGGATACAGGATTCTGAGCCCAGTAGGATTCAACCTCAGAGGAAGAATACTGGAAGGAACGTTTGCTAGTCTGGATTTGACGCTTTTAAACACGACAGGATGCCACAAGTTCGATACAGGTACTAGACGATCAGTCTTAGACCTTGCCTTCGCCTATAGATCCACGGAAACTCGCATGCAGTGGCATATTTCAAGCATGTACACCCACAGTGATCACCATGCAATCATAATGGACCTGTACACAACTCGCACGCCCAAGCCGACAAGAAAAGTGCAAAGAGTGTCTTGGAAAAGGAATACTTTTGACACAGAATCTTTCCTAGTGATCTGGAGCAGGGCATACTTGGCTACTGAACCTGCAGAACAGCGAGCAAACGACTGGAAGAAGCCTGCGATGCAGCGATGCCAAGACGCAGAGGAACTACTAACCGGGAGCCTGTATATTGGTGGACAGACGAAATTGCGAAGCTTTGAAAACGATGCAACAATACTCGCAGAAGAGCTCAAAGAGCGCGTCGCCGGCCATCTTATCCTACTCAGCAGGCCCTTCATAAAGAAGCCCGACACGCATTGTAATAGGCAATACAGCAAAGCAAACTCCGTTGCTTTATTGAATTAAGAAACTCCGCAAATACTGACCCATGGGGGAAAGCATATAGGACAGTTATGAGGAAAGTGAGAGGACCAAAAATCTCCCAACCCATATGCCCTGTCGTGCTGAGAAAGGTGGTCCCTTACCTATTTCCACCTAAGAGCCCTGTAAAGGTAACGGATTTACATCCCTCCCCTCCGCAGTCAGAAGAGTTTACGGTCTCAAAAGAAGAGGTACTGGCCGCTCTTACGAAAATCAGCAACGCAAAAGCTCCGGATCCAGATGGTGTTCCCAAAGCAGCGGTCCAAGAGAACCCAGAAATTTTTGCTGAGTTTTACACTGAGTGTATTAAGTCTGGTATATTATATTTCCCAGGAGATGGAAGCGACAGCGTGCTACTGCTAAAACCGGGCAAATGGCCAAATGATCCATCAGCATACCGACCCTTATGTCTGTTAGATACAGTGGGGAAGGTACTAGAAAGAATCATCTGTGGGCGGTTGCATAAATACCTAGAGGGGCCAACAGGACTTGCGGAGCGACAATTTGGCTTCAGGCGAGTAAGATGCACTGTCGACGCCATTCGAGTGGTGGTCGACATAGCGAGCAAGGCTATTAACAGGACCGGTGGGGCATCGGCTCTATGAAATATTGCGCTGTCATAACGTTGGACGTAAAGAACGCTTTCAACTCAGCAAATTGGACGCTAATTCTTTCAGCACTGAGTGCTATTGGAGTGCCTTTGTACCTGATTAGGATTATCCGAAGCTATTTTGATGGCAGGATTCTTGAATACGACACAGACGACGGACCTCAGAAGTACACAGTGACAGGAGGAGTACCACAAGGCTTGGTTCTCGGCCCTACTTTGTGGAACGCAATGTACGATGGCATCCTCAAAATAGAGCTGCCCATGAATGCGACACTGGTAGGATACGCAGACGATATTGCGCTGGTTGTAACGGGGAAATAGGTCATTGATGTGGAACTCACTTGCAACGATGCGATAGCGTGGATTGAGCGCTGGTTATACAATGCCAAACTCCAGCTAGCAGCGCAAAAAACTGAAGCAGTCTTGTTGAGCAAAAAGAAGAAGAGGGAGAGTTTGACGGTAAATGTTGGTGGTCTCAACATCCAGTCCAAGCCGGCTATACAGTACTTAGGGGCTAAGATTGACTCACGCATGACCTTCAGTGGGCACGCGGTGAAAGTCAGTACGAAAGGCGCCGTAGTTGCAAATGCTCTAACACGGTTGCTGCCGAACATTGGGGGGCCCAATATGCAAGAAGAAGACTTCTATCTACTGTGACAGAGAATGTTAAAGACGCACGACACGTACTCTTCTACTGTCCAAGATTCGAAAGAGCACGTGAGGAGTTAGCCACTATCCTTGGAAGACAGCCCAGTGAGACTAATTTAACTGGCAGTATGTGCATTTCAAAACATTGCTGGGATGCTGTATGCAAGTTTTCCAAGCAAGTATTGCGTACGCTACACAAGCAGGACGAAGAAAGGCGAACAATAGAGGTGCTTCAGTACGGGCAGCTAGAGCAAAATAATATTAACGCCCTCTGCCGCGTCTGATCACACCGAACTTCCCGACAAGTGCCAAAACTAACATAAAACATTGAACAAGAGGAGGTCGACTCATACATACAATTACGGACGCTTGAGTTAATGACTCACGTCCATACAATACGCAGACAAGACGGTAATGCACACGACATTACCACACACTTTCGAAGTTCCATTTACTTCTTAATGGAGTAATGGAGACTATCACTGACGTATAACCTCCATACGTCATAGTTAGAGAGCCTGGACGCAGGTTTCTTTTGTGGTTATAATCCACAATCACGGCTCCACCCTCGATGTAATGCAAACGCGGTCCCGGGGTGGAAGTCAGCCGAAGAGGTGAGGTCTGTTTTAGTGGGAGCGTGCCCCACACATCATTGGCGCGACAGCATCAATTGAATGTTTCTGACATTTTTATCCTCCCCTCCCACAAAAAAAAAATAACATTTTAATACAAAAACAAAAACAACAAACGACTGTTTGTTTGATGACAGGAGGTACTTTGTTTTGTCCTCGTTCACCAGTGAAGCTAGCTATTCAGCAAAGCAAAATTAGAAGCTTTAGAGAAATGGTAGACGGGGCGAATATAGATCTATGGGATCTAGCGTATACAGCTGTCATGCAGAAAGGGAAGAGACCGTACTCATCTCAACCAACGTGCCCTCTGCTATTACAATAGTGGTTGTCGTGCTCTTTCCGCCTCAGGAAGACATTAATAACTCAGTAGACACATACGATTTGCAGCTGTTGAACAGTTGAAGTGCTAGGTACACTGATCCGTATTTAAGCAAGGCCCCAGACCAGATTGAATACCTAATTCTGCCTTTAAGACAACTGAACAGATGAAACTACACCTTTTTGCGAAACAGAATATCATCAACGGATATTTGCATTCTGTCAGACAGCCAAGCTGCCCTACGAGCCCTGGATGCATTCTAAACAACATCAAGGAGTGTCTTACGTTGTCGCCAATCTCTAAATGAGATGGCCAAACAATATCGTATAATCTTATGCTGGGTTCCAGGCCACAGAGATATACCAGGGAACTATAGGGCAGACCAACTTGCAAGAGAAGGTACCTGTATGCCAGACATAGGTAATTTTATGGAGATACTTCTCGCAACTTGTAAGCTTCTCATTAAGGACGCATTAATCAGTTCTGCAAATCAAAGATGGATTAGCGTTAACACCTGGGAAATTGCTAGGCAAACATGGCCAAAGCTAAATTTACGTCTGTCCAAGAGTATTATAAAACTGAATAGACTTCAAATCAGGACCTTAGTAGGGGCCTTCACAGGGCATTGTCTCATAGGAAATCATGCAAAGAGATTAGGCGTTTACACGCATGATTTCTGTCGTAGCTGCAGAAATGAGGAGGAGTTGGAAACAATTCAACACCTTTTTTGCACATGCCCAGCTCTAGCCAGAAGCAGGAACCGATTTTTAAAATCCTACTTCTTAACGAATATAGATAATCTATAAATTTTAGGTATCAACAACCTTTTACGCTTTGTCAAAAGCTCAGGATGGTTTAATATGGAGAGGGAAATGTAGCTCAGCCCCCGCGGTTCACAACGGACCCATCTCGTGGTCTAAGTGGCATCGTTGTCTCTATGTGCGATGCGGCTGCCAAACCTAACTTAACCTAGGGATAGATACATAGACCAGCTGCAATCAAGGGTAAGGGTATGGTTGGCAAAGGCCCGATTGAAATTGACTGCCCAAAAACCGAGGCGGTACTTATCTGTGCGTATCTACGTATCGGCAATACTCTATAAGGAGTCGTTTAAGTATCTTGGCGTGATAATAGACAGGCGACTTAGCTACAAGCAGCACTTATCTGCGGTAAACGTAAGATCTGATGCCATCAACGAAGCGCTATTACAAATGCTGCCTATTAGTGGCAAGGCAGCAGAAAGCGTCTCTTATCAACGGCTGTAGACTCCATAGTCTTTTACGCTGCCCCGATATGGGCCGAAGCTAAATATCCAGCATAAAATACGCGGCACAGGTACTTCGCCAAAGTGCAATAAGGGTGGTTTGTAGTTACAGAACTGTCTCAAGAGACGCAATAGGCGTTACCGCGAGCAAATTAACAGTTGACATTCAGACAAAGGAATTGAGCCGCCTCTATGGCAAGCGACGAGCTAAACCGTCATTAGAAGAAAAAGCTGAAAAGAGATTGCATTCGATAGAAGAATGGCAAAGCAGATGGGATTCGTCAAGTAACGGACGCTGAACTCATGGGCTTATCTCAAATTGTAGCCCACTCACTCATATACTGAGTAGCCACGGTTGTTTTTTGGAGTATCCCCATCGCTTTAATATAATATTAAGGAGAGCAGCGCCTAACACTTGAAGCCCTCCTGGGTGGATAAATGTACCCGAAAGATCTAACAACCTCACGTACAACTGGTATGACGGCACCTTTGATGATATTTCTGACATTTTGATTTAACCTCCTTATTAATAAAAATATTATAGTGCTTGAATTCAACGCGTGACTGTTTGGTAAAGTGCGTTTCAGAAATAAGACAGACGTCAATATCATCCAATTCTAATAAAATTTGTAGCTAATTTCTGTAATTTCTTAAGTCGTTCTATGCCACAATTCTCAGCGTATCAATTATTGTAATTGGTATTTGTTTTTCAGGACCATTTAACCATTTTTCGAGGTTTCTTTTGAGATCTTCTTGATTATTCAATTTAAAAAGTTTGGTCTCACAAAAGATGCTTTTTTGCTTTCACAGCATTGGCTTGAGTAACTTTATCAATAACTTTATTAGTACGATTTTTTGTTGTTTATTTCTATTTTTATCACTGATGGTTTTCGCCGTAGTTCCAAAGTTTTGGGTTTTGGTGTGACGAATTTTTACATTAGGATGTAATATGTTTTTTTTTTAATTTTTGTTCATACTTTTCATATCCTTTCCAAATCCTTCTTTTATAATTATTTCACATTTCGTTACTTTTGATAATATATTTAAAAATCTTGTTACGAATTTTCTTCTTCTCTTCTTACTTGGCGCGATAACCGCTTACGTGATTTTGGCCGAGTTTAACAAACCGCGCCAGTCGTTTCTTTCTCGTGCTAACCGACACCAATTGGACACACCAAGTGAAGCCAGGTCCCTCTCCACCTGATCTTTCTAACGCAGAGGAGGCCTTCCTCTTTCTCTGCTACCAACAGCTGGTACCGCATCGAATACTTTCAAAGCCAGAGCGTTTGCATCCATTCGGACGACATGACCCAGCCAACGTAGCCGCTGGATCTTTATTCGCTGCGCTATGTCTATGTCGTCGTAAAGCTCATACAGCTCATCGTTCCATCGCCTACGATATTCGCCGTTGCCAACGTGCAAAGGTCCAAAAATCTTACGCAGAATCTTTCTCTCAAACACTCCAAGCGTCGCTTCATCGGATGTTGTTATCGTCCAAGCTTCTGCGCCATAAGTTAGGACGGGCATGATGAGAGTCTTGTAGAGTGTTAGTTTTGTTCGTCGAGAGAGGACTTTACTACCCATTTGCCTACTTAGTCCAAAGAAGCGCTTGTTGGCAAGAGAGATTCTACGTTGGATTTCAAGGCGGACATTGTTATCGAAATTATAACTGTCAACAGTGACGTGGGTGCCGATACGCGAGTGCGCCGACTGTTTGACTGAATACAGGAGGTACTTCGTTTTGTCCTCGTTCACCGCCAGACCCATTCACTTTGCCTCTTTATCCAGTTTGGTGAAGGCAGACTTAAAAGCGCGGTTGTTAAGGCCGATGATATCGATGCCTGAGCGGTTAAGTTCTGCGGCTCGTACGTTGCTCTCCAACATCAGGTTACAGAAGTCACAAGACAGCAAGTCACCTTGTCTGAAACCTCGTTTGGTATCAAACGGCTCAAAAAGGTTATTCCCAATTCTGACGGCGCTGCTGGTGTTGAGCAACGTCATCTTGCATTGTCGTATTAGATTCTCCTTTGATGGGTCTTTCCCAAGATTTGGCGTATTGTAAATATTTGGTCGATGGTAGACTTTTTAGGTCTAAAGCCACACTGATAAGGTCTAATCAGTTGGTTGACGGTGGGTTTCAGCCTTTCACACAATACGCTTACTAGAACCTTATAGGCGATATTTAGAAGACTAATCCCACGGTAATTGGCACAAATTGCAGGATGGCTCTTCTTATGGATTGGGCAGAGCACACTTAAATTCCCATCGGCAGGCATGCTTTCATCCGACCATATTTAGCTGATACATGCACCTTACCAGCTCCTCGCCGCCATGTTTCAATAGCTCAGCCGGCAGTCCGTCGGCGCCCGCGGCTTTGTTGTTCTTTAGCCGTGATATCGCTTTTCTCACCTCGTCATGGTCGAGTAGTGAAATGTCAATTCCGTCGTCGACGATTGGGGTATCGGGATCTTCACATTCTCTGTGACATGCGCAGCTATCACTGTTTAACAGGTTCGAGGAGTGTTCCCTCCATAATTTATGATTGCTCTGTACGTCAGTCACCGTCACCGTCACGCCGTCTTTGTTCTTACAGGAAAACGCCCCGGTCTTAAAACCTTCTGTAAGCCGCCGAACTTTCTGGTAGAATTTTCGGGCGTTGTTCCTGTTGGCCAGCATCTCAAGCTCTACGTACTCGGGTATTTCGGCCTCTCGTTTCTTCTTTCGGATAATACGTATCTCTTCCTTTTTAGCTCTCTGTAGCGATATAATATAATAAAGTAATTAAAACCCAAAAATTACGGTTTATAAGTATGATATATTGTATTGCTTCGATCAGTTTTACAAACGAGTCCTCCTGCTTTTCTCCACAATTCGATTATCACGTCTGTCTTTATCATGTAGTTGTCTTTATCTCGTTCCATTTCAAAAAAATAACCCTCATCAGTCCAACTCCGGCTACGCAATCCACAGTATTTTTACGTAGAACTTTTTCATTTTTGTTCATATTTTTGTTTTCACTTGCAGGCATCCGGCAACACTATACTGTTGTCATTCCAATATTCTTCTGATTCCCGTTTAAAATTTGAAAGTGGTTATATGGAAAAATGCATTTGCATTTAATTTTAATGAAAATAATTCGAGTAGAAGTATAAAAATAAGTAAAAACGTGCGTGTATATTTAGTGAATTTTAATGAAGTTTAAAAAATTATATAGTGTTATGTGCTAAGCTTTAGTGAAGTTCCCGAGGGCAAATAATTACGAAACTTTTATTTCCCGAATAATTGGGAGTTATAAAGATTGTTCCTTAACACCTCCCTAACATCTCCGCGCCAGTTCCACTTACTACTGAATACCCTATACGCATGCACATCTATTATACTTATATACATGTGCTAAATAACTATCGTAATTACTTAATCTCCCAGAAAGAATGCTCTGTCTCCCTATCTGATATCGCCATCATTTTTCACGGCATCTCTTTCGCTATTCTTGCCGTCAGTTCGCGAAACTTCTACCTACGCAACAATATAATTAGAAAACAAGTATTCTTAATTCAGCAGCGGCTATTAGTAGCTTATAGCTTAAGGTTTCAAATACCTGCATACCTGCTAAGGATTCCCCAGAGCTACCTGAGTGAGCTTGAACTGCTGTACGATACACCAGATGGTCAGAAAACAAAAGCGACAACGTCTAGCGCAGCTCAGGGATCTATTCTCGGCCCGATCCGTGGAATCTGGGCTACGATGAGATATTGAGCATAGAAATGCCAGAAAATACATATCAAGTGCGATACGCGGACGATATAGTGGCGGTCATACCAGCTCGGGACCCTGAGGACGCTAGAAGCAAGCTGAAACAAGTCATCATTAGGACGCAAATATGGCTTACATCGGTGGCCCAACACAGAGCAAAATAAAGCTAATTATGGCGGCCACAAGCTCAATTCTCCTGTACGGCAGCGAAGAATGGGGAATTGTGCTAAACTGCAAAGCCAAACGCAAAGCACTGGAGGCTGTGCAACGAACAGCGGCACTCAGGGTTGCCTCAGCCTACCGCACTGTCTCAGGCACAGCAATTTTCGTGATCTGCGGGCAGATACCCATCGACCTTATGGTCCGGGAACATATGGATGCGTCGGACTCCAAGAAGAAACACGCTATCACTAGCTTCTCAGAACGGAGATGCCAAACCATGCTGCGATGGCAAAGCCAATGGGGCACTGAACCGAGTGGCAGATGGACGGCGAAACTTATTCCATCAATTGACAAATGGGCCCAAGGCACTTCGGAGAAGTGAACTACTTCTTAACTCCGTCCCTCTCGGGCCTATACCACATGGGCAAGGTAACCGATTCCAAGTGGATATACTGCGAAGCGCTGAGCGATGACGCTGAACACACGTTTTTTAGTTCTAACTGATGGCTCGCGGAAAGAAATGCTCTGAGGGAGCAGATTGGCTACATCGCACCGAGCAAAATAATCAACAAAATGTTCTAACGTAACAACAGCTGGAATGCGGTAAAGAAATACATCGAGAACGTACTACGGAAAAATCAGATTAACCTCGACACAGTGCAACAAAGCAAATCCGCGCAGATAGAGATAGAAGAAGACGAGCCTATAGCATGAAAGCTAGCTACAAATATGGTGGACCCAGACGTGGGTGAATAGAATTGGTCCTTTGTGGATACCGTTCTGGGCCCTCCCGAAGTAATATAGAAATCAGTTCCGGGAAGGGTGTCTCCCCAGAAGGAGAGGAGGGATCGTTTTAGTGGTCACACCACACGACGCAGTAGACGACGGTCGCTGTAAGTGCGAAGGCATTTTGAATCCTACCTCACCCACCAAAAACAAAAAAACAAAAATAAGTAGCTTATATATATATATTAGTTTAAATAGGTACACATGCTTTTGTGCAATTTTCATCAATTGGAGAACACATACGTAAATGAATATATTAATTTAATATTTATCTATTATCAGAGAAACAATGCCTTCAAAATGTTCGATAGTATTGAAATGTCCTGGACCGAACTTTTTTATAAGCTACTTGCTGCTGTTTTCTGCATTTTACTATACGCTCCTGCGTGCATTTGACGCGCAGCAATTGCAATCGTCGAGCATTTAGAAGACATATTTACATGCAAACATGGGTGCAAACATAAATACGAAGCCTCGGCCATTCGCCAAACAAATTTTCGATTCACCAAATATTGGCAAATATTTCTATAAGAAATCTCTCAATATTGTCTTTTTTCGAATGGTCGTCTGCGATTTCTTCAATCTACTTCTTCTCTTCTTAATTGGCGCGATAGCCGCTTATGCGATTTCGGTCGAGTTTAGCAAAGCGCTCCAGTCATTTCTTTCTTATGGTAACCGGCGCCAGTTGGGCACATCAAGTAAAACCAAGTCTTTCTCCACCTCATCTTTGAAACGCAGAGCAGGCCTTTCTCTTCCTCTGCTAACACCAGCTGGTACCTCATCATATACTTTCAGGGTCAAAGCGTTTGTATCCATTTGAACGACATAACCAGCCAACGTAGCAACTGGATCTTTTTTCGCTGATACGATATTCACCGTCGCTAACGTGCACAGGTCCCAAACGTTTCATCGGATGTTGTCATCGTCCAAGCTTCTGCGCCATACGTTAGGGCGGACATAATGAGAGCCTTGTAGAATGTTAGTTTTGTTCGGCGACAAAGGACTTTTATACTCAATTGCCTACTTAGTCGAAAGAAGCACTTGTTGACAAAAGAGATTGTGTGCTGGATTTCAAAGTTTACATTGTTATCGGTGTTCATAATGGTTCTTAAATAAACAAAGTATCTTACAACGTCGAAATCATAACTGTGAACACTGACGTGCGCCACCAAAACCATTCGCTTTGTCTCTTTATACAGTTTGGAGAAGGACAGAATTAACAGCGCGGTTTTTTTAAAATTGTGGCTGATGAATACACATTTTTAGCTCCTCGCCGACATGTTTGAATAGCTTAACCGGAATTCCGTCGGTTCCCGCGGCTTTGTTTTTCTTTAGCAGCTTTTCTCACCTCGTCATGGTTGATTAGCGGAACGTCAGTCCCTCCGTCAACGATTGGGGTATCGGGATCTTCAAATTCTCTGTGACATGCCCAAGTTCGAGAAGTGTTCCCTCCAAAATTAAATTCGTTAAGGATGTCAGTCACCAGATCGCCGTCTTTGTTCTTACAGGAAAATGCCCGGTCTTGAAACCTGCTTTATTGGCCAGCATCTCAAGCTCCTCGCACTCACATATTTTAGCCTCTAGTTTCTTTTTTTTCTGATAACACGTCCCTCTTCCTTTCTTAGCTCCCGTTAGCGATCCCCATGGCTCGCATTGCGCCTGATCGCAGCGTGGCTCTATAGGCGAGGATGCTGCCTTTCTTTCTGCGGCAGCATGATACGCCTCGTCGTGCATCGCCGAAATCCGATTTCTCCTTTGGCAGCGGTACGTAAAGAACGATAAATATTGCTCCATTGCTCATGCACGCCGGATTATTGGGCAGTACTCTGTGAGTGCAGGAGTCGAGTGGCAAACCTTCTGTTGCGTGTGTGTAATTTGGCTGCAACAAGGTAATTATCCGAGTCGATGTTGGATCCTCGGATCGTACGTACATCTAAAACACTGGAGATGTGTCTTCCTTCTACCACAACATGATCGATCTGGTTCCACGTTTTTCGATCAGAAGACAGCCACATAACTTGGTATATATTTTTATGCCGGAATCTATGGCTGTAGGCTACCACGTTTCGAGCGCCGGCGAAGGCGATCCACCGATCATCCTTGCCCACCTTGACATTGAAGTCGCCAAGCACGATATTTATTTCGTAGCGGGGGTAGAGCTCATAGGAACGTTCCAGGCGCTCGTAGAAGGAATCTCTGGTCGCATCGTCCTGTTCTTCCGTCGGGGCATGGACGCAAATGAGCGAGAGGTTGAAAAATCTCGCTGTGAAGTTTCTCTTCCACAACAAATTTGTTGAAAATGTATATCTAAATGTAAATTCTAGAATGTACTTGTTCAAATGTTTTTAACAAATCTTACAATCATTGATGTACTTGTCAAATCTGGAAATAAAATTTTTTAGTTATTCGTTGGAAATCGATCCACCTGTTTCATTTATAAAAAAATCCAACACCGAATACGTGCTCCTTTATATGGCAGCTGAAGTAGTCGTCGCAAGGTCTTATGGTTTTGCCTTGCCCCGCCCATCGCATCTCTTTAATGACAGTGATGTCAGCCTTTGCTCTCACGAAGACATTAATCAGCCGGGCAGAGCCAACTTGAGGCATTAAGAGACCGGACATTCCAATTGCATTCCGTCAAATCAAAGTCCTTAGTTCATTTGCAGGGGTCGTCATCAGTACAGGCAGTTCCCATCCGAGACTTTGTTAAAGTTTTTGGTTTGGAAAGGAGTTATACTTGGCGGGTCCCAAACCCAGCGCACAACCAGCTATCCTGGGATGTTTCGCCTTCTTCACCCAGAGGATACTTGGGCTAAGGCCGGGAGTTGTTAGCTGCTTGCACCATATGTAAAAGAATCGCCCTGGCCACTCCCAAGTGAATGGGAATCAGTGATTTTCCCGTGACTTTCCGTGGAAAGCGTGCAAGTGCGAGTGTAGTTGCGTGGTTACAAAACTCTATGTACCCGAAAAGTTTGTCAGAATTTTGTTTAAAAAATTTAAGAATTTTATGAAAGTTTGAGATGTTTTTTAACTTGCACACAGTTTTAAACTAGGATTTATATGGTTAATGTTGCAGAATGAATTCTACTTTTATAAAATTCAAGATCAGGTCAATATACAGTCGAATCCTTGATCTCTTTGTATTAAACTTGATTGACTTGATTTTTAAGCTGTTAAGTTAAACTGCCTTTTTTAATCCACATTTTGTTCTAGCTTTTTGTTTGTTACGTATCTTGAATTAAAATTATTTTTCTGTATTTGTTTGAAAAACTGTCATAGCTTTTATGATATTTTCAAAAACAGCTTTTCAGGTTTTTATAGGTTCAAAATCACAATCAAGCCTAGTTTTTTCCGAACAGTTTCTCGGGTTGTGCTGTTGCTTTAACGTGAGGAATGTTGTTAGTGTGTGTGTGTGCATGTTTTGGTAACTTAATATGCATATTGACTTAAACAAGAATTATTAAAAGTAGTTAATAAAAATAATTAATAAAAAAATAATTTTACAAGGAAATTTATTAGATATTGTAAAAGAGAGCACTGGACCACTTTGTCTGGAATACACTGTATGCATCTATGTACGAGTATAATTAATACTTCTTAGCAAAGAAAATACCTATTTGAAGTATTTTTAATTCAAGCTTAAATGTTATGGTACAATTGAATTACCTTTAAACAATAATTTTAAACAAATGTAGCTTATGAACAACCCTCAATAAATCTCATCGTTGGTGGATTTTGTCCATAAGGAAGTGAGCGCCTCAGCCCGATCAACAAATTCCTTTAAATATTAAATTATTTTCAAAACAGGATTAAAATTACTAAAAATCGTTATCTAACCTTTCCTCACTACGGACTTTTTGCTCCAAATCAAGCAAAATAATTATTTGCGACATATTTTCTCTAAACAACACAATTGTCATTGGAAATTTTATATTAATATCACACTTGTAAAAGCAGAGAACGTAAATTCATAGAGAAGGCGCAGTCCCGGCTCGTTCCTCATTTTGGGCTCTAACAAAACACGGGTAAGAAATTCAACTCAGAAATTACTTCACCACAAGTTAACAGTAGGAAATTAATTAATATGACTGCCGGAGAGAAATGCGAGGGAGAGAGTGATACGGAAGTGTGAAAAAATGTAGTTTACATTAGCTTACATTTGTTTGCGTACAGAATGGATTTGTTCATTTGATATGTCCATATGATTTGTATGCATGTTTACAGATTTGTTTTTTTTTTGGTTCTTTATGAAAATTGCGCGAAATTGTATGTATGCATGTTTATATATATTAGCATAGGACATATGTATGTATGTATATTAGATTATGAAAATTCCGCGAAATTGTATGTATGCATGTTTAAATATATTAGCATAGGACATGCCTATGTATGTATATTAGGTTTATATTAGGGGTGGGACTATTCGAATAAAAATTATTCGAATAATAAAATCTTTTATTCGAGAGGTATTCGTAATTCGAATAATATTTATTCGAATTTTTTATTCGTTTATTCGAATAATGCTATTCGAATAGTTCATTATTCGAATACCTTACTATTCGAATACCTCACTATTCGAATAGTTTACTATTCGAATACCTCACTATTCGAATACCTTACTATTCGAATACCTCACTATTCGAATACCTTACTATTCGAATACCTCACTATTCGAATACCTTACTATTCGAATACCTCACTATTCGAATACCTCACTATTCGAATACCTTACTATTTGAATACTTCACTATTCGAATATTTTTGGTAAATATTTACTTAGATAAGCGGACTACTAATCGGTTTCTGTACAAGTGCATGTACCTATGTATGCAAATTCAAAAACCACGCAAAGGCTTATATTAACACGTTCCCTGTCCCAATACAAAAATGCAAAATTGACCGTCAAGTCCAACAGGGTTTTTTGAAAAATTTGTTTTTTTGTAGTCATAGGATAGCTTTAGTAATAATAATAACTAAACAAAAAAAACGGATGCAGGGTATTTCTACCTGAAACACATATGGTCCATTTTTGCTTCTGCATGTTCATGAAACACATGTGGTTCAGGGAACTTTTTCTATGCTGACACACATATGGCTCAGGAACGTATCAGTGCTTATCAGGCGCACGTTTACTGAACCATATGTGGCTAAGCGTACAGGGAACGTGTTAAATGAAAATACTACCTACTTTTTATTGTGTCGGCGCTTTGTTTTTGTTTCATATTTTGGTAAATATTTACTTAGATTAGCGGACTACTCTTGCTTGAGGCATGAAATTATTTTCTTTTAGGTTTTTTGCTTTTCGCAGTACTATTATATGCACATATGTACATACATATACCCATATACTCTACCTGCTACTGACTGACCTAAGCCCGATAAACGAGTGCAGACAGTCCTACGACCATGCATACGCTTAGGTAACTGGCGATGAGAATTATATATGTACATATGTATATGGACATTTCAGGCAATAAACTGCATGTGACACTGAAATACGTAATCTATTTCAGACTTCTTTTTAAGAGAAATAAAAAATATATATTTTATTATCGAATTAAAAAAAATTGTTTACTTTAAAAGGAAGAGCGTTAGCAAAAGCATACGTACATAAATACTTCAAAAACCATTTACTATGATAATTATTTATCACAAATAGTGTCTTATAACTAAATATACAAAGAAATATCTACCTACTATTGACCACTCAGCAGGGTAGGTACATGTACATATACATACATGCATATGTCAAGAATGTATCTGTTGTTGTTGTCATGTATCTGTTGTACACACATTAGCAACAAAAAGTAAGTGATATTTTTATTTAATTTCTTCTATTGCGTAATTTTTTGAAATTACATACATACATAGATACATACACACATGCATTTGCGCATCAATCCAATTTCAAAGCAATCTGCATGTGTACATAAATAAGTACATATATAATTCTATCCTATTATTGGCCTTGAATAACTTCTAAATCTGTAGATTAAGCAAAAGAAGATTTTAAGGCTCCATATTTATCGTTTGAGAGAAAACCATTATTTCGATCCGTTACCGAGAATGTTAAAACCGATGCGGACATAGAAAATGTGAAATCATATTTCTCCATAGAATTTATATGGGAAATTGAAAAGTGCGGTGCGGGCCACCCTAATATTAATATTAAGGCGTCTAAACACAAGAATTGTTACGAGGGAAAACCAAATATTTTTTTAGAAACGCTCTGATGTTTTTATGCACATTTAGTTATGCACATACATATAAGTATGTATACCTGTCGATGTTTTATCAAGAACAATACCAAAGAAATATTATCATATTAGCTAATTGAAACATGAAGCGGTCAAATCAAAAAATCACAATGTTCAAAATTCGAGAAAAACTGATTAGCACCATGAGAAGGGCCAATGTAATTTTTATATTTTTAAAAGCATTTTCTCCCTGATATAAATGAATATATAGTGAGGTATTCGAATAGTAAAGTATTCGAATAGTGAGGTATTCGAATAGTAAAGTATTCGAATAGTGAGGTATTCGAATAGTGAGGTATTCGAATAGTAAGGTATTCGAATAGTGAGGTATTCGAATAGTAAGGTATTCGAATAGTGAGGTATTCGAATAGTAAGGTATTCGAATAGTGAGGTATTCGAATAGCAAGGTATTCGAATAGTAAGGTATTCGAATAGTGAGGTATTCGAATAGTAAACTATTCGAATAGTGAGGTATTCGAATAGTAAGGTATTCGAATAATGAACTATTCGAATTATTTGAAACGAATAGTATTATTCGTTTTATTCGAATAATGTTTATTCGAATATTATTCGAAAATAATCCCACCCCTAGTTTATATGAAAATTGCGCCAAATATTGGAAAAAATGTATGCTTGCATTAGGTATGGTTTTGATTGGATAAATGTATGTTTATATATGCAAGTTAACACCACCCATATCACACACTACTTACCAATAATGTAAACATTTAACCATAACTTAAGACCACACACAAATCCATAATTTAAGACCACACTCAAATTACCAATAATGTAAACATTTAACCATAATTTAAGACCACACACAAATCCATAATTTAAGACCACACTCAAATTACCAATAATGTAAACATTTAACCATAATTTAAGACCACACACAAATTCCCAATAAATAATAGAAGCACTTATGTATTAATAGCGAAAGTGTCAAATGTGTCATTGACACTTTGCTAATGAAGGAAGCGGCCGTCACCTAACACTTACGGTCCGCTTTCTATAGAATTAAGATAAACATAGAATCCTAAGCCTCACACATATAAGCTAGGGTTACGAATGTATTAGTAAGAAAATATGTTATAAATAGGAAGGAATGAATAAAGAGACTAGACTTATTATTGAAACACCAAGCAAGATGGTTTAATTTTTAAAAACCCTCCGCGCTCCGTGCGAACGTTAAGTGGCGATCCTGCCAGGAGATTTTTAAAAAAATCTCCTATGGTAACAAGTAAAAAGAGACAAAAATCTCTAAGTTACCAAAACAAAATTAACAAACAAGTATCCTCTTAATAGGAGAAAAGTTAAAACAAAATCTGAGAAATTATAAGTTTCGGGAGACAAACATCTCTAGTGACTAAAACAAAAATTAACAAACAAGTATCCTCTTAATAGGAGAAAAGCTAAAACAAAATCTGAGAAATTATAAGTTTCGGGAACATTTAAAGAAAAAAAAAAAAGAAGAGACAAAAATCTCTAGTGACTAAAACAAAAATAGCAAACAAGTATCCTGTGAATAGGATAACAGCTAAATAAACTGAAGGAAAATTTTGAAACGATAACAAAATTATAATCAACAAGGTTATTTCAAGCAAGAAGGCATCATATATAGGACAACTTCTGGAGCAGAAAGAAAGAACAATAATTAATCGTTGGAATAACATCAAGAATTTTAATCAACAACGGCAAGAGGTCATCATATACAGGACAACTTCTGGTTACACAAAGAGCAAGGATCCTGAATTCGGTAGCGGTAACTACATTAAGTTTTTGACTTTATATATTATTATTAATGGGAAATAGTCCTTCTAGCTTAGGTTATAAGCGATTATATTATTGTGAAAAGTGTAGGGATAACCACAGTGAAACAAAGTGCCCAAGAAAAATATATGTAAACAAAAAATAAGCTGGATAACTTAATAAATAGATTCTCTAAGATGTCAGTAGCAAATAACAACAACAATTCAGTTAATATGGATGTAGTGTCCAGGCTGATAGCGGCTAGCACCGCTTCATTACATAGCGAATTGGAGCAAGTTAGACGCCAGCTCTAGAATTTGGGTTCTTCCAACAATGTGATAGAGTATTCAGTCGAAAGTATTGACTCAACCATACAGTGTGAGGAAAATTTAGACGTAATTAAGTCCCTTCCTGAATTTAAAGGAAAAATTACTAATTATGTTAGTTGGCGTGAAGCCGCTAATAACTCCATGTCATTATATATTAGAGGGAGTAAAAAATACTTTGCCGCATTGACAATCTTGCGAAATAAAATAACTCAGGATGCTAACGATATCTTGACAAACCATGGCACTGTCCTGAATTTCGACGCCATTTTGAGTCGATTGGACTTTGCATATGCAGATAAGAGACCTTGCCATATAATAGAGCAAGAGATGAGTGTCTTGAGACAAGGTTCTAGGACTTTAGTAGAGTTCTATAATGAAGTTAATAAGAAGTTGACGTTGTTAATCAACAAAATAATAATGACCCATGGCACTGGTTCTGCCATAACCAAAGAACTAAATAAGAAAAATAGGGAAGCAGCTCTAAGGACTTTCATAACTGGGCTTAACCACCCATTGGATCAAATTTTGTTCACATTGGCACCAAAAGATCTTCCAAATGCTCTTGCAAAAGCACAAGAGCTTTATTCAAATCAGATGCGAGCACAATTTGCTCTTCAATTTTCAAAAAATTACCAAGCAATTGGTTCACGAAGTCCTCCACAGGGAAATCGAAGGACTCAAAATTTTCAAAATAATTTAAGGTATCCAACAAGGATAACCCCAATAAATGAGTCAAGGCAAAATCATCCAGAACCAATGGACGTAGATGAGTCGATGCAATTATTAAATAGACCTAGGATTGGGCTTTCAAACCAACCGCAAGTAGGAAATAGGGGTAATTTCCAACCTAATTACCAACAAAATAGCATACCCAAAAGGGCCAACGCAAATACTCAAGTCAGCACTCAGCCTCAGCAAAAGATGCAAAGGATAAATAACATAAATGAAAACCATTTTTTAGAATAAATCCTGATTTGCCCTATATCATTAAATCAGATAAAAAAACTGGGCAAATCTTTAGAATATTGATAGATACGGGGGCAACAAGTTCTTATATACGGGCGGGAATATACAACAACAAAAATGTTTTAGCTATTAAGAAGAGGGTAAGGACCATTAATGGTTCGACCATCATAGAGTATTTTCATAATATCAACTTGTTTGGGATTCAGGAGCGATTTTACGAGATTAATAATTTAGAGAGCGATCTCTTAATTGGAGTCAGTTTTTTAGATAAAATCGGGGCCAGGATTGATATCCCGGGTCGAATGTTGGTTTATGGAAATGATCAAAAAGAAAGAATACATTTTCTAAACGATTTAAATAATTTAAACCCCTTGGGACAAAATAGTCTTAAGGCGCCTGCCGATGATAATACCGGCCTATTAAAAGGAAAAAATGAAATTAAAAATATTAAAAAAGATTTAAACTATTCAAACCCCTTGAGACAGGAAAGTCTTAAGGCGCCCGCCGATGGGAAAACCGGCAACAAAGATAATAAATGCTTATGGAAAGCTGTTTCGGGAAATAAGACACCGGAAAACAATAAAATAAAAACAAGAAAAAGAAAGGAAAAAGGTAAAAGAAAATCAGAAAAATTAACTCCTGAAGAATTATCCAAGTACCAGGTAACTACTGAAAAATTAGTGCAGAATGAAAATAGTATAAATAACATATTAACTGAAGGCTCTTGTCAGTTTTTAAGGGTCGGAAAAAAATCTAGTGACGAGAAAGAAATAATAAAAGATTTGCAAAATGAAGCAAGTAATGAAATTTTGACAATACATGGGGATGTCAACTTAAATTTGCCTTTTCGTACAGATATAAAAGCAGAAATACGAACAACTGAGGAAAGACCAATTTGGTCTAAGCAATATCCTTACCCAATGTCGGTAAATAATTTTGTTAATGATGAAATTCAAAATTTGTTGCAAAAGGGAATAATTAGGGAAAGTAAAAGCCCATACAACTCTCCAGTATGGGTGGTTCCAAAGAAAGGGACAAATGACGATGGAAGTCCGAAGTTACGATTGGTAATCGACTTCAAAAAAATTAATGAGAAAACAATATCGGATAGGTACCCGATGCCAAACCGCTGAAATTATCCTTACGAATTTGGGAAAGTCAAAATACTTTTCCACAATTGATTTAGAGTCTGGATTTTACCAAATATTAATGAAGGAAAGCGATATAGAGAAGACAGCATTCTCAGTGAATAATGGAAAGTATGAGTTTTTACGAATGCCGTTTGGATTGAAGAATGCGCCAAGCATTTTTCAGCGAGCTATGGATAACGTATTAAGGAAATATATAGGGAAGTTTTGTCACATTTATGTTGACGACGTAATAATTTTTTCAAAAAGTTTGGAGGAACATAAAAGGCATTTGAGTTTAGTAATTGAAGTATTAAGGGGGGCAAATATGAAAATATCGTCTGAAAAATCAAAATTTTATCAAGAGGAAGTAGAATTTCTAGGATATGTGGTAGCCAATAATATTATTAAAACAGGCCCAAAAAAGGTCGAAGCCATACAGAATTACCCGATACCAGGAACATTACGTCAATTGCGAGGATTTTTGGGATTGACGGGATATTATAGGAAATTCATAGAAAATTATGCAGTTGTATCAAAACCATTGACTGTGTATTTGCAAGGGGAAAATGGAAGGATTTCCCAACATTTATCAAAAAAGAAGATGATTAATCTAGATCAAGGGGGAATAGCTGCTTGTGAAAGATTAAAGAATTTATTGTCTCAACAGGTGCAATTAACGCAACCTGATTATAATAAAAAGTTTGTTTTGACTACAGATGCGTCAAATGTAGCTTTGGGTGCTGTGTTATCACAGGAAGGAAAACCCATTGTATTTATTTCAAAAACATTGAATTCCACGGAAAAGAATTATGCAACCAATGAAAAGGAGTTATATGCCATAGTCTGGGCATTGAAAACTCTGAGAAATTATCTTTACGGTGTGAGTGATCTAGAAATTCACACTGACCATCAACCTTTGTCATTTGCGGTTTCTGAAAGAAACCCGAATATTAAAATAAAAAGATGGAGATCCTTTATTGAGGAATTTTCACCGAAAATAATTTATAAACCAGGGGCAACAAATGTTGTTGCTGACGCATTGTCAAGACAGATACTGAATAATTTAACAAGTTCTGAGGAACCGGATCAATCAATTGATTCGGTAACAAATACTCAACATTCTGCGGAAAGCAGTGATGAATATCAGATTCATGAAACAAAAAAGCCACTGAACCACTTTAAACAGCAGATTCTAATAAATGGTGGAGCAAGAATAACCATCTTAGAGACCATTTCTAATTTTAATAACAAACGATTTTTAATTGAGTATGACATACCGCAAAATATAGTTAGTGTTTTGAAGGAATATATGAATCCAAAGGTGGTTACGGGAATACACTGCACGCCTGAGGTGATTTATGAAATAAAAAATGTGTTAAGAGAAGCATTTCCAACAGTGAAATTTTTATATACTAAATTGTTCGCTAATGATGTCACCAATAGGGAGGATCAGGGAGCAATTATTGAACAAACACATAATAGGGCACACCGAAATTATAGGGAAAATTTAGCTCAGATTAGACAAGAATATTATTGGCCATTAATGGTTAGACAGTTTAAGCAATATGCAAAAAATTGCAACATATGCAATAATAACAAATATGAAAGGCATCCGAAATTAATTCCTATAGGTGAAGCACCTATACCAGAAAAAGAAGGAGAACAACTCCATATAGACATCTTTTTCGCTCAAAAATTAAAATTTATTACGTGTTTGGATTCTTATTCGAAGTTTCTAGTTATTAAATATATTGAGGATAAGACAAATTTAGAAGATAAAATTTTAGAACTTTTACAAACGTTTCCAGATGTTAAAAGTATAGTTATAGATAACGAACCAGGTTTTAGTGCGATACAGTTTAAGTCTTTAATGGAAAGGTTCAACATACAGATTTACTACTGTGCACCACGTCACAGTACTAGCAACGGACAAATAGAGAGGGTTCACTCCACACTGATAGAAATATCTCGATGTTTGAAGCAGGAACATAGTTTAATAAGTGATTACGAGTCAATTATGAAGGCAGTTCAGCAGTATAATAAGACAATTCATTCGGTTACAGGTAAAAAGCCTTGTAATATTTTGTTTAATAGGGAAGCACATGGAAATATGAGGGATATGTTAAAAAATGCTCAGGAAAAAATGTTGGAGCATCACAACAAAAAACGGGTTAAAAAGAATTATCATAGAGGTGAGGTTATATATGAAAAGTTATATGGGGAAAGGAATAAACTAAAACCCAAATATAAAAGACAAATAGTAGTAGAAGATTTAGGGAATAGGGTTAAAATACAAAGCAGAAACAGAATAATTCATAAGGACAATATTAAAGTTTAATTTTATTGTATTATAGGAAAAATGGGGAAATTTATACAAATTTCATTAATAATGTTATATGTCACCATAATCACATCAGACATAATTGATTATACAAGAGAAAACTATATACTTGTAGAGGAGGAAGATGCAGCGATTTTTGAAAGTTATGGGTCAATATACCATTTAACAAATCTGTCATTATTTGAAAGCATTGTAGAAAACTATAGAAACGACAAGGAGATAATATTACTTGAAGACTCAAGTATGGATTTTGAAATACAAATAATAATATAGAAACATTGTTAGGAAAATTAAAAATTAATAATAGATCAAAAAGGGGAATTAATGAACTTGGGACGGTTTGGAAATGGATTACCGGTACACCTGACCATGATGACTTTATGCAAATAACAAATAAAGTAAACGATTTAATAGAAAATAACAATAAGCAGTTTACAACAAATTCTCAAATATTTAAAACAATTAAGGAATTAACACGGATATTAAAACAATTACAAGGTAGCTCTAACGAAAAAACTATATTAAGACAAAGAAATAAGTTAATAATTAATGAACTTGAAAATACAGTGGAAACAATTACATTGTCAAAAGTAGGAATATTGAATCCATTAATTTTGGATATAACAGAAATAAAAGAAATAGTTAGCGAAGAAAGAGTTAATGTAACAATATCAGACCTTATGGATGTTTCAAACTTTAAAATTGCACAAAAAACAATTTAATAGTTATTTATATTAAGTATCCAAAAGTAAAAAATGTATGTAAATTATTTAAGGTAATAGCTGTGGCACAGAAAGATGGAAAATTGTGGATTGAAAATGAAATAATAAAATGTGAAAATAAATTTTATTCAGTAAAATTTTGTAAAAAAGAATTAAATGATGCATTTTGTATGATAAATGAAAATAATACATGTTTGTCAGATATGTTGAATAATAGACACGCTAATTGTACAAAAATAAATGAAAAAATGAGCTAATAAAAATTGTAAAAGATGGTGCTATAATTGCGTCAGGCACTCATACAGTAAATAATCATACAATAGATGGAGTTTATTTGATAACATTTCAGGATAATGTAACAATTGATAGTAAAAAATACGAAAATCCAACAGGAAAAATCTTAAACTATTTAAAAGATGGAAAATTTAAACCATTTTTTGTAAAAGAATACATTGAAACAAAAAATATTGATCTGAAATTGGACAATGTTAATATACTTACTCCAATGAAACAGGAAATAAAAAGAAACCCCATTTGGTGGTCATTTACGGCTTTGGTATTAATAACAATAACAACATATTTTGTCTATAAATTGATTATTTATATTAATTTTCAAATTCAATTGAAAAAATCAAAAGAAAAAGAAAAAATATTATTGAAGTTGTCAAATCAAATCAACCACTTAACAGCTTTATATTCGAAGACGGGACGCTTCGATTTAGAAGGGGGGGAGTTAACACCACCCATATCACACACTACTTACCAATAATGTAAACATTTAACCATAACTTAAGACCACACACAAATCCATAATTTAAGACCACACTCAAATTACCAATAATGTAAACATTTAACCATAATTTAAGACCACACACAAATTCATAATTTAAGACCACACTCAAATTACCAATAATGTAAACATTTAACCATAATTTAAGACCACACACAAATTCCCAATAAATAATAGAAGCACGTATGTATTAATAGCGAAAGTGTCAAATGTGTCATTGACACTTTGCTAATGAAGGAAGCGGCCGTCACCTAACACTTACGGTCCGCTTTCCATAGAATTAAGATAAACATAGAATCCTAAGCCTCACACATATAAGCTAGGGTTACGAATGTATTAGTAAGAAAATATGTTATAAATAGGAAGGAATGAATAAAGAGACTAGACTTATTATTGAAACAGATGGTTTAATTTTTAAAAACCTTCCGCGCTCCGTGCGAACGTTAAGTTGCATATGTATATGAAAATTGCGCCAAATATTGAAAAGCTCTTATGATTGCATGTAGCCAATTGAACTTTGGTTTGAATTTTGATTCGAAAAGAAAGTCAATTGTGAGTGCACGTGCGCGGTAGAGTAAATATTTTGAAATTATTAATTACTAATTATAATACAATAATAAAACAAAAAAGTGCCTAAAGCTTCAAAATGTCGTGTTCGGGAGTGTAAGAGTGAACAAAACGTTCGTTGTTTTGCATTTCCCAAATATCGGGAATTGTCAAATTTGTGGAGAGAGAATCTGCGGATCCCACCCTCAATGCAAATACCAATACATAATGCATTTGTATGCATTCCAAATTTTGAGGAGGATGCCGTGGGACCAAAGTATCTTAAGATTGGAGCGGTTCGAACTCTAAACTTGGGTAAGTGAATTAATTTATTATTATGTCTCCAAATACATATGTACAGTGAAGAAAAAATCCGAAATACCTAAGAAGTATTTCCCCATTGGTTCGCAATATATAAAATGGCTTTTACGGCAAGAAAATATCCAAGTTAGGTGTCAGAAGCGCAACGATAAACTAAAAAAGTTCTGGTACGTTGTAGGTCAGGGTCCAACAAGGTGAGTTGCACAGGTCCTTAAGGTCCGTAAAACCAGCGTTTTTTTATTGTTTATTCTAATATGTATTTATTTATATTTATTTTTCCTATTTTCCAGATTTTTTTTTTTTATTTTTCAGGTTTTTCTCTATCTTTCAGGTTTTCCTTTTATCTTCTTTTTCAGGTAGCACCTGAGCCTAGATTTTTAAACCACTACAATTTTCCCTTAATCACGATGGATTGAGATTAGTGTTTTAAAAATTAGGTAAATCGCAATGACTTACTCGATGTCAATATCGAAGTCGTGTGAGAAATTGTTATAATATGAGAACAATTTCGTAATTCGTGCTTTCACAATTTTATATATATTTTTTTCATTTCAGGTCAAGATTTTTTTTTGCCCACATGAATATGGATGGTAGATGTTATTTGTATTCAACACTATGTAGTATATGAATATCCATAATAATTTAAAAACTACAATATATTGTTGAATACTAACCCTTGATGTAAATGAATTGTTTATAAAGTTAATTTTTATGTGGATATTTTGAAATAATTTTGATACACTTAATATCAATACAATTTAGTTAATTTTATACTTAAAATTTCACATTCATGCATGCATGTTAGCATAAAAATACTATTGATCGCGCATTTGTAAAAACTGCTGACGATACGTCTGGCCATAAGACACCCTTACGCCAGAGAATGTTAATGGAATGAGAAGGAGCAAATGTTAAATAACTTTTTTCGAGTACTAATTTGTAGATACTAAGGGATTTTCAAATTCAATTTACCACACTAATGGGGGATTGCAGATATTTACCCCGCTAGTGGAGGGTTTCTATATTTACTTACCACGCTAGCACAGGAATTCAGAGTTTTCCTGCGCTTACCACACTAGTAAGGGATTTTATAAGATTTTTCACCACACTACTAAGGGATTCGACTTATTTCATGCCCACAGCGAAGCGAATGAATTTGCGATTGGGAAAGATGCGCAATCAGTCAGTTCATGGCGTAGTTGGTAAAGTCGCCGGTATATTTTGTAAGATGTTTGAGGCGCGTATTTAGTCCAGGTTCAAGTCCTGAATAGTCAACGTTTTTCCTTGCACTATTTCTTTTTTACAATTCAGGTTGGTAAAATTGTTGAGTTTAATTTAATTATAATTGCTTTAAAATACTGTTTTAGGTTTTTTTGAACTTGATATTTAGAAAATTTCTTTTCTGTATAAAATAGTTCATACTGGATATGAACTGATTTTATATATGTATTGTAAATCAAAAAAGAAATATGTGGATATAAACACGCATATATTTTTTTTTGTTATCAAATCGAACCTATATTGATGACAAATATCATTCTAATATCCGTCCAGAAAGCCAAACGCGCATACACACATACATATGTACATATATAAATACGCATACAAACTTTCAAGGAACGCAAAATGTATGCATATAAAACAGCAAATCGAATAAATGACCGATTTAGAAAGGTAAATTAACCATTATAGATTATCGCACACACGAAAGACATGTCTAGGCGTACTACATCGTTCCGTATTTGACTCATGTTTAAGTCCTGTACACACTTTTCTTTGTTCGATATTTTTATTTAATTTTTGGTATTTGGTTTAATTAGAATTGATTTAAAATAGTGTATTCAGGTTTTTCTAATACCTGTTATTTGGAAATTTATTTTCTATATAACATTATTCATACTTCTTTGCCATAAAGGCAATCATATGAATATGCATTCCTATGTTTAATCTTTTAAGTCAAATCTGAACTACTTACATACATACACATATTGATGAGAAAATATTCTAATATCCATGGATGCATCCAGAAAGCCAAACGCGCATACACGCATATGTATATAAATATATACAAACCTACAACGAACGCAAAATGTATGCCTATAACAAACAACAACTGCGACCGCGTTCTTGCCCGTTATTGAAAAGATGGGATATGTATACCCTATGAGCAAAAAGAACCGGGAAGGTGATGTTGACTGTTTTCTTCGATTGCATAATATCGGGCCAGACAGACAATAAAGAATATTATTTATCCGTTTTGAAGCCTTTGAGAGATGCTGTATGTTGCAAACGGCCGGAAATGTGAGCAAACAATTCTTGGATTTTGCGTGATGATAACGCGCCATCGTACCGATCAAAAACATCAAAGAGAATACGACGAAGGAGCTGAAGGCCATGCCAGCCTACCGGGGGTGTTTGGAGGACTGGGTTAAACGTTGGCACATGTGTGTTGCTTCAGACGGGTCATATTTTGAAGGGAATAATATAAATTTGCCTGAAATTTAACTCTGTTATGTTTTATTTAAACATTCCCGGTATTTTTTGATCATAGGGTACATATATGCGGCTTTGCGGACAGAAATGTGTGATTCGCTGGAATTGTTCAAGGAATCTAAGTCGCATTAACTCGCGACTGTCGAACAGTTAGAAGACATATTTACATACATATAAGGGTGCATACATACATACGGAGCCGCGACCACTCGATATGACAAAAATTCAAGATTTATCAAAAATTGGCAAATAATTCCACGCGAAATATTCCAATATTGACTATTTTCGAATGGTCACGAAAATTGGCATATGGGCGGCTCGTTTTATGAATGAAATTGAAATATGAGCTCGAACTTATGAATGAACTTTTTCTTTTTGTTCTGAATTGTTCAGCGCCGTAGCTGATAGAATCATGGCCGCTGCGACTGCGTCTCCGAATGTATTTTGTTTTTGTAGTCGCTAGGCTTAGATTTTAGCTTTGGGCGACATGCGCATGGGAGGTATGTTTTTTTGTTGTGTTCTAGAACATTTTAGAATGTGTGGTGGTAAAGCGGCCATCGCGTTGCGCTTGCTGTTGCTTTTGCGCCTATCAAAGTATTGTGTTTTTGTAGGTACAATATTAGGAATATCGACTGGTGAAAGACAAAAGTACACGGAAGCAAGAAGGGAGCGCTGTGCTCGCGCATATATGCATGAATGTATGAACGTGCATGGATGTAGTAACATATGAATACAATTATTTTGTAGGAAGTTTAGAAGGAAAGTAGATATATAATATATGTATGTATATATGCTAGGACATAAAGTGGGTATATATACATACATAGAGCAGAATTGGTTTTGCACTTGTTAGGAAGAAACTCGTTCACTAGTGCGTATGTGTATTTGATTTCTTGTAAGAATGTGATGTGCTGTGACATGTGTACATACAAGGTTATTGGGCATACATGCATATGTATGTACATATGTATGAAAGGAAGATGATGTTCTTGCGCTTGTGCATTATTGTTTTTCATATACAAATGTACATACATATATATGTACATAAATGCTGTCGTATACATAAACTATAAATTGTTATACAATATAAAATAAGTGTTGATTTATCTTAAACCGTTGTTTTTTTTTTCTGAATGCAAATACCGCTTATTGACATGTACATACAGCTGTCCACAAAATAATAGGAGCGCCGACATGAAAAATGTTCAAAGTTCATTTTTTTAGAATAAAATGGTTTTATTTCAAAACTTTTAGCGTGACATTAATCACATGAGCTATATATGTACATCTATTCGTAGTTAAAACATTTCAATTAAACGTATACATAAACTTAAAATTTAATTCAGGTAAAGATATATAAAAAATTGCTTCCACATAAAAGTAGGAGTGATTTGTATAATACTTAGTTTCTCTAAACTTTTAACACTAAATGGTCTTAAAGCTCTTCGAAACTATTTAAAGACATTAATACTTCGTGGTATATCCTCGATTTCTTAACACTGCTTCGCACCTTCGTGGCATTGAGTCGATGAGATCCTGACAACGCTTAATTGGGATTCCTTCCCATGCCTCTTTTACCACCTTCCACAAATCTTTCGAATTGGTGGGTTTTTGTTCATCAACACATTTGTTAATATCGGTCCATAGATTTTCTATTGGGGTGAGGTCGGGAGACTGAGCAGGCCAGCGCATAAGCTCAATCCCATTGACTCTGAACCATTCTTTCGCTGACTTACTCGTGTGTTTAGGATCATTATCCTGTTGAAATATCCATTTTAGTGGCATATTCCATGTGGCATATGCTAGCATAACTTCTTCTAATATCCTCACATAAACCTTTTGATCCATAATGCCTTCGATTAAATATATTGGACCTACGGCGCCATACGAAAAGCTAACCCAGCGCCACCATGCTTCACTCTTTTTGTTGTGAATCGAGGATTATATTCCATATTGGGTGGGCGTCAAACATACTTCCTGGAGCCTAAACTGCCAAACAACTCGATTTTGCTTTCATCTGACCACAAAATATTTCACCATTTACTAGCCGGCCAAGATTTATGCTCCTGTGCAAACTCTATACGGGCTTGCACATGCTTCTTTTTTAGAAGGGGCACTTTCCGGGGACTTTTTGCGTATAAATTATGATTGACCAAATATCTGCGTACAGTTTCAGCACTAACTGGTAAATTAAGATCGTCGCGTATTTGCCTTGCGGAAACAAATGGGTTACCTTTCCAGGTGCGTATGATGTTTCGATCGTCCTTAGAGGAAAGTTTTTGGTTTCGCCGCGTTTTTCAGCTTTTGTTTTATAATACAAGGCGTTTGGTATCATTTGTGCAGAACATCCAAGTACATATATTTTGAATTTCCTTGTACGTTTTTCCGCTGTTCTTGAGACTTTCGATTAAAGCTCGCTTCTCTTCCGTACAATGCTTTCCTCTATCCACTAAGACAAAATAAATCAACCCAAATATTAACAATAATTCTTCGAAATTACTAGTAACCTTCTTACTTTTCGATTTTTGTAAATATGTTTGCTAGTTTATCGATATTTTAAGAAACAAAGTTCGCACTCCTATTATTTTGTGTAGCGCAATAACAACCTTCTACAACAAAATGTATTACAGTTTTAAAATAGGGAAAGCAATAATAAATTTCGATTCATATTTCAATACTAGTGACCCGTTAGGTGTACCGTTATGAATCGGCGTCACTTGCGTTAGCGATAAAAAAAATTGTGCACTCACTTATATTTTTCATATCGGCACTCCTATTTTTTTGTGGACAGCTGTACATACATATTATATACTTTTATTGTCATATACCATCATTTATCTATACTAATATTATAAAGAGGAAAACTTTGTTTGTTTGTTTGTTTGTTTGTAACGAATAGGCTCAAAAACTACTGGACCGATTTTAAAAATTCTTTCACCATTCGAAAACTACATTATCCACGAGTAACATGGATTACATTTTATTTTGGAAAAAAATAGGGTTCCGTAAGATATTTGGATTTTTCGGACACAAACTGAAAAAAATCTTATATATAAAATAAAGTCAACTTTTTGTGTGTGTTCGCTAACCGGCCGTGTCTGCACCGAATTAAACCAAACTTACACACATTGTTAAGAAGGTACTGAAGATGGTTTCCGTATAGTTTGGATACCTATTGGTGGATAGGGTTTCGAAATATATGCCAAAACGTGGACCCGCCGTGTCTTTGCACCGAATTAAACCAAACGTACACACATTGTTAAGTAGGTATTGAAGATGATTTCCGTATAGCTTGAATACCTATTGGTAGATAGGGTCTCGAGATATAGGTCAAAACGTGGACCCGGGTAACCTTCGGACGTGTATGTACAATATGGGTATCAAATGAAAGCTGTTGGTGAATGCTTTAGTTCAGAGTATTTTTCATGCCGCTCCGTGACTAGGGTCTTGAGATAGAGACCACGTGGAGCCTAGAATGTGTTTGTACAATATGAATATCAAATTGAAGCTGTTGGTGAATGCTTTAGTTCAGAGTATTTTTCATGCCGCTCCGTGACTGGGGTCTCGAGATATAGGTCAAAACGTGGACTCGGGTAACCTTTGGTTGTGGATGTGCAATATGGGCATCAAATGAAAGCTGTCGATAAGTGCTTTAATGCGGGGTAATTTTCATACTTATTGATGACTAGGGTCTCGAAATATATGCCAAAACGTGGACCCGCCGTGTCTTTGTCCAGCGAAGCTGGCCGGATTTGCTAGTACAAAATAAGATTCACCCAAGTAATGGTGGACGATATAATAATAAGATATAAAAATATCATAATCAGGGTGCATGACAGAGCACACAGGAACTGTAAAGAAAATCGTACTCAAATTCTTGAAAAGTACTATTTTCCCTCAATGGCGAACAAAATTAAAAAAATTATAAAAAATGCGTAATTTGTAAAGAAAACAAGTATGATCGTCACCCAAAGAAACCCCAAATCCAGCCAACACCCATACCACGTTGCTCCGGTCAGATAGTTCACCTAGATATATTTGTGATGGGAAAGGAACTAGTGCTGACAGCAATTGATAAATTTTCTAAATACGCTATGGCAAAGCCCATAAAGTCCAGAGCGGCAGAAGACATACGCCAACCTCTAAGAGATATTCTCTTTTCACTCATTCCTGAAACGTTGGTCATGGACAACGAGAAATCCTTCTATTCAGAATCTATTAAGTTCATGATAGAAAATGAATTCGGAACACAAATTTTTCGAACAGCTCCATATACAAGTTGCTCTAACGGTCAGGTCGAACGATTCCATTCAACACTGCAAGAAATAATGCGTTGTCTACAATGCGAAAAAATACACCGGTAATTCCAGGAATTATTAGAAAGAGCAGTAAAAGAATATAATTTTCCAGTGCACACAGTTACAGGGAAAAGACCAATGGAAATATTCTTTGGTAGAAGAGTTAGTAGCAACCCAGAGTTGCTAGAAAAAGACAGGCAAGAAAAAGTGAAAAAACTCTCGGAAAAACAAGCTACTGACCTTGCGTACCACAATAAAAATAGATCTATTCCCAAGGAATATGTAAAGGGGGAGGAAATATTCGTTAAAATAAACAAAAGATTAGGAAACAAGTTGTCAGCTAGGTATCGAAAAGAAATAGTTGCCCAGAATTACAACACGACAGTAAAAACTAAAACTGGCCGAGTCGTACATAAAAATAATATCAAACAGTCATGATAAGGCACTCATAGATACATTATACTTAATACCTTTCGTTACAGGACAGAACATGTTAACCTTTACAATCTTGACGCTGGTACTAGCAGTTACTGCTCAGCAAATCTTTGTACAGGACCTTACAAACAACAATGGGTACATACGCGTCAAGACAGGAGAAGTCAGGACAATTAATCACTATAATAAAATCCTACATTTTATAAATTTAAAGACGTATGAGGAAACAATAGCATTAATTTCTAATAATCTAAACACATTAAAGGGAATAACATTTGAAGATGAGCGACTTCTAGAAACGGTAAATAAAAATCTAATATTGCTGAAAGCAAGAGTGAATAGTATACACATTCACTCTAAGTCAAAAAGGGGACTAATAAAAGTCCTAGGAAAAGGCTTAAAGTACATCGCCGGCTCCATGGACAGCGACGATGAACAGGAAATAAAAGACGCGTTAACCAAAATAAAGGACAATGAAAAAGGCACCTACATTAAACTAAGTGACTTGACGTACATAAACAATTTCATTACCGAACAAATAACTAACATAACTGCCCATATAAACAAACAACAAACTTTAGTCAGTAGATATATTAATGAGTTCAAGGACGGTGCACAGAATAAAATCAAAATACTGGAAGACGAAGTCCGATTTATCGAACAGACTTATAGTATAAACAATGACATATCGCTTTTGAATAACCATGTTGATAACATAGGACAAATTATATTTTCCAGCAAATTGGGAATTATTCCCACGGACATTTTGACGCAAAAGGAACTTAGTTTGATTAACGAGTACGATAGCTATAGCAATACGAAAATTGTAGTACTTTTCCAAGAAAATAACATTATCCTAACTTTACTAATACCTCAATTCTCTCCTAGTCCTCTGGCCAAAATCCAATTTGAACCATTACCAAATATTGCAAACAAATCAGTGTTTTTGAATCCATCGGAAATATTAACAGATAACTCTAATAAAATTTATAGTATACATGTGAAAGACAAATTAGAAAAAAACTTGATTTCATTAGATAATGAATGTATTGCAAACATTTTAAAATTTAAGGAAGCACAAAATCTGAAGTAGTAGAAATGGTACAAGGAACACTCATATTTAAGAATTTTAAAGGAAAAATAACTCACGATTGTAACAAATTAGAAATAAGACAAGAAGGAACCTTCCTCATTAAGTTTGAAAATTGTACAATAATATTAATGTTTTGAATAAAACCTATACAAATGTAAACTTAAAAATGTACGAAACACTCGTATTACCAAATTTAGTCACAAAAATCAAAGAAACTAAAAATGCTACAAAATTGGACTTACAAATTGAAAATCTATATTTAAAACAAATACAACATGAAGATACCATTAAAAATTTAGTAGATGAAAATAAAAAAATGAATGTAATTAGCTTAAGTTCAGATATATCTATGTATTGTACTTTCAGTTATTATTGCAACTCTTATTCTCGCTTGCATTATTAAGTATAGACAAAAACTGTATTTATCACCTCAATCAATAATAACTACTGAACATATGCCAAACACCCAAGCGGGGCCATTTCTTGAAATTAAAACACCATAATTCAATACTCGATTGCGGACAATCGATTTAAGAAGAGAAGAGTTAACCCAAACCAAGTTAACGAACTCTTTACTTCCTATATTCTTTTTAATAAAATTGCTTACTCAATTTTCATATTGACTTCTGCAATAATGCAAGTATTATAAAAATTGCTTACTCAATTTTCATATTGATTTCTGCAATAATGCAAGTATTATAAAGTTGCTTATTTAAGTTCCTAGAATTAAGTCACGCCACAATTTTTATTAATATAAATTAAGTAGTTTACTTGTTTAAGCGGCTTTTTGGTTTTGGGAAGTTAGTGAATAAAGTGCGGTCAGATGGACCGGTAATAAAAAAATTTATTTTTTTAGAACTTATATTTTACAAGTTCTTAACTGGTGCCCGAGCAAAGTTGGTTTATAAGTAACCATCGCGATTAAGCAAAGTACGAGGCCCACGAGTATCCTTGCGGAAAAAAGGACGCGTTTTGGAACGCAGCCGCTTTGCTAGTGAAAAACTTAAATTAACCAAACGGTTTATGTGTAAAAACGAAAAAAAAACACACACGCTATTCAAAGCTGTGAATTAAGAACACAACATTTAAAATAAAAATTTTAAAGTAAAAACATTAAAATAACCAAACGTTTTATGTAAAAAAACAAAAAGCTAATATTAGCTGTGAACTGAAAAGTGCGAAACTGAAAACAAAAATTTGTAAAGTGAAAACCAAAGAAGACCTAAGGGTTTATATAAAAATACGCGTGAACTAATACTATGAATCTGCAACAAAAAACCTAAAATAAATTATGGACAAAAACTGAGCAAGGATAATTCTGTGAAAGTGAGAAGCAGCCCTGATACAAGAAAGAGGATTTTTCTGTGCTAAAAACTGTGATACACCATAGAGGACCCTTCAACACCAGAACGAGAGCAGCTTTGTATTTAATATAGTAAGCTATCTAATACTCGTAATTAAGAATTATAAAAATAATATTTAAGTATCCTTTTAAACATATTACGTCTTTATTTTCCCCATTAAATAAGAGGAAAAAAATCTCTAAAAACAGTTACTTGTGCTTCAGTTAAATTTTTTTTTTTTAAATGGCAAATCCGAATAATTTGGTAAGGCCCCCCACACTTCCCTCAAATTCCGCTCCTAGTACTTCGCAAAATGCTCAGTTAAGTTTAGACGATTTAAGAGTTCTTTTTTCGGATATAGCGGCGGACGTTTTTAGAAACCAAGGACTTCAGGCTATCCGAGAAACTCTCAATCCAAACGCTGGATTAGCCAATATTAGGGACCAACCAATAGACAGACAGGGGGAAAATCTAAATGATATGGACAAAATACCGGACGTCGTGAAATCTTTAAAAGGATTCTCTGGGCAACCAGGAGAATTTAATTCGTGGAAGAAAAGTGTGGACAGAATTTTGACAATATACGAACCTATAAAGGGAACGCCGAAATATTACGGAATTTTGAGTGTGATCAGAAATAAAATCACAGGTAACGCTGACATAGCGTTAGAATCTTATAACACACCGTTAAATTGGAGTGCAGTCTCACAATGTTTAATCACACATTATGGGGACAAACGTGACCTATCTACTCTGGAATATCAGATGACAACTCTGGTACAAGGTAGTAATAGCATCCAAGAATTTTACCAAAAAGTGTACTCACATCTTTCACTAATATTGAATAGATTAGGATGTCTTGAAATGGGCAATGAATCTCTTACTCTGCTGACAAAGGCATATAGGCTCTCGACACCTTCATTAGGGGTTTAAATGGCGACTTGCCTCGCCTCTTAGGGATCAGAGAACCGGTGGACTTGCCACAGGCTCTCCACCTTTGCTGGAGAATCAAAGCTTTCGCTCGAACCATGCTTACAACGGAAGATGGAAACCACCTTCACAGCAATACTCAAAGCGAAACTCTGGACAACAGCAGAAACCAATATTTCACTCACAATTAGCCTATATTCCGCAACCAAGGCAATTATTTTTTAACCAACGAGAACAAAATAACGTGATCCCTCCTCGTCCACCTAGGCCACAGACAAAGCCAGAACCCATGGAAGTGGACTCAAGCATGCACTATCGTAGAATAAATTATATGAATAGGCCACAACCAAACCAACATTTTGGAAAAAGGCCACAACAATTCGGTAATCATCAACAAGCAAAAAATCAGAGAACGTATCATATTAATACGACTGGAATAACAAACGAACAACAGTTAGATGAGGATAAGCAGTTTGGCGAACCAAGTGACATCCATTTTTTAGCATGATAAGCTCTTCGTTGCCATATTTTGAAGTAAGGACGGAGAGCGGAAAGACGCTAAAATTTTTATTAGATACAGGATCAAGCAAAAATTATGTTAAGCCGGAATTAGTGAGTAAGCGTATAGCAAATAAAAATCCATTTTTTGCCAGGTCACTAGTAGGCGACATAAAAATTAGCGAGCATACATTTGTAAAACTCTTTAAGTTAGATAATAAAATAAAATTTTACCTAATGCCCTCTCTAAAAACATTCGATGGTATTTTGGGGAACGATACGCTTAGGGAAATAGGGGCAGTTATCTATACCAATGAAAATATTATGGTATTAAGTAATGGTTTCAAACTACACCTTAAGCAACTCCCGACGCAATGTGTAAATGCAATAAACATTGAAGAGGAAAATTTGTCAAACGAACAAAAGAAAGGAATGAAAATAATTACAAATACATATAGTAACCTTTTTTCAGAACCGGATGAAAAGCTTACGTATACAACTAGAGTAGTGGGCGAAAATAGAACCACGACAAACTCGCCTGTGTACACGAAGCTCTACCCTTACCCTGCTTCATTAAAATCCGAAGTAGAGAGTCAAATAGAAAAGCTTCTAAAAAATGAAATCATAAGACCATCTAGGTCTCCTTTTAACTCTCCGGTATGGATAGTTCCTAAGAAACCAGACCAAACTGGAAAAAAACAATATAGAATGGTCATAGACTATAGGAAGTTAAATTCAATCACAATTGCCGACAGATATCCCATTCCAGAGATTTCAGAAGTCATCTCTCAATTACGAACTAGTAATTTTTTTTCAGTTCTCGACCTTAAAAGTGGATTCCATCAGATTCCACTAAAAAAATCTGATATGGAAAAAACTGCGTTTAGCATAAATAATGGAAAATATGAATTCACACGGCTGCCGTTTGGCCTAAAAAACGCACCGTCAATTTTCCAGCGTACGCTTGACGATGTCCTACGGGAATACATTGGAAGATGCTGCTATGTATACATAGATGACATCATTATTTTCAGTAAATCAGAAGAAGAACATTTAAAACACATAAAAAACATATTCAAAGCTTTGGAAGAATCCAATATGAAAGTGCAATTAGACAAATGCAAGTTTTTCAAAAAAGAAGTAGATTTATTAGGCTACGTTATTACACCCCATGGGATTAAAACTAATCAGGAAAAGGTTAGGGCTATACAAAATTTTCCTGAACCACAAACCCTTAAAGAGCTTCGTAGTTTTCTTGGCATGTCAGGATACTATAGGCGGTTCATCAAGGACTACTCAAAACTTGCCAAGCCCCTGACATCCCTTTTAAGGGGGGAGGGAGGACGAACGTCCAAAAATAAATCCGCAAAATTACGAATAATTTAAATGATTTTGCTAAGGAATCTTTTGCCAAAATAAAGAATGCACTCACCTCAGAAGATTTAGTACTTGCTTACCCAGATTTTAGTAAAGATTTTGAGCTAGTAACAGATGCCTCAAACTTTGCTATCCGTGCAGTCCTTTCACAAAATGATAGACCAATATCATGTATCTCTAGAACTTTAAATAAAACGGAGGAGCATTATGCGGCTAACGAAAAGGAAATGTTAGCTATAATATGGGCTCTGAACTCTTTGAGAAATTACCTGTATGGGTCGGTTAAGGTCGAAATATTCACAGACCACCAGCCGTTAACCTATGCGCTAAGCAATAAGAATAACAACAGTAAAATGAAGAGATGGAAGGCTATACTCGAAGAGTACAATTACGAAATGTTCTATAAGCCAGGAAAGGCGAATTTTGTAGCAGTTGCTCTATCTAGGATAACGGAGCAAGAGTTAAACACGCTATCAATAGCCACGAACTCAGACGAAAGTTCGGCTCATAATTTAATCCTTGGCGTTGAGGCACCTATAAATGCCTTTATTTAAATCCATCAGTGATAAACTGTATAAAAACGGACGAACAAATTATGGGAAAAATACAGGAATTGTACCCATTACACTTTACACATTAGGTATTGAAGATGGTTTACGTATAGTTTGGATGCCTATTGGTGGATAGGGCTCGAGATATAGGTCAAAACGTGGACCCGGGTAACCTTCGGATGTGTATGTATTGTACAATATGGGTATCAAATGGAAGCTGTTGGTGAATGCTTTAGTTCAGAGTATTTTTCATGCCGCTCCGTGACTAGGGTCTTGAGATAGAGACCACGTGGAGCCTAGAATGTGTTTGTACAATATGAATATCAAATTGAAGCTGTTGGTGAATGCTTTAGTACAGAGTATTTTTCATGCCGCTCCGTGACTGGGGTCTCGAGATATAGGTCAAAACGTGGACCCGGGTAACCTTTGGTTGTGTATGTACAATATGGGTATCAAATGAAAGCTGTTGATAAGTGCTTTAATACGGGGTAATTTTCATACCTATTGATGACTAGGGTCTCGAAATATATGCCAAAACGTGGACCCGCCGTGTCTTTGCATCGAATTAAACCAAACTTACACACATTGTTAAGTAGGATGGTTTCCGTATAGTTTGAATACCTATTGGTAGATAGGGTCTCGAGATATAGGTCAAAACGTGGACCCGGGTAACCTTCGGATGGGTATGTACAATATGAGTATCAAATGGAAGCTGTTGGTGAATGCTTTAGTTCAGAGTATTTTTCATGCCGCTCCGTGACTAGGGTCTCGAGATAGAGACCAACACGTGGACCCTAGAATGTGTTTGTACAATATGGATATCAATTGGAAGCTGTTGGTGAATGCTTTAGTACAGAGTATTTTTCATGCCGCTCCGTGACTGGGGTCTCGAGATATAGGTCAAAACGTGGACTCGGGTAACCTTTGGTTGTGGATGTGCAATATGGGCATCAAATGAAAGCTGTCGATAAGTGCTTTAATGCGGGGTAATTTTCATACTTATTGATGACTAGGGTCTCGAAATATATGCCAAAACGTGGACCCGCCGTGTCTTTGTCCAGCGAAGCGGGCCGGATTTGCTAGTACAAAATGGGATTCACCCAAGTAATGGTGGACGATATAATAATAAGATATAAGAATATCATAATCAGGGTGCATGACAGAGCACACAAGAACTGTAAAGAAAATCGTACTCAAATTCTTGAAAAGTACTATTTTCCCTCAATGGCGAACAAAATTAAAAAAATTATAAAAAATGGGTAATTTGTAAAGAAAACAAGTATGATCGTCACCCAAAGAAACCCCAAATCCAGCCAACACCCATACCACGTTGCTCCGGTCAGATAGTTCACCTAGATATATTTGTGATGGGAAAGGAACTAGTGCTGACAGCAATTGATAAATTTTCTAAATACGCTATGGCAAAGCCCATAAAGTCCAGAGCGGCAGAAGACATACGCCAACCTCTAAGAGATATTCTCTTTTCACTCATTCCTGAAACGTTGGTCATGGACAACGAGAAATCCTTCTATTCAGAATCTATTAAGTTCATGATAGAAAATGAATTCGGAACACAAATTTTTCGAACAGCTCCATATACAAGTTGCTCTAACGGTCAGGTCGAACGATTCCATTCAACACTGCAAGAAATAATGCGTTGTCTACAATGCGAAAAAATACACCGGTAATTCCAGGAATTATTAGAAAGAGCAGTAAAAGAATATAATTTTCCAGTGCACACAGTTACAGGGAAAAGACCAATGGAAATATTCTTTGGTAGAAGAGTTAGTAGCAACCCAGAGTTGCTAGAAAAAGACAGGCAAGAAAAAGTGAAAAAACTCTCGGAAAAGCAAGCTACTGACCTTGCGTACCACAATAAAAATAGATCTATTCCCAAGGAATATGTAAAGGGAGAGGAAATATTCGTTAAAATAAACAAAAGATTAGGAAACAAGTTGTCAGCTAGGTATCGAAAAGAAATAGTTGCCCAGAATTACAACACGACAGTAAAAACTAAAACTGGCCGAGTCGTACATAAAAATAATATCAAACAGTCATGATAAGGCACTCATAGATACATTATACTTAATACCTTTCGTTACAGGACAGAACATGTTAACCTTTACAATCTTGACGCTGGTACTAGCAGTTACTGCTCAGCAAATCTTTGTACAGGACCTTACAAACAACAATGGGTACATACGCGTCAAGACAGGAGAAGTCAGGACAATTAATCACTATAATAAAATCCTACATTTTATAAATTTAAAGACGTATGAGGAAACAATAGCATTAATTTCTAATAATCTAAACACATTAAAGGGAATAACATTTGAAGATGAGCGACTTCTAGAAACGGTAAATAAAAATCTAATATTGCTGAAAGCAAGAGTGAATAGTATACACATTCACTCTAAGTCAAAAAGGGGACTAATAAAAGTCCTAGGAAAAGGCTTAAAGTACATCGCCGGCTCCATGGACAGCGACGATGAACAGGAAATAAAAGACGCGTTAACCAAAATAAAGGACAATGAAAAAGGCACCTACATTAAACTAAGTGACTTGACGTACATAAACAATTTCATTACCGAACAAATAACTAACATAACTGCCCATATAAACAAACAACAAACTTTAGTCAGTAGATATATTAATGAGTTCAAGGACGGTGCACAGAATAAAATCAAAATACTGGAAGACGAAGTCCGATTTTTCGAACAGACTTATAGTATAAACAATGACATATCGCTTTTGAATAACCATGTTGATAACATAGGACAAATTATATTTTCCAGCAAATTGGGAATTATTCCCACGGACATTTTGACGCAAAAGGAACTTAGTTTGATTAACGAGTACGATAGCTATAGCAATACGAAAATTGTAGTACTTTTCCAAGAAAATAACATTATCCTAACTTTACTAATACCTCAATTCTCTCCTAGTCCTCTGGCCAAAATCCAATTTGAACCATTACCAAATATTGCAAACAAATCAGTGTTTTTGAATCCATCAGAAATATTAACAGATAACTCTAATAAAATTTATAGTATAAATGTGAAAGACAAATTAGAAAAAAACTTGATTTCATTAGATAATGAATGTATTGCAAACATTTTAAAATTTAAGGAAGCACAAAATCTGAAGTAGTAGAAATGGTACAAGTGTTATAAATTATAGTTATATGTATATAACTTATATGTAAGTTGTTGTGCAACACTGCTTACACCTTATTACTTAGGTAACACTGGCAAATTATGCAACTCTGTATAGAAATAAAAGGATAAAATAAAGCAGTGCAGTTTTAGATGGAAAGCGCGTCGGTCTCACTTATTTTCAATTCGGTCTCACTTATTTTCAATTCGGTCTCACTTATTTCAATTGGCGACGAGGAAAAAACCGTGTATGAGTAATGTCGAACGACAGTGAAGTTTTAAAAAAACTCTTAAGCGAACAGAAAGAGTTCGCGAAAAATTTGGTTGATCAGCAAAATAAGTGGATGAAGGCGCTGCTTGAAAAGCAAGCAGATGGTACAACTTCTACCATAGTGCCCTCATTCCCGAAGTTTGCCAAAGACCAGCAGACATGGGAGTCATATTTGGAACAACTCAACCAGCATTTCAGTGCATACGGTGTCAATTGTGCGGAAAAGAAAAAATCCTTCTTCTTGTCGTGGATTGGTGCAGAAGTCTTTGAACTTCTAAAAAATCTTTATGGAAGTACCAAATTGCAAGAACAAACATTCAAAGAATTAACGGAAAAGTTAACAGAACATTTCCAGTCAAGGCGACACATCATCGCAGCACGTTACGATTTTTTTAAACGGGACATGAAGCCGCACCAATCTTACAGAGAGTATGTAGCCGAACTTCGTGGTCTTGCAAGAGAGTGTCAGTTCGTGTGCTCCGCAATTAACTGCTCTCACACATACATCGATGAGATGATCCGCGACCAGCTCATCACGCATACACCACACGACGCTGTCCGCTCCGCTTCGCTTCAAAAATTACAACCTACCCTTGCCGACGTCATGCTCATAGCTGAGTCGTTTGAAGCAACAACAAAAACAGTACAAGCAATGACCCGATTTACACGAGGAGACATCTGGAAGGTGCCCATTTACACGATGTCTCCACTGGAAGGGAAACATTTTGTTCGGTGGTGAAGGACGGCCGGGGAAGAGGGAAGGGAATTTGTCTCCTGTACTGGCGACACGCTTTGCTCTTCTTATTCGTATTTCCAATCTTAAAGCAATTTTTGACAGTTGCTTCATTCGTTTTCTGCTTTTGTGGAAGAAAGTTCTAAGTTATGTGTTGGTTTTCATACAAACGGAAGAAAACAACGATGACAAACATCCGAACGCTGCTTGGGAAATGCACGATTATTTTTGGTAGTAAATTAGGTATAATTTAAAATAGTTATGGGACATGTTTATGTTGATTTCTAATTTTTCCCTGCATTTCTAGATACTCAAGTTAATTTTAAGTTAATTATTTACATATGAAGTATTTTTAATTTAATTTTTTTTATTCAAGTATAAGAATTTATAAATATATTTCAATAAAAAAAACAACAAATTATTTATTATTTAACCAGTTTGCATTTTTCATTCATATATTTAAGAAATTTTTGACGAACGTTTTCCGCTTTACATGTAAGCGCGTGCGAGAATACTTCCGAACCATACGATGCTAAAGTATTAAATGTCAAAATGTCGCCGAAAACAATTTTGCCCGTGTGCCCGCGAATGAGACATGAAAAGAGAATTTCCAGTGTCTCCATTCCAGATGTCTCCGTGTGTAAATGGGGTGAAGGGAAACATTTTGTTCGGTGGCGAAGGACGGTCGGGGAAGAGAGAAGGGATTTTGTCTCCCGTACTCGGCGACACGCTTTGCTCTTCTTATTCGTATTTCCAATCTTTCCAGTTTTTGATAGTTGCTTCATTCGTTTTCTTCTTTTGTGGGAGAAGGTTCTGAGTTATGTGTTGGTTTTCAAGCAAACGGAAGATAACAAAGATGACAAACATCCGAACACTGCTTGGGAAATGCACGATTATTATTTTGCTAGTAAAGTAGGTATAATTTAAAATATATTATGGGGCATGTTTATGTTGAATTCTAATTTTCCTCGCATTTCTAGTTGCTCAAGTTAATTTTAAGTTAATTATTTACATATGAAGTATTTTTAATTTAATTTTTTTTATTCAAGTATAAGAATTTATAAATATATTTCAATAAAAAAACAACAAATTATTTATTATTTAACCAGTTTGCATTTTTCATTCATATATTTAAGAAACTGTTGTCGAACGCTCTCTGCTTTCCATGTAAGCGCGTGCTAGAATACATCCGAACCAGACGATGCTAAAGTGTTAAATGTCAAAATGTCGCGGAAACATTTTTGCCCGTGTGAACGCGAATGAAACTTCAAAAGAGAATTTCCAGTGTCTCCCTTCCAGATGTCTCCTCGTGTAAATCGGGTCAATCAAAGAAGAAGTGAGTGAAAAAGAAATTCCAGTTAACGCTGTGAATGTTCAAAAAACAAACGCAAATTGCATTACCGGGAATTTGTCAAAATTTAAATCTTGCTCGGGTTGTGGCAGTTCTCATTCGCGACAAAGCTGCAAATTCAGAAACGCAATATGTGCCCATTTACACGATGTCTCCACTGGAAGGGAAACATTTTGTTCGGGGGTGAAGGACGGCCGGGGAAGAGGGAAGGGAATTTGTCTCCTGTACTGGCGACACGCTTTGCTCTTCTTATTCGTATTTCCAATCTTAAAGCAATTTTTGACAGTTGCTTCATTCGTTTTCTGCTTTTGTGGAAGAAAGTTCTAAGTTATGTGTTGGTTTTCATACAAACGGAAGAAAACAACGATGACAAACATCCGAACGCTGCTTGGGAAATGCACGATTATTTTTGGTAGTAAATTAGGTATAATTTAAAATAGTTATGGGACATGTTTATGTTGATTTCTAATTTTTCCCTGCATTTCTAGATACTCAAGTTAATTTTAAGTTAATTATTTACATATGAAGTATTTTTAATTTAATTTTTTTTTATTCAAGTATAAGAATTTATAAATATATTTCAATAAAAAAAACAACAAATTATTTATTATTTAACCAGTTTGCATTTTTCATTCATATATTTAAGAAATTTTTGACGAACGTTTTCCGCTTTACATGTAAGCGCGTGCGAGAATACTTCCGAACCATACGATGCTAAAGTATTAAATGTCAAAATGTCGCCGAAAACAATTTTGCCCGTGTGCCCGCGAATGAGACATGAAAAGAGAATTTCCAGTGTCTCCATTCCAGATGTCTCCGTGCAGAGAACGACCCGATTTACACGAGGAGACATCTGGAAGGGAGACACTGGAAATTCTCTTTTGAAGTTTCATTCGCGTTCACACGGGCAAAAATGTTTCCGCGACATTTTGACATTTAACACTTTAGCATCGTCTGGTTCGGATGTATTCTAGCACGCGCTTACATGTAAAGCAGAGAGCGTGCGACAACAGTTTCTTAAATATATGAATGAAAAATGCAAACTGGTTAAATAATAAATAATTTGTTGTTTTTTTATTGAAATATATTTATAAATTCTTATACTTGAATAAAAAAAATTAAATTAAAAATACTTCATATGTAAATAATTAACTTAAAATTAACTTGAGTAACTAGAAATACGAGGAAAATTAGAATTCAACATAAACATTCCCCATAATATATTTTAAATTATACCTACTTTACTAGCAAAAATAATCGTGCATTTCCCAAGCAGTGTTCGGATGTTTGTCATCTTTGTTATCTTCCGTTTGGTTGAAAACCAACACATAACTCAGAACCTTCTCCCAAAAAAGAAGAAAACGAATGAAGCAACTGTCAAAAATTGGAAAGATTGGAAATACGAATAAGAAGAGCAAAGCGTGTCGCCGAGTACGGGAGACAAAATCCCTTCTCTCTTCCCCGTCCGTCCTTCGCCACCGAACAAAATGTTTCCCTTCCAGATGTCTTCTCGTGTAAATCGGGTCAACGTTAATGAATAGAGAAGTCTTAATGACTGGAAAGTGTTCATTTTCGAGGGGTACTCGTCTCGCGAAGACAATTCACCATAGACAGATTTTTCAACAAAAATTAACAGTGAGGGGCTGAATTATGTAAATTTAGCAGCAGTCGATAAGAATTTGTTGGTGATTAGAAGCAAAGAATGTTAGGTAGCTTTTTAATATGACCTATATATTTGAATTTCTCCAAATCATCCAAATTATGTACATATGTTATGTCTGTCTGTCTGGTGTCTGTAAAACTTTGTTGAATTACCTTCAACTGAATCAAAATCCTCTATAGCAAACGCTTCATTACCAGGCGCACAGGAAGATGGCATATGCAAATGTAAATTTGTGAATTTATATACATTTGTGAATTTATATACATTTGCGCATATGTATATGCTGTGTGTATGTGTGCTCACCAGCCACAGCTCAAGATAAAACGGTAAAACTTCGCAAGAAATCCAGCGCGCACTCATGGCGCAGCGCACATTCATTGGCACAGCATTGTATGTACAGTAAGCTTGAAATGTTACAGGCATCTTCAAATGCTCTGATTTCAGAGTAAGTTTCTAACTGCAGATATATGCATATGTTTTGTGCACTTTTTATCAATTGAAAAACTACATACGTAAAGTAATCTACTAATTAACTATTTGCCTACTATCAGTTAACATAAAATAATTGTTTCCAAATTTTATCTTAGTATTAAAATGTCCGAATCAGACCTTTTTTTTAAGCTACTTGTTTTCTTCTGCAACTTACTGTATGCTCATGCGCGCACTTGACGCACAGCAGCTGCGGCTGTCGAGCATTTAGAACGACATATTTACATACATATATTTTTGCATACATATGTACGATGCCGCGGGCACTCGACTTGACAAAAATTGAAGATTTATCAAATATTGGCAAATAATTCTTCGCGAAATATTCCAATATTGACTAATTTCAAATTGTCGAGAAAATTGGCATATGGGCGGCTCGTTTTATGAATGAAAGTTCTTGCTCTTAGAACTATGAGCTCGAATTTATCAATGAATTTTTTGAAGATGAGTTTTTGTTGCACAGAACAATAGTTGAAACTGTTCGGCGCCGCCGCGACTGTTCAGCGCTATGGCAACTAGAATGATGGCCGCTACGCCTGCGTCTATGACTGCATTTTGTTCTTGTAGTCGCTGGGCATAGAATTTTAGCTTTGAACGACATACGCATTTTGAGGAATAAAGCGAATGCCCTGTGTGTGCGGTTGTATATTAATAAGCATGTGTGCATATGTATGTGTATATTAATAAGCATTGTTTTGCTTGAATTCAATTCACATATTTATATTTGCATATGCCATCTTCCTGTGTGCCTGGTAATGAAGCGTTTTGTATACAGAATTTTTTGATTTGATCAATTGAACGTATATAGATAGTTAGGGCATCAAGTGTGCATATACGCACATGCAAATACGTCGATGCATATGCAGAAGAACTTGTTTTAGCATTTGCAGGAATTCGATCATTCGAATATTTACTCCCTAATTATTGCATGAAATATGATAAGGCGATGCTCGTGAGGTAGATCATGTTGCTTCAGTGCACACATATGCGTGCAACACTATATTTAATAAAGATGCAATTGAACTTAGTTGTCCCATATATGCAAATACGTTTCTTTGAAGTTTTCCTTTATTTATTTTAAAGTTTTATACTATCTAGAAAATGCATACATACAAATGTATGTATATTATTATTCCCTGTAATAAAATGTAAATTGAAAAAAATTTGGTTTGCCAAAGGAACCAATAAATGCATATTGAAATGTAAATACATATGTCGATATACCAAAACACTTGTATGCTATGAATTAATTTCGACTCAAAATATTAGTAAAAATTTTCATCAAATTTGTTTAGTTTTAAATTTACTAAAACGCACATACCAAAATGTGAGAGGTAAATTAAATCAAAATATTTGAAGTTACTTTGATTTGAAATGTTGGCGCATATTATAATAAATTCAATCATTTTTTCTTCATCACCTTTGTTTGAAAATACAAATTGAATAAATTTTCGTTTACCAAGGGAACATAAAAATGCACAAGCAAAAATGCCTTGCAAAATGCCGTCGGCATTCGTCAATTTGATTTCATACAGAAACCAAAAACTGAGCAGAGCCAATGTACTTGTACATAATTCACTGTAATCAGCTCTGTTAAGAACTTCCCCGCTGTCGAGTTAAGCGAGGTGAAATAGTGTTCGCGGTTTCACTTCATTTTTGACAATTCACACTATTCGTAGATCGTGAGAATTCTCTATATTTAACGTTCTCTGCTCCGTGTGTAAATGGGGTGTATGTAACAAATGTGGTAAAAAAGGCCATATAGTGCAAGTGTGTATGAGTAAACAAAGCAAAAACTTCCACGAGAACAAAAATAAAAACAAAAAAGCAAATCAACATATTCACAATATCGATACAGTGCACAGTGTAACAGGAGTTGTAAAAGCAGAAGATAATAAAAACTACATTAATTTGCAAATTTTCGGAAAAATTATAAAATTTCAAATGGATTCAGGTGCTACAATTTCGGTGATGAACTTAAATACATATAAACAAATAATTAAATAGCCCAAAACTTCGCGCAACAAAAAGAATTTTATACGGGTTCGGTGAAAAGCATATTCCAGTGCTGGGTGAACTGTGTACAACTGTGAAATGTGGTAGCAAAATAAAACAAGTCGATATTGTGGTAGCTAACGTTGAGAGTGGTGACAATCTTTTTGGTGTGGATTTGTTCAAACAATTTGGGTTTGAAATAAAGCAAATTTCAAAAATCACCCAGAAAGAAGTGAAACAAGTGGACGCGCTTTGTGAGAAGTATAGTGAGGTGTTTACTCCAGCACTTGGCACAATAAAAAATTTCAAAGCTACCGTGCAGTTAAAAGCAAACGCAACGCCTAAGTTTTTCAAAAGCCGGAAAATGCCATTTTCGCAAATGTCTGCGTTCAAAAAAGAAGCAGAAAGACTTACAAACGCCGGAATTTGGAAACCAATCAGGTTTTCGCAATGGGCATCGCCTATAGTACTTGTACCTAAACCTGATGGGTCAGTACGTATATGCGGTGATTTTAAACAAGCTGTCAACGCGCAAATAGATATAGAGCAATATCCATTGCCTACACGTGAAAGTCTATTTCACGCAATTCGCTGCGGTCAAAACTTTTCTAAGATTGATCTTAAGGACGCGTATCTGCAGATGGAGCTAGACGATGATTCAAAAGCAATCATGGTAGTCAACACGCCGTTGGGGCTATATCAGTATCAACGTCTTCCGTATGGAATAGCCAGCGCGCCAGCAATTTTTCAAAGGTATCTCGAGCAACTTATACAAGGCATCGAAGGGTGTGGCAATTAACTTGATGACATCATCATCACAGCGCCAACATTCGATGAGCACATGCAACGCGTCGAAAACATTCTCCAAGTTCTTCAAAGCAACGGTATTAAATGCAAACAGCAAAAGTGTTTTTTTCTCCAGGAAAAGATCGAGTATCTGGGTCGACAAATCAGCGTAGGTGGAATTTTGCCAGACGAATCCGGCCTGGTAGCGGTAAGAGATCTGAAGCCACTAAAAAACATCAAGCAGGTCGAAGCATTCATGGGTAAGGTTAACTATTACCATAATTTTATACCAAACTTCTCCCAGATATCTGCCCCTATCAATATGCTACGCCGGAAAAACGTCCCATTTACGTGGGGCCCAAAACAACAACAAGCGTTCACATCACTTGCGCACTACGACGAGCAATTACCTCTAGTGCTTGCCACTGATGCTTCATCTTATGGCATTGGTGCAGTGCTTTCGCACACCTATCCTGATGGCAGTGAGCGGCCAATCGCTTTTGCATCAAAGACGCTTGACAAACATCAAGTTCGATACAGCCAAATAGAAAAAGAAGGCTTATCTATCATTTTTGGGGTTAAACGGTTTCACCAATATCTTTATGGTAGACCATTCACGTTAATAACTGACCACAAACCGCTGGTTAGCATATTTAACCCAAGCAGCCAATTACCAACAATGACGTCACATCGGTTGCAACGCTGAGCCATAACGCTCATGTCATATAAGTACGATGTCAAATATCGCAAAACTACTGAAAATGGAAATGCAGACGCGCTATCACGACTACCGCTAGGGCCTGATGGAGAATTCGACAAACAAGAAGCCTGTTTAAACGTTAAAACAATTAATACGCCGATAGATCCAGACGTTATTTTAAAGCACGCCGGGAAAGATGCCATTCTACGCCGAGTTACAGCCTTTGTAAAAAATGGGTGGCCAGAAAAGCTACCTCCTCAAGACTCTGATCTTCGTTCATTTTTCAATAGGAAAAATTCTTTGACAATAATTAACAATCTTCTATGTTTTCAAGCGGAACATACCCGTGTAGTTATTCCAGCATCTTTGAAACAACAAGTTCTTCAATTACTTCATGATGGTCACTGGGGTACATCCAGGATGAAACAATTAGCCAGACAACACGTATGGTGGGTGGACATCGACAACGATATTGCCAAGCTCGCTGCAAAGTGCGACATATGCAAAGCTGTAAACCCTGCTCCAGCACGAGAATACGAAGGTTGGCCTGAACCAAACCATCCATGGGAAAGGGTCCACGTCGACTTTGCAGGCCCGTTTTTCGGTTCTATGTGGCTCATTTGTGTGGATGCATTCTCGCAATTTCCATTCATTGCTCAACTGACGACTACAACTACAGCTGATACAATTTCTGCGCTAGCTGCAATTTTCGCTATCGAAGGAATTCCAAACACTCTCGTAAGTGACAACGGTCCACAGCTCACATCAGAGGAGTTTAAGATTTTCTGCGCTCATCTGGGTATTAAGCACTTAACTAGCGCACCGTTCCATCCGGCATCTAACGGTCTTGCTGAAAGATTTGTTAGGACTTTCAAATCCGCCGTGAAGAAAAACGTTGACGACGGACTACAGCTAAGAGCAGCTGTAACAAAGTACCTATCGACATATCGTTCCATGCCTAACGCTGAGGGAAAATCGCCTGCCGAAATTCTACATGGCAGACCGGTACGAACTTTGTTAAGCCAGATTTTCGAGACATCGACGGTAAAAACAAAAGATGGAGCACGCAAAAGCAAGTTCGTCATAAACGAACCGATCTTCGCTCGAAACTACGCTAAAGGGGAAAAGTGGTTACAAGGCATAATTACAAGGCAACTCGGAAAAATGCTCTACGTCGTGAAGACTTCCTACGGGTACTTGAAACGACATGTAAACCAACTTAAATCCAGGGTTAGCACCAACGTAAGCTCTCAAGAAGAATCAGATTTGGTAACTTGGGTTCCGAAAGCAGACGACTCTACATCGACACCTGACGAACCGAACGGGCAGCCTATGGAAGATGGCTCATCACAAGGTGATCTCCAACTTCGCAGAAGTGCACGTACTCGACAGAATATTAATCGCTATGAAGCGAAAGATTTTCGTAAATAATCGTAAAATGTTGCTTTGTATTATTTTGTATACCAATGAATTTTTGTATTGTATACAGTTATATTAAGTTATTTTTTATGTACTCATTTTCTTTCAGGGTGAAGTAGTTTATAAATTATAGTTATATGTATATAACTTATATGTAAGTTGTTATGCAACACTGCTTACACCTTATTACTTAGGTAACACTGGCAAATTATGCAACTCTGTATAGAAATAAAAGGATAAAATAAAGCAGTGCAGTTTTAGATGGAAAGCGCGTCGGTCTCACTTATTTTCAATTCGGTCTCACTTATTTTCAATTCGGTCTCACTTATTTCAACAAGAAACACTCATATTTAAGAATTTTAAAGGAAAAATAACTCACGATTGTAACAAATTAGAAATAAGACAAGAAGGAACCTTCCTCATTAAGTTTGAAAATTGTACAATAATATTAATGTTTTGAATAAAACCTATACAAATGTAAACTTAAAAATGTACGAAACACTCGTATTACCAAATTTAGTCACAAAAATCAAAGAAACTAAAAATGCTACAAAATTGGACTTACAAATTGAAAATCTATATTTAAAACAAATACAACATGAAGATACCATTAGAAATTTAGTAGATGAAAATAAAAAAATGAATGTAATTAGCTTAAGTTCAGATATATCTATGTATTGTACTTTCAGTTATTATTGCAACTCTTATTCTCGCTTGCATTATTAAGTATAGACAAAAACTGTATTTATCACCTCAATCAATAATAACTACTGAACATATGCCAAACACCCAAGCGGGGCCATTTCTTGAAATTAAAACACCATAATTCAATACTCGATTGCGGACAATCGATTTAAGAAGGGAAGAGTTAACCCAAACCAAGTTAACGAACTCTTTACTTCCTATATTCTTTTTAATAAAATTGCTTACTCAATTTTCATATTGACTTCTGCAATAATGCAAGTATTATAAAAATTGCTTACTCAATTTTCATATTGATTTCTGCAATAATGCAAGTATTATAAAGTTGCTTATTTAAGTTCCTAGAATTAAGTCACGCCACAATTTTTATTAATATAAATTAAGTAGTTTACTTGTTTAAGCGGCTTTTTGGTTTTGGGAAGTTAGTGAATAAAGTGCGGTCAGATGGACCGGTAATAAAAAAATTTATTTTTTTAGAACTTATATTTTAAAAGTTCTTAACTTACATATGTTGGGACAATGTACATATGTACGTAAATGTTTCTATTCTAAGTAAAACATTGCATATTCGTATATACATAATTGGTATGTACATATAACCGCGCGCACTCACTTTATGCCTCTACATGCGTACGTTTCCAAAACTAAAATTCTAAGCCTAGCGACTACAAGAACAAAATGCATTCATAGGCGAAGCTGTAGTATTATTTACCCACGACGGTGCTGAACAGTTTCTAATATAATATTAAAAAGCACAACAAAATATTAATAAATATAGGTATTAAAAAGCACAACAATTCATTGATAAGTTCGAGCTCATATTTCTACGAGCAAAGTACTTTCATTCATAAAACGAGCCGCCCATATGCCAATTTTCTCGACCATCTGAAAATAGTGAATATTGGAATATTGTAAATATGTCTTTCTAAATGGTCGACAACCGCAGCTGCTGTGTGTCAAGTGCGCGCATGAGCATACAGTAAGTTGCAGAAAACAACATAAGTAGCTTATAAAAAAGTTCTGTGTCATTTCAATACTAGGAGTAAATTTCGAAACAATTATTTTATGTTCTCTGATAGTAGGTAAATAGTTAATTAGTATTTTACTTAACGTACATATGTAGTTCTTGAATTGATAAAAAAAGCACAAAAACATACGCATATCTCTACCAGTTTAGAAGCTTATGCAGAAATCAGAGTATTTGAAGGTTACTGTACATATTTGAAGGTTACTGTGTATACAATGCTGTGCCTATGAATGTGCGCTGGATTTCTTGAGAAGTTTTGGGGAATCGTAATATTTGTTTTGCTGTGGCAAGTGCACATACATACATACACACATCATAGTATATACATACATAAATATATGCGCATATGAATATAAATTCACATATGTTGTTGTTGTTGTTTTAACAGCATTGGTAGCCCGGTCGTCTTCGTCTAGCTCATCTAGGGGTAGGCCCAGGAAACATGCTGTTTCGACAGGTTAGGTCCAGAGGGAGAGGGGTGTTAGATGAGTCGGTTTGAGGGGGCATGTGAAGAGGTGGTTAGCGGGGTACCTTCACATGCCGGACATGTGTTTGGTATGTCAGGGTCGATTCTGAATATGTAGGAGTTTAACCTGCTACAGTATCCAGAACGTAGTTGTGCCAGTGTTACACGAGTCTCACGGGGAAGCTGGAGCTCTTCATCTGCAATAGGTGGTGGTTGGACTCCGATTACGGCATTCACAGGACGGGAGTTCATGAAGGTGGTGACGGTTTCCTGGTGGATGTCGTTTATTGACTGTCTAAACACTGTCCGGTCCAGTAGGTTGCAGTCAGTTTTGTCCTGGATTTCGTCAGCGTAGTCTAAGAGGTGTCTCCTGACGTGCCTAGGAGGCGGCTCAGGCTCGAGCAGGTGAAACCTGCGGTAACATCCTAGCAGGAACTGCTTGCTGAGCAGCTTGTTGTGCTCTGCTACTGGGAGCATTTGTGCCTCGTTATGTAGATGTTGGATGGGAGACATCAGGAGGCACCCGGTCGCTGTCCGAATGGCGGTATTTTGGCATGTCTGTAGCCTTGTCCACTGCGTATCACTAGTTCCAGGCGAGCAGACAGGCGCAGCATAGTTTAGAGCCGGCCGTCCAATTGCCTTAAATGTCGAGAGCAACAGTTCTTTGTCTTTGCCCCAAGTGCTGCCGGCCAGCGATTTTAGGACCTTGTTGCGATTTTGGACTGTAGTGGCAATTGCGGTTGTGTGCGCAGAGAAGGAGAGCAAGCTGTCAAAGCTTACACCCAAAATTTTGGAGTTATTTACCGTCGGAATTAGTGTGTCGTCGACTTTTACCTTAAGGGACAGCTTGACCTCCTTTGTCCAGCTGGTAAAGAGGTGTCTTCACTACTGGGGAAAGGAGAGTTATCGGCCGATAAGATTCCCCTTGGTTGGCGGGTTTCCCAGGTTTCAGTAGTGGGGCCACTCTTCCTGCTTTCCACTTGTCAGGGATGATGAGAGTGGCCAGGGACAGATTGAAGACCCTTGTGAGAAATCCTACTCCCAGAGGTCCCAGATGCTTCAGCATCAGCGCGTTTAATCCGTCAGGGCCAATGGCTTTTGATGATTTCGATTTGTTGATGGCCCTTTGAACCTCATCACCGGAGAAAGTAAGTGGCGCACTGTCGTTCGTCAGTTTGTGCAGCCTTCTGGTAGCACGACGTTTGGTTCTGTCGACCGGAGGATGCAGTATGAAAAGCCGGCTAAAATAGCTCGCGCATCTCTTCGGGTCCGACGAAGTTCACCCGTTGAAGGTGATAGCCACCTTGTCGTCGTGCTTCGTCGGGGTCGACAGGGACCTAACGGTGGACCAGAGCTTACTCACCCCAGAGGTGAGATTACAGGTCTTCAAGTGCTCAACCCTTTTAGTCCGCTTGTGTTGGTCTACCAGTTGCCGGATCTCCAAATTGAGATCCCATATGCGGGGATCCCCGGGATCGGCCTGGCGTAGGTGGTCACGCTCGTTTGCTTAGCTGGCTGCTTCGGCTGGGAAATGGGGACGGATGTCCCTAAAACTTCCAGCTGGAATGAAGCGAGCCGCAGCAGCTGTGAGCACCTTGCGGAATGCGCGTTCGCCTACGCGCACATCAGTGGGGATGGGAAGAGCGGCGAAGGTGTCCTCGGTGAATTCCGTGAAGCCGGCCCAATTAGCTTTTTTAAAGTTAAAATAGGACCGGTGATTCGCGGAAACAAAGTCGGCAGGTCTCTCAATCGAGACGATAATGGTCAAGTGGTCTGAAGCAAGCCATAACATAGGTCGCCACGTTATGCTATTTATCAGACCCGCGCTAGCTATTGTTAGGTCAGGCGAGATGCTGCAATTGCCCACTACCCTGGTGGGGGCGTCGTCGTTCACAATGCTGAATGTCGAATCGTGTATCTGCTCTGCCAGTTGCTGTCCCCTACGATCATTTGGCAGGCTTGAATGACAAAGATCGTGATGCGCATTGAAGTCACCTACAACCAATCGGTTTTCACCTTTGATAAGCGCACCTATATCGGGGTGATATCCTGCCGGGCAGCAGGTGACAGGGGGTATATATTATATATGTTAAACATTTCGAGCTCGGAATCGCCTGACCGGACAGCTATGCCTTGACATTCTAAGGTCTCGCTCGCGATCGTGTCTGTGCACGTTATAGCCATCCCTGGTGATCAGAGATGACCTAGCGTGCAGCTTTGTTTCTTGGACCGCAGCTATTTTAATACTGTGCCGGCTCATAAAGTCAACTATCTCGTCGACCTTACTCGTGAGTCCGTTGCAGTTAAATTGGAGAAGCTTAAAGCTTCTCGGTGAGGTCTGTGTAATTCTGGGGGTGAGGGACGCGTGGTGTTGTCTACGTTGGACCTGCTGCGCAATCCACTGTGATTGTTGCGGCCTGATGGTGGTGGGCGGCCCCGCCTCCGGGGGCGGTAGTGGGTGCAGAGCTCTGCAGCAGGGGGCAACGTAGGCAGTTGTCCACTCAGGCCGGAACATCTCCGAAACTGGCACCAGCCATTGCAAGAATTGCATTGGACTGATACCAGATTCCGAGGTGTTACGGTCTGACACACGAAACAGACTGTGCGGGGAACCAGGAGCTGCTGCTTTGTCCCCGCACTGGAGTTGGAGCAGGAAGGAAGGGGAGGGGTTGAGGGGGAGTTGTGTTGCTCCGATAGGCTCCTCACCGTGGAGGTGTGGACTATGGTGGCGGTTGGTAGTGCCGGCCTATCAGGGGGTATAGTAGCACGTGGCCACATACCGAGTGGACCACTCCCTATGTGTCTTAAGGCCTGAACAGGTCTTAGAATACTTCTGGCCTAGGGTTGGATTCAATTCCAGCCCTGAGGAGAAGCATTTGGAGCAGGATTGCTGCGAGGGTTTGCTCCTGTGACGTAAGGGGTGGGGTGATATACGGTTCACTAGGCAGGGCTAGTATACTGGGGCGGCAGACCTTGGTCGGGAAAAACTCGAGTCATCCATGGGAATGGCAATTCACATATGTATTTGTATTTGCATATGACATCTTCCTGTGTGCTTGAAGAATTTAAAATAAAACCAATATATCATCATCATCCTTACCGAATTTATAATTAGTGACAAGTTGTGAATAATACCAGTTATTATAATATTTTTATTATTAATTTATTATTATATATGAACGATAAAATTTATGGTAACATATACCTAAAATATGTATATGCATATGTATGTCCTATGTTAATATATGTATGTATTATATATAAACATACATACATATAATATCGCCCAATTGTCATAAAAACCCCAAAAAGAACAAATCTTTTATATAAAAATGCATACAAATCATATGGACATATCAAATGAACACATCTGTTCTGTACGCAAGCAAATGTAAGCTAATGTAAACTACATTCTTTCACACTTCCGTATCACTCTCTCCCTCTCATTTCTCTCCAGCAGCCATATTAATTAATTTCCTACTGTTAACTTGTGGTGAAGTAATTTCTGAGTTGAATTTCTTACCCGTGTTTTGTTAGAGCCCAAAATGAGGAACGAGCCGGGACTGCGCCTTCTCTATGAATTTACGTTCTCTGGTAGGAATGTTATGTGCTGTGGCATGTGAATAAATAAGTTAAGGTTATTTGGGCATACATGCATATTAGCGTGGCAGTTATTTGACCTGTTTTTTTATATACAATATTTTTTCGCGGGCTACCCTCCAGTTTGGTTTCATTCTATATAAAAATGACCTCTGTGAAATTTGGTGCCAATCGGATAGGGGAAAGGTGTGCCCCCGAGCCTTTCAATATGCAAAATTTACCCCAAAATAACAAAAAATTTTCAATTTTATTAAAAGTGTGTTTTTTATTTTACATGAGTATATATACAGCGTAAATAAGTAGTAAAAGAATTTAATTGGTAAAGTATATTAAATTATACATATATAAATTGAAGAAGGAAATTATTATCCATACAATATTTAGCATACATATATAGTTCCATATGACGCTTACTTCATTGCAATTTAGTTTAATAACAACATATAAAAAAACTAAAAAAAAGAAATATATTAACTCATTGAAGAAAATAAAATAAAAATGAATTAAAAATCTTTATTTTTAGATATACAGTGCACTCGCGATAACTCGAATAGCCGCTAAGTCGAACGACGTGCTAACTCGAACACATTTTTTTCCCTATTGACTACTTTGTAACTCGAACAATATTAAAGCGCTATAACTCGAACAAAAAAACAAATTTATTTGTACACACATTCTTTTCAAACATGTACATTTTGTACATACATACATATGTAATAGTATATGTATATAAATTATATGTATACTAGTGTATTGTCCATATGAATATTTCGACGTTAATATCCCGTTAGTTTTATGGGAACAACATCTTGCATTGACCAAATTGCTTTAAATTTGTCATTTGTAGTGTAACAGTGCACGCGAGTAATGGATCGTAAAAGGTTGAAGTGTTTAACATTAAAAGAGAGGGCTGAAGTCCTTAACAAAATTAAACGTGGACGTAGTGTTACTTCTCTAGCGAAGGAATATGGGGTAGCCAAGTCCACCATAAGTCTTATAAAAAAGAAAGATAAGGCAATTTTAAAAGCAGTAAACAACACGTTTTTGGGTCCTGGGAAGAGGAGAACTTTAAAAGCTTCAGAGTTTCCTAAAATGGAAGCCGCTTTATACAAATGGTTTCTGTCCCAAAGAAAAAAGAATTACCCAATAAGTGGACTCATCTTGAAAGAAAAAACGAAAGCTTTTCATACCCAGTTGTGTGGGGAAAATTCTAAATTTTTTGCCAGTGACGGGTGGCTTCAAAACTTTAAGAAACGTTATGGAGTACGCTTGTTAAAAATTTCTGGAGAAAAACTGTCATCACAGCCAGAGCTGGTAGACCCTTTCAAAATGGCTTTACAAGAAAAAATAAAGGAAATGGAGATATGTGCCGACCAAATCTATAACGCCGACGAGTCCGGATTGTACTGGAAACTTCTTCCTGAGAAAACTTATGTTTCGTTGTCGGAAAAACAATCACTGGGAAGAAAGTCTGAAAAGCAGCGTTTTACATTTATGGCATGCACTAACGCTACCGGCAACCATAAGCTTAAACTTCTCGTTATTGGCAAAGCAAGAAATCCTCGTGTTTTCAAAAATTTTAACTGTCCGGTGGAGTACAAAAATTCCAAATCAGCCTGGATGACTTCGGCGATTTTCAAAGACTGGTTTCATAATTCGTTCGTGCCGCAGGTAAAATCCAGATTCATTAAAACAATTTTTTTAACCAAGTTAAATGACTCTAATATTTAGGTAAGAAAATATTTGAAAGAGGGGGGACTACCTGAGAAGGCTCTTCTTCTAATTGATAATGCCCCATCACATCCCAACGAAATCGAATTAAAGTCCGAGGATGGTTTAATTTTAACTATGTTTATGCCGCCGAATGTGACCCCATTGATCCAGCCAATGGAGCAAAATGTAATTCGTATAACGAAACTATACTACAGAAATTTTCTACTGGCTTCCATTTTCAACAATAATTGCGATATAACCGAATCTATGAAAAAAATTAATTTAAGAGATTCAGTAACTTTATTAGATGCAGCTTGGAGTCGGTTAGAAAAGGAAACTGTATCCAAATGTTGGAAAAACATTTTGAGTTTTGATAACTTAGGCGACTCTGATGAAGATAATATTCCATTGAGCGTTTTAAAAAAACAATTGTTGGAAGAAAACCAGATAGTAACAGACTCTATTTTTAATAAGCTTAACAATTTAACCCCACAGGTGTTCTGACTGGAATATATGTTTTAAAACTTTGACTTCTTTATGAAAAACATAATTTACAGGTCGAATTTACGCTTCATGATGTTAACAAATGGAATGATGATGCCGAATTTACCGACACAGAAGAAATAATTGAAACTAGTGATTCTGAGTCTGAGTTTAACAACACAACTGAGACATGTGAGCGGATATCATCTGAGGAGGCAGTTAGCTCTATCAATAAGGTAATTCAGTGGGCCACAACTGAACAAGTAAGGCCCGCAAAGGTTAACACTCTTCAATTGCTACGTGAAAAAGCCATATTCAACATTGCTGCAGGCAAGAAAAGACAAACACACATTACAGCTTTCTTTTCGGCCTAACTTTTCTGTTAAAGCTGACTTTTTTGTGTAACTGACACAAAGACTGCCAAATATTTGATGAAAAATATTGAAACGAATTAATTATTTTAAACATATTCATGTTCATATCCATATGTAAATAAATAAATAAATTTAATTGAAAAAAATCGATATCGAAGACTGTTTTTTTAACATAGCACACTCAATTGATAAGTCGAACAAATTCGATAAATCGAACAGCGCCTGTTTTAATTAGTTCGAGTTATCGCGAGTGCACTGTAGTTTGTTTATTGCAGTCTGTCGATAGTCACTTACAACTTGGAGCACGTACTGCATTTGCCGCTCATTTTTTGTATATAACTTATTAAAATCCTCTACGAGTACTAGTTTAACACCTCTCTCCGCCGTATCATTTGTTACTTTAAGTTTATTAACTACTTTTAAAGCTTGGACGAAATCTTTATGTTTGTGCCACCGGGCAGGATCTGTGCATAGGAATTCGTCATTTATATTAAATCTTGCAAAGAATCGTTTTGTTTTGTTGGAGACAAATTGTTCAAGTCCTTGGTTTAATAATTCAGGAACTTGGCTTGTTTTCACGGTTATCCTTTTAATACTTTTTTTCACATTTAGTATCAGTTTCACGATTCAACGCCTTTACCATTTTAATTTTTGATTCTGCCGTCACATTTGGGTCAAAGAAGGCCAAGGCGATGGATTCAGGTGATAAATACCACAAATGATTTTTGATTTTTTGTAAAGCCACACGAGAGATGTCTTCGTCAACTGTCTGGTATTTATAAATTTTGGAAAGAACACTGAAATCCAAAAATGGAGCTTTGGCTGCAGAAGGTGCACAAAACCACGCTTCGATAAATATACTGTAAAGGAAAATGCAAATATCACAAATTGCATTTTCCTCACGCGGTGATAATTTAAATTCACCGCGAAACATGAATATCTTAAAGCAATAAATAGCCTTAGCCATCCACCTTGCACGATGGATAGCTCCTGGAGCACGGAAGGATACTCCACGAGATGGTATTTCGCCAAGAAAAATAGCAGCCAATTTTAAAAATTCTCGATAATCCCCTCTCGGTTGTTGTTCTTGCAACGTGCTTCGTATAAAATCAAGATCTCGGGAAACATCGACCGGATCCAAATGTTTTCTGATCTTCTTATTCACGATTCCGGTTTTAAAATTATTAACATTTATTTTAGGCCAAGCAGTTTGGAACTTTTTTAAGATTGGTATGGTTGGGTCGGTAGTTTTATCCATCTTCTCCTCGAAAACGGCTTTTAAAATGATTTCGTATATGTGATGGCGGCAAGGTAAATATAAGAGATCTTTTTCTAGAAAGCTTTCAATCAAAACACACGCACCATTAAAAGCGCCCGTATTAGAGGCAGTAGTGTCAAAAACCAATGCTTTTACGTAGTCCTGAAGGCCCCACTCCGCAAGGGTTTCGCAAACAGCTGTTGTCTGTTCTTTTCCACTCCCTGATTGCAATGCAGGTACACCAAGAAGTTGATCAGCCCTGCAATTTGAAAGAATAACAGGAAGTCGGTCTACTGTTTCTTTACCTGTTAGTGATGGCAGTAATTTACTATCCCAATGTATCGTAGCGGCAGGCAATTCCTTATCCTTAAAGATATTTTTGATTTCGGTAACTTTCTTTTCGCGGAGTTTCTCACGAGAATTGTTAATAGACCACCTGTTGATCGCAAAAGTCTCCACATCTTGACCAAGGGCTTCAAGTGTAGCTATAAGAATATGAACTGCATTCCTGTCACTGATCTTGCACTTATCCAAAGCAGCAGCAAGCTTAGGAGTTATTATTATTTGTCGTCCTCTTTTTTGTTTTGCTGGTACAGACAAATGTCTTGAGCATTCCGGAATTTCCTCTTCCCCGCTGCTTGAACTCGACGTCATCAGTATATCAGATTGAGTTAGAAATAGTATGGACAATATAAGTATGATTTGGTTCAATATACATAAATATTCATGTTAAATATGTAGGTAGCTAGAGAAGATGAAGATAAATACTTACTCAATTGAAGAACTTCATTATTGCTTCGTTCTTTTCTCTTCTCCTCTCATAATTTTCGCTCAGAAACTCGAGTCTCTTTCGCACTTAGCTGGTAATCAGTTCCATACATAAACCCCGGGCGTCCTTTCATCCGCTGATTGTTTAAGAACTGCTTATCTTCTTCAATGGATATGATATTCAATGCATTGGCGTGTGCAATATCGAAGAGATCCTCGAGTTTTTCAACGAAATCTTTTTCTTTTTTCTTATGATCCATCGACGTTCTTGCAGCATGGAGTCGGAATTCGGGCTTTCTCACAATATATCATCACTTCCCGCATAGCTAGTGAAGCACTGCCTCGTATTGTTAACTTACACACCCATAAATTGAAAAAAAAAATTTGTTACGTTTGTTTTACAGATAGAAGTTTGTTTCCAAAAATTTCATTTGAATAATACCCGAGCAGATAAACTTTTCTCGTAATAGAGGTTGCGACATTGTACTACCGAATGCCTTCACGTCAAATGTTGTACGCAACTAATGATTTTTTTAAAAAACTTTAATACAAAACTTTTTTAGCCATAAAAATTTGAATTACCTTTGTTATTTCAGAAACGAAATGCTCGCCCACTTTATTGGATACTAGTACTAGTTTTTGATATTGATATTATCCAAGACACGATGTGTACGTTAGTCAAAACGCGAACCCAATTTTTTATGCGTGGAAATCTGTTTAAGAAATCTATTTTCATTTCGAATTTCAAAATGTGATCAGTTGATAAGTTATCTCACATATTTTAACTTCCGTTTTGTTTTTGTAGTTCAGAAATTGAAGATAAATGGAAAATTTTTGACAGAGTTGTCAAAAAGCAAGGGTCGAACGACTTGGTAGATTCTGCATTGAATATATTTTTTAAGCGTAATAATTTGAATTATCATTGTAATGTGATAAACTAAGTGCTCGGCTACTTTACTTACTATTAGTACTTATACTACGAATTTTCGGATTTTTTGAAACTTTGAAGGCCCGGGGGCACACTTTCCACTTAACAGATTTACTTCAAATTTTTTTTTCCACCATTTTTATACACAAAGGAACCATTCTGGGGGGTAGCACCAATAAAAAAATAATCTTGCAAAATAACTGCCACACTAATGCATATGCACATATGAAAGGAAGATGTTGTTGTTGCCCTTGTGCATTATTGTTTTTCATATACAAATGTACATGCATACATATGTAATTTGCCCATTCAAATCTCAATTGTACTAAAAATTTTTAACAGTAACATTTGCGCCTTCTCATTCCATTAACATTCTCCGGTTAGGGTAACTAATATTGAGTGCATTGAAAATGCAGTTGCTGCAGCCACCTAATGCTCTTAATGTCTAATATGTATTTATGTTTATGCTCTTTATACTCTCTGTTATTTTATTCTCTTATTTTATTTTACGCAAATTTCATCATTTGTACAGGACAATCGTCTACTCTCTCCACTACAATCTGGCTTCAAACAAAGTCACAATTGCTCGACAGCAATGGTTAAAATACTGGACGATATTAGAATTAGTTTTGACAACGGAGACTTGGCTCTACTTTGTGTACTTGACTTTTCTAAAGCATTTGACTCAGTGAATCACAAATTGTTATGTTTTAAGCTTAAACACTATTTCGGCTTCAGAGACATTGCGGTGGAGCTGATGGTTAGCTACCTTGGGGGCGGAACGCAGAACGTCAATACCAGTAAATTAACATCTCAGTGTAGATACGTACACACTGGTGTTCCGCAAGGGCCTATACTTGCTCTACTTTTATTCAGTCTTTTTGTCAATGATGTTTTTACCGTTTGTCAGTATGTGAATGTCCATGCGTATGCTGATGATATACAATTGTACTCGTCCAGTCGTATTGGTCTCGTTGAAGATTTATGTTTCATAATAAACAGTGATTTGTCTGCTATATCTGTATAGGCTAATAAAAACTCTTTATGTTTGAACGCGTCAAAGTCATATGTCTAACCCATATATAATAGTGTGGTGCATGTTGAAAATATCCCTAAATTGTGGATAGGTACTAGTTCCCCTAACTTTATGAATAAGGTAAAAATTTTGGGGTTTATTCTTCACACAAAACTTACATGTGCTGACCATATAAATAGGGTTGTGGGGAATATTTATGCTACATTGCGTAAGCTGAGAGTCTCTGCAACATTCACGCCAGAGAAAACGAGGCGCAAATTAGTTCTCCAGCTAATTATGCCTCTCATTACCTACTCTGAGGTGGTATACAGCAAACTTGACTCCACATCTTGCCATAAACTTAATGTGGCATTTAATAACGCCACGCGGTGGTTCAAATATATGGCCCCCCCTGTATATGGGATTGGAAGATATGACCATATCTCTGCCTTTCGATCAAGGTTAGTGGGCTGTTGCCTTAATAGCTATTTGTCTGCTAGAAATTGCATATTTATGTGCAAACTTACATTATTCAAGTCACCTCCCTATCTGACAGAGAGGTTGATACCAGTAAGGTCTCGCAGACACAACAAGTTCATCGTTCCAACATTTAATTACCTAGCATCATCTAGATTATTTTTCATTATCGCATGCAATGAGAAGGAGCAAATGTTAAAAGAGCTTTTTTCGAGTTCTAATTTGTAGATTCATAATAAGGTCATTTCAAATTCAACTTTCCTCACGAGTGGCGAATTGCAGATATTTACCACGCGAGTGACGCGAGTGGAGGGTTTCTATATTTACTTACCAAGCTAGGACAGCAATTCAGATTTTTTCTGCGTTTACCAAACTACTGAGGAAGTTCATAAGATTTTTCGGCACACTACTAAGGAAATCGAAGCGAATAAATTTGCGATTAAGAAGGCCGCGCGGCAGTTAGTTTGTGGTGCAGAAGCTAAAGTCGGCGGAATTATTCGTTTTGTTTTTTGGCACGTATTTACTTCAGGCTCAAGTCCTGAAGTCATATTTTTTTCTCTTGCACATTTTTTTTTTACAATTCAAACCAGGAAAGTTTGGTAAAATTTTTGTGTTTATTTTAATTAAAATTTCTTTAAAATACTGCTTTTTTTTGTATTTCATAAATGGAAATTTCTTTTCGGTATAAAATAGTTCATACTGGATATGACCTGACTTTTATATAAATCAATCAAAACAGAAAATATGTACATATATCTATAATCTATTTCATCAAATCCAAATTATATCGATGAGAAAATATCATTCTAATATCCGTCCAGAAAGCCAAACGCGCATACACAGATACATATGCATATAATTACGCATACAAACTTTCAACTAACGCAGAATATGTGCATATAAAACTGCGAATCGAATAAATGAGTGATTTAGAAAAGTTCATTATTAATTGTAGTATGCAATACATCGTCCCACATTTGACTCAGGTTCAAATCCTGTACCCACTTTTCTTTGTTCGATATTTTTATTTCATTTTTTATATTTGGTTTAATTAGAATTGATTTAAAATAGTGTATTCAGCTTTTCTAATACCTGTTTTTTATAAATTTATTTTCTATATAACATTATTAATACTTCATTTGAATTAATTTATATGTAAAACAGCCATAATGGCAATCATATGAATATGCATTCCTATATTTAATCTCTTCAGTCAAATCTGAACTGCTTACATACACATATTGATGAGAAAATATTCTAATATCCATGGATGCATCCAGAAAGCCAAACGCGCATACACGCATATGTATACAAATATATACAATTGTAATTGTGTTAGAGCTTCGGTCACGCAGGTTTTGCTGGGAAACCTTCAACGAACGCAAAATGTATGCATACTATATAAAAAACAACAACTGCGACCGTCTTCTTGTCGTCAGTGAAAAGATGGGATATGTATACCCTATGAGCAAAAAGAACCGGAAAGGTGATGTTTACTGTTTCCTTCGATTGCCAAGGCATAGTCCACCATGAGTACCTTCCATCGGGCCAGACAGACAATAAAGAATATTATTTATCCGTTTTGAAACCTTAGAGAGATGCTGTGTGTTGCAAACCGCCGGTAATGTGAGCAAACAATTCTCAGATTTTGCATGATGATAACGCGCAATCGCACTGATCAAACAGAATACAAATCGGCCTGCCGGGGGTGTTTGGAGGACTGGGTTAAACGTTGGCACATGTGTGTTGCATTAACTCGCATTAACTCGCGACTGTCGCACAGTTAGAAGACATATTTACATACATATATGGGTGCATACATACATACGGAGCCGCGGCCACTCGACCACTAGATTCATAATAAGGTCATTTCAAATTCAACTTTCCTCACGAGTGGCGAATTGCAGATATTTACCACGCGAGTGACGCGAGTGGAGGGTTTCTATATTTACTTACCACGCTAGGACAGCAATTCAGATTTTTTCTGCGTTTACCAAACTACTGAGGAAGTTCATAAGATTTTTCGGCACACTACTAAGGAAATCGAAGCGAATAAATTTGCGATTAAGAAGGCCGCGCGGCAGTTAGTTTGTGGTGCAGAAGCTAAAGTCGGCGGAATTATTCGTTTTGTTTTTTGGCACGTATTTAATTCAGGTTCAAGTCCTGAAGTCATATTTTTTTCTCTTGCACATTTTTTTTTACAATTCAAACCAGGAAAGTTTGGTAAAATTTTTGTGTTTATTTTAATTAAAATTTCTTTAAAATACTGCTTTTTTTTGTATTTCATAAATGGAAATTTCTTTTCGGTATAAAATAGTTCATACTGGATATGACCTGACTTTTATATAAATCAATCAAAACAGAAAATATGTACATATATCTATAATCTATTTCATCAAATCCAAATTATATCGATGAGAAAATATCATTCTAATATCCGTCCAGAAAGCCAAACGCGCATACACAGATACATATGCATATAATTACGCATACAAACTTTCAACTAACGCAGAATATGTGCATATAAAACTGCGAATCGAATAAATGAGTGATTTAGAAAAGTTCATTATTAATTGTAGTATGCAATACATCGTCCCACATTTGACTCAGGTTCAAATCCTGTACCCACTTTTCTTTGTTCGATATTTTTATTTCATTTTTTATATTTGGTTTAATTAGAATTGATTTAAAATAGTGTATTCAGCTTTTCTAATACCTGTTTTTTATAAATTTATTTTCTATATAACATTATTAATACTTCATTTGAATTAATTTATATGTAAAACAGCCATAATGGCAATCATATGAATATGCATTCCTATATTTAATCTCTTCAGTCAAATCTGAACTGCTTACATACACATATTGATGAGAAAATATTCTAATATCCATGGATGCATCCAGAAAGCCAAACGCGCATACACGCATATGTATACAAATATATACAATTGTAATTGTGTTAGAGCTTCGGTCACGCAGGTTTTGCTGGGAAACCTTCAACGAACGCAAAATGTATGCATACTATATAAAAAACAACAACTGCGACCGTCTTCTTGTCGTCAGTGAAAAGATGGGATATGTATACCCTATGAGCAAAAAGAACCGGGAAGGTGATGTTTACTGTTTCCTTCGATTGCCAAGGCATAGTCCACCATGAGTACCTTCCATCGGGCCAGACAGACAATAAAGAATATTATTTATCCGTTTTGAAACCTTAGAGAGATGCTGTGTGTTGCAAACCGCCGGTAATGTGAGCAAACAATTCTCAGATTTTGCATGATGATAACGCGCAATCGCACTGATCAAACAGAATACAAATCGGCCTGCCGGGGGTGTTTGGAGGACTGGGTTAAACGTTGGCACATGTGTGTTGCATTAACTCGCATTAACTCGCGACTGTCGCACAGTTAGAAGACATATTTACATACATATATGGGTGCATACATACATACGGAGCCGCGGCCACTCGACCACTAGATTCATAATAAGGTCATTTCAAATTCAACTTTCCTCACGAGTGGCGAATTGCAGATATTTACCACGCGAGTGACGCGAGTGGAGGGTTTCTATATTTACTTACCACGCTAGGACAGCAATTCAGATTTTTTCTGCGTTTACCAAACTACTGAGGAAGTTCATAAGATTTTTCGGCACACTACTAAGGAAATCGAAGCGAATAAATTTGCGATTAAGAAGGCCGCGCGGCAGTTAGTTTGTGGTGCAGAAGCTAAAGTCGGCGGAATTATTCGTTTTGTTTTTTGGCACGTATTTAATTCAGATTCAAGTCCTGAAGTCATATTTTTTTCTCTTGCACATTTTTTTTTTACAATTCAAACCAGGAAAGTTTGGTAAAATTTTTGTGTTTATTTTAATTAAAATTTCTTTAAAATACTGTTTTTTTTGTATTTCATAAATGGAAATTTCTTTTCGGTACAAAATAGTTCATACTGGATATGACCTGACTTTTATATAAATCAATCAAAACAGAAAATATGTACATATATCTATAATCTATTTCATCAAATCCAAATTATATTGATGAGAAAATATCATTCTAATATCCGTCCAGAAAGCCAAACGCGCATACACAGATACATATGCATATAATTACGCATACAAACTTTCAACTAACGCAGAATATGTGCATATAAAACTGCGAATCGAATAAATGAGTGATTTAGAAAAGTTCATTATTAATTGTAGTATGCAATACATCGTCCCACATTTGACTCAGGTTCAAATCCTGTACCCACTTTTCTTTGTTCGATATTTTTATTTCATTTTTTATATTTGGTTTAATTAGAATTGATTTAAAATAGTGTATTCAGCTTTTCTAATACCTGTTTTTTATACATTTATTTTCTATATAACATTATTAATACTTCACTTGAATTAATTTATATGTAAAACAGCCATAATGGCAATCATATGAATATGCATTCCTATATTTAATCTCTTCAGTCAAATCTGAACTGCTTACATACACATATTGATGAGAAAATATTCTAATATCCATGGATGCATCCAGAAAGCCAAACGCGCATACACGCATATGTATACAAATATATACAATTGTAATTGTGTTAGAGCTTCGGTCACGCAGGTTTTGCTGGGAAACCTTCAACGAACGCAAAATGTATGCATATAAAAAACAACAACTGCGACCGTCTTCTTGTCGTCAGTGAAAAGATGGGATATGTATACCCTATGAGCAAAAAGAACCGGGAAGGTGATGTTTACTGTTTCCTTCGATTGCCAAGGCATAGTCCACCATGAGTACCTTCCATCGGGCCAGACAGACAATAAAGAATATTATTTATCCGTTTTGAAACCTTAGAGAGATGCTGTGTGTTGCAAACCGCCGGAAATGTGAGCAAACAATTCTCAGATTTTGCATGATGATAACGCGCAATCGCACTGATCAAACAGAATACAAATCGGCCTGCCGGGGGTGTTTGGAGGACTGGGTTAAACGTTGGCACATGTGTGTTGCATTAACTCGCATTAACTCGCGACTGTCGCACAGTTAGAAGACATATTTACATACATATATGGGTGCATACATACATACGGAGCCGCGGCCACTCGACATGACAAAAATTTATAGACTAAGAGCGGTATTTTCGTCTGACAATTTAAATGTGTACTTGAAATGCTTTTTGCAATAGTATGTAAAAGTGTCAGACGGAGGTAACAAAAATAAATTCCGGAAAAAAAAAAAATTCAGGCAGACCGGAACTTCACGGATATTGTAGGATGACTTAGCAGCGGTATTTCCGTCTGACGATTTAAATATACACTTAAAATAGTGCCTACTATAATGTGTGAGAACGTCAGACGGAGGTAAAAAAAAAAAATTTTCGAAAAAAATTTACAAATTTGGGGTCGTCTGACACTACTTTTACAGCGATCTAGACGTCTGACGATTTATATACAGCATTTGTGACCTTCAAACAATAAGTCTACAAATTTTCAGCCGAAGGTACGAAAATTTTTTTAGCAACTTTTTTTTGCAACTTTATGTCGTCTGTCGTCTTTTTTGCAGGGGTTTTGAGCAAAATCCTTGCAAATGGCACTGTTTCATGGTTCTCCCAACCACTTCTCAAAATTCTAGCCGGAGGTGTTATCGTAGTACCTCCGCGGCCGCCAGCTTTCCGTCTAGTACATCTATACTAATATTATAAAGAGGAAAACTTTGTTTGTTTATTTGTTTGTAACGAATAGGCTCAAAAACTACTGGACCGATTTTAAAAATTCTTTCACCATTCGAAAACTACATTATCCACGAGTAACATGGATTACATTTTATTTTGGAAAAAAATAGGGTTCCGTAAGATATTTGGATTTTTCGGACACAAACTGAAAAAAATCTTATATATAAAATAAAGTCAACTTTTTGTGTGTGTTCGCTAACCGGCCGTGTCTGCACCGAATTAAACCAAACTTACACACATTGTTAAGAAGGTATTGAAGATGGTTTCCGTATAGTTTGGATACCTATTGGTGGATAGGGTCTCGAAATATATGACAAAACGTGGACCCGCCGTGTCTTTGCACCGAATTAAACCAAACGTACACACATTGTTAAGTAGGTATTGAAGATGATTTCCGTATAGTTTGGATACCTATTGGTAGATAGGGTCTCGAGATATAGGTCAAAACGTGGACCCGGGTAACCTTCGGACGTGTATGTACAATATGGGTATCAAATGAAAGCTGTTGGTGAATGCTTTAGTTCAGAGTATTTTTCATGCCGCTCCGTGACTAGGGTCTCGAGATAGAGACCAAAACGTGAAGCCTAGAATGTGTTTGTACAATATGGATATCAAATTGAAGCTGCTGGTGAATGCCTAAGCACAGAGTATTTTTCATGCCGCTACGTGACTGGGGTCTCGAGATATAGGTCAAAACGTGGACCCGGGTAACCTTTGGTTGTGTATGTACAATATGGGTATCAAATGAAAGCTGTTGATAAGTGCTTTAATACGGGGTAATTTTCATACCTATTGATGACTAGGGTCTCGAAATATATGCCAAAACGTGGACCCGCCGTGTCTTTGCATCGAATTAAACCAAACTTATGCACATTGTTAAGTAAGTATTGAAAATGGGTTTCGTAAAGTTTGGTTGTAATTCGGAGCAGTGGCAACGGGTACAGCGTTCTTTTGAGCAATGTCGCTTACTTTTTTAACGCTTGGGGCGGAACTGAACTGTCAAATTGACAGTGTGAGTTACAATGTATCAATATTTCTTTCTGATTTGGATGCCATAAGGAAAAAACGTAAGTGCAACATGTAAAAATTGTTTGTGAATTTTTTTGGAGTGGATTTTGGAACAGTGAATAATTTCTTACGAAATTTGAGAATTTAATGTGAAATCCGAATGTTCAAATGAAATTATGTGTTCGTGGAAAAAACAATTTTTTTCGTTTTTTTTTTTTTTGAAAAATATAAATGGATAATGGTTAAAAAAGCTCCAATGCTTAATAAAACATATAAATTGAAACGAAAAATTCATGGATGATCAGGAAAAAAGACGATTGTTTATTCATATGCGTTGATTTGAAATTTAAAAACAATCTTCTTTTTTCCTGATTTTCAATTTATATTTTATATTTACTCAAAAACAAATAGAAAAACAAAAAATATTGTTTGTGCCAAAGCGCTTGAATAAAGAATAAAGAAATAAATAATATGAAAACCATATATTTTCTGTTCTAAACCATATCTATTCTATTTTAGTGTGCCCAGCGAAGGGGGCCGGGTTTGCTAGTAGATATATATATATGTAGTTAGGGCATCAAGTGTGCATATACGCACATGCACATACATATGTACGTCGATGCATATCCAGAAGAAGTTGTTTTAGCATTTGCAGGAATTCGATCATTCGAATATTTATTCCCTAGTTACTGTATGAAATATGATAAGGCGATGCTCGTGAGATAGGTCATTGTTGCATTTGCACAAATATAACTAACAAAATATATGTATACATACATATATTGATATACATATACATATATTCATCAATATACCAATATGCTCTTTGAAGTCTTGTCTAAAAATAATTTCGACTCGAAAAATTAGTAAAAATGTTCATCAAATTTACTAAAACGCACACAACAAAATGTGACGTCGTTTTATAATGTATTTTGTTTAAATTCTTCTTTTAAAATTAAAGCAACAAACATTTAAAATCAAAGTAACTTTAATGTTTGTTGCTTTAATTTTAAATTTGTTTGAAAATATAAATTGCATAAATTTTCGTTTATCAAGGGAACATAAAAATGCACAAGCAAATACCTTGCAAAATGCCGTCGGCATTCGTCAATTTGATTTCATACAGAAACCAAAAACTGAGCAGAGCCAATGTACTTGCACATAATTCACTGCAATCAGCTCTGTTAAGAACTTCCCCGATGTCGAGTTAAGCGAGGTGAAATAGTGTTCGCGGTTTCACTTCATTTTTGACAATTCACACTATTCGTAGCTCGTGAGACTTCTCTATCATTAACGTTCTCCAGAGAAGTCTCAATGACAGGAACGTATGGAATTTCGAGGGGTACTCGTCTCGCGAAGACAATTTCACCACAGACACATTTTTCAACAAATATTAACAGTAAGGGGCTGAATTATGTAAATTTAGCAGCAGTCGATAAGAATTTCTTGGTGATTAGAAGCAAAGAATGTTAGGTAGCTTTTTAATATGACCTATATATTTGAATTTTTCCAAATCATCCAAAATTATATACATATGTATGTCATGTCTGTCTGTCTGGTGTCTGTAAAACTTTGTTGAATCCATTCAACTGAATCAAAATCCTCTATAGAAAACGCTTCATTAAAAGGCGCACAGGAAGATGGCATATGCAAATGTAAATTTGTGAATTTATATACATGTTAACATGGCAAATGTTAACTTTTCACACGCCGATCAGCAACATGAGTACAGCGGATGCACAGCGCTTACATAGCGCTTCCCACAGTAATTCCAGACGCACCGTCAGCAGAAAAGCCAACGGCAGCAACACCCCAACTGAATTAGGCCGGATGTAATGCACGCGCAACCCAAGTCAGCGATTCCCCGAAATTGCGCACGCCACCACAGGTAGCTCGGTGCATTTTAAGTTTAGGTTTTAGATTAAGAAATTTTGTAATTTCAGTTTTAAGTTGAACTCAATAAAGAGCGGTCATACCGCAATCTTTTTTAAAAAGATATTTCCACGCGAAAATCTTTAACTGGCGCCCAACGTGGGGCCAATTCGTTAACATAACGCTAGTGTGAACAAAAAAAGGAGCCGTCTCCAGTAATAGTGTCCTAAAAATAGAAGAAGCCGCCTCCAAGTGTTCCGTTCGCGAAGTGGTACCTGAATTGGCCCCCGAACCTGGTGGACATAAAGGGCTTTTCCAAGCTGTGCCACCAACAGCTAAGAACGTGTGCCGGAAGAAGGATTCCCTGGCAAACGGGGACCATCAACAATCCGCCGCACCAACAGCTAAGAACAAGTGCCGGAAAAAGGGATTCCCTGACAAACAGGGACCATCAACAATCCGCCGCATCCAAGAGTGACGGAAAAGAGGCCCCCTAGTAGCGTAAGCAAACGGGAGACGCAAGCCGTCAGCCGCCGCACCGAATCAGTAAATCTTCATTTAAGTAAAGGTCAACAATAAAATGTTCCTGCACACTTTTATGTAAGTCTATAAATTTAAGTTATACATTTGTAAAAATCTTGAAGATATCAAATATAAAAATATTATTGTACTAAAATTTTAAATACAAAAAGTGAAGAAAAACTCAAGAGAAATTTTATGTAAGAAAAAAATTCTAAAAGAGAAATTTTGTAAGAAAATTAACGTAACTAAACAAAAGTGAAGAAAAACTCAAGAGAAATTTTATATAAGAAAAAAATTCTAAAAGAGAAATTTTGTAAGAAAATTAACGCAATTAAACAAAAAGTAAAGGAAAAATCAAGAGAAACTTTATTTAGGAAAAAAAAATCTAAAAAATAGAAATTTAGTAAGGTTAAGAAAATAATACAACTAAATAAAAATAAAAAAAAAATAAATTAAAAAAAATAAAACTATAATATTGCTTAACTCTGCGATTCCTACGGGACCCTCCAGAGTAGGAAAGCCCTCCTTCCTAGAAGGAGTAAAACAAATATAAAGCTTGATAAAGGACGGCTCGTACAGCCAATAACTTAATAAAATTTAAACCTAATAACATAGCTTAATTCTGCGATTCCCAACACCAGGGACCCTCCAGGATAAGAAAGCTCTCCTTCCAAGAAGGAGTAAAACAAAAATAATAATTATAAATTCATAAAGAACGGCTCGTACAGCCAGTAACTCAATAAATTGCAAATTAATAATATAGCTTAATTCTGCGATTCCCAACACCAGGGACCCTCCAGGATAAGAAAGCTCTCCTTCCAAGAAGGAGTAAAACAAATACAACAATTATAAATTCATAAAGAACGGCTCGTACAGCCAGTAACTCAATAAATTGCAAATTGTTAATATAGCTTAACTCTGCGATTCCCAACACCAGGGACCCTCCAGAGTACGAAAGCCCTCCTTCCAAGAAGGAGTAACCACATATTACACGCAAAAGCTGCGATTCACCACCTTCGGGGGGACCCTCCAGCTTTATCAATAATAATAAAAAAATAAATAAAAATAAAAAATCAAAAATTTAAATAAAAAATAAATTATAAAAATCAAGGGAAAAAGAGGAAAACTATCATGTCTAATCCAAATAACTTGGTAAGACCTCCTGTGCTAAGCGCTCCTCCTCCACAATCTGTCCCTTCCTCCTCGAATGCAAATGCATTCAACATGGAGCAATTGACGAACGTTATAGCAGGAGTCGTAAGTAACATACTTAAACAAGAGGGACGAAACTTAGTTCAAGCTGCCCTCAACCCTAATGCGAACTTTACTGACATTTCGGACGTGACTATCGATTCTAGCCTACCGAACAATATTACAGAGTTAGACAAAATTGTGTAGTGAGATGTTTGCGTGAATTTCGGGAAACCCAGGGGAATTCAACTCCTGGAAAAAGAGCGTAGATCGCATTTTGCAGATCTACGAACCGCAAAAAGGAACGCCTAAATACTATGGAATCCTCAACGTCATACGTAACAAGATTGTGGGCAATGCCGACATTGCCCTGGAATCATATAACACGCCTCTGGACTGGAAAGCGATTTCCAGATGCCTCACTTTACATTACGTGGACAAACGCGACATCGGTACCCTTGAGTACCAAATGACCTCCTTAGTGCAGGGCAACCTGACGGTCCAAGAGTTTTATCAGCGCGTCTATTCCCACCTTTCACTTATCCTTAACAAAATCGGAAGCATGGAAGTTAGTCAAGAAGCCATGCATCTAATCACGCGTACCTATCGGGATAAGGCCCTTGACACCTTTATTCGAGGACTTAGAGGCGATCTGCCAAGACTCCTCGGAATGAGAGAACCAGCGGATCTTCCACAGGCTCTTCATTTATGCCTGAAGCTGGAAAACCAGAGTTTTCGTTCTTACTACGCACTGAAAAGCAGTGACCAGAACAGGAAACCTCACAACTTTCGTCCACCCCTTCCACCAAGAAGGTCCAACAATGAGTTCTATCCTGAATTGGCATATTTGCCCCAGTCGCGACCAAACCCGGCTATCCCCAACAGAGGACATAGGCCATATTTTCAACGGTATTATCAGCCCAACATATCCCAGCAACCTAACACCGCGTCCGCAACCGTTTCCGTTTCCGAAACCTCAACCACGACCGGAACCAATGGACATAGATCCATCATTACGTACACGCCATGTTAATTACATGAACAGACCACGCGCTAACGACTTTTTCGGTAAGAGACCTCCGATCGATAACCCACCGGTTCCGAATAAAGTGCAAAGGAATTTCCATATAGATTCCGACCAAAATTATGGTCAAGAGCAATCTATAGCAGAACATACAAATGACTATATAGACCAGTACGATGAATTACAAGACAACGATCTGACTGACATAACAGATATACATTTTTTAGGTTAACTCACTCTTCACTGCCTTATTTTGAATGCAGACTGGAGAGTGGAAAAATAGTGAAATTTCTAATTGACACGGGATCAACGAAAAACTATATTCAACCTTCTATCGTCCCTAATCCAATTAAAAATGAATCAAACTTTTTCGCAAAATCAATAGCAGGGGACATAGAAATAAAGGAACATACTTTCCTAAAGCTTTTTAATACAGAGTCAAAATTAAAATTTTTCCTTCTCCCAACGCTACGTTCATTCCATGGTATCCTTGGAAACGATAGCCTTAAAATTCTCGAAGCTGTTATCCACATCAAAGACAATTTTATGCCAATCAAGGGTAACACTAAAATTAAAATAAAGCAACTCGAATCCAATTCAGCGAACGCAATTAACATTACAGAAGATCATATGACATCTACCCAACGAAGCAGAATCAACAATTTAGTGAACAACTTTTCTAAACTCTTTGCAGAGCCTAACGACAAACTTACTTACACTACGAAAGTTATAGGCGAAATTAGGACAAATAAAGATACCCCAGTTTACACAAGATACTACCCCTACCCAATGGCATTAAAAGGTGAGGTAGAATCCCAAATTAGAACAATGCTAGACGACGGCATTATTCGACCTTCAAGGTCACCATATAATTCACCCGTTTGGGTTGTAGCACAAAAACCGGACTCTCAAGGCAATAAACAGTACAGAATAGTAATCGACTATCGCAAACTCAATGCGATAACCATAGCGGATCGTTATCCAATACCCCAAATTAACGAGGTACTGTCCCAATTAGGGAAAAATCAATATTTCTCAGTCCTAGATTTAAAAAGCGGATTTCATCAAATCCCATTAAAAGAATCTGATATCGAGAAAACCGCTTTCTCGATTAATAACGGCAAATATGAGTTCACGAGGTTACCATTTGGACTCAAAAACGCTCCTTCCATTTTTCAGCGCGCGCTTGATGACATTCTTCGCCATCACATTGGCAAAATTTGTTACGTTTATATCGACGACATTGTCGTATTTAGTAAATCCGAATCAGAGCATGCCCTCCACTTACAACAAATTTTTAAGACGCTTGAAGATGCTAACATGAAAATACAGCTGGACAAATGTCATTTCTTTAGAGACTCAGTAGAATTCCTGGGATTCATAATTTCATCCAAAGGGATAACGAAAAACCCTGCAAAGGTGGAAGCAATAGCGAAGATACCATATCCAAAAACTATTAAACAACTCCGTTCATTTCTAGGCCTTTCAGGCTATTATCGCCGTTTCATAAAAGATTATGCTATGCTAACTAAACCTCTAACTTCACTCTTAAGAGGGGAAGAGGGACGTATTTCAAAAACTAAATCAGCCAAGATAAATATTGTATTGAACAGCGAAGCAAAAGATGCCTTCAACAAAGTCAAGAACTCTCTTATGTCCGATGACGTTATACTGGCATACCCCGATTTTAGTAAAGAATTTCATCTAACAACCGATGCTTCCAATTATGCCATCGGTGCAGTCCTCGCACAAGATAAGAAACCCATAGCTTTTATATCCAGAACACTTACTAAGACGGAAGAATCCTATGCGACAAACGAAAAAGAATTTCTCGCCATAATATGGGCACTAAACAATTTCAGAAACTACCTTTATGGCTCAGCCAAAGTCAATATATTTACGGACCACCAACCCTTGACCCAAGCACTAAGCAACAAAAACAATAATGCAAAAATGAAACGCTGGAAAGCTATCCTGGAGGAATACAATCATGAACTCCATTATAAACCAGGTACGACAAACGTTGTGGCCGATGCACTTTCAAGAACGATAACCGAGCCAATAAACGCTCTGTCCACAACCCAACATAGTGACGAAAGTTCATCCGATAATCTAATCCCGCACGTAGAAACTCCGATAAACGTTTTCAAAAATCAAATATTTCTAAACACTGGGTTAACTTCAACATATCAATTTAAAATAATATTTCCCACTTATCACAGACACATTTTAGAGGAACCAGTTTACAATTCAGCAAATCTAATAAGCCTCCTTAAGAGATATCTAAATCCCTCCGTAGTTAATTGCATTAAGACAGAAGAACGCATTATGGGAAAAATTCAGGAAGTATACCCAATACATTTTAGCAACTATAAAATTCGATTTACTCAACTTCAAGTACAAGACGTTACAAATGAACAAGAACAGGAAGAAATTATAATTACAACCCATAAAAGAGCACACAGAAACCACCGAGAAAATAAATCTCAAATCCTTGAAAAATACTACTTCCCATCAATGACGAAGAAAATAAAAACAATAATTCAGCAATGCTCAATATGCAAGGAAAATAAATACGACCGACACCCCAGTAAACCAGAACTAGGCGAAACGCCCATACCGCAATACCCTGGACAGATTTTGCATATTGATATTTACATCACCGACAGAAATATAGTATTGACAGCAATAGACAAATTCTCAAAATATGCACAAACCAAGATAATTAAATCGAGAGCAATAGAACACGTAAAAGAACCTCTACGAGAATTGCTTTTCCAATTTGGCGTACCCGAATCAGTGGTTATAGACAACGAAACTTCCCTTAATTCTGCAACTATAAAATTTCTGCTCGAAGACACTCTCAACATCAAAATTTTCAAAACACCGCCTTATACCAGTTCAGTTAATGGCCAAGTAGAACGATTTCATTCTACCTTAACAGAAATAATGCGCTGCCTAAAAGCAGAACGGAATTTTACTTCATTTGCCGAACTCCTTGATAACTCAGTCTATGAATATAATTATTCCATCCACTCAACAACAAAAAAGAAACCAATAGAGATATTTTTCGGGAGAAGAGTCTCCACAGACCCAAACCAGTTCGAAAAGGCAAGGGAGGAAAACATTTTAGAATTAAAAAATAAACAGGCAAAGGACCTTTGTTTTCACAACAAAAAAAGGGAAACCATAAAAATTTATCATCCAGGCGAAACTATCTATGTAAAAATAAACAAAAGGCTAGGCACAAAAATTACCCCAAAATTCAAAAAAGAAATAGTAAAGGAGAACAAACACTCAACCATAGTAACAGAATCGGGAAAAATAATTCACAAAAGCAATATAAAAAACTAGAATAAAACCGTCTAACCTTCTTTTCAGAACTCTCTTTATTTCGACCACCGCAACAATAGACATTTATGACTACTCTACTGCTCAACTGGTTACAATCAATTACGGGACAGCAAAAATTCAAAACGGAGCCTTTAGGCTAATACATATAATCGACCTTAACAAATACGAACAATTTCTAACGGACATTTACGAATACATTTCTTCAGACATTCCTAAGGATAGCATTTTACTACCTATCCTAAAGCACGAATTAGTCCAATCTCTCCAAATCCTTGATACCCTTAAACCAGCAAACTCACGACAAAAAAGATCAATAAATATTCTAGGTACTGCCTGGAAATTTATAGCCGGATCCCCCGATCATGAGGATCTAGAAGCCATATAAAATAATCTAAACCAGCTTAACAGCAATAATGATAAACAAGTTCTTATAAACGAAATTTTTAATGAAAAAATTAATAACGTTACACAAATTGTGAATAAACTTTTTAATAATATACGGAAAGATATGAGTATAGTAAATGAAATGATTATTAATTTACAAAATAGAATTAGATTAATAAAAGAGGAATTAATAAATATTAAATATGCCGTACAATGGGCAAAGAGAGATATATTAAACTCATTATTGTTAAACAAGAACGAAATTGAAATTGCACTTGAAAAATTAGAAAATGATGAAATTCCATTTAAAAATGCGGAACAGAAGTTAATGTTATTAGCAAAAATGTTACAATTTTTTATATGGTGAAAATACCATTAACAATTAAAGAAAATTTTCAAAAAATTATTATAAGACCTGTAATAAAGGCAAATAACACTATAATTAATGTCGAATATAGTGAAATATTAAAAGGAAACAATCAAGTTTACGGAATAAAAACTCATTGTAATAACTATAAGATAATTGAAATTTGTAAACAAAAACAAATAGTTAATATAACTAATAGTAATTGTATACCTAGAATAATTAATAGCTTTAATTCAACTTGCACCATAAGCAACGGGCACCATATTCCACATATTGAAGAAATAAAATCAGGCATTTTACTACTTAATGGCTTTATGGGAAAAATAGATGCTGACGCAACAACCCAGAACTTGACGGGAACTCATGTTATCAACTTCCATAACTCAACATTGAAAGTTAATAATCAAATATTCATCAACTATGAGGCAATTCCTCCTCCAGCTATCCCAGCTGTCCTACAACCAGCACCAATCGAAAACGAACGGATTGAATTGCTTTCACTAAAATCTCTGCAAGAACTGCATATAAATAATACCCGAAAAATAAATCTTCTAAAGACAGTAACAATATCAACTGGCTCACTTTCACTTGGATCAATTGCAGCTATTACTTGCATAGCACTAATATTTTTCAAATTTTGGAGGAAAACTCAAAACAAAATAATCATCGCACAAAGCTTAGACAGCAACCAGATGCCTCCAGCAAGCCTCAACTTGGGTCAACTCAAAGATCTGCCAAAAGATCAATCAAAATATGTAAGTTTCAATAACTTACCCTATTTCTAACAACGCTCGAGGACGAACGTTTTTAAGAGGGGAAGTGTTAACATGGCAAATGTTAACTTTTCACACGCCGATCAGCAACATGAGTACAGCGGATGCACAGCGCTTACATAGCGCTTCCCACAGTAATTCCAGACGCACCGTCAGCAGAAAAGCCAACGGCAGCAACACCCCAACTGAATTAGGCCGGATGTAATGCACGCGCAACCCAAGTCAGCGATTCCCCGAAATTGCGCACGCCACCACAGGTAGCTCGGTGCATTTTAAGTTTAGGTTTTAGATTAAGAAATTTTGTAATTTCAGTTTTAAGTTGAACTCAATAAAGAGCGGTCATACCGCAATCTTTTTTAAAAAGATATTTCCACGCGAAAATCTTTAACTTACATTTGCGCATATGTATATGCTGTGTGTATGTATGCTCACTAGCGACAGCTCAAAATAAAACGGTAGACTTCTCAAGAAATCCAGCGCGCACTCATAGGCGCTGCGCACAGCATTGTACATATACACATATTTACGTACATATATTGATGCATACATATGTACGAAGCCGCGGGCACTCGACTCGACAAAAATTCAAGATTTATCAAATATTGGCAAATAATTCCACGCGAAATATTCCAATATTGACTATTTTCGAATTGTCGAGAAAATTGGCATATGGGCGGCTCGTTTTATGAATGAAAGTTCTTGCTCTTAGAACTATGAGCTCGAATTTATCAATGAATTTTTTGATGATGAGTTTTTGTTGCACAGTACAATAGTTGAAACTTTTCGGCGCCGCCGCGACTGTTCAGCGCTATGGCAACTAGAATGATGGCCGCTACGCCTGCGTCTATGACTGCATTTTGTTCTTGTAGTCGCTAGGCATAGAATTTTAGCTTTGAACGACATACGCATTTTGAGGAATAAAGTGAGTGCCCTGTGTGTGCGGTTGTATGTACATGCCTATGTGTATATTAATAAGCATTGTTTTGCTTGAATTCAATTCACATATTTATATTTGCATATGCCATCTTCCTGTGTGCCTGGTAATGAAGCGTTTTGTATACAGAATTTTTTGATTTGATCAATTGAACGTATATAGATAGTTAGGGCATCAAGTGTGCATATACGCACATGCAAATACGTCGATGCATATGCAGAAGAACTTGTTTTAGCATTTGCAGGAATTCGATCATTCGAATATTTACTCCCTAATTATTGCATGAAATATGATAAGGCGATGCTCGTGAGGTAGATCATGTTGCTTCAGTGCACACATATGCGTGCAACACTATATTTAATAAAGATGCAATTGAACTTAGTTGTCCCATATATGCAAATACGTTTCTTTGAAGTTTTCCTTTATTTATTTTAAAGTTTTATACTATCTAGAAAATGCATACATACAAATGTATGTATATTATTATTCCCTGTAATAAAATGTAAATTGAAAAAAATTTGGTTTGCCAAAGGAACAAATAAATGCATATTCAAATGTAAATACATATGTCGATATACCAAAACACTTGTATGCTATGAATTAATTTCGACTTAAAAAATTAGTAAATATGTTCATCAAATTTGTATGAAGTTTTAAATTTACTAAAACGCACAAAGCAAAATGTGAGAGGTAAATTAAATCAAAATATTAAAGTTACTTTGATTTGAAATGTTGGCGCATATAATAAATATTCAATCATTTTTTCTTCATCACCTTTGTCTGAAAATACAAATTGAATAAATTTTCGTTTATCAAGGGAACATAAAAATGCACAAGCAAATGCCTTGCAAAATGCCGTCGGCATTCGTCAATTTGATTTCATACAGAAACCAAAAACTGAGCAGAGCCAATGTACTTGTACCAGAGAATGTTAATGCAATGAGAAGGTGCAAATGTTACTGTAAGCTTTTTTTAGTACAATTGAGATCTGAAAGATTTGTAATAAGGTCATTTAGCACACCGAGTTTATAGACACCTCACTGACTTTTGCCCACACAAAAATTAGAAACACCACACATCTTTCACCTCAACACACAGCACATTTCTCACCTCGACATTAAACCAATTAAATTTTTACTATTTTCGTATTTTTGAAATAATAAGCGAATACGTAAAATTTATTACATAATTTTTTTTTTCAATTACATTAAAAAAAAAACAAACGATTTTAAAAAATAAAATTTATAAAAAAAAGTTTGCACCGGGAATTGAACTCGAGTCTAACATGTGGCGAGCAAAAATAGGCGGTGCGTTTATTTCTTCGACTGCTTATTTTTTGACCATTTTGTTACTTTTGAAATGATAAGCGGATACATAAAATTTATTAAAAATTTTTTACGATTACATTAAAAAAAAAAATTTAAAAACGAAAAAACAAAAAAATTTACACCGAGAATTGATGGCGAGTCACGTGGGGAGGATAAATACATTAAACTAATTAAATTTTTACTATTTTCGTATTTTTTTGAAATAATAAGCGAATACGTAAAATTTATTACATAATTTTTTTTAATTACATAAAAACAAACGAATTTAAAAAAAAAAAAAAATTAATAAAAAAAGGTTTGCACTGGGAATTGAAATCGAGTCTAACATGTGGCGAGGAAAAATAGGCGGTGCGTTTATTTCTTCGACTGCTTATTTTTTTACCATTTTGTTACTTTTGAAATGATAAGCGGATACATAAAATTTATTAAAAATTTGTTTACGATTACATTAAAAAAAAACATTTAAAAACGAAAAAAAAAATTGGCGCCGAGAATTGATGCCGAGTCACATGGGGAGGATAAATACGCAGTGCGTTTATTTCTGCGCCTGCGTTGTGAACCAAGGTTTTGTGCATGCGCGCGACGCGAATTAATTTTAATAAAGTTCTGAAAGTAATTCATGAAGTTTTTCATTACATACATTCATAAATGAACGTATACTCTATATGTACATAAATGATGGTACATGACAATATACATACATAATATGTATGTACATGTCAATAGGAGGTATTTGCATTAAGAAAAAAAAAACGGTTTAAGATAAATCAACACTTAATTTATATTGTATGTCAATTTATAGTTTATGTATTCGACAGCATTTACATACAGATGTAGGTATGTACATTTGTATATGAAAAACAATAATGCACAAGATCAAGAACATCATCTTCCTTTCATACATATGTACATATGCATGTATGCCCAAATAACCTTGACTTATGTATGTACACAAGTCACAACACATCACATTCTTACAAGACAAATACACTTACGCACTAGCGAGTTTCTTCCTAACAAGTGCAAAAACAATTCTGCTCTATGTATGTATTATGTCCTAGCATATATACATACATATATACCTACTTGCCTTCTAAACTTCCTACAAAATAATTGTATTCATATGTTACTACATCCATGCACGTTCATACATTCAAGCATACATATATGTACATATGCGCGAGCACAGCGCTCCCTTCTTGCTTCCGTGTACTTTTGTCTTTCAGCAGTCGATATTCAAAATATTGTACTTACAAAAACACAATACTTTGATAGACGCATAAGCAACAGCAAGCACAACGCCATGGCCGATTTGCCACCACACATTCTAAAATGTTCTAGAACACAACAAAAACACATACCTCACATGCGCATGTCGCCCAAAGCTAAAATCTAAGCCTAGCGACTACAAAAACAAAATACATTCGTAGACGCAGTCGCAGCGGCCATGATTCTATCAGCGACGGCGCTGAACAATTTAGAACAAAACAAAAAGTTCATTCATAAGTTAGAGCTCATATTTCAATTTCATTCATAAAACGAGCCGCCCATATGCCAATTTTCGCGACCATTCGAAAATAGTCAATATTGGAATATTTCGCGTGGAATTATTTGCCAATATTTGATAAATCTTAAATTTTTGTCATGTCGAGTGGCCGCGGCTCCGTATGTATGTATGCACCCTTATATGTATGTAAATATGTCTTGTAACTGTGCGACAGTCGTGAGTTAATGCGACTTCCAGCGAATCACACATTGCTCTCCGCAAAGCCGCATATATGTACCTTATGATCAGAAAGTACCGGGAATGTTTAAATTAAACAAAACAGAGTTAAATTTAAGGAAAATTTATATTATCTCCTTCAAAATATGACCCGTCTGAAGGAACACACATGTGCCAACGCTTAACCCAGTCCTCCAAACACTCCCCGCAGGCCGATTTGTATTCTCTTTGATCAGTGCGATGGCGCGTTATCACCATGCAAAATCTGAGAACGGTTTGCAACACACAGCATCTCTCTAAGGTTTCAAAACGGATAAATAATATTCTCTATTGACTGTCTGGCCCGATGGAAGGTACTCATGGTGGACTATGCCTTGGCAATCGAAGGAAACACCTTCCCCATCACCTTCCCGGTTCTTTTTGCTCATAGGGTATACATATCCCATGTGTCAAGTGTGCGCGGAAGCTTGTGTTCTGGGTTTGTTAGAATGGTGGTAGTTTGTACATATATTTAAACACATATGTGAGTATGCGCGTTAGGCTTCCTGGATGGATATTAGAATATTTTCTCATCAATATGTGTATGTAAGTAGTTCAGATTTGACTGAAGAAATTAAATATAGGAATGCATATTCATATGATTGACTTTATGGCTGTTTTACATATAAATCAATTCAAATGAATAATGTTATATAGAAAATAAATTTCTAAATAACTGGTATTAGAAAAACCTGAATACACTATTTTAAATCAATTTCAATTAAACCAAATATAAAAAATGAAATAAAAATATCGAATAAAAAACTGTGCACAGGATTTGAACCTGAGTCAAACATGAGACTACGTACTGCATATACGACACGTCTTTCACGATTGCGCTAATCTACAATTATTAATGATCTTTTCTAAATCACTCATTTATTCGATTCGCAGTTTTATATGTACATATTCTGCGTTAGTTGAAAGTTTGTATGCGTAATTATATGCATATGCATCTGTGTATGCGCGTTTGGCTTTCTGGACGGATATTAGAATGATATTTTCTCATCAATATAATTTGGATTTGATGAAATAGATTATAGACATATGTACATATTTTCTGTTTTGATTGATTTATATAAAAATCAGGTCATATCCAGTATGAACTATTTTATACCGAAAAGAAATTTCCATTTATAAAATACAAAAAACAGTATTTTAAAGAAATTTTAATTAAAATAAACTCAAAAATTTTACCAAACTTTCCTGGTTTGAATTGTAAAAAAAAAAATGTGCAAGAAAAAAAATATGACTTCAGGACTTGAACCTGAATTAAATACGTGCAGAAACACAAAACGAATAACTCCGCCGACTTTAGCTTCTGCACCATAAATGAAGTGCCGCGCGGCCTTCTTAATCGCAAATTTATTCACTTCGATTTCCTTAGTAGTGTGCCGAAAAATCTTATGAACGTCCTCAGTAGTATCAGAGAATGTTAATGCAATGAGAAGGAGCAAATGTTAAAAGAGCTTTTTTCGAGTTCTAATTTATAGATTCATAATAAGGTCATTTCAAATTCAACTTTCCTGAAGAGGTCGGAATTGCAGATATTTACCACGCGAGTGACGCGAGTGGAGGGTTTCTATATTTACTTACCACGCTAGGCCAAGAATTCAGATATTTTCTGCGTTTACCATACTACTGAGGACGTTCATAAGATTTTTCGGCACACTACTAAGGAAATCGAAGCGAATAAATTTGCGATTAAGAAGGCCGCGCGGTAGTTAGTTTGTGGTGCAGAAGCTAAAGTCGGCGGAATTATTCGTTTTGTGTTTTTGCACGTATTTAATTCAGGTTCAAGTCCTGAAGTCATATTTTTTTTCTTGCACATTTTTTTTTTTACAATTCAAACCAGGAAAGTTTGGTAAAATTTTTGAGTTTATTTTAATTAAAATTTCTTTAAAATACTGTTTTTTGTATTTTATAAATGGAAATTTCTTTTCGGTATAAAATAGTTCATACTGGATATGACCTGACTTTTATATAAATCAATCAAAACAGAAAATATGTACATATGTCTATAATCTATTTCATCAAATCCAAATTATATTGATGAGAAAATATCATTCTAATATCCGTCCAGAAAGCCAAACGCGCATACACAGATTCATATGCATATAATTACGCATACAAACTTTCAACTAACGCAGAATATGTACATATAAAACTGCGAATCGAATAAATGAGTGATTTAGAAAAGATTATTAATAATTGTAGATTAGCGCAATCGTGAAATACGTGTCGTATATGCAGTACGTAGTCTCATGTTTGACTCAGGTTCAAATCCTGTGCACAGTTTTTTATTCGATATTTTTATTTCATTTTTTATATTTGGTTTAATTGAAATTGATTTAAAATAGTGTATTCAGGTTTTTCTAATACCAGTTATTTAGAAATTTATTTTCTATATAACATTATTCATTTGAATTGATTTATATGTAAAACAGCCATAAAGTCAATCATATGAATATGCATTCCTATATTTAATTTCTTCAGTCAAATCTGAACTACTTACATACACATATTGATGAGAAAATATTCTAATATCCATCCAGGAAGCCTAACGCGCATACTCACATATGTGTTTAAATATATGTACAAACTACCACCATTCTAACAAACCCAGAACACAAGCTTCTGCGCACACTTGACACATGGGATATGTATACCCTATGAGCAAAAAGAACCGGGAAGGTGATGGGGAAGGTGTTTCCTTCGATTGCCAAGGCATAGTCCACCATGAATACCTTCCATCGGGCCAGACAGTCAATAGAGAATATTATTTATTCGTTTTGAAACCTTAGAGAGATGCTGTGTGTTGCAAACCGTTCTCAGATTTTGCATGGTGATAACGCGCCATCGCACTGATCAAAGAGAATACAAATCGGCCTGCCGGGAGTGTTTGGAGGACTGGGTTAAGCGTTGGCACATGTGTGTTCCTTCAGACGGGTCATATTTTGAAGGAGATAATATAAATTTTCCTTAAATTTAACTCCGTTTTGTTTAATTTAAACATTCCCGGTACTTTCTGATCATAAGGTACATATATGCGGCTTTGCGGACAGCAATATGTGATTCGCTGGAAGTCGCATTAACTCGCGACTGTCGCACAGTTAGAAGACATATTTACATACATATAAGGGTGCATACATACATACGGAGCCGCGGCCACTCGACATGACAAAAATTTAAGATTTATCAAATATTGGCAAATAATTCCACGCGAAATATTCCAATATTGACTATTTTCGAATGGTCGCGAAAATTGGCATATGGGCGGCTCGTTTTATGAATGAAATTGAAATATGAGCTCTAACTTATGAATGAACTTTTTGTTTTGTTCCAAATTGTTCAGCGCCGTCGCTGATAGAATCATGGCCGCTGCGACTGCGTCTACGAATGTATTTTGTTTTTGTAGTCGCTAGGCTTAGATTTTAGCTTTGGGCGACATGCGCATGTGAGGTATGTGTTTTTGTTGTGTTCTAGAACATTTTAGAATGTGCGGTGGCAAAGCGGCCATGGCGTTGCGCTTGCTGTTGCTTTTGCGTCTATCAAAGTACATATCGTGTTTTTGTAAGTACAATATTAGGAATATCGACTGGTGAAAGACAAAAGTACACGGAAGCAAGAAGGGAGCGCTGTGCTCGCGCATATACATATGCATGAATGTATGAACGTGCATGGATGTAGTAACATATGAATACAATTATTTTGTAGGAAGTTTAGAAGGCAAGTAGGTATATATATGTATGTATGTATATATGCTAGGACATAAAGTCGGTATATATACATACATAGAGCAGAATTGTTTTTGCACTTGTTAGGAAGAAACTCCCCAGCAAAACCTGCGTGACCGATGCTCCGTCCCCTTTGGAAAAGGTGTAAGCAGTAAGCAAACTTCATTCATATATTTTTTCTCATTTTTGCATCAATAGAAAAAAAAAACAAAAAAAACGGCAAGTGGCTGTCAAAGCCATAAGTCAAAAAGATATCTTTTCTCTCTTTTTGATATCAAAGTAGGCCGAGAATCAAATTGTCAACCTTTGGCAAATATGTAAGCAGTAAGCAAATTTCATTCATATACAGGGTGGCTGATGAATTTTGCTACATTAAGAAACTCAAATAACTTTTTTTTTAGTGTATGGAATTCATTTTTTTTTTTTTTCAAGTTGAAGGTCATTAAATTTTATTAAATGTAGCTTAACTAGTTTTAAAAATAATTGAATTTAAATGCCCCTCATGCTCGTTGACACAAGTGCGGCATCTTAGTAAAAAGTTGTTCATTGCTGCTTTGAGAGTTGCGACAGGAATAGCCGCAATTGTTGCCCGAATGGATTGTTTTAGTTCATCCAAATTTGTTGGCTTTGTTTTATAAACTTCTTGTTTACGTAAGCCCCACAAGAAAAAGTCAGGTGCAGTAAGGTCAGGCGACCTGGGGGGCCAACGAAACTCGGAGTTTCTTGAAATCAGTTTAATGGGAAATTTTCGTCGCAACTCTGTCATAACAGTCTGGGCTATGTGAGACATTGCCCCATCTTGTTGAAACCCCACAGAGTTGAAAGGAATTCTCTTTCGCCGTAGTTCTGGATAGAAAAATTCTTTCAGCATTTTCAAATAACGGTCTCCAGTAACCGTAACGGTGGGACCATTTTCTTCAAAAAAATAAGGCCCGACAATACAGCGTGAAGAAACCGCACACCACACTGTCACGCGAAGAGGATGCAATTTCGTCTCGTGGAGTATTTGTGGGTTAGAGTACTCCATATTCGACAATTTTGTTTGTTCACATTGCCGTTTAAATCGAAATGGGCGTCATCAGACATGAAAAGGCAGTTTAACATGTTTTGGTCTTCTTCCACCATTTGCAGGATCTTCTGGCAAAATTCCAAGCGAATCGGCAAGTCTGCTGCATTCAGTTTGTTAACCATTTGAATTTTGTAGGGAAATAAGTCTAAATCTTTGTGCATTATTGTTTGCAAAGACTGTCGGCTGACACCAAGTTGAACAGATAAGCTTCTTGTTGAAACCCTTGGATTGCCTTGTATAGCTGCAGCTACAGCAGCGATCGTTTCCTCCGTCCGAACTGGTGGGTTTCGATGAAAAGGCCTTCCTGCGACTGTTCCTTGCTCAGCAAAATTATTCACCAGTCTCATTATGGTCCATCTGCTCGGGAGATCGCCGCCAAACATCCGCCTGTACTCTCTCTCTGTACCAAAACTACGGACTCCAGTGCGTGATAGCGGCGGACTATCCAAATTCTTGTTTGCGTGTCACAGTTATCCATTTTAATAAATTTTAAAGATCAATCTGCAAATTAAAACAAAAATGGAACAGATAACTTAAAAAGAAAAAAAGTTATTCAATTTTTTTTTGGTAGCGGCTTTCATCAGCCACCCTGTATTTTTCCTCATTTTTAAATCAGTCAAAGTAAACAAACGCCGTAGCCGAGTGGGTTGGTGCGTGACTGCTATTCAGAATTCACAGAGAAAACGTCAGTTCGAATCTCGGTGAAAGCAAAATTAATAAAAACATTTTTTAATAGCGGTCGCCCATCAGCAGGCAATGGCAAAACACCGAGTGTATTTCTACCATGAAAAAAATCTGCTCATAAACATATCATAAAACAAAATGAAATAAATGTATAAAAAAAAAAAATTTTTTTTGTGATTCGAACCAAGGATTTCGGATCGGAAGCCCACATTGCTAGCCGCTGGGCTATCGCGCTGTGCTGTCGCCGCTGGCCTAAAAGTTATTTTGTTCGTCGCTACGTTTATATGAAACTGGCACTGGCAAACGAATCCATATGTATGAAAGGGATAAAAAATCACACGTACACAAAAAATTTGGCACAATTTTCCCAACGGCCTTAACAAAGTGATTGTAAAGGGGCGGGGCTAGTGACAGTTTAACGACCACGCGTGCAGGTCATGTGCAGGGTAACATGACCACCACTCTTCTTGCTGGGTTGTTTAAGAACTATGTAAGTGTGTGTGAAAAAATATGGCTAGCTGGTGGACAGTGTATAGATGCAGTAGGTCGTGGCGACGTCGACGTCGACGGCACAATGATCACATTAAAAAATGTGCTACATGTGCCAGTCTTGCAGTGGAATTTTGTATCCGTTAGCAAAGCAATAGAAAGCGGACATTCAGTGACATTTAAGGGTGGTTTTGTTGAAATAAAAAACAACAAAAACAATGTGTTGTTCAGAGCGTCGAACAATAACGGGCTCTTTGTATATAAGCGTAACGGGAACACATGTTTGAGTGTAGTAGCAGCAAAAACGCTGAAAACAATGCATTCAAGTGGCATAATCGGTACGGACACGTAAATTTTAATTGCCTGAAACAAATGGCAAATGATCAGTCAGTGTTTGGGTTACATCTCGGTAAGGTACCGAACAAAATTGTGTGTGTGACATGCGCGAAAACCAAATTAACTGTGAAACCCTTTCATCAAGTCTCACAAACGCGTGCAAAAGAGTTGCTTTCTGTTGTGCATAGCGACGTTTGTGGTCCAATAAAAAGCACATCAATTGGAGGTTCTCGATATTTTGCTTTACTTTTATTGATGATAAGTCTCGCTACATGTGCGTATATTTTTTGAAAAGTAAAGACTGTGTTTTTGATGCTTTTAAAGAGTACAAAGCAATGGCAGAAAAGCAAACCGGCTGTAAAATCAGAAAACTTTGAAGCGATAATGGCCGGGAATACATATCGAATGTGTTCGATTCATATTTAAAGCACAATGGTATAGTGAGACAACTAACGGTGCCCTATACTCCACAGCAGAACGGTGTGGCAGAACGAGCAAATAGGACACTGGTAGAAATGGCTAGGTCAATGCTAGAGCATGCGAAGCTTGGCGAGTATTTTTGGGCGGAGGCAATAAAGACAGTTGCTTATATTCGTAATCGTACGGTTTCAAAAATACTTGTGAGTAAAACGCCTTATGAATTGTGGACAGGCACGAAGCCTAGTGTATCGCATTTTAAAGTTTTCGGTTCCTCAGCAGTGGCACTCGATAAAAGATAATCAAATAAATTTCGCGCAAAAGGTAAAGAATACATTATGATCGGTTATTCGGATAATTGTAAAGGCTATCGTTTATATGACGAGAAAAACAAAAAAGTTATTGTCAGTCGTGATGTAGTATTCATCGAAAAGGCTCAAGTTAGTGAAGAGTCTGATACAAAAATCGTCGATTTCGATGAAAGTGAACTAAAAGACGTTATATTGCCTATTAACGCAGTGCAATTACAACATAATCACGATGATGAAATAGCAGGTACTGAAGTGATGAGTAGTAATCATGAAGAGGCGGTTCAAGACATTGATGAAGTGAATATTGCTGAAGACTCAGTGGTGACTAGTCGTGGTCGTGGTAGGCCCAGATTATTGCGAACTGGGGCCAGAGGACGTCCACGAAAACAATATAATGAACTTAATTTAGTACACGAAGATTTAGAGGTAATACCAAACAGTGCCGAAGAAGCGTTTAATAGTAATCATTGTAGCGAATGGAAAGCTGCGATGGAGAAGGAGTATACAGCACTCGTTAAAAATGACACATGGACACTTACTGATTTGCCACATGGTCAAAAGGTGGTAGGGTGCAAGTGGGTGTACACGATTAAACGTGATAAGCTCGGTGACATAAAACAATTTAAAGCGCGTTTGGTGGCCAAGGGCTGCAGTCAAAGGTACGGCATAAATTATTCAGAGACATTTTCTCCGGTAGTAAGATATGCAAATATTCGAATGGTAATCGCATTAGCAGTGGAACATAATTTGTATCTTCATCAGATGGATGTGTCGTCAGCATATTTAAACAGTGAATTGCATGATGACGTTTATATGCAACAACCAGAATGCTTCGTGGATACAAAACATCCCAAGCAAGTATTGAAATTAAAAAAATCTTTATATGGTCTAAAACAAAGTGGTCGTGAATGGAATGCAAAGTTAGATTTCGTTCTTCAAAATATGGGATTCAGGCCATGTCCTAGTACAAGCCTGATTGCGGTATATGTGGATGATTTAATTATCGGAAGTTCGAGCAAGCAAGAATTAATTCAAATTAAAACTGGTATATCAAATAAATTTGAGGTAGTTGACGGTGGGCAGCTAACACATTTCTTGGGCATGGAAATTGAGCGTGATGGCGAAACTGGTGGTATAACGTTGTGTCAAAAGCAATACATTTTAAAATTGCTTAAGGATTACAACATGGAAGATTGCAGAGACGTCGCAACTCCCTTGGATGCAGGGTTCAGCGTGCATTGTGAAAAAGAAACGTGCCAGAAAATTGATAAAACTGCATATCAATCAATAGTATGTGCGCTAATGTATTTAGCAATCTCAACTCGTCCAGATATTCTACATTCCGTGAGTAAATTATCGCAGCGCAATACTGATCCGCATGTAGAGCACGAAGCAGGAGTGAAACATGTGTTACGATATTTAAAAAAAGACAGTCGATTGGAAGCTGAACTATATAAAATCAAATAAAGCTATTGAAGGTTTTGCAGATGCTGACTGGGGTAGTGACCCTAGTGACCGTAAGTCATACTCAGGCTATGCTTTTGTATTAGCTGGTGGGGTATTTTCTTGGGAATCCAAGAAACAGAGCGTCGTAGCTCTAAGTAGTACAGAGGCTGAATATCTCGCATTATCCGCTGCGGCGAAAGAGGCCGCATATATTAACAAACTTTTAAAAGAAATGGGTTTTGGGCAGAGTGGACCAACAGTAATCAACAACGACAATCTGAGTTCGCAAAGTCTAGTAAAGAATCCAACTTATCATGCAAGAAGTAAGCATATCGACATCAAATTTCATCATATCCGGCAGATGTACAGCAACAAGGAAATAGATTTAAGTTATATTTCAACAAATAATATGATGTCAGATATGTTAACGAAAAATTTACATAAATCAAAGCATGTAAAATTCTCTAAAGAGATGGGAATATTTTAGTATGTTTATGTAAAGTGTTGAGAAGGAGTGTTGGAAATATATAAATGTGGCAACACTTCCCATCACTATTTCTTTATCCTCATCTCTTTTTTCTCTTCCTGTATTCATTCCTGTATACATTCCTGAATTCATATACGCGCTTGCTTATGTTTTCAGTCTATTTCAATAAATCAAACCAACAAGAAGAAACTATTCAACTGTAGATAACATTTATAATCTTGCGTCTATTAGTACATCTAAAGTTTCATGAAAATCAAAAAGTTTACGCATATTTTGTTGATTTCAAGGCGGCGTTCGACAGGGTGCCGAAGAGACCGTTGATTTATAAACTTCGACAGATGGGGATATCTAGCAAAATAACGAACCTCATAGAAAATATTTACGATAATACGAGATCTGCGGTTTGGACGGGAAAAGAAGTATCCGACTATTTTGAAACGCGCACTGGTGTGAAACAAGGATGTCTGTTGTCGCCATTATTGTTCACTTTATACCTGAACGATTTGCACGACTATTTAGAAGGTGGACTATTGGTTGAGGGCATGAATATACGCCTTCTTCTTTATGCCGATGATATTGTTCTCCTGGCGGATAACCCTAAAGTCATGCAATCCGTGATTAATAACCTGGAGAAATACTGCGCTGAATGGAATATGGAAGTAAACACAAATAAATCTTTAGAAGAGGTGGACGACTTTCCCAGGCTGAAAAATGGTGGTACCAGGGTGAAGAAATTAAATTGGTGGCCGAATATAAATATCTTGGTGTCATTCTCACACCCAAAATGGCATTCGGCAAGCACTTAGATGCCAGAAATACTTCAGCAAAAGCTAGTATTAATTGCACATGGAACGATTTTTTAGCGAAGCCATTCATTTCATTAAAATCAAAAGGGAAGTTGTTCCAAGCGGTATGCAGAGCGTTACAAACTTATGCAGCGCAATTTTGGGGATATGCCTTATTCGATGAGGTAAATAAACTTCTACGTTACTTTATTAAAAGAGTCCTCAAACTACCCGAGTTCACTCCAAATTATGCAATAACATTAGAAACTAATCTAAAAGAATGTCACATGTATTCTTTAGAACTGCACATGAAGTATATCTGGAAAACTATTTATAAATATTATATAATTGCAACAGACTCCCACTCAAACTAACACAAGGCATCTTAAGTAAAAATGTGTTTTGGCTTAAGCATCTGAAAGACATGGGAATGGAGTTCGGTCTGAAGTTTGAAGAAAACATCACCGCTATAGACTGGCAAGATCGCTGTGTGCAACTTCTTACCGTAATGAAAATAAAAGATATCAACAAGGCTAGGCAAAAAGCACAGTCAAGCGCGACGCGAATTTAGACTACTCAAAAGGGAAATCATATATTAAAGAAGATATGCGGCTAGCTGATATTATGACAATTTTCAAAGCAAGATGTGGTTTACTGAAGCTAAATGCAACTACGTATAGAAATGCTCAGAAAATATCCACCCTCTGCAATTTAAACGAGGAAGAAAATATGCAGCACTTCTTAGGAAGATGTTGCTAAGTGAAGCAGAAGTAATAGATATACTTAATGGCCATAATTGGAAAAGACTAACTTGCTTTATACCTATACTCAGCCTTACGCTCTAGAAATTTTTTTATTGCAGAGATTAATTTTTGATTACTTTTTGAGTTGTGGCAGACAACATTATTTTAAATGTTGGTGCTCATAATTCAAATATATCTATCTTTGAATGTACTTTTAAGTTGTTTGAGAATAAAAATTTAAAAGTGTGGTTTGTCAAAGGTACATAGCAACAAACTCTTTCAAATGACTTGCAAAATGCCGTCAATTTGATTTCCTGCAGACGCCAATTAGTCAATTTGATTTCCTGCAAAAGCCAAAAACTGCGCAGAGTCAATATATTATACTTACTATAGACAAATTAATAGAGAAGGCACTTGAACGAATGGGCAAGTTAAATGTCAAATGTTAACAAAACGCGGCTAAGAAATTTGTATTATTCCACGGCTTTGGAATAGTTAACATAAGAGAGTTAACACAGTGCAGCGTAGTCAACAGTATTAAATCAGAGAATGTTAATGCAATGAGAAGGTGCAAATGTTACTGTGAGCTTTTTTTAGTACAATTGAGATCTGAAAGATTTGTAATAAGGTCATTTAGCACACCGAGTTTATAGACACCTCACTGACTTTTGCCCACACAAAAATTAGAAACACCACACATCTTTCACCTCAACACACAACACATTTCTCACCTCGACATTAAACCAATTAAATTTTTACTATTTTCGTATTTTTGAAATAATAAGCGAATACGTAAAATTTATTACATAATTTTTTTTTTCAATTACATTAAAAAAAACGATTTTAAAAAATAAAATTTATAAAAAAAAGTTTGCACCGGGAATTGAACTCGAGTCTAACATGTGGCGAGGAAAAATAGGCGGTGCGTTTATTTCTTCGACTGCTTATTTTTTGACCATTTTGTTACTTTTGAAATGATAAGCGGATACATAAAATTTATTACAAATTTTTTTACGATTACATTAAAAAAATAAAAATTAAAAACGAAAAAAAAAAAATTTCCACCGAGAATTGATGGCGAGTCACGTGGGGAGGATAAATACGCAGAGCGTTTATTTCTGCGCCTGCGTTGTGAACAAAAGGTTTTGTGCATGCGCGCGACGCGAATAAATTTTAATAAAGTTCTAAAAGTAATTCATGAAGTTTTTCATTACATACATTCAAAAATGAACGTATACTTTAATGTAAATAAATGATGGTATATGAAATATACATAAGTACATAATATGTATGTACATGTCAATAGGAGGTATTTGCATTCAGAAAAAAAGAATGGTTTAAGATAAATCAACACTTATTTTATATTGTATGTCAATTTATAGTTTATGTATTCGACAGCATTTACATACATATGTATGTATGTACATTTGTATATGAAAAACAATAATGCACAAGCGCAAGAACATCATCTTCCTTTCATACATATGTATGTACATATGTATGCATGTATGCCCAATAGCCTCACTGACTTTTCCCCACACAAAAATTTTTTATATAAATAAATAAATAAATTTTAGATATGTTATGCATGGACTTACTTTAATTCGTTTTGTATAAAAAAAAAAAAAATAATATATTGATAGTTTATATTTATGCATGTTATTAATTTGTACACATGAGCCTAGTTCTTGAAAACCGTGTATATATGATTTGATCAAAGTTAAGTCATGTTTTACAGAACAGGTGAATACTTAATGATTAATCCAAACAGATTGATCGTGCGAGAATTTGCCTTTAGATGGAAGCTAAATTCGCAAATCGTGTACACATTTTTTAAATTTTTCTTTTTATCGAATTTTTGTTTCTAATTTTTCTCATTTAATTTCATTGTAGAATTTTCTCTTGTTTCATTCTATTTCAGGATTTTTCATATTGCTTTATACATATTTTAATTTAAATAAATTAAAAATGTACGCCAACAAACAATTTTTTATTTGTAAATTTTTTCATTTTGCCGACGGCATTTCGCATTTTGTATGTGCATGTGAACTATTTCTATGGTAAGTACACGGAAAAGTGTATTTATTACACACAGGGCGAACGGTCGTATGGTCGCGACTTCATACATATGTATGCACCAGTATATGTATATACATTTGTATATAAAAAACAATAATGCACAAGTGCAAGAACATCATCTTCCTTTCATATGTACATGCATGTATGCCGAAATAGCCTTGACCTACATACATATATATTTGCACATATCACTCACTTCACACAAAAACGAAATACATTCGTAGACGCAGTCGCAGCCGCCATGATTCTTTTAGTCGCGACGGTGCTGAACAATTTAGAATATTATATCGTACAAAAACAAAAAACTTCATTCATAAGTTCGAGCTCATATTTCAATTTCATTCATAAAACGAGCCGCCCATATGCCAATTTTCGCGACCATCCGAAAATAGTCAATATTGGAATATTTCGCGTCGAATTGAAATTATTTGCCAATATTTTGTAAGTCTTGAATTTTTGTGATGTCGAGTGGCCGCGGCTCCGTATATATGTATGCACGCTTCTATGTATGTAAATATGTGTTCCAACTGCTCGACAGCCGCAGCTGCTGTGAGTCAAGTGTTCGCAAAAGCTACAGTAATAGGCACAAAAAAACGACAAGTAGTATATGAAAAAGTTCTGGCCAGCACATTTCGATACTAGGGAAAATTTCTAAACCATTATTTTTAGTTCTCGCGTGGTAATATATATAAATATAAAGTTAACATATTCCTTTACGTATGTGGTTCTCCGATTGATAAAAAGTGCACAAAAGCATACGCATATTAGCAGCAAAGAAATAAACTTACTGTAAAATAAGAGTGCGGTTTTTTTGTAGGCTACTGTGCAGACATTCAGCCTTCCCATGAAGCACAAAGTGCCAAACATTTTATATTGAAGAAATCACTGAAGCTTCTGCGAGTTGTGTTGATGTGCAGTATTGTTCATAACAAAAGAGACCGATGTCTCAAAATTTGTAACCAAAATTTTTCAATCAATATGTACTTTTTATTTCAAAGCTGTAACACTTAACACTCGACATTAATATAAGTATTCATATACCAAATAATAAATTACACTTCATAAAAAAGGTCTAAAAAGGTATCTAAGTATATTATGGGGCAGTTTTGTTTTCGCTTCATAATTCATAATTTTCGGCACAATGCTGTGCCTTTGAATGCGCGCGGATTCCTTTTTAGCGAATCGTGTGTGAACAACCGCATATGTATTGTAGATATACCGTATTTTCCTGAAGGGTAAGGAGTAGGCGGCCACAACGAATGGCTGTTGTTCTTTCCATGCCCTGTGTCAAGTGTGCGCAGAAGCTTGTGTTCTGGGTTTGTTAGAATGGTGGTAGTTTGTACATATATTTATACACATATGTGAGTATGCGCGTTAGGCTTCCTGGATGGATATTAGAATATTTTCTCATCAAGATGTGTATGTAAGTAGTTCAGATTTGACTGAAGAGATTAAATACACACATACATATATGAATGCATATTCATATGATTGCCATTATGGCTGTTTTACATATAAATTAATTCAAATGAAGTATTAATAATGTTATATAGAAAATAAATTTATAAAAAACAGGTATTAGAAAAGCTGAATACACTATTTTAAATCAATTCTAATTAAACCAAATATAAAAAATGAAATAAAAATATCGAACAAAGAAAAGTGGGTACAGGATTTGAACCTGAGTCAAATGTGGGACGATGTATTGCATACTACAATTAATAATGAACTTTTCTAAATCACTCATTTATTCGATTCGCAGTTTTATATGCACATATTCTGCGTTAGTTGAAAGTTTGTATGCGTAATTATATGCATATGTATCTGTGTATGCGCGTTTGGCTTTCTGGACGGATATTAGAATGATATTTTCTCATCGATATAATTTGGATTTGATGAAATAGATTATAGATATATGTACATATTTTCTGTTTTGATTGATTTATATAAAAATCAGGTCATATCCAGTATGAACTATTTTATACCGAAAAGAAATTTCCATTTATAAAATACAAAAAAAAAAACAGTATTTTAAAGAAATTTTAATTAAAATAAACTCAAAAATTTTACCAAACTTTCCTGGTTTGAATTGTAAAAAAAAAAATGTGCAAGAAAAAAAATATGACTTCAGGACTTGAACCTGAATTATATACGTGCCAAAAAACAAAACGAATAATTCCGCCGACTTTAGCTTCTGCACCACAAACTAACTGCCTCGCGGCCTTCTTAATCGCAATTTTATTCGCTTCGATTTCCTTAGTAGTGTGCCGAAAAATCTTATGACCTTCCTCAGTAGTATGGTAAACGCAGAAAATATCTGAATTCTTGTCCTAGCGTGGTAAGTAAATATAGAAACCCTCCACTCGCGTCACTCGCGTGGTAAATATCTGCAATTCCCCACTCGTGAAGATAGTTGAATTTGAAATGACCTTATTATGAATCTATAAATTAGAACTCGAAAAAAGCTCATTTAACATTTGCTCTTTCTCATTGCATTAACATTCTCTGGTAATACCAGCAGAGAATGTTAATGCAATGAGAAGGTGCAAATGTTACTGTGAGCTTTTTTTAGTACAATTGAGATCTGAAAGATTTGTAATAAGGTCATTTAGCACACCGAGTTTATAGACACCTCACTGACTTTTGCCCACACAAAAATTAGAAACACCACACATCTTTCACCTCAACACACAACACATTTCTCACCTCGACATTAAACCAATTAAATTTTTACTATTTTCGTATTTTTGAAATAATAAGCGAATACGTAAAATTTATTACATAATTTTTTTTTTCAATTACATTAAAAAAAAAAAACGATTTTAAAAAATAAAATTTATAAAAAAAAGTTTGCACCGGGAATTGAACTCGAGTCTAACATGTGGCGAGGAAAAATAGGCGGTGCGTTTATTTCTTCGACTGTTTACTTTTTTACCATTTTGTTACTTTTGAAATGATAAGCGGATACATAAAATTTATTAAAAATTTTTTTACGATTACATTAAAAAAAAAGCATATATACATACATACATATATACCTACTTGCCTTCTAAACTTCCTACAAAATAATTGTATTCATATGTTACTACATCCATGCACGTTCATACATTCATGCATATGTATATGCGCGAGCACAGCGCTCCCTTCTTGCTTCCGTGTACTTTTGTCTTTCACCAGTCGATATTCCTAATATTGTACTTACAAAAACACGATATGTACTTTGATAGACGCAAAAGCAACAGCAAGCGCAACGCCATGGCCGCTTTGCCACCGCACATTCTAAAATGTTCTAGAACACAACAAAAACACATACCTCACATGCGCATGTCGCCCAAAGCTAAAATCTAAGCCTAGCGACTACAAAAACAAAATACATTCGTAGACGCAGTCGCAGCGGCCATGATTCTATCAGCGACGGCGCTGAACAATTTAGAACAAAACAAAAAGTTCATTCATAAGTTAGAGCTCATATCTCAATTTGATTCATAAAACGAGCCGCCCATATGCCAATTTTCGCGACCATTCGAAAATAGTCAATATTGGAATATTTCGCGCGGAATTATTTGCCAATATTTGATAAATCTTAAATTTTTGTTATGTCGAGTGGCCGCGGCTCCGTATGTATGTATGCACCCTTATATGTATGTAAATATGTCTTCTAACTGTGCGACACTCGCGAGTTAATGCGACTTCCAGCGAATCACACATTGCTGTCCGCAAAGCCGCATATATGTACCTTATGATCAGAAAGTACCGGGAATGTTTAAATTAAACAAAAGAGATTTAAATTTAAGGCAAATTTATATTATCTCCTTCAAAATATGACCCGTCTGAAGCAACACACATGTGCCAACGTTTAACCCAGTCCTCCAAACACCCCCGGCAGGCCGATTTGTATTCTCTTTGATCAGTGCGATGGCGCGTTATCATCATGCAAAATCTGGGAATTGTTTGCTCACATTACCGGCGGTTTGCAACACACAGCATCTCTTTAAGGTTTCAAAACGGATAAATAATATTCTCTATTGACTGTCTGGCCCGATGGAAGGTACTCATGGTGGACTATGCCTTGGCAATCGAAGGAAACAGTCAACATCACCTTCCCGGTTCTTTTTGCTCATAGGGTATACATATCCCATCTTTTCACTGACGCACAAGAAGACGGTCGCAGTTGTTGTTTTTCATATGCATACATTTTGCGTTCGTTGAAGGTTTGTATATATTTGAATACATATGCGTGTATGCGCGTTTGGCTTTCTGGATGCATCCATGGATATTAGAATATTTTCTCATCAATATGTGTATGTATGTAAGTAGTTCAGATTTGACTGAAGAGATTAAATATAGGAATGCATATTCATATGATTGCCTTTATGGCTGTTTTACATATAAATTAATTCAAAAGAAGTATGAATAATGTTATATAGAAAATAAATTTCTAAATAACAGGTATTAGAAAATCCTGAATACACTATTTTAAATCAATTCTTATTAAACCAAATATAAAAAATTAAATAAAAATATCGAACAAAAAACTGTGTACAGGACTTGAACCTGAGTCAAATATGGGACGATGCGCTAAACTACAATTACTTATGTATATACTTTTCTAAATCACTCATTTATTCGATTCGCAGTTTTATATGCACATATTCTGCGTTAGTTGAAAGTTTGTATGCGTAATTATATGAATATGCATGTGTGTATGCGCGTTTGGTTTTCTGGACGGATATTAGAATGATATTTTCTCATCAATATAATTTGGATTTGATGAAATAGATTATAGATATATGTACATATTTTCTGTTTTGATTGATTTATATAAAAGTCAGGTCATATCCAGTATGAACTATTTTATACCGAAAAGAAATTTCCATTTATAAAATACAAAAAAAAACATAATTTTAAAGAAATTTTAATTAAAATAAACTCAAAAATTTTACCAAACTTTCCTGGTTTGAATTGTAAAAAAAAAAATGTGCAAGAAAAAAAATATGACTTCAGGACTTGAACCTGAATTATATACGTGCCAAAAAACAAAACGAATAATTCCGACGACTTTAGCTTCTGCACCACAAACTAACTTTCTCGCGGCCTTCTTAATCGCAATTTTATTCGCTTCGATTTCCTTAGTAGTGTGCCGAAAAATCTTATGACCTTCCTCAGTAGTATGGTAAACGCAGAAAATATCTGAATTCTTGTCCTAGGGTGGTAAGTAAATATAGAAACCCTCCACTCGCGTCACTCGCGTGGTAAATATCTGCAATTCCCCACTCGTGAAGATAGTTGAATTTGAAATGACCTTATTATGAATCTATAAATTAGAACTCGAAAAAAGCTCATTTAACATTTGCACCTTCTCATTGCATTAACATTCTCTGCTGGTATTACCAGAGAATGTTAATGCAATGAGAAGGAGCAAATGTTACTGTGAGCTTTTTTTAGTACAATTGAGATCTGAAAGATTTGTAATAAGGTCATTTAGCACACCGAGTTTATAGACACCTCACTGACTTTTGCCCACACAAAAATTAGAAACACCACACATCTTTCACCTCAACACACAACACATTTCTCACCTCGACATTAAACCAATTAAATTTTTACTATTTTCGTATTTTTGAAATAATAAGCGAATACGTAAAATTTATTACATAATTTTTTTTTTCAATTACATTAAAAAAAAAAAAACGATTTTAAAAAATAAAATTTATAAAAAAAAGTTTGCGCCGGGAATTGAACTCGAGTCTAACATGTGGCGAGGAAAAATAGGCGGTGCGTTTATTTCTTCGACTGTTTACTTTTTTACCATTTTGTTACTTTTGAAATGATAAGCGGATACATAAAATTTATTAAAAATTTTTTTACGATTACATTAAAAAAAAGCATATATACATACATACATATATACCTACTTGCCTTCTAAACTTCCTACAAAATAATTGTATTCATATGTTACTACATCCATGCACGTTCATACATTCATGCATATGTATATGCGCGAGCACAGCGCTCCCTTCTTGCTTCCGTGTACTTTTGTCTTTCACCAGTCGATATTCCTAATATTGTACTTACAAAAACACGATATGTACTTTGATAGACGCAAAAGCAACAGCAAGCGCAACGCCATGGCCGCTTTGCCACCGCACATTCTAAAATGTTCTAGAACACAACAAAAACACATACCTCACATGCGCATGTCGCCCAAAGCTAAAATCTAAGCCTAGCGACTACAAAAACAAAATACATTCGTAGACGCAGTCGCAGCGGCCATGATTCTATCAGCGACGGCGCTGAACAATTTAGAACAAAACAAAAAGTTCATTCATAAGTTAGAGCTCATATCTCAATTTGATTCATAAAACGAGCCGCCCATATGCCAATTTTCGCGACCATTCGAAAATAGTCAATATTGGAATATTTCGCGCGGAATTATTTGCCAATATTTGATAAATCTTAAATTTTTGTTATGTCGAGTGGCCGCGGCTCCGTATGTATGTATGCACCCTTATATGTATGTAAATATGTCTTCTAACTGTGCGACACTCGCGAGTTAATGCGACTTCCAGCGAATCACACATTGCTGTCCGCAAAGCCGCATATATGTACCTTATGATCAGAAAGTACCGGGAATGTTTAAATTAAACAAAAGAGATTTAAATTTAAGGCAAATTTATATTATCTCCTTCAAAATATGACCCGTCTGAAGCAACACACATGTGCCAACGTTTAACCCAGTCCTCCAAACACCCCCGGCAGGCCGATTTGTATTCTCTTTGATCAGTGCGATGGCGCGTTATCATCATGCAAAATCTGGGAATTGTTTGCTCACATTACCGGCGGTTTGCAACACACAGCATCTCTTTAAGGTTTCAAAACGGATAAATAATATTCTCTATTGACTGTCTGGCCCGATGGAAGGTACTCATGGTGGACTATGCCTTGGCAATCGAAGGAAACAGTCAACATCACCTTCCCGGTTCTTTTTGCTCATAGGGTATACATATCCCATCTTTTCACTGACGCACAAGAAGACGGTCGCAGTTGTTGTTTTTCATATGCATACATTTTGCGTTCGTTGAAGGTTTGTATATATTTGAATACATATGCGTGTATGCGCGTTTGGCTTTCTGGATGCATCCATGGATATTAGAATATTTTCTCATCAATATGTGTATGTATGTAAGTAGTTCAGATTTGACTGAAGAAATTAAATATAGGAATGCATATTCATATGATTGACTTTATGGCTGTTTTACATATAAATCAATTCAAATGAATAATGTTATATAGAAAATAAATTTCTAAATAACTGGTATTAGAAAAACCTGAATACACTATTTTAAATCAATTTCAATTAAACCAAATATAAAAAATGAAATAAAAATATCGAATAAAAAACTGTGCACAGAATTTGAACCTGAGTCAAATATGAGACTACGTACTGCATATACGACACGTCTTTCACGATTGCGCTAATCTACAATTATTAATGATCTTTTCTAAATCACTCATTTATTCGATTCGCAGTTTTATATGTACATATTCTGCGTTAGTTGAAAGTTTATATGCGTAATTATATGCATATGTATCTGTGTATGCGCGTTTGGCTTTCTGGACGGATATTAGAATGATATTTTCTCATCAATATAATTTGGATTTGATAAAATAGATTATAGACATATGTACATATTTTCTGTTTTGATTGATTTATATAAAAGTCAGGTCATATCCAGTATGAACTATTTTATACCGAAAAGAAATTTCCATTTATAAAATACAAAAAAAACATAATTTTAAAGAAATTTTAATTAAAATAAACTCAAAAATTTTACCAAACTTTCCTGGTTTGAATTGTAAAAAAAAAAATGTGCAAGAAAAAAAATATGACTTCAGGACTTGAACCTGAATTATATACGTGCCAAAAAACAAAACGAATAATTCCGCCGACTTTAGCTTCTGCACCACAAATTAACTGCCGCGCGGCCTTCTTAATCGCAAATTTATTCGCTTCGCTGTGGGCATGAAGTAAGTCGATTTCCTTAGTAGTGTGCCGAAAAGTCTTATGAACTTCCTCAGTAGTTTGGTAAACGCAGAAAATATCTGAATTCTTGTCCTAGCGTGGTAAGTAAATATAGAAACCCTCCAATCGCGTCACTCGCGTGGTAAATATCTGCAATTCCCCACTCGTGAAGATAGTTGAATTTGAAATGACCTTATTATGAATCTATAAATTAGAACTCGAAAAAAGCTCATTTAACATTTGCTCCTTCTCATTGCATTAACATTCTCTGGTAGTACAGTAGAAAACGGAGCTGGTACAGGAAGAACTGTTTACCCTCCATTATCATCTTTAATTGCTCATGGAGGAGCTTCAGTAGATTTAGCTATTTTTTCCTTACATTTAGCTGGAATTTCATCAATCCTAGAAGCAGTAAATTTTATTACAACAGTAATTAATATACGATCCACTGGTATAACATTTGATCGAATACCATACTTTTATCTTTACCAGTACTAGCTGGTGCAATTACAATATTATTAACAGACCGAAACTTAAATACATCCTTTTTTGACCCTGCTGGAGGAGGAGATCCAATTTTATATCAACATTTATTTTGATTTTTTGGTCACCAAGAGTATATTCTAATTTTATCTGGATTTGGGATAATTTCTCATATTATTAGTCAAGAATCATGTAAAAAGGAAACATTTGGTTCTTTAGGAATAATTTATGTAATAATAGCAATTGTATGAGCTAATCACATATTTACTGTTGGAATAGACGTAGATACACGAACATATTTTACATCAGCTACTATAATTATTGCAGTACCAACAGGAATTAAAATTTTTAGTTGATTAGCTACACTCCATGGAACTCCATTAAATTATTCACCAGCAATATTATGAGCTCTAGGATTTGTTTTCTTATTTACAGTAGGAGGATTAACCGGACTAATACTTGCTAATTCATCTGTAGATATTATTTTATATGATACTTATTATGTAGTAGCACACTTCCATTATGTATTATCTATAGGAGCAGTATTCGCAATTATAGCTGGATTTATCCACTGATACCGTTTACTTACTGGATTAAATATAAACCCTAGATAATTAAAAAGTCAATTTATTATTATATTTATTGGAGTAAATCTAACATTCTTCCCCCAACATTTCTTAGGACTAGTAGGTATACCTCGACGATACTCAGATTATCCAGATGCATATACAACATGAAATATTATATTATCTCAACTATTGGATCTTCTATTTCATTATTAGGAATTTTATTTTTCTTATTTATTATTTGAGAAAGTATAATTTCCCAACGACAAGTTATCTCCCCTATACAACTAAGTTCATCAATTGAATGACTTCAAAATACCCCTCCCGCTGAACATAATTAATCTGAATTGCCACTTTTAACTAATTTCTAATATGGCAGATTAGTGCAATGGATTTAAGCTCCATATATAAAGTATTTCACTTTTATTAGAATTACTAAATGACGAGATAACTTAATTAATTATTTATATAATGACAACATGAGCAGCCCTTGGCCTTTAAGACAGTGCCTCTCCCCTAATAGAACAATTATCATTTTTTCACGATCATACTCCTATAATTTAAGTAATAATCACAACTTTAGTAGGTTATTTAATATTTATATTATTTTTTAATTCATACACAAACCGAAATCTACTACATGGACAAACTATTGAAGTAATTTGAACAATTCTACCAGCTATTATTCTATTATTTATTGCTCTTCCTTCTTTACGACTTTTATACAGGGTGGCTGATGAAAGCCGCTACCAAAAAACAATTGAATAACTTTTTTTCTTTTTAAGTTATCTGTTCCATTTTTGTTTTAATTTGCAGATTGATCTTTAAAATTTATTAAAATGGATAACTGGGACACGCAAACAAGAATTTGGATAGTCCGCCGCTATCACGCACTGGAGTCCGTAGTTTTGGTACAGAGAGAGTACAGGCGGATGTTTGGCGGCGATCCCCCGAGCAGATGGACCATAATGAGACTGGTGAATAATTTTGCTGAGCAAGGAACAGTCGCAAGAAGGCCTTATCATCGAAACCCACCAGTTCGGACGGAGGAAACGATCGCTGCTGTAGCTGCAGCTATACAAAGCAATCCAAGGGTTTCAACAAGAAGCTTATCTGCTCAACTTGGTGTCAGTCGACAGTCTTTGCAAATAATAATGCACAAAGATTTAGACTTATTTCCCTACAAAATTCAAATGGTTAACAAACTGAATGCAGCAGACTTGCCGATTCGCTTGGAATTTCGCCAGAAGATCCTGCAAATGGTGGAAGAAGACCAAAACATATTAAACTGCCTTTTCATGTCTGATGAGGCCCATTTCGATTTAAACGGCAATGTGAACAAACAAAATTGTCGAATATGGAGTACTTCTAACCCACAGATACTCCACTAGACGGAATTGCATCCTCTTCGCGTGACAGTGTGGTGTGCGGTTTCTTCACGCTGTATTGTCGGGCCTTATTTTTTTGAAGAAAATGGTCACACCGTTACGGTTACTGGAGACCGTTATTTGAAAATGCTGAAAGAATTTTTCTATCCAGAACTACGCCGAAAGAGAATTCCTTTCAACTCTGTGTGGTTTCAACAAGATGGGGCAACGTCTCACATAGCCCAGACTGTTATGACAGAGTTGCGACGAAAATTTCCCAATAAACTGATTTCAAGAAACTCCGAATTTCGTTGGCCCCCCAGGTCGCCTGACCTTACTGCACCTGACTTTTTCTTGTGGGGTTTATGTAAACAAGTAGTTTATAAAACAAAGCCAACAAATTTGGATGAACTAGAACAATCCATTCGGGCAACAATTGCGGCTATTCCTGTCGCAACTCTCAAAGCAGCAATGAACAACTTTTTACTAAGATGCCGCACTTGTGTCAACGAGCATGGGGGGCATTTAAATTCAATTATTTTTAAAACTAGTTAAGCTACATTTAATAAAATTTAATGACCTTCAACTTGAAAAAAAAAAAAATGAATTCCATACACTAAAAAAAAAGTTATTTGAGTTTCTTAATGTAGCAAAATTCATCAGCCACCCTGTATTTAATTGACGAAATTAACTTCAGTAACTCTAAAAGCTATTGGACACCAATGATACTGAAGATATGAATATTCATTCATTTTATAAATGTAGAATTTGATTCATATATAATTCCAACAAATGAATTAACAGCAGATAGATTCCGAATATTAGATGTTGATAATCGTGTTTTTTTTTCAATAAATTCACAAATTCGTATTTTAGTAACAGCTGCAGATGTAATTCATTCATGAACAGTACCCGCTCTTGGAGTAAAGGTAGACGGAACTCCTGGACGAATAAATCAAATTAATTTTTTAATAAATCGACCAGGATTATTCTATGGTCAATGTTCTGAAATTTGTGGTGCTAATCATAGTTTTATACCTATTGTTATTGAAAGCATTCCTGTTAACCATTTTATTAAATGAATTACAAATAGAGTAAATTAATTCATCATTAGATGACTGAAAGCAAGTATTGGTCTCTTAAACCACTCATAGAAGTAAGTGCTAATTTACTATTGATTGATTTATAAATAATATTTAATAATAAAGAATTAGTTAAATTTATAACATTAGTTTGTCAAACTAAAATTATTAAACTTATTAATATTTTTTAATTCCACAAATAGCTCCAATTGGTTGATTAAGTTTATTTATTATTTTTTCTATCACATTTATACTTTTTAGAATAACAAATTACTACTCTGTAATTCCTCAATCCCTTAAATCTGATGCAACTAAAAAATCTTCCATTCAACCTTTTAATTGAAAATGATAACAAATTTATTCTCAGTTTTTGACCCTACCTCAAGTATTTTTAATTTATCTCTTAATTGAATAAAAACCTTTTTAGGATTAATAATGATCCCTTCAACATATTGATTACTACCTTCACGATATCACATTTTCTGAAATTCAATTTTATTAACTTTACACAAAGAATTTAAAACTTTATTAGGATCTACAGGACATTCAGGATCAACTTTTATCTTCGTTTCTTTATTTTCACTAATCTTATTTAATAATTTTATAGGACTATTCCCTTATATTTTTACAAGTACAAGTCACCTAACATTAACTTTAACTTTACCTTTACCTTTATGATTATGTTTTATAATTTATGGTTGAATTAATCATACACAACATATATTTGCACATTTAGTTCCCCAAGGAACACCAAGAATTTTAATACCATTTATAGTATGTATTGAATCAGCAGTAGCAATTATTCAATCCTATGGATTTGCAGTATTAAGTACTTTATACTCTAGAGAAGTAAATTAATTTAATTAATGTCAACACATGCTAATCATCCATTTCATTTAGTATTATAGATTATAGCCCATGACCTTTAACAAGAGCTATTGGAGCAATAACATCAGTTTCAGGTTTAGTTAAATGATTCCATCAATATGATATTTCATTATTCCTATTAGGTAATATTATTACTATTTTAACTGTCTATCAATGATGTCGAGATGTCGTGAAGCAACTACCTGTAACATTAGGTCTACGATGAGGAATAATTTTATTTATTTTATCAGAAGTTTTATTTTTCGTATCATTCTTTTGAGCTTTTTTTCACAGAAGATTATCTCCAACAATTGAATTAGGAGCTTCATGATCACCAGCGGGAATTAAACCTTTCAACCCATTCCAAATTCCTCTATTAAATACAGCTATCTTACTAGCCTCAGGAGGTAATCATACTCAAGCCACACAAGGGTTATTCTTCACAGTATTATTAGGAGTATATTTTACTATTTTACAAGCATATGAATATATTGAAGCACCATTTACAATTGCTGGCTCAGTTTACGGTTCTACATTTTTTATAGCTACAGGATTTCATGGAATCCACGTATTAATTGGAACAACTTTCTTATTAATCTGTTTAATCCGACATTTAAATAATCACTTTTCAAAAACACATCATTTCGGTTTTGAAGCAGCCGCTTCATATTGACATTTCGTTGATATTGTTTGATTATTTCTATACATTTCAATTTATTGATGAGGAGGGTAATAAAATAATATAATTAATATTTACAATCTTATATATAAAAATGGAGACGTTTTTTTGTGTTCGTTAGTCGCCGATTCACGCCTAAACACATTCACCGATTTCAATCAAACTTTCACAGATCATTGGTATTGGTCCATAGATGGTTTATGTGAAGTTTTAAAGAAATCGGTAAAAGTATGCGTGCGTTGTGTAAGTGTGAAAAATGCAATATTTGCGTGTTTCCCTTATACGGACATTAGGTATACGGAATGAAAATACACGCGAATGAATAGAATATACACAGACATGAATAACATTGCTTCCATGTCGAGTGACGTATGGGACTGTATTATTCGTAACGCAATAGTTGTCCTCTCTTTTGTTTCCCTTTTATGCATGCGTGACACGGCATCAAAGCACATTGCTTTTTTTTAAACTGGAAAAATATTTTGAGCTTCATTTGAACGTTTTATGATTTAGATAAAATAAAAATTCGTTAAATATATTTGATTCCATTAATAACCATAAGACTGTATTTTTCGAAGTTCAAAGCCGACGAGCAAAATGTAAAAAATAAATCCTCCTGTATGTACATATATATACTCGAAAAAGTTATGCTAACACTTTTTTCATGCATTTAGGTAGTCAATTTTATATGGTTTATACGTTTACGAGATAAAGGTATAGCGCTGAAGACAAATGCTCAGGATATAGTACAAAAATGCATATTTCACATAGTAATATTATCATTGTTAAAAGAGAACAAGTTTGTATTAGGTAATAATTAAATAATGCAACCTTATGTTCTGCTTTGACGAGTGGAAAAACCAAAATAAATAATTATATAATATTTGTATGTGTGTTTAAAAGAGTTGGATTATTTTGTGAGTGTAAGCGGTTTTAAAGCCAAAGAATAGTTGCAACATTAAAAAATTGCTGAAACACATTTTCATTTAACAACTAAAATAACAAATATGAGCAAAATATGTGCTTTCTTCAATTTTCTTCTGTTGCCAACTTTCTTAAAAACGTGAATTCACCGCGATGCGATACAGAAACAAAAAGACAGCGACAGCGCGCAGAGGGTTTTGAGCAGTAATATAAATTTGTACCAAACAACGCATTAAATAGTCATTTTAGTATACTTTTGGTGTTTACTTATTCAACTAAATGCATGTATTAGTTTTTCTTTAAGAAATTAATCTAAAATTTGCAACTTTTTTTTTATGATTTCTAAAGATTACTTTATTTTTGCCCAAGAGCAACCTTGCGTACAGAAAATTGTGTTGTACCTAAAACTTCACCACTATAAACTTGGTCCTTATAAAGGACTTTCACCACAGTTTGTTTACTGGATATACTGAGGTCAAAATAATCAGCTGTATCAAAACCATTTGATGAGTGGTCAACAATTTTAAAGTGCGTTTTTCATTGTTGTTTTTTTTTTGGGAAAAAATGTATAAAAACAAAATATATTGTGCGTAAAATTTTAATAATCAGTGAAAATAAAAAAACGGTGGTTTCGTTGTTGTTGTTAGCGATTGTAATGCACATTGTGAGTTTTTCATGTTTTTTTGATTAAATTCAAATGCGAATAAATGATATCGGTCGTCGGTCGCGTAGAACGCAAAATAGATCAAATGAAAGGCAAAATCAATCACAAGAAGAGCGAGAAATTCAAAACCAAAATCAAAGGGAACGTATAGCCAGATCACGTTCAGGCCATTCACCTGAAGAACGTATACAACGTAATGAGCAAGATAGATTAAAATAAATACAATAAACAAAGCACAAGGACAATCGCTAGAATTATGCGGAATTGACTTAGAATATCCATGCTTCTCCCACGGACAATTATATGTATCATGTTCACGTGTAGGAAAACCATCAGTTCTGTTTATTTATACCACAACTCAGGGCAAAACAAAAAATGTAGTTTACGAAAAGGCTTTGCGTTAGTTTAAGTTTAAAATTAACATTAATTTTATATTCTAAAAAAAGAATAAATACACATAGAGTGAATTTAAATCGAGTGTTCATTATTCATTCTTAATTTTGATATGCCTAGCGAAGTAGGCAGAGGGTCCGCTAGTATCTATATAATATATAAAGTATATTTGACTTCCAATCATAAAGTCTACTAATTAGAAGTATAGATAATTTTTTCAATTATTATTATAGCTCTAACCTTAATAACAATTACAAGCATTGTAATAATTTTAGCTTCTATTTTATCAAAAAAAAGTATAGCAGATCGAGAAAAATGCTCCCCATTTGAATGCGGATTTGATCCAAAATCATCATCACGTCTTCCATTCTCTATACGATTTTTCCTAATTCCAATTATTTTTTTATATTAATTTTTGATGTAGAAATTGCATTAATCTTACCAATAATTTTAATTATTAACTTATCAAACATTATAATATGAACAATTATATCAATTATTTTTATTATAATCTTAATTATTGGTTTATACCACGAATGAAACCAAGGTATATTAAATTGATCTACCTAACATATAAATGATATAAATTAAATAGGATTGTAGTTAATTATAACATTTGGTTTGCATTCAAAAAGTATTGAATTTTCAATCTATCTTAGATCTATTTATTTAGTAAATTCCTAATTATTAGTTTTATAAATACAAACGAATATGAAGCGATTTATTGCAATTAGTTTCGACCTAATTTTAGGTAATTTACTACCCTTATTCTAAAATTTAGTTTTTAGTTAGATCTATTTATTTAGTAAATTCCTAATTATTAATTTAATTGAAGCCAAAAAGAGGCATATCACTGTTAATGATAGAACTGAAATTTAATTTCCAATTAAGGAAGTAAGATGTTCAAGAAAAAGCTGCTAACTTTTATCTTTTAATTGTTAAATTCCATTTATACTTCTATTTATATAGTTTAACAAAAAACATTACATTTTCATTGTAAAATTAAAAATATTTTTTTTATAAATTACTAAATTTTATTATTTAAATTAATTTAATATATTAATAGAACTAATCAATTTTATATAAAATAAACTTTTATTTATTAAAATAATTATTTATTAAAATAAATTAAAAACTTTTTAAATATTAAAAAATAATAAACAAAATTCAATGAAAACAGTTTATTTCATTTCAAATAAATTATTTTACATTTATATAATACTAGCAACCCGCCCGGCTTCGCACGGGTATAAAATATATACCCTATGTCACTCACTGAAAAAATGATTAAAATCGATCCAGTAGTTTTGGCTTATTCATTACTGCCCGTGACCCGCACCCGTTAATTTTGGAGTAAAACAGTTCCCCTTTCTTTATAGCATGAAGATTTCCTGCTATCTTTGGAATATCTAAATTCATACCCCACACTTTTACATATTTACTTTTTGCATTTTTACATATGTATTTATTTTATTTTTACAACAATTAATATACAGAATGTCTTTATATACAACGTTCATAGCTTTCTTGTCATTAGACAATACAAACATGTTTTCTCTAGAGGTTACTCTTGAAAGAGCGACATACAGTTGGCCATGTGAAAAACAGTCAACGCTCAAATCTAAGCCTGCAACGTTGAAGGTTTGACCCTGAGATTTATTAATGGTCATTGCAAAAGATGTCTTTACCGGAAATTGTAAGCGTTTAAATTGGAATGGTAGATCCGATGGTATCAGAGGGATTCGGGGAATCAATACATCTTCTCCGGTACCACATCCTGTGAGTATTGTGCACTCTATTATGAAAGTTTTCAGTGATTTTACCAGCAAACGCGTGCCATTGCAAAGTTTAGGTGGATTTAGGTTTCTTAATAAAATAACAGGATAACCTATTTTCAACTCCATTTTGTGAGGAGGGAGTCCAGACGGGTTCAAAGAATTTAGAAATTCTGTAGGAAAATGAACAGCTTCTTCCAAATCAAGAACAGTATCGACCGAGTAGTATATTTTCGTCGCCGCATCAATCTTTGAAATAATCAAGTTATTTACTTTATCTACTTGTTCGTTAGTTGGTAACAGAATAGCTCTTTCTTTAAACGAAGATATTGTCTTTTAACTTATGTTATCAATGTCAGGATAGACATTGTTGACTAAGTCTTGGATGTTGTCTATCAAAACACAAAGGTTTTCTAGGTTAATCCTTCCCTCACTTTGTGTTAATTCTCCATTGCCAACTTTTAGCAGCATATCTGGAAATAGCCTGTTCTCACATGAAGATGACGAAACCCTCATATTAGTTTTAAGCTCTAATTTATTGACATGTGACCAAAGGTGGGATCTTTTTAGCGAAGCATTTATTTCGTCAGCACGTGTTCCTCGAGTCACAATTGGTAGGATTTCACGGAAATCTCCTGAGAACAGAATTGTACACCACCCACAGGTGAATTTTTGTTGCGCAAATCGCGCATTGTCCTATCCAGTGCTTCCACAAACGTCTTGTTTGACATGGTAGCCTCGTCCCAGGCTATTAATGAGCAATCACGCATCAATTTTCTTGTATTGCTCTGTTTAGAAACACTACAGACGCTGTTATCATCACCGGTGGCGATTTTGAGCGGGAGCTTGATTGTAGAGTGTGCGGGTTGGCCTCCTTCCAAAAGAGTAGTGGCAATGCCGGATGACGCAACAGCTAACGCAATTTTCCGGTAGATCTCAATTACTAATTACTGATGTAATATCTTCAAAAATATTATTTTTAATTATTGGATAAGGATTAATGCTGTACCTATTTGTTGAAATCGCTTCGAAAATAAGCTATTAGTTGTCGTAAAAAGTAAATGACAAAAAATGTTATTGTATGGAATCGATAGCAAACTTTACGCGCTCCGAATCAATAAAAACTATTCAAAAACTGTATTTTAATTATGTGCGATTTACTAATATAGAACGTGAAAATAGCGGTTTATTTCGCTGTAAAATTGTATGTACATATAATTACATGGAATTCAGTACATACATACATACATATGTACATACGTCCGAAATGAAGTAATGCAAGCGATTCGTAAATACATACATACATACGTCACCATACGATGTAATTCAACATTAATGAGGTGTGGTGAGATTATCGCTTAACGCCAGTTGCTTCATTCGGTTGACAGCGAACAAACACACAAACAGCTTTTTTTGGAAAAAGAGCTACTTTTGTTTAAACAATTTTGGTTAAATAACAAATAAATCAATTATTTTCTTGATGCAGAACGAAAGTAAATATTTCAAAGTTAAACTTCAAGAAATTTTCATTTTAATTGGTTGCTTCGTTTATGATTTATGGCCGTGAAAATAAAAAAATTATGTTTTTTTCCACATTTTGACCGATTGCCACGCCCCCTTTATATATTTCTTCACATTATATTGATATAAACCTTCCTCTTCAATCAATCTATCTTTAAAAAAACCGCATCAAAATCCGTTGCGTAGTTTTAAAGATTTAAGCATTCAAGGGGACATAGGGACAGAAAAACCGACTTTGTTTTATAATATGTAGTGATATATATTATACATATATTATATTATTATTATTATATTATACTAAATAAATATTATGTATATATAAATATATATTAGTTAGATCTATTTATTTAGTAAATTCCTAATTTACTAAGACTTATTCACTATATTCAAGAATTAAATAATTACCCTAACATCTTCAGGCCGTTAAGCCATCAGTGAGTTAAGGGGAATAACATGCTTTTTTTGGAGCGTGCCGTAATTGACTCTCTGATGGAAGCCTGAGCTATCACCTCCACGCGGTAACGGCTGGAAACTTCTGTGTATTTGTTGGTTGTCGTAGTTTGTTATTTTGTTAACAAATGCTTTAATCGACAAATACGCAGAAGGCTAAGATAGACAGACTCCTAATCCAAGGCGGAACAGCATATGCCGAGGGATGCGTGGCTAAGAGGGTGCTTAGTCGTGAATATGCGAACTCCGGATACCTGGTGACCTCCGGTTTTAATCAAATGCCTTCCCGCGGTACAAGGGCTCTGCCGTGGGTGACCTCACTTCCCTAACACTCGTGGGAATCACATGGAAAATCCAAAAGATAAAATAAAAACCAAACACGACGAATCTGCTGCTGGGCAATCGTCGTCGGTCAACTCGACCGAATCAGCCATCGGGCTGAATAACCCTCTTTCGGCTGCGCGCAGCGTTGTTGGACATGCGCCTAGTCAACCTTTAACAGCATCTACTTTGGCAGGTGCTGTTGTAAAGAAAATCCCCGCATCAACAGCCACACAATCTAAGGAAGACCGATCTCTCCTGGCTCCTAGGCCAACGTCGGAACTTTCAGAATCCGGTCATGAGTCAATGGACTCCTCTGATACCGACACCCTGTGTGGAGACAACAATAGTGTTGTCTCAGAAAAATCTGGATGCACAGTCATTGGTTCAGACCTTGGCAAACTGAACCTAACATCTGGCTTCGTCAAAATGAAGTCAGCTGAGAAAAGGCGTTTCAAGCAAGCGATGGCAAGTGGTCACTCTAGAGAGAAAGCTCTGGAGATAGCGAGAAACGCCTCCACGGCGAAAAGAGTGCGCTCGGAAGAGTCAGCCAAAGAAACGCCAGGTGGCAAAAAACCCAAAACGTCTTCGCACGTGGGAAGGCCAACTTTTAGCCAAGTGACTAGCATTGTCCGGCTGGGTATTGTCCCTTCCGATCTAGCTAAGTCACCTTTTAACAAAGAACAATTGGTTCTTATTCAAGAAACAGTTATTGACGTAATGATCGAGGTCGACGACAATAACAAGCCAGTATTTGAGGGCGCAATACACAGGAACGGTTGGTTGCTGTTTCTTTGCTCCAATAATGACACGGCCAAATGGATGCGAAGCAATTTCGATCTGATTAAAAAGAAATGTGGGTTAGAAATGATGCTCGTGGAGGAAAATGATTTTCCTAAAGCGTTCATCGTGAGGGGTTTCTTCCCACAGAGTATTGAACTCTCTAACGAGAAAATTCTTGCGACCATTGGGGTCCAGAACAATTTAGCAGCCAAACACTGGAAAGTGATTCAAAGGTCGACCGAAGGTGCCATACTTCACCTTATCATGGCGGTTGACGACGAATCGCTGAGTAGGCTAACAGAGCTGAAAGGCAAGATTGCATATCGCTTCGGCCATGTGCGCCTTATCCTCAAAAGCAATAAAGCGGGGGTAAAGGCAGAGGAAAGCGTTGGTACAGCAGAGCCACTGGGCGCGCAAGAAGTACCCGCCGCAACATCCGTAAGTAGTGCTGCTGGGCATACTGATGAAACGACACCCAAAGAGGAAGAAGAGGAGAAACCCTCAACAAGCAAAGCGGCGTTAGAGCGACAAAACGCGATAAAGGTCGTGAAAAAGGCTACCGCTGCAGCTCGGCACACACAGGTGCCAAAGCAAGCAAAACCACGGCCGGTGGGGGGTCATAAGGACCACAAAAACAAGGGACCTCGGGGCGCAAGGCTCCAGCACCTTGTGGCAGAAAATAGCCACAAATGAGCACATTGAAGGTGCTACAGGCGAACTTGCACCATGCCACAGGGGCATCAGCCACCATGTGCAAGAGATTCGCCGAGGAAAAAATATCCATAGCTCTACTACAAGAACCGTGGGTATTTGGTGGTCAAGTTAAAGGACTATCTAGCAAGGAATGTAAGTTGGTTTATTATCACTGCCCGCGTCCAAGGGCTGCGATAATGATAGACAATAACACTAACTACTTTCCACTTTCAGAGTTTGCCAGCCAGGATCTGGCAGCTATCCAAATAGAAATCGCAACGGAAAAGGGGACACAGGAAATTGTTTGTGCGTCTGCCTACTTCCCGGGCGATTCCAACGATATACCTCCTGTAGAGGTGCAGGCGCTTATTGAGCACTGTCACTCACGGAACATACAGTTCGTGATCGGATGCGATGCAAACGCGCATCACTGTATCTGGGGCAGCTCGGATGTCAACAATAGAGGTGAGTCTCTCTTAAATTATCTGTTAAGCAAAAACGTAAACATTAGTAATAAAGGTACTAAACCTACGTTTATTAACGCTATTAGAGAGGAGGTACTAGACCTTACTCTAACAAGCCCATACATTGCTAACTTTGTGAGAAATTGGCATGTGTCTGACGAAGCCTCTTTGTCAGACCATCTACACATAAGGTTTGATCTACCAGGCAGAAGGGATCTCAGAAATGAGGTCTTCGATCCTAAAAGAACAAATTGGAAACGATATCAGGAATTACTAGAATCAAAGGTTGATTCACTGCCTATCAACATAAGTTCTGTTGGTGAACTAGATGAGGCAGCGTTTCAACTAAGGGATACAATAATTTCAGCATACCACGAAAGCAACGTAGTCAAAACACGTAATGTGACTAGAAAGGTCCCATGGTGGAATGATAAGCTTGCCAAAATGCGTAAAGAAACAAGACAACTTTTCAATCGTTGTAAACATACAAAGGTATGGGACGACTACAGGGTTGCTCTAACAAATTACAACAAAGAATTGAGAAAGTCTAAACGCGAGTCATGGAGAAGATACTGTGAAAGTATTATCGAAGCGCCAGAGGGCGCCAGGCTCCTTAAAGCTTTGTACAAGGAACACTCAAACGGTGTTACAACTTTAAAAAGACCAGATGGGTCGTATACAAAAAATCGGAAAGATACTTTGGAATATATGCTTCAAGTACACTTCCCGGGATCTATAGATGCGTCATCGACAGTGAGGGAGGATCAGTTAACACCAGACCAAGGGGTCGTGGCTAACAAAAAATCCTGGAGTCTGTCAGGACGTATCTTTACCCCAAACAAAGTACGATGGGCCGTTGGGTCCTTCCAATCATTTAAAGCACCAGGGGTAGACGGTATTTTTCCAGCCCTCCTCTTACGAGGGATAGAAATACTAATAAAACCACTTGTTGCCATTTTTAGGAATAGCTTTAGTATGGAATACATACCAAACGTTTGGCGTAAGGTCAACGTGATATTTATTCCAAAAACGGGCAAGAGGTCCAGTGAACTTCCAAAGTCATACAGACCTATTAGTTTAACTTCCTTTCTCCTAAAAACAATGGAAAGATTGGTGGATCTTCACATTAGAGAAAATCTAGAAAAGAACACACCTTTGCATAAATCGCAATACGCATATAATAAAGGGAAATCTACAGAAGGAGCTCTTCACTTTCTCGTATCAAAGATAGAGAAAGCTCATTTTTCTAAGGAAATCGCCTTATGCGCATTTTTAGATATCGAGGGTGCATTTGATAATACAGATTATCGCTCGATTGATAGAGCATTACAAAATAAAAACATTGACAAGCCGACCATAGGGTGGGTAAAGGCAATGCTGGAAAGCAGAGAAATCAGCTCATCTCTAGGAGATGTATCAGTCTCAGTCAAAGCATTAAAAGGATGCCCCCAAGGTGGTGTTTTGTCACCTTTATTATGGTCCTTGGTCATTGACGACCTCCTAGTCAAACTAAGTGAGTTAGGCCTGGAGGTAATTGGCTATGCTGACGATATTGCAGTGATTATTCATGGCAAATTCGACAGAACAATATCCAGCATTATGAATCAAACATTAAATTTCATTCTAAACTGGTGTCGTGCAGAAGGACTTTCTATAAATCCCAGCAAGACTATTATTGTACCCTTCACAAACAGATATAAGTTGGACCTTGGTTCAATTACTGTCGAAGGAACAAATATAAACTATTCCAATGAGGTCAAATATTTAGGAGTTGTTCTGGATAAAAGATTAAATTGGAACTCTCACCTCAAATCGGTGATAGATAAAGCCACCAGAGCCATGTGGGCATGTCGCAGTCTCCTGGGGAGAACATGGGGTATTGACTCCAAAATGATTCATTGGATGTATACAATGATGATTCGACCAATCATCACCTATGCGTCCCTTGTTTGGTGGCCCAAAACCACACAAGAAACAGCCAAGAAATTACTGGCAAGTCTTCAAAGGCAGGCCTGTTTGTCTATAACAGGTGCCATGCGAAACTGTCCCACAACTGCAATTGAAGCGATAGTAGGACTATCCCCACTGCATATATTCATATGGAAATGTGCAGCCAGAAATGCACTAAAAATGCAAATCTTGTCAAATAAGGAATACAGTGACTTTGGTCACATGAGTATTCTAAGAAAAATACCGGATAAGGATATTAGCTGTTCAGTAACAGACTACATGATTCCGAAACGGGTCTTCAATAGAAATTATGAGATAATTATCTCAGACCGTGATGAATGGGAAATTGGAGGACCTTGGGTTAACCCAAAAAGTCTAATATGGTTCACTGATGGTTCAAAAACAAATACTGGAGTTGGTGCCGGGATCTTTGGACCCAACACAAAAATTTCAGAACCCATGGGCAAATGGCCCAGTGTCTTCCAGGCCGAAATCCAAGCGATTTCGATCTGTGCACTGACAAATCTAAAAAGGGGTATCAAAGGGGCCCACATAACTATATATTCGGACAGCCAAGCGGCACTGAAAGCACTAATGTCTCATTCTTTGGAGTCGAGACTAGTGGAAGAATGTGTAAACAATCTTCAAAAACTAAGTACAAAAAATACGGTTGTACTTTGCTGGGTTCCAGGTCACTCTGGAATCGAGGGTAACGAAATTGCTGATGAACTGGCAAGGGCTGGATCGACATCAGACCTTATAGGACCAGAACCATATTGTGGTATCAACTGGGCAGAAGCTAAATCCAGGGTAGACCAGTGGGAACATACTCTCAGAATAGCTTACTGGGAAAATAATCTGAAACTTCGTCAAGCCAAGAGGTTGGTTAGACCCTTTACCTACAAAAAGGAACTGATTAACTTACGAAAAGTAGATATCAGGAAAATAGTAGGCTTTCTTACGGGCCACTACTATCTAAACTATCATCTTAACAGAATTCAACTCCTCAGGGACACTGAGTGTAGACTCTGTCTTGAAGATGATGAAACAACGGAGCACTTATTGTGCGAGTGCGTTGCACTGGCTAGAACCAGAATGCAAATTTTCCACCGTGATCAACTGGATCCGGAAGAAATAAAGAAAGCTCCTATTACAGATATACTAAGGTTTATACGTATAGCAGAAAAATTGTTGGAAGAACATGGCTTTCAACCAACTCCCTTCCAAAGGCAGAGAACAACTAGGCAAACTAGAACCTGATGTAGTGGTCGGGCAACTTTCGCGGATGATCAGAAGGATCATCCATACTAAATTAGGTAGCTTGACACAAAAGATCTTTTAGGTCGCAGTGTCGGTCATTGGACCACCTACTAGGATAAATTAATTAATTAAATTAACATCTTCAGTGTTATACTCTATAATTTGAGCTACTTGAATAAAATAAAAAAAAATCTAAAAAGGAAAGTAATTCATAAAACAAATAATAAAAGATAAATTTTTAAATTATTATTATGTAAAAAATAAACTAATTGAGAATATTCAACCAACTTATTATATAAATTCTGTTCTCCCATAAATTCAGATCACCCCTGATCAAAAGATTTATAAACAATTCTACCTAAAACTAAAGAAGGATTAATTACACCATAAGTAGAAATATAAGGTATAAATCATATCGAACCAGAAAAATAACTTACTAAATAATTATTTAAAGACTTATTAAAATAAAATAAAGATACATTGGAAGTTAAATAACCTAATAATCCACCACTAATGCAAACAAATAAAGTTAATAATTTCAAATAAATTGGTAAACAAATTATATAAGGAGTCGGAAAAATTAATCATCTAAGCATACTACCACCAATAATTCTTATAATCAATAACCTTCTTATACCACGCAACATAACTCATCCTTCATCTCTTAATATATTTAAAGAACCACAATTTAGTTCACCAGTTATAGAATAATAAACCAACCAAAAAGAACAACATACCGTTAATCCAGTAGAAAAAAAATAAAGAAAAAAAGAAAATATTATATATTAGTATAACTCAAGATACAATTTCTAAAATTAAATCCTTAGAATAAAATCCAGCTAAAAAGGTATACCACATAAAGCTAAATTAGCAACATTAAAAAACCCAGAAGTTAAAGGTATATAAATTCCTAATCCTCCTATCAACCGAATATCTTGTGAATTATTTACATATATTATGAGCACACATAAATAATAATGCTTTAAATAAAGCATGACTCAATAAATGAAAAAAAAGCCAATTTATAAAATCCTATTGACAAAATTCTTATTATTAAACCCAACTGACTCAAAGTAGATAAACCAATAATTTTTTTCAAATCAAATTCAAAATTAGCTCCTAGTCCAGCTATAAATATAGTCAACCCAGATAATAAATGTTGAATTCTAAATACAACTCTCCAAACCAATCCTACTCTCTTATCAGAGAATGTTAATGCAATGAGAAGGTGCAAATGTTACTGTGAGCTTTTTTTAGTACAATTGAGATTTGAAAGATTTGTAATAAGGTCATTTAGCACACCGAGTTTATAGACACCTCACTGACTTTTGCCCACACAAAAATTAGAAACACCACACATCTTTCACCTCAACACACAACACATTTCTCACCTCGACATTAAACCAATTAAATTTTTGCTATTTTCGTATTTTTGAAATAATAAGCGAATACGTAAAATTTATTACATAATTTTTTTTTCAATTACATTAAAAAAAAACGATTTAAAAAAAAAAAATGTATAAAAAAAGTTTGCGCCGGGAATTGAACTCGAGTCTAACATGTGGCGAGGAAAAATAGGCGGTGCGTTTGTTTCTTCGACTGTTTACTTTTTTACCATTTTGTTACTTTTGAAATGATAAGCGGATACATAAAATTTATTAAACATTTTTTTACGATTACATTAAAAAAAACACATTTAAAAAAAAAAAAAAAATTGGCGCCGAGAATTGATGCCGAGTCACATGGGGAGGATAAATACGCAGTGCGTTTATTTCTGCGCCTGCGTTGTGAACCAAGGTTTTGTGCATGCGCGCGAAGCGAATTAATTTTAATAAAGTTCTGAAAGTAATTCATGAAGTTTTTCATTACATACATTCATAAATGAACGTATGCTCTATATGTACATAAATGATGGTATATGACAATATACATACATAATATGTATGTACATGTCAATAGGAGGTATTTGCATTAAGAAAAAAAAAAACGGTTTAAGATAAATCAACACTTATTTTATATTGTATGTCAATTTATAGTTTATGTATTCGACAGCATTTACATACATAAGTATGTATGTACATTTGTATATGAAAAACAATAATGCACAAGCGCAAGAACATCATCTTCCTTTCATACATATGTATATATGCATGTATGCCCAAATAACCTTGACTTATGTATGTACACAAGTCACAGCACATCACATTCTTACAAGACAAATACACATACGCACTAGCGATGTTACCGATTAATAATACAATCCCATATTAAAATTGTTTTTTGTACCAATTAGACGAAAACTGTATTCAAATATTTATGTACTAAATCTGAATTATCGCTTAATACTAAAAAATTCTTTTGTAATATTTTACCAAAAAATGCAACTATGCCTTAACTGTAAACGCCGTTGAATTGACCGAAGCGTGCTTTAAAAGTGCAGTTGCTTACGGAAATTCAGACGCGTACGAGGCGCGACAATATATAAAAACCTCACTTCTATTTTCACGCAATTTGTTAAACTTTGTTAATTTCATAAACATTAAATACATATACTTATAAAATACTTATAAAATATTTCATGAACAAGAAATAAAATACAGTGAACTTGAAGTGTTGTTTATTATAATTTCGGAAGCCTCGTATTTTGAGCCATTGTTGCTTTTGCCTGCAACATCTTTTTATATATTGTCCTAATTTTGCATATACATACATGTTAAAAAAATCGCGTTTATATAAATTTTCGATAACCGTAATAATTGTTCATGAAATCTTCGGGTGATCGCGCCTACGAAAAATCCGGCGAAGAAGTACCGCGTTATAACCTCCGCCATAAGAAACGTGTCGAGAAAGTTCGCGAAGCCAAAATGGCCGACAAAAATGGTGAAAGAAGTTCGAGTGACGACGAAAATGATTGCGCGATAGTTCAGCAAGACAAAGTGATCGAAGAACTACGCGAGCAAATAAAAGCCTTGCAAAAGTCGCTAGCCTCATCGGAAAAGGAAAAAGTCCAATACATCGAAGCCCTAAATCAACAAACCGCTAACAACGTCATCAGTGCCGACGTACCTAGCATCGAAGCTATTCCTGTCAGCTTCAAACCAGCCGAAGTTACCTCTGCCAACTTCACAACAGTCAGCGCTACTTCAGCCAGCGCTATTCCTGCCGAGACTTATTCTTCTAGTAACCATTATGCCAACGCCAATTTTGCCGGTGCTACAACCGCCAGCACCAATTATGCCAACGTTACCTACGCCAGCGCTACTTCTGCCAACGCCAACTTTGCCGGTGCTACAACTGCCACCAGCAATTACGCCAACGCTACCTCTGCCAGCGTTACTTCTGCCAACGTCAATCCCGACGCTGCCTTCGGCCCCTATATCCGGTCTGCCACGTGCCCGCCAGCAATAATGCAGTCGTACAGCCACACCAACCCTTATTGCCTAAATCTTCTGCCAGCAAGCTACATGCCTGCAGTGTCCAACCCACAAATTACACCGCAGCTCATCAATCAAAAAGCTCAAATAGCACCCAGCACCAGCCAGGTACGTAAAATTTTAGATTTGCCAGATTTTCATGGCTCGCCCGAAGAGTGGCCTATGTTTTCTGTGGCCTTTAAGGAAACCACGGAAATGAATTCATATTCGCAATTGGAGAATCTGTTACGTCTCCAGAAAGCCCTAAAGGGGAAAGCCAGACAACAGGTGGAGTCGTTGTTGATCCACCCATCCAGTGTAGATGCGGCCATGAAAACATTAGAATTTCATTACGGTCGCCCAGAGCTACTTATTAGAAGCCAAATAGCGAAAGTTCGAGCGTTCCCACCCGTTACCGGAGGACGAATTGCCGATATACTCAATTTTAGCTCGATGGTATCAAACTTAACTGCCTTTCTAGAAAATTCAGGTGCGGTACCACATCTAAATAATCCAATGTTGCTCGATGAATTAATCAGCAAACTGCCGCTGAACAAGAGGGAAGAGTGGACTCGCCACATCTTCGAAATGCAAAAGCCATATCCCACTGTGCGTGAATTTAGCAACTGGTTGCAGCACACCGCCATGTATGTGTCCATGGCAATAGATGTTATGCCAACAAAGTATATGCCCAACGATTTTGTGTACAACAAACCTAAAATGTCGTCCAAGCCCGTAATGACTGTAACAAAAGAAGAAAAGAAGTGTTTAGTGTGTGACCAAAGCCATATTTTAAATACGTGCTCAAAATTTAAAGATGCCGATTGTTCTAATCGCTGGAGTATAGTAAAGAATAAGCATCTGTGTTTTTGTTGTTTGCAACCTGGTCACAGTGTACAGAATTGCCGCAGGCGACGAGTGTGTGGTATATCCTCGTGTAATAAATTCCACAATCGGTTGCTTCATAGTTCCAGTGATAATAACAAAAACAATATTTCATCAGCTGATAAAGCTGTGGCAACTGTTCAAACTGTGCATCAAAATCCACAACATCCACTCGCTCGATCAAATTTACCACAACGTAACAAAACACTCCTCAAATATTTGCCTGTAAAGCTGAAAGGTCCCAAAGGCGAAATCAACATTTTCGCTTTCATTGACGAAGGCGCAAAAATATCCCTATTGGAGGAAAATATAGCGAACGTTCTCGGCCTCAAAGGCAAATCCAATTTACTTCGCCTGAAGTGGATAGGCAATCAAAGCATGAGCGAACAGTCGCGGCAAGTGTCATTTGAAATTGCCGGCGCAAATGAAGCAGCAACAAGTTATGAAATGAGGGGAGTGCGTACAACAAAAAAGTTGTATTTGCCGCAGCAGACGTTGAATTTGAACGACTTCATACAACGTCACGAACAATTGGCAAATATACCAATCGCCGATTACAATAATGCAGTGCCGCAAATGCTTATTGGACTGTCGCATACAGAGTTAATACGAACAATAAAAACTGTGAATTTGGACGATGGCTTTGCAATCCACAAGACAATGTTAGGGTGGACATTATTTGGCTCGAACGAATATCGTTTGAGTGATGGCACTATTGGTCATGTCAACATTGAAAGCACACAATTAAACGAAATTAATTTACAAATTACAGAATATTTTGCAGCAGAAAAGTTTGAAATAAAGCAATTGCCAAGCGTTCGTTCAGAAGCTGATATTAGGGCGGAAAAGTTATTAAACGAGACGACAAGTTTCAGCATGGCCATGAAGCGCTTAGAGCAAATAGAAATGAAAATGGAACGGGAAAAAGACTACGGGGAATGGTATAAAGCAAAAATCAACGAGTACATCGAAAAGGAATACGCAAAGCGACTTTCACCTGATGAAGCTAATGTAAATGCTGATCGCACATGGTATTTACCACATTTCGCCACATGTAATGTAAACAAAGGAAACAAACGTAGACTTGTTTTCGATGCCGCAGCAAAAATAAGTAACATGTCGTTGAATTGTGCCCTTATGAAAGGACCGGAGGAGTATCAACCAAAATCGCTGTTGGCAATATTGTGTAAGTTTAGACAAGGCAAATTTGCAGTATGTGGTGACATATGTGAGATGTTTCACCGAATTTTGATTCGCCACGAAGATCAAAACGCGCAGCGCTTTCTTTGGAGAGGGGGCGATCGATCAAAACCGCCAGATGTTTACGTTATGCGTGCCATGATATTTGGATCAATTAGCTCGCCATGTTCTGCACAATTTGTAAAAAACGTGCACGCAGAAAAATATCGTGATGTAAATGCAAGAGCCGTCAATGCCATTGTGGATCGGCACTATGTCGACGACTATATGGACAGTTTCGACACTGTCGAAGAATGCATTAAGGTCACCAAAGATGTCATCGATATCCATAGCCACGCCGGGTTCCAGTTAAGAGGGTTGATGTCAAATTCGTGCGACATTCTGCAAGCTGTATTACACAACGAGCAACCGTGTAAGCAACAAAGAAATTATATATGCCAAGGGGAGAGTTCTACCGAGAAGGTGCTTGGAATGCACTGGAACCCAAACAAAGATTATTTTTTCTTCAAATTGCTGTTTTCAAAAGTGCCCAAAGCAGTTTTAGACTGTAGTAGACGGCCAACGAAAGGTGAGATGCTGAGCGTTACTATGTCTATATTTGATCCGTTAGGTTTCGCGTGTGGGTTGGTGCTGCGGGCAAAGGTTTTGATGCAGAGTCTGTGGACCAGGAGTATAGATTGGCATGAGCCAATCCCCGAAGACGTTTATAAGAAGTGGTTGCAGTGGTACAAAACGTTGAATACCATCGAAAATTTTAAAATGCCAAGATGTTATGGCGTACAATTCTTGAATCCGAATGCCGATATACAGCTACATATTTTTGTTGATGCGAGTGAGATTGCATTTGCTGCCGTTGCCTTTTGGCGAATTCATCACGCAAATAATACAGACATCGTATTCGTTGCTGGCCGATCCCGGTGCAGCCCGCTGAAGCCATTGTCCATTCCGAGACTGGAGTTACAATCAGCCGTCTTGGGAATAAAGTTGAGGGAAGCTGTCATCAACAGCCATGACGTACAGCCGCGTAAGTCAACATTTTGGTCAGATTCAAAAATAGTTCTCCAGTGGATAAGGTCTGACGCCAGGTGCTACAAGCAGTTCGTGGCACACCGTATAGCTGAGATCCTGCAAACATCTGAAGCCAGTCAGTGGAGGTGGGTACCAGGTAAAGAAAACCCAGCTGATGATGCTACACGCATAAAAATCTTTTCTCAAAATGGTAAGTGGTTAAATGGTCCGCCTTTTTTGAAATTGCCTGAGCATAGTTGGCCAGCCATGCCAACCGAATTTGATAATAGCGAATGCCAAGAGGAGAGACGCTCCAAGCAAATATATACGATATCGTCAGCGGATAGAGTAATTCCATTTAATAAGTATTCAAATTACTATAAACTTTTAAGGGTGATGACATGGGTACGATATGCCATAATGAAATTCCGTAAGGTTGACGTACGTAGAAATGTATATGCATCAAAGCTAATTATTGCGAACGAGATCAAACAAACTGAATTACTGATATGCCTATTAGTACAACAAGATGTTTTTGCTGACGAAGTTGAATCTTTGCGCAAAGGTGCGCCAATTACGAAATGCAGCTCTATATTTAAGCTAAGCCCGATGTTGGACAATGAGGGCCTTATACGACTAGGAGGTCGGATAGACTATGCCGAATGCGTACCAATGTCAACAAAGCGACCAATAATATTGCCAAGGAGTCATCCTATATCACGTCTTGTAGCTAAGCATTATCACGAACTTTTTCATCACCACAACTTTGAGTCAGCGTTGTGCGCCATACGTCGAAAGTTTTGGATTCCTAGTGCGCGCAGATTATTGAGGTCAATTAAAGCTAAATGCCAGAAATGTAAAAATTTATCCGCTATTCCCGAATCACCACTTATGGGCCAAGTACCTAGCGATCGAGTTACGCCGTTCGTTCGCCCGTTCACATATTCAGGCGTTGACTACTTTGGGCCTGTCTTAGTAGCCATAGGCCGTCGTCAAGAAAAACGTTGGGTTGCACTCTTCACATGTCTAACTATTAGGGCCATTCACCTGGAACTAGCTAGGGACCTATCAACAGATGCTGCCATAATTGTCTGCCGTAACTTTATTAACAGAAGAGGTGTACCGGTACGGCTCCGAAGCGACATGGGGACAAATTTTGTCGGCGCAAGCAAAGAAGATTGGGTAAACGTTCAAAGCGGTATGCAATCAGAGTGTGATCTTCGAGGTGTAGAGTGGGTTTTCAATGCACCTGCCAACCCATCTGCCGGGGGCATATGGGAAAGAATGGTAAGAAGCGTAAAACGAGTTTTGATGTTCACGCTGAAGCAACGAGCGCCACAGTTGGAGACCCTGCAAAGTCTTTTGATTGAAGCAGAAAATTTAATAAATTCGCGTCCATTAACACATGTGCCGGTAGAGAGTACCGACGCCGAGCCCCTGTCACCCAATCATTTTTTGCTAGGCTGCGCGAATGATGTACAAACTCCTGCGCTGTCAGAGAAGATATGTTTACGCAAGCAGTGGCACATAGCGCAGCAGTTGAAGCAGACTTTCTGGAAGAGGTGGATACTGGAGTATCTCCCTACCTTGACACGGCGTACGAAATGGTTTAAGAGGGTGAAGCCGATAGCTGTAGGTGACATCGTTATAGTTTGCGACGACAACGAGAGCCGAGGCCATTGGAAACGGGGTATCGTAACAGAAGCAAAGCCAGCCCCAGATGGTCAAGTTAGATCTGTTTTAGTCAAGACGTCAACAGGAATTTTACGGAGACCAGCGTCTAAGATTGCAGTGCTCGACGTTGGTAGTGATTCTCTCACCAGTGATGCGAATCACGGGGGGGAGGATGTTACCGATTAATAATACAATCCCATATTAAAATTGTTTTTTGTACCAATTAGACGAAAACTGTATTCAAATATTTATGTACTAAATCTGAATTATCGCTTAATACTAAAAAATTCTTTTGTAATATTTTACCAAAAAATGCAACTATGCCTTAACTGTAAACGCCGTTGAATTGACCGAAGCATGCTTTAAAAGTGCAGTTGCTTACGGAAATTCAGACGCGTACGAGGCGCGACAATATATAAAAACCTCACTTCTATTTTCACGCAATTTGTTAAACTTTGTTAATTTCATAAACATTAAATACATATACTTATAAAATACTTATAAAATATTTCATGAACAAGAAATAAAATACAGTGAACTTGAAGTGTTGTTTATTATAATTTCGGAAGCCTCGTACTTTGAGCCATTGTTGCTTTTGCCTGCAACAAGCGAGTTTCTTCCTAACAAGTGCAAAAACAATTCTGCTCTATGTATGTATTATGTCCTAGCATATATACATACATATATACCTACTTGCCTTCTAAACTTCCTACAAAATAATTGTATTCATATGTTACTACATCCATGCACACAGTCACCGATTAACCTTCGTACCGAGCAGTTGTGCCCACAATCGTTCTCTCGTTGACTTTCAATTTTCGTAGTGACATTTCCAAGTGTGCTATTTTTATTCTCTTATTTTACTTCGCATAAGTAAGTTACTTTTCTCTTTCATTTCTTCAAATTAGAAGTTTACAAAAACAAACGTGTAGTGAGTATTTGAAATGGGGAAAGCTTCCCCGATCCCTTCGGGGAATCGGTATAGTATACTGTCCGACAGTATACCTAAGCCCCCAAAAGCTAAACGCAAAAAACCCATCATCACTGAAGACTCTTTCCCGGTATTACCGGAACCAGTGAAAACAATCAACGCAAATGATCCGAAATTTATTTTAATTAAATCAACTGATACCTCCAACCCTATTGCTAAATACAGCGTTTTTGCTAAAAAGAAGGCACTGGATAGCATTAGTACAGAATATAGCTCAGTGAGCATACTTCGCGATGGGAGCCTACTCGTACTAACTAAATCAAATAAAGTGGCGGAAAAATTTCTAAAATGCAAAAATTTCGGTGGTTTATGTCCAGTTTCAATTGAATTACACGCATCATTAAATACATGCAAAGGTACTATCTTTGATCTAAATCTTGCGAACACAGAAGAACAAGAGATTCCTGAAGGTCTTAAATCCCAGGGTGTTGTTGCTGTATATAAATTTACAAAAATTTGTAACGGAGAAAAAGTTCCAACAGGCCGAATCGTTCTGACATTTAACCTTTACAAGGTCCCACATGACATTGATATCGCTTGGTACTCAGTAAGAGTAGAAGAATATTTCCCAACACCAATGCGATGCAGAAATTGCCAACTGCTCGGGCACACTATCAAAAGATGCAACAACAACCCCACTTGTGAGAATTGCAATATGCCCCCACACAACCCCGAATTATGTCAACGTACCATGTGTGCAAATTGTCTTGGCTCTCATTCAGCTTCTGACAAACACTGCCCTTTATATTTGCAACAAAAAGAAATATTGAAAATAAAAACACAGAACAAGTGTAATTATAAAGAAGCTAAACGTCTGTACAAAATCCATAATCCCACACCCGTTAACTCAAAGCAATCTTATGCATCGGTTGCTAATTCCACACAACCTTAATCAAGTACACTCAATTCAAACTCCATCTCTCTTTCTAACTGTTCAAACAGCTCTAACGACCCATCGATTCCATCACAAACCAATCATAACTCTTACTCTAACGGACCCAATAAATCATTCGATTTGATAAAAAATACCAATAACAACTACAACACAACAGATCTGCAAGCTCTCTTCTCTTCCTTCATTACTTCACACAACTCTCTTCCTCTTACTACTCACGACTCTAATGTAAATTCAAACCTCTCATCTTTTTCTACTCAACAAAATATAGTTACTACACACACGGTAACTCCCCAATCTCTTTCGATACGTAACTCTATTAACTCAACACCCAACTCCTCTTTACTCAATAACGAACATAACATTGCTACCACATGCTCTTCAAATAACGCTACATCTCTTTCATCCAACCTAAATCCAACAGAAAAACAATCTCTTACAACCATCTCTTATGAGCACTTGGAATGTGTAGATTCACATCTAAGCAACAAAGTGACTAAAGAAACTTATACAGACATCCTCAACAGCGACCACGAAGAACCCGTACTATAGGTTATTTTGCTCTGAAATAATCTGAATAGTACAATAGGTAACCATTATAAATATCGTTAATGATTCTTAATATTCTTCAATGGAATATGAAGGGATATTTTAACAATTACATAGAATTAGAAACTTTGATTAAAGATCGTAGCCCCCACTTAATTTGTATCCAAGAAACACACTTGAGACATAACTCTACACCATACCCTCCTAAACAATACTCAACTTATTTTCACAACTTCTCCCACTTCAATCATGCTAAGCAAGGTTGTGGACATGAAAGCATCCCACATAAATTCAAATCCATTAATTCTGATCTGTCAGTAGTGGCAGTTGAAATTAATCTAAAAACTCCTATAACTATTTTTTCTCTATATATTCCTCCAGCCCAAGCCTTTTCAGATTCAGATTTAATTCAGTTATTATCTAACATTATCACTCCTGTTATTCTCTGTGGAGATTTAAATAGCTAGAGTCCACTATGGGGCTCACCAATGGCCAATCGCAGAGGCACTATAGTCGAAGACTTCATACTACATTCCAATTTAGCAATTCTAAACAACAATAGCCCAACTCACTTTTCTACACACAAAACCTTTACGCACATAGATCTAACAATATGTTCCCCGCAACTACTTCCGCTCGCCTCATGGTTCACCTTAGATGATCTGCACAACAGCGATCATTTCCCCATAATATGCTCTATCACTCTATGTCCCACAAACTTCTCTTGCTTCAACAAAACCAAAAAATATGACACATCAAAGGCTAACTGGAATAAGTATCAAGAAATTTTGCTTACGAAGCGTCTACCAGCATTTGATGCCCAAAATATCAACAAAGAAGCAGCCACGATTCAAAAATCTTTACGCGAAGCTGCAAACTCTTCTATTCCAGTAGCTCACTCCCGCACAGCTTCAAGGAGAGTCCCTTGGTGGACACCCGAGCTCAACGCTCTGCGAACCGAAAAAGTTTCGGCGTGGAGAACATACAAAAAGTCACCCTGTACTTTCACACTTATAACATATAAAAAATGTAATGCCAGATTCAACAAAGAAAAAAGACTTGCTAAACGTAAGAGTTTTGAAGAATTCACAAAAAATTTAAGCCCAAATTCTTCAACAGGAAGCATTTGGAAAAGAATAAAGACGCTTACAGGTACATATACACCGAAAATCCCTAAATTCATAACTTCCAATAGCCAGATTTTTTCCGACCCATCGGACATCTCCATAGAATTCGCCAGGTACATTTCCGAGGCATCGCTCACATCGAACTTTCCTTCACAATTCATTGACCAATCAAAAAATACTTCGCACGCGCGCCCTGCCGACTACATAGACAGTTTGGCCATTCACCTTGAACATGATATTACCTTCTATGAATTAGAATCAATTCTTAAAACAATGAAAGGAACTACGCCAGGACTTGATGATATAAATTATCAAATGCTGCGTTTTACTCCTGTGATTTTCAAAGAACGTTTGATTAAATTTTACAACGCTATATTGAGTTCTAGCATTATTCCCCAAAGCTTTAAAACAGCTCTCGTTGTTCCAATAGCAAAGCCTAATAAAGATCCTGGCTCAATTGCTAACTACAGGCCGATTTCCCTTATTTCGTGTGTCAGTAAAACTATGGAAAAGATAATATCGACAAGGCTAATGTGGTTTCTGAAGGAAAAACATAAAATATCTCCATTTCAAACTGGATTTAAACCTGGAATAAGCACTCTAGATGTCTTACTCTTCCTCGACCACCACATCTCTAAAAATATATCCTCGAGAAACCACACTTCTATTCTTTCCATTGATTTCACTAAAGCTTTCGACAAAATTGGTTGTCACGTTGTACTAAAAAAGTTACAAGAATGGAAGCTTGGCCCGAAGATATTCAACTTCATTAAGTCCTTCCTCAGCAACAGAAAATTCCGGTGTAAAATTAATAATGCTTTATCACCAATATTTCCGTTAGAAAATGGCATCCCCCAGGGGTCACCTCTCTCAGTTACACTATTTCTGATAGCATTCGATGATGTAAGTCGATTGCTTAGCCAACAACATAACATAAAGCATTGCCTATATGCCGATGACTTATACATATTTTGCAGTCACAAAAACACAACAAAAATTCAAGATGCTTTCAATAGCGCTCTAAATACCATTGAAAGTTGGAGTGAATACTCCGCTGCAAAAAACATAGTTGTAAGACCTTTAATATAAGCTGTATAAATTTTAAAATTCCAAATGTAACTACTCTAAACATACTCGGTGTTATATTTGACAACAAACATAGTTTTAAGGCCCACTGTACTAATTTAAGATATGTACTAGCTACCAGGCTTAATATAATTAAATATCTAAGCTCAAACAAAAGCTTCGCACACACAAATACTCTTCTTAGTGTCACCAGGCTAACGTTACAGAGCAAAATCGATTACGGACTACAAATATATGGTAAATGCAGCAAAGACACCCTTAATAAGATCAAGGCGCCCTTTAACATGGCAGTAAGGCGAAGCCTTAGAGCGTTCAGGTCGACACCAGTAAAAAATCTTCTAGCTGAAGGTGGCTTTCTATCAATTGAAGACCGCATACAATATCTACGCAGTCGTATTGTCTACAAACTATTTTGCACCAGTGAACATATTCTACATCAAGAAATTCAGCTTCTTAAACAAAGGAAAACTTGCATGTCACATAAGTCAGCACTATACGAAATAAAAGAATTAGCGTCTGATTTGAATATGGACGCACACCCAATGAAGATCCCCGCCACCAAATTTCCACCATGGGCGCTTAAAAGAAACGTGTTTGTGAATGAATTAACTCTCCTGCGTAAAGAAATAACAAATAACTCTACTTACCAGTCACATTTTTATAGCGTAGCAAATCCATTGCAAGAGAATGGCTGGAATTTCATATACACGGATGGCTCAAAACAAGATGATGGAGTCTCATTTGCTGTTACAAACAGTAATGGCGACATTGTAACCTGTGGACTACTCCCGAACTATGCAACCATATTTGACGCGGAACTGCAGGGTATATTATCAGCTTTGTCTGTGACTAAAGTCATCAATAATAAAACGGTAATATGCACTGACAGTCTATCTGTCTTTAAAGCTGCAAAAAGATTTCGTATTACTGTCGATCCTCTATACCGTGCACAGCAACTACTAATTAGTCTGTCACCAAAAGTAAAACTCATGTGGGTGCCTAGCCATGCAGGTATTACAGGTAATGAATATGCTGACAAAGCAGACAAACGTGCTTTAAAATTGTGTCTCCACTACCACATGCCGTTCGGACAAAAATCCATCAAAAATATATTCTCCAAAGCTATGGGTTCACGGCAAGAACGTAGTTGGTCCAATTATAAACACCAATACAAAGAAGTGAATCTTCATGGGAATGGGATCATCTTACCAACAAACACATCAACCTGGATGAATAAATGTTTTATACGCCTAAGGTTAGGCCACTGCCTTCTAACACATGAATACCTTTTGAAGAATTCTCAACCACCTTCATGTACTTTCTGCAACAAATCTGATCTAAGTGTACGTCATATTTTGCTAAGTTGTACCGCTATTTCCCATCTACGCACGCAATATTTTGCAAATAAAAACCCAATTGAAATTCTCTCCAATGCATCAGAAACCAACGTAAAACTCATTTTCAACTTTTTAAAACATTTGAACACGGCGCATCTAATCTAAGATATTATAATAGACTAGCAAACCCGGCCCCCTTCGCTGGGCATACTAAAGTAGAATAGATATGGTTTAGAACAGAAAATATATGGTTTTCATATTATTTATTTCTTTATTCTTTATTCAAGCGCTTTGGCATAAACAATATTTTTTGTTTTTCTATTTGTTTTTGAGTAAATATAAAATATAAATTGAAAATCAGGTAAAAAGAAGATTGTTTTTAAATTTCAAATCAACGCATATGAATAAACAATCGTCTTTTTTCCTGATCATCCATGAATTTTTCGTTTCAATTTATATGTTTTATTAAGCATTGGAGCTTTTTTAACCATTATCCATTTATATTTTTCAAAAAAAAACAACGAAAAAAATTGTTTTTTCCACGAACACATAATTTCATTCGGATTTCACATTAAATTCTCAAATTTCGTAAGAAATTATTCACTGTTCCAAAATCCACTCCAAAAAAATTCACAAACAATTTTTACATATTGCACTTACGTTTTTTCCTTATGGCATCCAAATCAGAAAGAAATATTGACACATTGTTTGTTGTAAGTTTGGTTTAATTCGGTGCAAAGACACGGCGGGTCCACGTTTTGGCATATATTTCGAGATCCTAGTCATCAATAGGTATGAAAATTACCCCGTATTAAAGCACTTATTAACAGCTTTCATTTGATACCCATATTGTACATACACAACCAAAGGTTACCCGGGTCCACGTTTTGACCTATATCTCGAGACCCCAGTCACGTAGCGGCATGAAAAATACTCTGTACTAAGGCATTCACCAACAGCTTCAATTTGATATCCATATTGTACAAACACATTCTAGGCTCCACGTTTTGGTCTCTATCTCGAGACCCTAGTCACGGAGCGGCATGAAAAATACTCTGAACTAAAGCATTCACCAACAGCTTCCATTTGATACCCATATTGTACATACACGTCCGAAGGTTACCCGGGTCCACGTTTTGACCTATATCTCGAGACCCTATCTACCAATATGTATTCAAACTATACAGAAATAATCTTCAATACCTACTTAACAATGTGTGTAAGTTTGGTTTAATTCGGTTCAAAGACACGGCGGGTCCACGTTTTGGCATATATTTCGAGACCCTAGTCATCAATAGGTATGAAAATTACCCCGTATTAAAGCACTTATCAACAGCTTTCATTTGATATCCATATTGTACAAAGACATTCTAGGGTCCACGTTTTGGTCTCTATCTCGAGACCCTAGTCACGGAGCGGATGGAAATACTCTGTACTAAAGCATTCACCAACAGCTTCCATTTGATACCCATATTGTACATATACATCCGAAGGTTACCCGGGTCCACGTTTTGACCTATATCTCGAGAACCTATCTACCAATAGGTATCCAAACTATACGGAAACCATCTTCAATACCTCCTTAACAATGTGTGTAAGTTTGGTTTAATTCGGTTCAAAGACACGGCGGGTCCACGTTTTGGCATATATTTCCAGACCCTAGTCATCAATAGGTATGAAAATTACCCCGTATTAAAGCACTTATCAACAGCTTTCATTTGATATCCATATTGTACATACACAACCAAAGGTTACCCGGGTCCACGTTTTGAACTATATCTCGAGACCCCAGTCACGGAGCGGCATGAAAAATACTCTGTACTAAAGCATTCACCAACAGCTTCAATTTGATGCCCATATTGTACATACACATCCGAAGGTTACCCGGGTCCACGTTTTGACCTATATCTCAAGCTCTATCCACCAATAGGTATCCAAACTATACGGAAACCATCTTCAATACCTTCTTAACAATGTGTGTAAGTTTGGTTTAATTCGGTGCAAAGACACGGCCGGTTAGCGAACACACACAAAAAGTTGACTTTATTTTATATATAAGATTTTTTTCAGTTTGTGTCCGAAAAATCCAAATATCTTACGGAACCCTATTTTTTTCCAAAATAAAATGTAATCCATGTTACTCGTGGATAATGTAGTTTTCGAATGGTAAAAGAATTTTTAAAATCGGTCCAGTAGTTTTTGAGCCTATTCGTTACAAACAAACAAACAAACAAACAAACAAACAAAGTTTTCCTCTTTATAATATTAGTATAGATAAAATGTAATCCATGTTACTCGTGGATAATGTAGTTTTCGAATGGTGAAAGAATTTTTAAAATCGGTCCAGTAGTTTGTGAGCCTATTCGTTACAAACAAACAAACAAACAAACAAACAAACAAAGTTTTCCTCTTTATAATATTAGTATAGATAAGTATAGTATGTAAATAAATATAAGTATATAATATACAATAAGTAATACTAATTATTTAACGTAATGACTTAGCCGATAGCCCTGGTAGCTAGTGCAGTAAACATATTACTTTATAATTTTAATTATAATTTAATAAATAAATAATAATAATAATACATCCATGCACGTTCATACATTCATGCATATGTACATATATGCGCGAGCACAGCGCTCCCTTCTTGCTTCCGTGTACTTTTGTCTTTCACCAGTCGATATTCCTAATATTGTACTTACAAAAACACGATATGAACTTTGATAGACGCAAAAGCAACAGCAAGCGCAACGCCATGGCCGCTTTGCCACCGCACATTCTAAAATGTTCTAGAACACAACAAAAACACATACCTCACATGCGCATGTCGCCCAAAGCTAAAATCTAAGCCTAGCGACTACAAAAACAAAATACATTCGTAGACGCAGTCGCAGCGGCCATGATTCTATCAGCGACGGCGCTGAACAATTTAGAACAAAACAAAAAGTTCATTCATAAGTTAGAGCTCATATATCAATTTCATTCATAAAATGAGCCGCCCATATGCCAATTTTCGCGACCATTCGAAAATAGTCAATATTGGAATATTTCGCGTGGAATTATTTGCCAATATTTGATAAATCTTAAATTTTTGTCATGTCGAGTGGCCGCGGCTCCGTATGTATGTATGCACCCTTATATGTATGTAAATATGTCTTCTAACTGTGCGACAGTCGCGAGTTAATGCGACTTCCAGCGAATCACACATATATGTACCTTATGATCAGAAAGTACCGGGAATGTTTAAATTAAACAAAACAGAGTTAAATTTAAGGCAAATTTATATTATCTCCTTCAAAATATGACCCGTCTGAAGCTACACACATGTGCCAACGTTTAACCCAGTCCTCCAAACACCCCCGGCAGGCCGATTTGTATTCTCTTTGATCAGTGCGATGGCGCGTTATCATCATGCAAAATCTGAGAATTGTTTGCTCACATTTCCGGCGGTTTGCAACACACAGCATCTCTCTAAGGTTTCAAAACGAATAAATAATATTCTCTATTGACTGTCTGGCCCGATGGAAGGTACTCATGGTGGACTATGCCTCGGCAATCGAAGGAAACAGTCAACATCACCTTCCCGGTTCTTTTTGCTCATAGGGTATACATATCCCATCTTTTCACTGACGGACAAGAAGACGGTCGCAGTTGTTGTTTTTTATATGCATACATTTTGCGTTCGTTGAAGGTTTGCATATATTTGTATACATATGCGTGTATGCGCGTTTGGCTTTCTGGATGCATCCATGGATATTAGAATATTTTCTCATCAATATGTGTATGTAAGTAGTTCAGACTTGACTGAAGAGATTAAATATAGGAATGCATATTCATATGATTGACTTAATGGCTGTTTTACATATAAATCAATTCAAATGAATAATGTTATATAGAAAATAAATTTCTAAATAAATTTCTAAATAACTGGTATTAGAAAAACCTGAATACACTATTTTACATCAATTTCAATTAAACTAAATATAAAAAATGAAATAAAAATATCGAACAAAACACTGTGCACAGGATTTGAACCTGAGTCAACTGTGAGACGATGTATTGCATATACGACACGTATTTCACGATTGCCCTAATCTACAATTATTAATAATCTTTTCTAAATCACTCATTTATTCGATTCGCAGTTTTATATGCACATATTCTGCGTTAGTTGAAAGTTTGTATGCGTAATTATATGAATATGCATGTGTGTATGCGCGTTTGGCTTTGTGGACGGATATTAGAATGATATTTTCTCATCAATATAATTTGGATTTGATGAAATAGATTATAGATATATGTACATATTTTCTGTTTTGATTGATTTATATAAAAGTCAGGTCATATCCAGTATGAACTATTTTATACCGAAAAGAAATTTCCATTTATAAAATACAAAAAAAAAACAGTATTTTAAAGAAATTTTAATTAAAATAAACTCAAAAATTTTACCAAACTTTCCTGGTTTGAATTGTAAAAAAAAATGTGTAAGAAAAAAAAAATGTCTTCAGGACTTGAACCTGAATTATATACGTGCCAAAAAACAAAACGAATAATTCCGCCAACTTTAGCTTCTGCACCACAAACTAACTGCCGCGCGGCCTTCTTAATCGCAAATTTATTCGCTTCGATTTCCTTAGTAGTGTGCCGAAAAATCTTATGAACTTCCTCAGTAGTTTGGTAAACGCAGAAAATATCTGAATTCTTGTCCTAGCGTGGTAAGTAAATATAGAAACCCTCCACTCGCGTCACTCGCGTGGTAAATATCTGCAATTCCCCACTCGTGAAGATAGTTGAATTTGAAATGACCTTATTATCAGAGAATGTTAATGCAATGAGAAGGAGCAAATGTTAAAAGAGCTTTTTTCGAGTTCTAATTTATAGATTCATAATAAGGTCATTTCAAATTCAACTTTCCTGAAGAGGTCGGAATTGCAGATATTTACCACGCGAGTGACGCGAGTGGAGGGTTTCTATATTTACTTACCACGCTAGGCCAAGAATTCAGATATTTTCTGCGTTTACCATACTACTGAGGACGTTCATAAGATTTTTCGGCACACTACTAAGGAAATCGAAGCGAATAAATTTGCGATTAAGAAGGCCGCGCGTTAGTTAGTTTGTGGTGCAGAAGCTAAAGTCGGCGGAATTATTCGTTTTGTGTTTTTGCACGTATTTAATTCAGGTTCAAGTCCTGAAGTCATATTTTTTTTCTTGCACATTTTTTTTTTTACAATTCAAACCAGGAAAGTTTGGTAAAATTTTTGAGTTTATTTTAATTAAAATTTCTTTAAAATACTGTTTTTGGTATTTTATAAATGGAAATTTCTTTTCGGTATAAAATAGTTCATACTGGATATGACCTGATTTTTATATAAATCAATCAAAACAGAAAATATGTACATATATCTATAATCTATTTCATCAAATCCAAATTATATTGATGAGAAAATATCATTCTAATATCCGTCCAGAAAGCCAAACACGCATACACACATGCATATGCATATAATTACGCATACAAACTTTCAACTAACGCAGAATATGTACATATAAAACTGCGAATCGAATAAATGAGTGATTTAGAAAAGATCATTAATAATTGTAGATTAGCGCAATCGTGAAAGACGTGTCGTATATGCAGTACGTAGTCTCATATTTGACTCAGGTTCAAATTCTGTGCACAGTTTTTTATTCGATATTTTTATTTCATTTTTTATATTTGGTTTAATTGAAATTGATTTAAAATAGTGTATTCAGGTTTTTCTAATACCAGTTATTTAGAAATTTATTTTCTATATAACATTATTCATTTGAATTGATTTATATGTAAAACAGCCATAAAGTCAATCATATGAATATGCATTCCTATATTTAATTTCTTCAGTCAAATCTGAACTACTTACATACACATATTGATGAGAAAATATTCTAATATCCATCCAGGAAGCCTAACGCGCATACTCACATATGTGTTTAAATATATGTACAAACTACCACCATTCTAACAAACCCAGAACACAAGCTTCTGCGCACACTTGACACATGGGATATGTATACCCTATGAGCAAAAAGAACCGGGAAGGTGATGTTGACTGTTTCCTTCGATTGCCAAGGCATAGTCCACCATGAGTACCTTCCATCGGGCCAGACAGTCAATAGAGAATATTATTTATCCGTTTTGAAACCTTAAAGAGATGCTGTGTGTTGCAAACCGCCGGTAATGTGAGCAAACAATTCCCAGATTTTGCATGATGATAACGCGCCATCGCACTGATCAAAGAGAATACAAATCGGCCTGCCGGGGGTGTTTGGAGGACTGGGTTAAACGTTGGCACATGTGTGTTGCTTCAGACGGGTCATATTTTGAAGGAGATAATATAAATTTGCCTTAAATTTAAATCTCTTTTGTTTAATTTAAACATTCCCGGTACTTTCTGATCATAAGATACATATATGCGGCTTTGCGGACAGCAATGTGTGATTCGCTGGAAGTCGCATTAACTCGCGAGTGTCGCACAGTTAGAAGACATATTTACATACATATAAGGGTGCATACATACATACGGAGCCGCGGCCACTCGACATAACAAAAATTTAAGATTTATCAAATATTGGCAAATAATTCCGCGCGAAATATTCCAATATTGACTATTTTCGAATGGTCGCGAAAATTGGCATATGGGCGGCTCGTTTTATGAATCAAATTGAGATATGAGCTCTAACTTATGAATGAACTTTTTGTTTTGTTCTAAATTGTTCAGCGCCGTCGCTGATAGAATCATGGCCGCTGCGACTGCGTCTACGAATGTATTTTGTTTTTGTAGTCGCTAGGCTTAGATTTTAGCTTTGGGCGACATGCGCATGTGAGGTATGTGTTTTTGTTGTGTTCTAGAACATTTTAGAATGTGCGGTGGCAAAGCGGCCATGGCGTTGCGCTTGCTGTTGCTTTTGCGTCTATCAAAGTACATATCGTGTTTTTGTAAGTACAATATTAGGAATATCGACTGGTGAAAGACAAAAGTACACGGAAGCAAGAAGGGAGCGCTGTGCTCGCGCATATACATATGCATGAATGTATGAACGTGCATGGATGTAGTAACATATGAATACAATTATTTTGTAGGAAGTTTAGAAGGCAAGTAGGTATATATGTATGTATGTATATATGCTTTTTTTTTAATGTAATCGTAAAAAAATTTTTAATAAATTTTATGTATCCGCTTATCATTTCAAAAGTAACAAAATGGTAAAAAAGTAAACAGTCGAAGAAATAAACGCACCGCCTATTTTTCCTCGCCACATGTTAGACTCGAGTTCAATTCCCGGCGCAAACTTTTTTTTATAAATTTTATTTTTTAAAATCGTTTTTTTTTTTAATGTAATTGAAAAAAAAAATTATGTAATAAATTTTACGTATTCGCTTATTATTTCAAAAATACGAAAATAGTAAAAATTTAATTGGTTTAATGTCGAGGTGAGAAATGTGTTGTGTGTTGAGGTGAAAGATGTGTGGTGTTTCTAATTTTTGTGTGGGCAAAAGTCAGTGAGGTGTCTATAAACTCGGTGTGCTAAATGACCTTATTACAAATCTTTCAGATCTCAATTGTACTAAAAAAAGCTCACAGTAACATTTGCTCCTTCTCATTGCATTAACATTCTCTGGTAATACCAGCAGAGAATGTTAATGCAATGAGAAGGTGCAAATGTTAAATGAGCTTTTTTCGAGTTCTAATTTATAGATTCATAATAAGGTCATTTCAAATTCAACTATCTTCACGAGTGGGGAATTGCAGATATTTACCACGCGAGTGACGCGAGTGGAGGGTTTCTATATTTACTTACCACCCTAGGACAAGAATTCAGATATTTTCCGCGTTTACCATACTACTGAGGAAGGTCATAAGATTTTTCGGCACACTACTAAGGAAATCGAAGCGAATAAAATTGCGATTAAGAAGGCCGCGAGGCAGTTAGTTTGTGGTGCAGAAGCTAAAGTCGGCGGAATTATTCGTTTTGTTTTTTGGCACGTATATAATTCAGGTTCAAGTCCTGAAGTCATATTTTTTTTCTTGCACATTTTTTTTTTTACAATTCAAACCAGGAAAGTTTGGTAAAATTTTTGAGTTTATTTTAATTAAAATTTCTTTAAAATTATGTTTTTTTTGTATTTTATAAATGGAAATTTCTTTTCGGTATAAAATAGTTCATACTGGATATGACCTGACTTTTATATAAATCAATCAAAACAGAAAATATGTACATATATCTATAATCTATTTCATCAAATCCAAATTATATTGATGAGAAAATATCATTCTAATATCCGTCCAGAAAACCAAACGCGCATACACACATGCATATTCATATAATTACGTATACAAACTTTCAACTAACGCAGAATATGTGCATATAAAACTGCGAATCGAATAAATGAGTGATTTAGAAAAGTATATACATAAGTAATTGTAGTTTAGCGCATCGTCCCATATTTGACTCAGGTTCAAGTCCTGTACACAGTTTTTTGTTCGATATTTTTATTTAATTTTTTATATTTGGTTTAATTAGAATTGATTTAAAATAGTGTATTCAGGTTTTTCTAATACCTGTTATTTAGAAATTTATTTTCTATATAACATTATTCATACTTCTTTTGAATTAATTTATATGTAAAACAGCCATAAAGGCAATCATATGAATATGCATTCCTATATTTAATCTCTTCAGTCAAATCTGAACTACTTACATACATACACATATTGATGAGAAAATATTCTAATATCCATGGATGCATCCAGAAAGCCAAACGCGCATACACGCATATGTATTCAAATATATACAAACCTTCAACGAACGCAAAATGTATGCATATGAAAAACAACAACTGCGACCGTCTTCTTGTGCGTCAGTGAAAAGATGGGATATGTATACCCTATGAGCAAAAAGAACCGGGAAGGTGATACTGACTGTTTCCTTCGATTGCCAAGGCATAGTCCACCATGAGTACCTTCCATCGGGCCAGACAGTCAATAGAGAATATTATTTATCCGTTTTGAAACCTTAAAGAGATGCTGTGTGTTGCAAACCGCCGGTAATGTGAGCAAACAATTCTCAGATTTTGCATGATGATAACGCGCCATCGCACTGATCAAAGAGAATACAAATCGGCCTGCCGGGGGTGTTTGGAGGACTGGGTTAAACGTTGGCACATGTGTGTTGCTTCAGACGGGTCATATTTTGAAGGAGATAATATAAATTTTCCTTAAATTTAAATCTCTTTTGTTTAATTTAAACATTCCCGGTACTTTCTGATCATAAGATACATATATGCGGCTTTGCGGACAGCAATGTGTGATTCGCTGGAAGTCGCATTAACTCGCGAGTGTCGCACAGTTAGAAGACATATTTACATACATATAAGGGTGCATACATACATACGGAGCCGCGGCCACTCGACATAACAAAAATTTAAGATTTATCAAATATTGGCAAATAATTCCGCGCGAAATATTCCAATATTGACTATTTTCGAATGGTCGCGAAAATTGGCATATGGGCGGCTCGTTTTATGAATCAAATTGAGATATGAGCTCTAACTTATGAATGAACTTTTTGTTTTGTTCTAAATTGTTCAGCGCCGTCGCTGATAGAATCATGGCCGCTGCGACTGCGTCTACGAATGTATTTTATTTTTGTAGTCGCCAGGCTTAGATTTTAGCTTTGGGCGACATGCGCATGTGAGGTATGTGTTTTTGTTGTGTTCTAGAACATTTTAGAATGTGTGGTGGCAAAACGGTCATCGCGTTGCGCTTGCTGTTGCTTTTGCGTCTATCAAAGTACATATCGTGTTTTTGTAAGTACAATATTAGGAATATCGACTGGTGAAAGACAAAAGTGCACGGAAGCAAGAAGGGAGCGCTGTGCTCGCGCATATTTGTATGCATGAATGTATGAACGTGCATGGATGTAGTAACATATGAATACAATTATTTTGTAGGAAGTTTAGAAGGCAAGTAGGTATATATGTATGTATATATGCTAGGACATAATACACACATAGAGCAGAATTGTTTTTGCACTGGTTAGGAAGAAACTCGCTAGTGCGTATGTGTATTTGTCTTGTAAGAATATGATGTGCTGTGACTTGTGTACATACATAAGTCAAGGTTATTTGGGCATACATGCATATGTACATACATATGTATGAAAGGAAGATGATGTTCTTGCGCTTGTGCATTATTGTTTTTCATATACAAATGTACATACCTACATATGTATGTAAATGCTGTCGAATACATAAACTATAAATTGACATACAATATAAAATAAGTGTTGATTTATCTTAAACCGTTTTTTTTTTCTTAATGCAAATACCTCCTATTGACATGTACATACATAATATTATGTATGTATATTGTCATATACCATCATTTATGTACATATAGAGTATACGTTCATTTATGAATGTATGTAATGAAAAACTTCATGAATTACTTTTAGAACTTTATTAAAATTAATTCGCGTCGCGCGCATGCACAAAACCTTGGTTCACAACGCAGGCGCAGAAATAAACGCACTGCGTATTTATCCTCCCCATGTGACTCGGCATCAATTCTCGGCGCCAATTTTTTTTTTTTTTAAATGTGTTTTTTTTTAATGTAATCGTAAAAAATTTTTAATAAATTTTATGTATCCGCTTATCATTTCAAAAGTAACAAAATGGTAAAAAAATAAGCAGTCGAAGAAATAAATGCACCGCCTATTTTTCCTCGCCACATGTTAGACTCGATTTCAATTCCCAGTGCAAACCTTTTTTTATTATTTCTTTTTTTTTTAATTCGTTTTTTTTTTATGTAATTAAAAAAAATTATGTAATAAATTTTACGTATTCGCTTATTATTTCAAAAAATACGAAAATAGTAAAAATTTAATTAGTTTAATGTATTTATCCTCCCCACGTGACTCGCCATCAATTCTCGGTGCAAATTTTTTTTTTTTCGTTTTTAAATTTTTTTTTTAATGTAATCGTAAAAAAAATTTTAATAAATTTTATGTATCCGCTTATCATTTCAAAAGTAACAAAATGGTCAAAAAATAAGCAGTCGAAGAAATAAACGCACCGCCTATTTTTCCTCGCCACATGTTAGACTCGAGTTCAATTCCCGGTGCAAACTTTTTTTTATAAATTTTATTTTTTAAAATCGTTTTTTTTTTTAATGTAATTGAAAAAAAAAAAAATTATGTAATAAATTTTACGTATTCGCTTATTATTTCAAAAATACGAAAATAGTACAAATTTAATTGGTTTAATGTCGAGGTGAGAAATGTGTTGTGTGTTGAGGTGAAAGATGTGTGGTGTTTCTAATTTTTGTGTGGGCAAAAGTCAGTGAGGTGTCTATAAACTCGGTGTGCTAAATGACCTTATTACAAATCTTTCAGATCTCAATTGTACTAAAAAAAGCTTACAGTAACATTTGCACCTTCTCATTGCATTAACATTCTCTGTTATTATGAATCTATAAATTAGAACTCGAAAAAAGCTCATTTAACAGAGAATGTTAATCATATATATCATATATCAGAGAATGTTAATGCAATGAGAAGGAGCAAATGTTAAATGAGCTTTTTTCGAGTACTAATTTGTAGATTCATAATAAGGTAATTTCAAATTCAACTTTTCTCTGAGAAGGCGAAACATTCCAGGATAGCTGGTTGTGTGTTGGGTTTGGGACCCGCCACTTAAAAATCGCCCCCAATGAAAAGTTTAAAAAAGCCTCGGATGAGACCTCCCTATACTGATGACGACCCCTGCAAACGAACTAAGGATTATGATTTGAGGGCATGCACCTGGAATGTCCGGTCCCTGAATGGGGAAGGTGCCTCTGCCCGGCTGGTTGATGTCCTCGTGAGAGTAAAGGCTGACATCACTGCCATCCAAGAGATGCGATGGACGGGGCAAGGAAAGAAAACCATAGGACCTTGCGACGTCTTCTACCGTTGCCATGTAAAGGAGCGCAAATTCGGTGTCGGATTTGTTGTGGGAGAGAGACTTCGTCGCCAAGTACTGTCGTTCACTCCGGTGGACGAGCGTCTCGCAACAATCCGCATCAAAGCCCGATTTTTCAACATATCGCTAATTTGCGCCCACGCCCCGACGGAAGAGAAGGACGATGCGACCAAAGATTCCTTCTATGAGCGCCTGGAACGTTCCTATGAGCGCTGCCCCCGCCACGACATAATAAATAGTGCTTGGCGACTTCAACGCCAGGGTGGGCAAGGAGGGAATTTTTGGTCCCACAGTCGGAAAATTCAGCCTGCACAACGAAACATCCGGTAACGGACAGAGGCTGATCGACTTCGTCGGGGCCCGAAACATGGTAGTCTGCAGCACCAGATTCCAGCATAAAAAGATTCACCAAGCCACCTGGCTGTCTCCTGATCGAAAAACACGAAACCATATCGATCATGTTGTGATAGATGGAAGACACACTTCTAGTGTATTAGATGTACGTACGATCCGAGGACCCAACATCGACTCGGATCATTACCTTGTTGCAGCCAAACTGCGCACACGCCTCTGTGCAGCAAAAAACGTTCATCTTCCTACGGAAAGAATGTTCGACATCGAAAAGCTGCAATCACAACAGACAGTCAGAAGATTCGCCACTCGACTCTCACTCCTGCTCTCAGAGAGTACTGCCCAACAAACCGGCATGCATGAGCAATGGAGCAACATTTCTCGTTCTCTACGTACCGCCGCCGAAGAAGAAATTGGATTCCGGCGAGCCCGAAAAAACAATTGGTACGACGAGGAATGTCATGCTGCCGCAGAAAGAAAGGATGCCGCCTATAGAGCCACGCTGCGATCGGGCGCAACGCGAGCCATGTGGGATCGCTACAGAGAGCTGAAAAAGGAAGAGAGACGTATTATCCGAAAGATGCTGGCCAACAGGATGAGATGCTGGCCAACAGGAACAACGCCCGAAAATTCTACCAGAAAGTTCAGCGGCTTACAGAAGGTTTCAAAACCGGGGCGTTTTCCTGTAAGAACAAAGACGGCGAACTGGTGACTGACGTACAGAGCAATCTTAAATTATGGAGGGAACACTTCTCGAACCTATTAAACAGTGAGAGCTGCGCATGTCACCGAGAAAGTGAAGATCCCGATACCCCAATCGTTGCCGACGGAATTGTCGTTCCACTACCCGATCATGACGAGGTGAGAATAGCGATAACGCGGCTAAAGAACAACAAAGCCGCGGGCGCCGACGGACTGCTGGCTGAGCTATTCAAACATGGCGGCGAGGAGCTGGTAAGGTGCATGCATCAGCTCCTATGCAAAATATGGTGGGATGAAAGCATGCCTGCCGATTGGAATTTAAGTGTGCTCTGCCCAATCCATAAGGAGGGCGATCTTGCAATTTGTGCCAATTACCGTGGGATTAGTCTTCTAAATATCGCCTATAAGGTTCTAGCGAGCGTATTGTGTGAAAGGCTGAAGCCCACCGTCAACCAACTGATTGGACCTTATCAGTGTGGCTTCAGACCTGGAAAGTCTACCATCGACCAAATATTCAAAATACGCCAAATCTTGGAAAAGACCATCTCTTCGTCGACTTCAAAGCTGCATTCGACAGTACGGAAAGGAGTTACCTGAATGCCCGCAAAAATAATACGGCTATGTAAGATGACGTTGCTCAACACCAGCAGCGCCGTCAGAATTGGGAATAACCTTTTTGAGCCGTTTGATACCAAACGAAGTTTCAGACAGGGTGACTCGCTGTCGTGTGCTTTTTTTATCCTGATGTTGGAGAGCATTGTACGAGCCGCAGAACTTAATCCCTCAGGCACAATATTTTATAAGAGCGTACAATTGCCGATATTGACATCATCGGCCTTAACAACCGCTCTGTTAGTTCTGCCTTCTCCAAACTGGATAAAGAGCCAAAGCGAATGGGTCTGGTGGTGAACGAGGACAAAACGAGGCGGCTACGTTGTATAAGAAAAAATTTTTTTTAAACGCCCATAACTTAGTCAAATATGAACCGATTTAAATAATTTTGGCTTCAAAATGATCGTAATTACTTACACGAGCGACTTCATGTTGAAACAATTGCAAAAAAGTAGTTGACAATTTTTTATTTAGCAAAAAAGAAAAAAAATTGAAATTTTTTTGAAATTCAATATTTCAAAAAGTGTATTTTTTTTTTTTTATAACTTTTTCCAAATCAAGAGGACACCTCAAACTTCAATTAAGCTGAATGCCTAGTAGCTAAAATGAGTTGTTATTGAGTAATGAATTTTTGAGTAAAAAACCTGTTTTGCACTTTTTGTTTTTTGCAAAATAAAAAATATTCAACTACTTTTTTGCAATTGTTTCTGCATGAAGTCGCTCGTGTAAGTAATTACGATTATTTTGAACCCAGAATCATTCAAATCGGCTTATTTTTGACTAAGTTATGAGTAATTAAAAAAAATTTTCTTATATAGATTCTTTCCATTTCAATTCAAAAGGGCTATTCGGCACATGTTCTTAGATTTCGATGTAACTCAAAAATGTTGCTCTCTGGTCAAAATAATGACACCCGTATTTTTTTGTTCGCCCGAAAAAAAATTTTTTCAAGAGTTATCGGCAATTTTGTTGTTCGGCTCAAACTCGATTTTTTTTAATTGTATAAGAAAAAATTTTTTTCAATAACAACTCATTTTAGCTACTGGGCATTCAGCTTAATTGAAGTTTGAGGTGTCCTCTTGATTTGGAAAAAGTTATAAAAAAAAAGAAATACACTTTTTGAAATATTGAATTTCGAAAAAATTTCAATTTTTTTTTCTTTTTTGCTAAATAAAAAATTTTCAACTACTTTTTTGCAATTGTTTCTACATGAAGTCGCTCGTGTAAGTAATTACAATCATTTTGAACCCAAAATTATTAAAATCGGTTCATATTTGACTAAGTTATGGGCGTTTAAAAAAAAATTTTTCTTATACAATTAAAAAAAATCGAGTATGAGCCGAACAACAAAATTGCCGATAACTCTTGAAAAAATTTTTTTTCGGGCGAACAAAAAAATACGTGTCTCATTATTTTGACCATAGAGCAACATATTTAAGTTTCATCGAAATCGAAGAACATGACCCGAATAGCCCGGTTGAATTGAAATGGAAAGCATCAACAGGACTTTTCTTAAGGGGTAACACCACTGTAGAATTTTCAAAAAATTGATTTTTTTTTATAAGCTTAAAAAATTCTTTGAACCTTTTAAAATACAAAACAAAAAGTTTTATACGTTACCGAAGTCTATTTCATAAATATTTTAAGCTTTTAACCAAGCGTTAGTGACTGCTACCTAACGACTTCTCCAAATTTCCAAACTTTAAACGCGTTTTTCTCAAAACACGTTTTCTGAAATTGGCACGCAGTATAACTCAAACAATTTTAAATATTTTTAATCAGGTTTTTCACTACGTCTGTATAATAACCTTCTTAAGAGAAGAGCGTAGGGGATTTTCGATAGATTAATTTAAACGATTGTTATAATTATTTAAGTCCCGTTTTTTTAGTCCAAAATAGAGTTTTTTTCTTCAAATGCTGGCTAATTCCGCAAAAATAAATATTTTTTAAATCCCCTACGTGTTTCTCTAGCTATTCTTATCTAGATTAAGAAAAAAAATGTTTCTTTGTTCCAGATTAAAATTTGCACCCTCTGTGCTGCGTGCCGCGGAGCTCCTTCAAGAGAAACCACATTACAAAAATGTCTCCAATGCCGCCATTTTGTAAAATTTTTCGATCAAACTTTGTAGTTTTGTATTTTAGTATATAAGTAATAACTTCCCAAATCAGAGTGATTGTTTCCCCTTTCCTTCTATACAAAAAAATTCTTTAAAAATCGTGTTTATTTTACGCGTGTACAGTGGTGTTACCCCTTAACTATACATTACACAGCAGATATCAATTTAGCTTTCAATAGTGTTAATCATATTTGTCGAGATGTAAATTATGGTTGATTATTACGAACTTTACATGCTAATGGTGCATCATTTTTCTTCATTTGTATTTATCTACATATTGGTCGAGGAATTTATTACAGCTCATATCTATTTACACCTACATGATTAGTAGGAGTTCTGATTCTATTTTTAGTTATAGCAACAGCATTCATAGGTTACGTTTTACCATGAGGACAAATATCATTCTGAGGAGGCACAGTTATTACGAATCTATTATCTGCAATTCCTTACCTAGGAATTGACTTAGTTCAATGAGTTTGAGGAGGATTCGCAGTAGATAATGCCACACTTACCCGATTTTTTACATTTCATTTTATTTTACCATTTATTGTACTAGCAATAACATTAATTCATTTATTATTTTTACATCAAACAGGATCTAACAACCCAATTGGGTTAAATTCTATTCCATTCCATCCATATTTTACATACAAGGACATTGTAGGATTTATTGTTATAATTATAGCACTTCTATTATTAACTTTAATTAACCCTTATTTATTAGGAGATCCTGATAATTTCATCCCCGCTAATCCTTTAGTAACACCAGTTCATATTCAACCTGAATGATACTTTCTATTTGCATATGCAATTTTACGTTCTATTCCTAATAAATTAGGAGGAGTTATTGCATTAGTTCTATCAATTGCAATCCTAGCAATTTTACCATTCTATCATTTAAGAAAATTCCAAGGAATCCAATTTTATCCTGTAAATAAAATTCTATTTTGAATTACAGTAGTTACTTTAATTCTATTAACATGAATCGGAGCACGACCTGTAGAAGACCCTTATATACTAGTCGGACAAATTTTAACAGTAGTTTACTTCTTATATTACATTATCAACCCACTAATTACTAAATGATGAGATAACTTAATTTATTAATTAGTTAATGAGCTTGAACAAGCATATGTTTTGAAAACATAATATAGGAACCAAAATTTCCTATTAACTTTACTAAAATCAATTAACAATATATAATATATCAAAAATAACTTAACTCCAATAAAAAATAATAAATAATTTAAAGAAAAAGGTAAAAAACACTTTCAAGCTAAATACATTAATTTATCATAACGAAATCGAGGTAAAGTTGCACGAACTCAAATAAAAACAAATGAAATAAAAACCAATTTTAAATAAAATACTAAATTAAACAAATCACAACCAAAAAAAATAACACAAAATAATATACTTATAAATAAAATTCTAGCATATTCAGTTATAAAAATCAAAGCAAATCCATCACTTCTATATTCAATATTAAACCCAGAAACTAATTCAGACTCACCTTCAGCAAAATCAAAGGGTGTCCGATTAGTTTCAGCTAAACAAATACAAAATCAAACAAGTCTAACTGGAAATTTAATAACAACAAATCAAATATAACGTTGATAATTAAAAAAATCCAAAATATTATAATTTCCAATTAAAAAAAAACAAAATATAATAAAACTAAGGCCATTCTAACTTCATAGGAAATAGTCTGAGCAACAGCCCGTAATCCCCCTAACCAAGCATAATTAGAATTAGATGATCAACCAGCAATTATAACAGCATAAACTCCTAATCTAGTACAACACAAAAAAAAATAAAATTCCTAAATTATAAGAAAACAATTTTACAAATAAAGGAATACATAGTAGGGTGTCCGTTATTTACCAATTTGATTATTTTTCTTGCGACGCCTCCTAAACTTTTAGTTTTCCGTCAAAGAAAAATTATCAGATCAAAATCAGCTCTTAATATTCAGAATAAACCTTGCCCCAAACACGATATATTTCCCATTTACATAACATGGGATTATGGTACTTTTTGGAATAAACTTTTTTTTTCTCTAGTATGTTAATTTACAGCTATGAAAAACACATATTCTGATGGCAATTTTAACTCTGATTATTTTTAAATATAAACGTGAGAAGTTTACTACAACAATAATAATTTTGCTGCAAAAGTGAAAATGTCTGAAATCTACACACAGTTCAATTTTAACTTCGATTAACTTTTAAAGGAGTCAATTTATCGAAAAATTATATGAGATCTTTTTTGTAGAGAATCAGAATATGTGTTTTTCATAGCTGTAAATTAGCATACTAGAGAAAAAAAAAGTTTATTCCAAAAAGTAGCAAAATCCCATGTTATGTACATGGGAAATATATCGTGTTTGGGGCAAGGTTTATTATGAATATTAAGAGCTGATTTTGATCTGATCATTTTTCTTAGACGGGAAACTAAAAGTTTAGGGGGCGTCGCAAGAAAAATAATCAAATTGGTAAATAACGGACACCCTATACATAGTCAAACAATTAAAGAAATAAATAAAGAAAAAATAGGAGAAAAATAATAAGAAATATAGTTTGATAAAAGAGGATAAGTTTGTTCCTTAGTAAATAACTTAATTGCATCACAAAAAGGTTGAGGAATTCCTTTAAGGCAACCTTATTAGGACCCTTACGAATCTGAATATAACCTAATACTTTACGTGCCAAAAGAGTTAAAAAAGCTACTCTTACTAAAACACAAATTACCAAAATTAATCTACCAACAAAAGATCAAAATCAAGTACTATTTGTAGTATAAGCTATATAAATAAATTCTAAATTTATTGCACTAATCTGCCAAAATAGTTTATTTATATTAATAATATTCTATTATTTAAAATATAATGATTTTAATATTTGGTCCTTTCGTACTAAAATATTACAACTCATTAAAGATAGAAACCAACCTGGCTTACGCCGGTCTGAACTCAGATCATGTAAGGATTTAAAAGTCGAACAGACTTAATTTTTGAACGGCTACACCCAAAATTATACCTTAATCCAACATCGAGGTCGCAAACTTTTCTGTCGATATAAACTCTCAAAAAAAATTACGCTGCTATCCCTAAAGTAACTTAATCTTATAATCACTATTAATAGATCAATAATTCATAAATTAATGATTTAAAAAAAATTAAAAGTTCATTAAATTTTAATATCACCCCAACAAAATAATTAATATTAAAAAAAATAAAATAAATCAAGAAAATTTAGTTAATATTAAATATAAAGATTTATAGGGTCTTCTAGTCTTTTAATAAAATTTTAGCTTTTTAACTAAAATATAAAATTCTATTACAATATAAATTTATATGAAACAGCTTATACTTCGTCCAACCGTTTATACCAGCCTTCAATTGAAAGGCTAATGATTATGCTACCTTTGCACAGTTAGAATACTGCGGCCATTTAAAATTACTCAGTGGGCAGGTCAGACTTTAAATATAATTCAAAAAGACATGTTCTTGTTAAACAGGCGAGTATAAATAAAATTTGCCGAGTTCTTTATATAAACTTTTCAATATAAAATATTTTAACAATACTTAAATATACTAATTTAATCATTACTACTTTTTATTTAAAATTAATAAAAAAATTTTTGTAAATTCAATGAAAACAAAATTAAATAATATAAATTATAAAATAATTTATAACAAACTTATAAATGATTGCTAATTCTATGCATACATTTTAAATCAATTATTCAATAATTTTTAATATTTTATTTTAAAGCTTATCCCTTAAAATATTCAAATTAATAAATTTTTAAATTTAAAAAATAAATTAAAAATTAAAAATTTATGAATTAAATTTATTTCTAAACAAACTAGATACCTTTATAAACGAATAACATTTCATTTCTAATAATTTATTTAAAATAATTTTGAAACATTAACTTTAATAAATTATTAACTCTTATAAAATCGAGATTAAAAAATAAAATTATTAATTATTTGATCAACCCTGATACAAAAAGTACAATAAACTAAATTTTCTTTTTAATTAAAAATTTTTCAATATATTTCAATATTCTTTCACAATACATAATAAACTATTATTAAAATTATTTTTTCACTAAAACCTACTAAAACATTATTTTATATAATTATTTTTAATAAATTAAATTAACAATAAAAAAAATTAATAAATAAATATTAAAATTCAATTTATGTTGATTTGCACAAAAATCTTTTCAATGTAAATGAAATACTTTATTTAATAAGCTTTAAATTGTCATTCTAGAGCAGTGGTCGCCAACCTTTTCAATGTGTTGAGCTACTTTCAAGATTTTGAAATAAACAGCGAGCTACTTGCACAAGCCAACATAAATTAAATAATACACAGTTATATTCAACACACAATACATGTATTTATTTTACTAATATACTTTCTATATATAATAAACTTATGACTTATATTACGTTTCCACCAAAAGCAAACACCGTGTTTGCAGGAGTTGTGTTTGGGAGAACTGTCAACTGTTTCCATCGAAATGTGTTTGCAAAGTGTATGGTCTTTGGTATGGTAAGCAGATTTATGATACATTATTTTGCGGCGACAGCACAGCGCGATAGCCCAGCGGCTAGCAATGTGGGCTTCCGATCCGAAATCCTTGGTTCGAATCACAAAAAAATTTTTTTTTTTTTATACATTTATTTCATTTTGTTTTATGATATGTTTATGAGCAGATTTTTTTCATGGCAGAAATACACTCGGAGGTTTGCCATTGCCTGCCGAGGGGCGACCGCTATTAGAAAAATGTTTTTATTAATTTTGCTTTCACCGAGATTCGAACCAACGACCTCTCTGTGAATTCCGAATGGTGATCACGCACCAACCCACTCGGCTACGGCGGCCGTCAATCAAATGTCATATTGACAAATTGCAATCATTGTTGCCATGTTTCGATAAGAATGCAATAATAAATGAGGAAAATGAGCAACATTGCCACCACTTAATAATTAAATTAGACGCAAACCCAACAAAACACGCTTTAAATTAGACGCAAACCCACAAAACACGCTTTGAAAGTGAGTTTAGGTATGGAGTTGTGTTTTAATTTTGTATGGGATTTGACAGGAGTTTTATTTCGTGTTTGCGCTAAGAACACGATAGCGGCAGAGAACACGATAGCGGCTGCGGTGGAAACTTAGCATTATAGTGCTTATACTTATGCATAACTACATCCATGTTCACACCTATCAATCGTAACAAAATTTTTTGCAGTCATAATGGCAAATCACAAGCGACTTAAAAAAACAACAAAACAGTAATAGTACATTATTATATAAATAAAATATGGGCAGATAAAAAGAGCATATTTAATGAGAAGGTTGACATTCTGACTCATCGATAATTTTTTTAATATTTGCAGTAAAATTTGATACAGTCATTCGAATACAGTTATCCAAATGTATATCTGTAAGCCGATTGCGGTATTTATTTTTAATAAATTTCATATTGGAAAAAGAAGATTCACACAAATAAGTTGAACTGAATAACGCTTTCATTTTCAACGCAACACGACATAAAACTGAATACTTATCTTTACTTACTAAAGTCCATATACATTTTGTATTTGAACCTAAAGATTTTAAAGTCAAGTCACTTTGAAAAGCAATCAGTTCCATTTCTGTCACAGCAATGTCTTCGCCAAAGTTGTTCATAACACAAGTTGCAAACTGTTGTATATCAATGTCCATGAAGGGTAAAACAACAAATTGCGTTACTAAAGCAATTTTGCTGAAATCCTTGAAACGATTTTTGACGTTTTCCTTCAAGTTAGAAACTATTTCCATATGATATTTACTGTCATAGGGCTCTAATAGATTTTTGGATATCTTTTCGGAAAGAATAGGAAAATGCTTAGTATCGCGGTTTTTTAAGTTTTGTTCCCAAAATTCAAGTTTTGTAATAAATGCATTTATATCAGAAATCATTTCCGCTAATTCTTTATCCCTGCCTTGAAGCTGCAAGTTAAGCTCATTTAATTTCTCTGTAATGTCCACAAGAAAACCAAAATCTCTGAGCCAAGTCGAATTTTCCAGTTCAGGAATCGGTTCATCGCGTTCTTTGAAAAATTGGAGTATAGCAGGCAGGACATCATTGAAACGTTTGAGCACTCGTCCTCTGCTTAACCATCGCACTTCAAAGTGAAGAAGTAGTGTATTGACAGTCAATTTCATCAGCCAAGGTTTTAAATAATCTTCTTTGTAACGCTTGAGCTCTAATCTTGTTCACAATTTTCACCACCAGTTTCATAACGTTGTTCAAGTTTAGAAAATTTCCACATAATGCTTGCTGATGTATAATACAGTGGTAACTAAGAAATTATGGAAAACTTTCATCCTTATGACATAGCGCCACGAGCCCCTTATCACAACCCACCATAGCTGGAGCACCGTCAGTTGTCAGGCCAACCATTTTTGATATTGGAATTTTCTCAGAAGAGATGAAATTTTTTAAATGAGAAAACAGCTCTAGCCCAGTAGTATGTCCTTTGAGTGGAATAAACTTGAAAAGATCTTCTTTAATTGTAAATAAATATGGCCATCTGTGAGGTGTCAACTACATCTGTTGATTCATCCAGTTGCAGTGAAAAATAAATACAGTTATCTAAGTCACTTCTTAACTGAAAAAAAAATATCATTGCTCATTACTTCTACTCGCCTCATCACTGTATTAGCAGAAAGTTGCATAGATTTTATAGCAGACACTATTTCGTCTTTATTTCTAAAGTTGGCGAATAAAGAATCTGCTGCTTCCAAAAATGCTTGTTTTATGATTTCCCCGTCTTCATAAGGTTTTTTCTTTTGTGCAATTATCTGGGAAACACGATAAGATGCTTCAGTTGCAGTCTTATTTTTGTCGATTGTTTCCAAAAATATTGACTGTTGTCCAATTAACTGGATTTTTAAATGTTTCAGTTTTTCTTTTCTGGTGGCAAAATTTAACGGGAATGCCTTCTCGAATTTCTCGAAATTCGAATGTACAGTTTTATGATGCCTCTCAATATTTCCTTTTTTAGGAACTGACACAGATGTATTACATAACAAACAAACACTTTTGCCTTTAACTTCTGTGAAGAAGTATTATTCTTCCGATTCCGAATGGGAATGGTATGTCTACACCTTCTTACTACTGCTTGCCATATTGTTTCGAACTCTAACCCAACCGCTGCACGCAGAACTTTGATAATGCCGTTCAGTATTAAACTGAGCGCAATGTCGACGTGCATTGCGTATATATAAAGCCAAAAAATTCTCGAACACGTTAATCGATTCCAGCCGATCCTAGAACGGAGACGCGACTTCGCGTCGTGTTTGTCGGCGCGAAATCGCTTATCGCAGTGTTGCCGCTGTTTTTCTATTTATTATGAAAATTTCTGAAATTTGCTAATACTGGTATGATTTTCAGACTTTTGGATTTTTTGCAACGTGAACAGCGCGAGCTACCAGAATTGCCTTTGCGAGCTATCGGTAGCTCGCGATCGACGGGTTGGCGACCACTGTTCTAGAGGCACCTTCCGGTACATCTACTATGTTACGACTTATCTTATCTTAATAAGTAAGAGCAACGGGCGATATGTACATATTTTAGAGCTAAAATCAAATTTTTAATCTTTAAAATTTTACTATCAAATCCACTTTCAAAAAAAATTTCAAATTTAAATCCATTTAAATAAATTTATTGTAACCCATCTCTACTTAAATATAAGCTACATCTTGATCTGATATAAATTTTAATAAAAATTATTACTCTAATAGGGGGGTTAGATGGGAAAGTGATGCGTACATTATAGCCACTCCTCTCCAATTGGCAACCTCTACCCACTGTCCAGGACCTGTTGACCTGGACTTGGTACTCCCTGTTTTCGCTAACGAGGCTCTGTCGACCGGTGACAAGGCGGTATAACCTTGTCAGCACTTTAAGCTAAGGTGTCGAGGTACCCGTGCCGAGAGCTGCATGGCTGGTAGTGTCTAAATAACCAGTCTTTAACGGTCCCCTCCGACGCCAAGGCTAGGTCGGTTGTATTAAGTGCCTTACCACGGAGTGTGCTGGGCACTCTCTCCGAGGACGATCTTCTGGCTTCCAGCCAGGGAACGATCGTCGAGCCATGTTCGAGCGGTGCAAAACACAGCACCCCGCTTCTAAGACCAAGCCTTCTCCAGTCGGCTACCAAAACGACCTCTGGTGAGGTAATCAAGGTGGCCTCTGGAAAGGTCTCCTTGGGGGCCTCTGGTAAGGCCGCCAAGGTGACCCCTGGCAATGATGCCCCGGTGACCACTGCGAAGGTCACCAAAAAGAAAAAGAAGAAGAAGTCGTGCGGTACCCTACTCAAAGCGCGCTACCTGAGGGCGAAATTCATTCTGGCAAAGATTGCCAAGAATGAACAAGCCGGTAAAGCGCACGAGCGGGACGCTGAGGACCGTGTGAAGTACGAGGCCGCGATCAGAGAGTACGAGGCCGCGTCCGCAGCAAAATTAAGCCAGCCACAACAACAACCACAACAACAGCCAAAACCGGCACGGAGCTCGGCTAAACGCAACCGCTCACAGGATGTGAGTGGACGCGTAGCCAAAAGGAGCAAATACTCCTCAACCCAGGGGGCTGGGGGCCCTTCAACCAGTGCGGCAGGCGGTGCCTCGAGGGCGGCTTACAGTGAGGTGGCCAGAGATCATCTCCAAGTTGCCCTCGTGGACGCAAAAACCAATAGTGGAAGAGCGGTGTTACCCCTTTGGGATGCCATTGAGGGACGGCTATCGGGCATGGTCGTCAGACACCTCATGGACAAAAAAGGGCCAGCTCCGCTCTTTGACTCGGGTGAAATCTGTCGAGGCTGTAAGGTGATAAAATGTGCCAATCAGTACTCGAAGGAGTTTCTGGAGAAGAGCCTTGCTACGGTTAGCAACGTCTGGGAAGGGCTTTCGCTAAAGCTCATCCCTGCCTCAGAAATTCCCAGGCGACCACGAGCCAGAATCTGGTTGCCGAAAGTGGAGCTGGACAGTTCGGAAATTGTCCCGTGTCTCAAGCTACAGAATCCTGAGGTTCCTATGGATGACTGGTCTGTCATCAAGGTAGAAGAACCTCAGCAGCATAGCTCAGCCATATTACTGCTGATCAACAACGAGTCGCTGGAGGCACTCGAAAAACAGCAGTTTAAACTTCGCTTTGGCCTCAGGTTGGCCAAAGTGAAGGTCTTCCCCGCCTCTGTCGCCCTGGACGATGACTTGGAGAAATTGGGGGATGACACCAAGGAGCTGCTCGACGATCTACGGCTGTCTGGGACGGACGCAGACTCTGAACTGGGGGAGCAGTCGTAAAAAAAGGTAAGTAACACTTTTGAACAGGTTGTTAAAAGTATTACAAATTAACCTTCGTCATTCCAAACTGGCCACAGATAACCTACGAGTCACCCTCCGGGAGGAGGACATCGATGTCTGCCTGATTCAGGAGCCATGGATCTGGCAGCATAAAATCATGGGACTGAGATGACCTTTTTTATGACCTTTTTTATGTCCAAACTGATGGTAAGCCAAGGGCCTGTATCCTAGTAAGGAACACAATTAATGCCTTTTTGCTGTCTAATTTCAGTTCACCAGATGTGACTGCGGTCAGGGTGGAACCATCCAGTGGCAGTTGCTTCTGCCTGGTGTCTGCCTACATGGCCCATGACAGATCGGCGCCTCCTGAGGAGTTGCAACATCTAGTGGATACTCTCCAGCCCAAGAAGGAGAACATCCTGATCGGATGCGATGCGAATGCCAGACACACCATCTGGGGCAGCAGCGAGATCAATGAACGGGGTGAGACTCTGTTTGATTTTATACTAAGCCGTAATTTACTTATCTGGAACAAGGGCAACTCCCCAACTTTTGTCTTCCCGGCATCGGGAACATCAAGTGGTTGGGAGGAAGTTCTTGATATCTCTCTTTCTACTAACTCATCTGCTGTTAGGGTTGAAAATTGGACGGTCTCCCAGAGTAACTCGTTTTCGGACCACAGGTTGATCCTCTACGAAATCGACTTCGTTCGGGAGACCCTGCTACCGCGCGGAACCCTAAACGAACAGACTGGTCTCTTTTCCACAGGGTTTTCTGAAAGAAGCTGAATAGGAGTAAGTTCTTGACTTCCACTAAGGAACAACTGAACACGCAAGTTAGACACCTAGAAGGGTCCTATCAGACTGCCTTCAAAGTGGCCTGTCCAGTATCCTTTAGCAAGAAAGACTTTCCTCCCTGGTGGAGCAAGACGCTGACCGACTTGAAAGAGAAGGTTAGGACATTCTTCAACAAATGTTACCAAATAAGAAACTTTCAAGATTACCGGGAAATCTTGAAAGCTTATAAGAAAGCCATTAGAGACGCGAAGCGCAACTCTTGGAAAGAGTACTGCGAATCCATCGAATCCCTAAGAGATTCGGCCAGACTCAGCAGGGTCCTATCCAAGGACCACTCCTGTAAAACTCTTGTCAAAAGAGAGAACGGGGAGTGGGCTGAATCTGCAGGCGAATCCTTAAAAATCCTTATTGAAGCCCATTTCCCGGAAAACTCTATTGATCCGGTCTGTAACGAAGACGCGAACCGGTAGGAGGGGTTACCTGTGGTGTCCCTGACACCTGTCTTGTCCGTCAACAGAATAAACTGGGCAATCCCTTTCAAATCTCCAGGCATCGATGGTATCATGCCAGTAATGCTTCAGAAGACTAAGACCGTGGTGGTTCCCGTTCTTCAAAAGATCTTCTCGGCGTGTATCTCGCTGAACCACGTTCCTGCTAGCTGGAAGAAAACCAAAGTGGTCTTCATTCCTAAGGCAGGAAGGAGGGGCCACGTCCTGGCCAAGGACTTCAGACCTATAAGTCTTACCTCCTTTATTCTCAAGGTGTTTGAGAGAGTGATCGACTGTCACATCCGAGAGCACTCTGAAACCAGACTTTCTCCAGCCCAACACGCTTACCTGGGGGGGGGGTAAAGGTGGTAGCATATGCCGATGACTTGGTCCTGATGGTCTCAGGTCCCTTCCCATCAGTAATGGCTGAAATTCTGGAAGGAGCACTGGCTACACTCAGCAGATGGGCCGCCAGTTGCGGTCTCAGAGTCAACTCTGACAAAACAGACTTGATGCTATTCACCAGAAAATACAAGCCTCCACCTTTTAAGCTTCCTAGACTTAACAACCAGTGTCTTACACTTTCATCGGAAGTCAAGTATCTTGGTGTAATACTTGACCCCAAGCTCCACTGGAAGCCGCACATAGAAAATCGAGTTAAGAAGGCTAATATAGCCTTCTACGCCTGTAAATCTATGTTCGGCAAAAAATGGGGCCTCAAGCCACGTGTCGTACTCTGGATGTACAACTTAGTGGTTCTGCCAATTTTGACATACGGTTGCCTAGTTTGGTGGGTAGCTCTTCAGAAGGGCTACAACTTCACTAAATTAGAGAGAGTGCAGAGAACTGCATGTGTAGGCATAACTGGTGCCTGTAGAACATGTCCCACCGCTGCGCTCAACGTTATTCTCCACTTAATTCCTGTGGATCTGCAGGTTCAGTCCATTGCTGCTCAGAGTGCTATTAGACTGAAGGAGTTTGGCCTTTAGAGACAACTCCCTGTAGGGCATAGCAGCATCTTGAAGCAGATCTCCCCTTCCTTCTCTGATATTCGCACCGACCTCTCCATCCGCAAACTGTGCTTTGAGGGTTGTGCTAGGGCCATCTTTCCGAGCAGGCAAGATTGTAAAGAGGGGAGAGTTGTTGCGGATATAGATGCCTCTGTTTTCACTGACGGATCCAAAATGGGGTCTGGAGTGGGAGCGGGGGTCTACTCCAAATCAGCCAACATTTCGGTCTCCTATAAACTGCCGGAGACAAGCAGCGTCTTTCAAGCAGAGGTCTTCGCGATCCTGCAGGCATGCAAAATGCTTCGGGATCGCTGCTGGGAGGGAGACATTAAAATTTTTTCCGATAGCCAAGCTGCAATCAAGGCACTGTCGTCGCCGAATCGCAGCTCTCTTCTCGTGAACTCCTGCAAGGAGGAACTTAAACGCCTCGAACGTGCAGGAAACATTTCCCTCACCTGGGTTCCTGGGCACAGGAATATAGAGGGAAATGAAATTGCCGATGAGCATGCCAGGAAGGGGGCGGCAGAACCAAGTCCAGCTGCCCTCTTCTCAGACATCGGCATCCCCTTGGCCGTCGTTAAAGGGAAACTACACAACTTCTTTCTAAGAAAGGCGCAAGACAGATGGAGGTCTGTCTCATCGTGTGCCATTTTAAAAGCACTATGGCCTCAATATGACATAAACAGAACGCTTAAGGTGATGGGAGCTCCCCGCCATTCAATTTCCAAACTCATTGCGGCCACTGGGTGATCGGCACTCACGCGGAGAAGCTTGGAATTCCGTACAACCCCCATTGCAGAAGCTGTGGGGATCCTGCAGAGAAAGAGACTGTGGAACACTTTCTCTGCAGATGTCCGGCCTTGGCGGCTAGGCGTTTGAGATTCCTCAGCGTCCCCTTTGGGGATGACTTGATGAAATTCTCCAGCCTAGATCCCTTTTCTCTCCTCCGCTACATCAACAGCACTGGATGGCTGTAGACGGGCTTATCTTCTACCTTAATCCTTTCACAGGTAGTGGTCCACTTTATGGTATCAAAACGGCACGTAAGTGCTACTTGTAGTGTACCTGGGGTACTCTTGCCATCTTACCTACCTACCTATTACTCTAATAAGATATTCTAATAACGACGGTATATAAACTAAAAAACAAATTTAAGTTAGGTACATCGTGGATTATCAATTACAGGACAGGTTCCTCTGAATAGACTAAAATACCGCCAAATTTTTTAAGTTTCAAGAACATAACTATTACTACCTTAGTATTTTTTAATTATATTTTAAATCATAGGGTATCTAATCCCAGTTTATTTATAAAATTTACAAGCTTCAATTAAAATTTAATAAAAATAAATAATTTTAAAATATCACCCAATAAAATTATATATATTTATATATAAAATTTAACTCTTACCAAAAATATTTTATTTGTATTATTTGTGTAACCGCGGCTGCTGGCACAAATTTAGCCAGTACTATATAAAATTACTAATTCCAAATTTCTTTGATTTATAAAATTAATTACTGCGAATAAAAAAAAATTTATTATTATTAAAATAAATAAAATTTCACACAAAAATTTACATATAAAATAAATCAATCACAAAAACATAAGCCAAAATAAAACTTTAATAATTAAATAAATCAAAAAATATTTTAAAAATTTAGTTATATCTATTTATTAAATAACATAAATTAGTTATTAATATAATATCAATCTTAAATTAATTTAAATCTAACAAATATTTAGTAAATTCCTAATTATTAACAAAAATATAGTAAAAAAAAATTTAGTTAGATCTGTTATAAAATAAAATTGATTAGTATTTCCTCCTTAAAAGTAAAAAGACCCCTAATCAAAGACCCCTAATTAAATTCAATGAAAACAACTTATTTCATTTCAAATGTTTTCATTGAATTTAACTGTTTATATAAAATCAAAACAATAAATATAAATTATTAATTAATTAACTCAATAATAATTAAAATTAGTAAAAAATTTAGTTAGATCTATTTATTTAGTAAATCAAAGATAACAATTATTTTTATAAAAATATTTATAATTAAATTTAAAATTTAATAAAATATTTTAGTATTTCCTCCTTAAAAGTAAAAGACCCCTAATCAAATTTACTCTTTTTCATTAAAAAAATGCAATGAAAACAGCTTATTTTATTTCAAATTTTTTCATTGAATTTAATACGTTAATAAAAATTTAAAATATATAAATAAATTTATAGACCTAATAAGTATAAAATAACTAATATATATTTAATTTAAATTATTTATCATAAAAAATTTAGTTAAAATAACAAAATAAAATTAAATTATTAATTAGGAATTTACTAAATAAATAGATCTAACCAAATTTTGTTTTTTTAATTTTCATATTTATTAAATTTTAATATTTATTGATAAATAATCCTCTCATTTTTCAATTAAAAAAAAAAAAAATGTTTCTTAAATATTGTAATATATTTTATAATAATAAGACATACACTAAGTTAGATTAATAAATATCTATATGTACATTAATTAATTAATAATGCCTATTAATTTTGTTAAAAAACCCCTTTAAATTAGAAGATGCAGAATTGTACATTACATTTATAGGCACATACTTTGATCTAACGTTAGACATTTGTACAAATTAATAATAAAAATTAAATTTCTTATATTCATATATATATTTATCTATGAGTTGTACTTTTACCTCTCGGAGATGTCTATATTGGAATTTTTAATTATCTATATTAGATAAATAAAATTCTATAATACTTAATTTACTTTATTTAATTATTACAACTAAATAAACAAATTTAATTAAATTTATCCCCTTTCTAATAAATCAACTATAAATTCAATGAAAACAGCTTATTTTATTTCAAATGTTTTCATTGAATTTAATAAGTTAATAAAAAATGAAATAATATAAATAAATTTATAGACCTAATAAGTATAAAATAACTATATTTAATTTAAATTATTTATCATAAAAAATTTAGTTAAAATAACAAAATAAAATTAAATTAATAATTAGGAATTTACTAAATAAATAGATCTAACTAAATTTTTTTTTTTTTTAATTTTCATATTTATTAAATTTTAATATTTATTGATAAATAATCCTCTTATTTTTTGTAAGGTTATTTTACCTTTATATAACACATCCGGGAACAAAGGAAACGCACGTTTAAACTGCTCGGTTGCTTTATTTCAACTAACTGTACATATTAAAACTAAGAATAACGGCTGAACCAAAATGTTCATGGCCAACTATGATTCTTACAAATCATGGCCTGCTATGATTCTTACAATCATTGTTTGCTGTGATTCTTATAATCATGGGTTGCTATGATTCTTACAATTCTCCCTCTCAACCCAGTTATTTTATAAATTACATTTTTCAAAATTTTCCGTATTTTAATATTTTCATTACGACAAAACTGTAATAATAATATTGCTACTTTTGAGTACATTTTAATTACATTGTAAGCTTTAGCAATTTACATCCATTTTTATGTTTCAATTTCTTTAAAAATTTAGTCATTATATTTGCTGCATTTGCATCAGAATTTATAAAATGTACCTCGATTTCGCCCTTTTCAAACAACTCACGGACGTAATGAAATCTTAAATCTATGTGTTTACTGCGCTTGTGCACCATCGGGTTCTTCAGCAAAAATTGTGCACTTTGATTATCGCAATGCATGTTCGTAGGTTCATTTACGTATCCGTCATACCCCATTTCACGCAACAACGCTCGAAGAAAAACAACATCTTTTCCGCCTTGACATAGAGCTATATATTCTGCCTCCATTGTACTGAGGGCAACGATAGACTGCCTTTTTGATTCCCAAGAAACCAGACCATCAGACATGAATACTACGTAACCGCTGTATGATTTGCGATCAGATACGTCACCAGCCCAGTCGGAATCTGTGTAGCACACCAAATTTTCGCCTGTAGATGAATAAGTAATTTTCGCTGCTAACTCTGCTTCAAATATCGTAACACGTGCTTCGCGGCTTTAAAATGTTCTTCATGTGGATGATTATTATATTGTGATAATTTAGATACAACATGGGCGATATCTGGCCTAGATATAACCGCCAGGTACATCAACCCTCCGATTAAACTTTGGTACCGCATCGCGTCAATATCGTTACACTGCTTCTCACACTTCTTGTGCACCGTGCCATCAACCCAAGGTGTAGTTGCCGACTTGCATGAGTCCATTCCCCATGTTTTAAGAAGTTGATTCACATAATGTTCTTGATGTATTGATATTGTGCCAGTAGATGCATCTCTCTCTATTTCCATACCTAAATAAAACGATACCGGCCCTTTATCTATAGCTTCAACAAACTCATTTAGCTGCTTTAAAATAATTTTCGTCCGCCCTGCATTAGAGCAAGCTAACAGCATATCATCCACGTACAAACCGATAAGACACATGGAACTATACTCCCTCTTAAAATATACACAACTATCCGCTTGACATCTTTTGAAGCCCATAGTCGTGAGGATTTCGGAGATCTTTTTGTTCCACTCGCGGCCTGCCTGTTTAAAACCGTAGATGGGTTTAATTAATTTGCACACCTTATTGGGGTATCTTGAACTTTCAAACGCTAATGGTTGTACCATGAAGACGTCTTCGTTTAAATCATCATTTAAATAAGCTGATACTACATCGACATGATTAACCACCAGTTGGTACTTCGCTGCTAAAGCCAACAACAATCGAATGGCCGAATGTCGTACAACAGGTGCGTAAGTCTCGGTGTAATCAATGTTGCGCCTTTGGGAGCACCCCTGAGCTACCAATCTCGCTTTGTACTTTTCGATACGACCACATGGTTTTCGCTTCTTGGTGAACACCCACCTACAACCAATGACGTTTTTATGTTTTGGTCGGTCCACCAACACCCACGTATTATTTTTAGTAAGCGAATCGAACTCTATTTGCATAGCTTCCTCCCAATATTCACGTTCTGGCGAAGACAAAGCTTCTTCTACAGTTTCAGGACTCTCAGCAATGTAATTTAAAACCTCTACCTCATTATACCGTCTTTTTGGTCTACCAACAGTACCTGTTCGTAATAATTTTGGTCTTCCTCGACCTCTTTTTCGCGTAACTACCGGGTCGTTTTCTTCATCTAAAGAACACCCCTCATCATTATCATCGCCATTGTCTTCGAGTTGCTCCTCAACAACACTTTCATTCTGAATTTCACCGCACTTGCCATCCTCCGATGGAGATGACTCTTTTATTTCATGGTAGAAAGGTACTTCTTCACTAACGTCTTCTTGTATTAAAATTGGTTCAAAAGACGTTTCAAAAAATATACAATCACGAGCTATAACAATACTTCGCTTGTTTTGATTATAACATAGCCGGCATAGCCAACAAATTTTAGTTTAGTGCCTTTTGTATCGAATTTGCCACCCTTATATGGCCCTATCTTTAAAGCCACCACGTCACAGGCAAAAATTTTAAAATGTGACACCGAAGGTTTCCTTTTATACCACACTTGATAAGGAGTTAAGTTTTTCAACACTTTAGTTATTGTTCTATTTCTCAAGTACACCGATGTATTAATGGCTTCTCCCCACAAATATTGAGGCAATGTCGAACTTTCGAGTAAACAACGCGCCATTTCCACTAATGTTCTGTTCGCTCTCTCAGCCACGCCATTTTGTTGAGGCGAATAGCTAACTGAAGTTTGGTGAACAATACCCCTTTCACTAAAATACCGCTTAAACATCATATTGGCAAACTCTTTACCATTATCACTTCTCACAGTTTTTATTTTCCGGCCTATCTGCGTCTCCGCAGTCACAGCAAAATGTTTAAATGCATCAAAAGCATCAGATTTATTTTTCAAAAAGTACACTGTCATATAACGGGAGAAATCATCAATAAATGTAATGAAATATGACGCTCCCCCCAACGATTTAACCCGTATGGGACCACAAAGATCTGTATGAATCAAGTCCAGCACGTTTTCCCGTAATACCCTACCATATGCACTGTAAGACAAGCTACGAATTTTGCAAACAGCACAAGTTACACACTGATAGTTATGAACGCCACTTATATTCAAACCTCGTACCAGATTTTTGTTTGACAGGATTCGCAAATCGTTTATATTTACATGTCCGAATCTTTTATGCCACTTTTCAATCGGTTTTCTAATTGTCATTTTAACAACAAATACACCACCGACTACCATACCACACTTTATGTAAAATTATGTTCATAAATTCCGTTTTTAAGCTCACCGTACCTATACCTTTCGCATAAATTGTTTTTCCCATTGCAAGCACTATTTCTTGCCTTCTGGGCTCAATTGAGTTGAAAAAACTTTGTTTCATACACATGTGCGAACTAGCACCACTGTCTAAAATCCACATGTCACTATTATTTTTTCGCTCTTCAAACAAACAACATGTCTTTTCATTTCTTTTTTCTTTAGGCATTGACACTTTACACTGGGCACGTATATGTCCCTTTTTGCCACATTTAAAACAGACAATTTTTTGTCGACTTTTGGACTTGGCCAAAAACACCTTTTCATCAGGAGTTGAACACTTTTCATTTTGGCGTATTTCGCTTTCCAAAATTTTTGACACCAACGCATCGAATTTCGGCAAGGTATCCCGGCTTTCAATAGCCACTACAAAACTTTCCATCTCATCAGGGAGACTACAGAGAAGCAAAATTGAGATGAAATCGTCTGGCACCACAATTCCTATTTCTCTAAGATCCTCAACAATTGAACGAAACTCATTTACACGCGCTGCGAACTTGTCTTGCATGGAAATTTTGAAGTGTATTAACTTTTTAAATAGAGCAACCTTACGCGCGGCGCTATCTGTGCAATAAATTGAATTTAGGACCCGCCACGCTTCCTTCGAAGTTGCACAACTTTTTACGTGTATTAATTCACTAGATTTTACGCACAATGTAATTGTTGCCAATGCTTTCTGGTCACTTTTTACCCAGAGAGCCCTTGCAATCTCTTCGTCCGGCTTTTCGCCACCAACATATTCCCGCAAATCTAATGTTACTAACAGGCTTTTTACCTGTACCGACCACGTCGCGTAATTGTCCTGGGAAAGTTTTTCAATATTTGCGATTGCACTCATTTTTCCGTATCAACGCGATACCCAAAAACGAAACAAAATCAATTGCCCACGTGATCTGGGCCCATAACCAATGTAAGGTTATTTTACCTTTATATAACACATCCGGGAACAAAGGAAACGCACGTTTAAACTGCTCGGTTGCTTTATTTCAACTAACTGTACATATTAAAACTAAGAATAACGGCTGAACCAAAATGTTCATGGCCAACTATGATTCTTACAAATCATGGCCTGCTATGATTCTTACAATCATTGTTTGCTGTGATTCTTATAATCATGGGTTGCTATGATTCTTACATTTTTCAACTTAAAAAAATTTTTTTTTTCTTAAATAATATATTTTATAATAATAAGATATATACTAAGTTAGATTAATAAATATCTATATGTATATAAATATTTAATTAATTAATAGATGCCTATTAATTTTGTTAAAAAACTCCTTTAAATAAGAAGATGCAAAATTGTATATTACACTAGCTTATACCCGTGGGTTTCACCCCACATTTCTATCAAAAAGTATGCAATGTAAATAAAACAACTTTAACTTTTTTAAGATAGTTTAGGTATTATTTAAAACGATCGGATATACGACATTTTTGTTATATTATTTTAAGTATAAATAAAAAGGTTTTTCGGTGCGCCAACTCTGGAGCAGGCTACATATAATTGGCCTTGGGTAAAACATGAGTTGGTTAGATTGACTCCTGCTACAGCTAATGATTGTCCTTTAACTTTTATAATCTAGAAGTGTGGTATAGTAGTAAAACTTTTTTCAACTACGAACTGAAAAACTGCTGAAAATAACCAATAACAGTCTAACTTTTAGAAAAACGCACATGAATTACGCGAAAACATTAAAATCCCACTTTTATCATTCGATAGATTATTTGTATCACCAAATACATATATAAATCACACTTAAAATATTTTTAGAACCATAATTTCTTCACATAAATAATCACTCTTACCACCTTTTTAAACTTTTGAAAGTGAACTTAATTATAAGTGGTGAATTGCTTATTATTATTTTAGTAATTTTAAATTATAAGATTGCACTTCTAAAAGCTTTTTGCGAATATAGATATTACAATGGAATGCATCAGCTGTTTTTTGTTTACATATTTACAGTGATGGCGATTAAACGATGATTTTATAACTTGTAGTGTACACTGTCAATATTTTCCGCTGGTTAAACTTGCACTTCAATTTGATATGTGTTGTTTGCTATTTTATTAATTTGGATTATTTCATATTTAATTTCAAAATAAAACTATTTTAGCTTACATACGTAATCATATAGCTGTGAGTGTAATATTTATGTAGCTAAACCGGCATTATTATCTAGGCATGGCGTAGTTTGTAAAGCATTTTTTTAAATAAAATTGATATTTCGCTTAGATTGCTGGACTGTTTACTTACCGATAAAGCTTTACCAATAAGAGAATGCATTCAATTCAGCAATACCTCTATCGTTGATAATATAAATTCGTTTGTATATCAAATGGTCTAACCCCCATTTTTCTCTAAGCTCATATTTTTTCTAAGAGTACTAAATATTATACTAACTTCATTAAACTTTTTACCAATTTTTGGTATTCTACCATAAATGCGTCCAGTGATATGCAGTATGAAAAATCCCATTTGTATAGGAGGTGTCACGCCCCATTTCTAGCTATCACCAGTTTTCATGCAGGTGTTAGGTATTAACCTTATTTAATCTCTTACCAAATTTCAGTTGTCTAGCCCAAATACTTCCGGAGATATGGACAATGAAAAATTGCATTTATAAGGGAGGTGCCAAGCCCCCTTTTTCGTTTTTCTCAGTTTTCTTGGAGGTGTTAGGGATTAACCTCATATAACCCCTTCCCAAATTTCATTGGTCTAGCCTAAATACTTCCAGAGATATGGACTATAAAAAATTCCAGTTGTATGGGAGGTGCCACGCCCCCTATATATATCAAAATAATTTTTAGCCCATACCATTCCGGTAAGGTATCCAGTTCGTGTTTCAAATTTGGTTACGATCGGTTTATGCGTTTAGGACGCAAGTCGATCTATAGATACATACATAATTTGAATTTTATATATAATATATAGATTTATAGGCACATACTTTGATCTAACGTTAGACATTTGTATAAATTAATAATAAAAATTAAATTTCTTATATTCATCTATATATTTATCTATGAGTTGTACTTTTACCTCTCGGAGATGTCTATAATGGAATTTTTAGTTATCTAGATAAATAAAATTCTATAATAATTAATTTACTATTTTTAATTATTATAATTAGCATTTGTACAAACTCTTATCAAATCTTTTCCTTCATAGGTTGTTAGGACTGCAAATACAATCGCGATCACCTTACATACATATACCACGGTTAGTAAATTATGTTAGAATATTTGTAAATAAAAGTTTGTATTTAAAAGTTTTTATTTGTAGGAGTTCACAGGCGCGTAAGTGTAGCGGGAGGTGTGTTGAAGAGCTAAGTTGGTCAACTGTTGTGATTTTTAGAAATGAAGGCAAGAATGCGTGTGTTTCTAGCATTGTCATATGTGGTTCTTCGGACAATTTCATGAATGACATTGAGTGTGCTGTGGTAATGGTGTAAATAACTTCAAGTGTTTGGCACGTGACGGTCGGTATGTATCTGGTGCTGGTGCCAATGAAATCGACTTGGCTTCCGAACTGGCCGCCGGTACCATACCGGGTCTAGAATAGTACGCTGTACGTAGATCTACGATCAAGTCCTCGCACTTGCCGTCTACAAGGGTGTAAGTCGTAGTTATATATTTGAAGTTAAGAATTTTTAAGACTTCTGGCTTACAGGTTTTTGGTTTCTGCGCAAGTTCAACGTCCCTACATCTGTTCGAATCAGTGCAGAGTTCCAACACCCATACGAGCCACTTTCCGCAATTTTTCTCATTGCATTTGATTAACGTAAATTTATGAATTATATTACCAATATATGAAATATTTGGGCCAAGTATATTAAGGTAAACAAACTTTAAACTATAAACTTCTAAACTTGTAATAAAAAATATACCCGCAAATCTACATAAAAGCTTATTTTGTTTACTAGCAGCATTTCCTTTTTAATGTAATGAAAATAAAGACTCCTTGTTTTTACTTTTTTTCGTTTCACATCTAACTAATATTTGTTTTACAACTACGAACTAACTTAAAACACATACTTAATAGACTAAGAGCTGGCGGCCGCGGAGGTACTACGATAACACCTCCGGCTAGAATTTTGAGAAGTGGTTGGGAGAATCATGAAGCAGTGCCATTTGCAAGGATTTTGCTCAAAACCCCTGCAAAAAAGACGTCAGACAACTTAAAGTTGCAAAAAAAAGTGGCTAAAAAAATGTTCGTACCTCCGGCTGAAAGTTTGTAGGCTTACTGTTTGAAGGTCACAAATGTGGTATATAAATCGTCAGACGTCTAGATCGCTGCAAAAGTAGTGTCAGACGACCCCAAATTTGTAAATTTTTTTCGAAAATTTTTTTTTTTTACCTCCGTCTGACGTTCTCACATATTATAGTGGGCACTATTTTAAGTGTATATTTAAATCGTCAGACGGAAATACCGCTGCTAAGTCATCCTACAATATCCGTGAAGCTCCGGTCTGCCTGAATTTTTTTTTTTTTTTTTTCGGAATTTATTTTTGTTACCTCCGTCTGACATTTTTACATACTATTGCAAAAAGCATTTCAAGTACACACAATTGTCAGACGAAAATACCGTTGCAAAATACCTCTGCGATATCGCGAACTTCCAGTCCAGATTGCTGAATACTGTTTCATCATTTATTTAACTTATTGAAATACTTTGTTGAGTTACTATACGCAATAAAAGAATATCAATTGAAGGGAAAATTTTACGCATGTGTCGTACATATAAAAAGTAAAAGATTCTTCGTCTGAATAAAATAAAAATGTTGATTTCGGTGTATTGTAGAGAATTATTATTGAATAGTTTTCAAGCGAATATCACTTTAAATCAAAGAGCGTATTTGTACTACTGAAGTCAAAGAAATGTACTTGTATCATCACTTATTAAAATGAGTGTAGTTGATGTAGTTTTTTTAATTTCTAAAAGTAAACGGGGTTATTGATTATTAAATAAATTCCGTGCATTTGTTTTTGTGCGCTTAGTAAGTTTGTTTAAGAAAAAAAAATATTATGACTAAGTACATGACACAAAAAAAAAATAATTTCATCCCAATCTTATTTCGCTATTATATGTAACTTCCATGTATGGCTGTTCTAATTCCTCTGCTATCTTCTGACATTGTACTAATGTCTCATGCACCACTTCCCATTTAGTTGGCGATAGATTTATTGGCGTTAAGTATGAAATTTTTTGTGTGGAGCTGTTGTCGTTGAATAATTTACTATTGTAGTCAACCCACATTGGCGTTTTTGGAATCTCGACGCAATGAGACAGCATCCAAATTGTGTCAAGAGATCGTATGATGTTCAGGTTCTTTGGAATAGAGTCACGGCGCTCATCCTCAAGTGATAGTAATGTTTCGACTACTTTCGGCTTCTTATAATACGGCTCTAAATCATGAGTTACATTGTCAAACGTTCTTCTCCTTTTCCTAGCTGATTCCATTGATATAACTGCAGATTGAAGAGCAGTAACCGTTTCACTTGCTGTAGATGTACTGGGGCTGGGCTCTATATCAGGCATTTGCTGATCGGTTGTTGGAGACGGGATACTCTGATAAATTATACCGACGGTATCATGGAGGGTATCTTTTCTCGTGTGAGTGTCGACAAATCTATCATAATTGTCGAATGCGATGCCTGTGGATAAGTTCCCACTTTTCACAACATCAACAGGGCACAAACTATCACGATTTGTCGACGAGTACGTCAGTTCAGTTTCCATTTCTTCTATAACGTTATAACTGCAGCAGTGACCATATTTATTTAAAATATCAACAACTTTTCTGCAACTTGTTAAACTTTTCATTGCCATGCCAAGGGCTAAATGCTTTGAAGTCTTGATTCTCCCTTTAGTGATAGCATTGATGACATCATAGCTGATAGATTGGATTTTTCGTTGACAATCTTCATTTTGTCGCCGACGTGAACGAGTTCCTTCAATCATTGTCAAAAAAAAATTATTCAAATCTGGGGGGATAGAACATTCGCCAGAGATTATATGCTTCACATTCAATTCCGTTGGTAATGTTCTTTTTTCGATGTTCAATACTTAGTCCAGTCAAAAGAGACGAAAAAAATAGCCAACCTCGTAATTTGCACCCTTATTTCCAAGATGGCGGCCGCGGGACACAACCCCCGACCCCGAAAACTCAAACTTAAGTTCACAGTGATGGGCTTTACATAATAAAACCATAAACTCGCATACTCCTAAATTTACGAAGTTAAATCCTCTTTTGACTGGACTAACTTTACTTCTTAAGATAACTGCAGCTTTCTGCAAAATATCTTCTTCTCTCAAAAATTCTATATCTTCTTCTGTTAATACGAAATCGCGTACTGGTGTTATCATTTTTTTCTTAAATGCTGTTGTAATTTGTATTTCCTCGTTATATTTTTAAATTTTTTTTTTTTTTCAACAGTATATACAGTTGCTTGATTCCAGAACTCCTTCCTGTTTTCTTTGCATAATCGTCCCAATGTTTCGTTGTACAATCGTATGACGAATGAGAAAAACACACATTGTTTGTTTTTGATCACGTGATCTTCAATAAAATAGCAAACTTCCGGAAAGGCTTCTCGATGACTGTCGCGTATGTCCTGCCAAGCGGAAGGTGGACGTGGATTTAATATTGATTGGACTTGTAAGTCATAATCTCGGTGACAGTCTCTGTGGTACTGAAATTGATTGCTATTGTAACTTTTATCATTTAGAATTTGTAGCAGCCTTACATCGTTTAAGGTATGTGCTCTAGGTATAATAACATTTTCAATTGTCTCTCGACCATAGGTACGTAATGTTACGCAACGACCCTTGACTGTCTTCCTTATTTTTTCACAATAAATGCAGCCTGAGTGGATTTTCTCTACACTTTCGTTATTACTCTCTTCTACAGGTTGTTTTTCAACGTCATCAGTATTTTCGATATTATCATTCGTTACCTCTTGTTGCGTGGATGTTGATGCATTGGCTTGTTCTTCCCCACCACTGGTTTCCACTGCAACAGAATCCGTTGAAGTTGATGTGGATGATGTGGACGGTATGTCTGTGAGTGTACGAGATCCCATCAATTCCATATATTTAGTAATATACTTCTGCAGTTTATTCGAATTTAGTAACGGTATTGAATCACTTTCGTCACTAAGTTGACAAATCACACACTTTTTATTAGACGCCATTTTCACACAAACGTTCTCTTTTCCCGACATTTCTACACTAAGCGTGCCCAAACCTATTTTCCTCTCCCCCTTTCAATATACAAAGCGGGCATAACACACATTTATGGCTACGTATTTATATATTTGACACGATTTCATCGTAATTTCAAATGCGATTTTCGCCTGTTTTTTTCCCGCATTCTATATCAAGTATATACTAGCTTGAGATAAGTATTTTGCAACGGTATTTTCGTCTGACAATTTAAATGTGTACTTGAAATGCTTTTTCAATAGTATGTAAAAATGTCAGACGGAGGTAACAAAAATAAATTCCGAAAAAAAAAAAAAATTCAGGCAGACCGGAGCTTCACGGATATTGTAGGATGACTTAGCAGCGGTATTTCCGTCTGACGATTTAAATATACACTTAAAATAGTGCCCACTATAATATGTGAGAACGTCAGACGGAGGTAAAAAAAAAAATTTTTCGAAAAAAATTTACAAATTTGGGGTCGTCTGACACTACTTTTGCAGCGATCTAGACGTCTGACGATTTATATACCACATTTGTGACCTTCAAACAGTAAGCCTACAAATTTTCAGCCGGAGGTACGAAAATTTTTTTAGCCACTTTTTTTTGCAACTTTAAGTTGTCTGACGTCTTTTTTGCAGGGGTTTTGAGCAAAATCCTTGCAAATGGCACTGCTTCATGGTTCTCCCAACCACTTCTCAAAATTCTAGCCGGAGGTGTTATCGTAGTACCTCCGCGGCCGCCAGCTCTCCGTCTATAAGTAACAAAACATAGACCCGCGTGCCCTTGAGTTGTTAGATAAACATCGAAAATATTCTATATAAATATTATATTTGCTTTAAAAGAAAACAATAATTTTTTTGTTGTTTTCTTTTAATGTAGTTTAAATAACCAATATATAATACTTAGTTTTTCTCTAATTACAGGACTAATTAGCTACGTTACGTACTTTCTTGCTACCAAGGAAAACATTTTACCCCTTTCTCCATCCTTCCTAAATGCAGCCCTAAAATAAGGGAGTGTCAAAGCGCCCTTGTCATTACTTACCTAACCTCTTATAATTGAATCATGCAGTCACTCATTAGTCTGTCTCTCATTAGGGCCCCTGTCTCTTTGATTTGCTCTTCGTATTTTTTGTGTTCCTTGCATGACACTCACATGCAAGAACACAAGCAAGAAGGTCTTTCACCTCAGCGGTTAGCTGCACAAGAGCAGAGGAGACATCAACCGTTTGATGTTTTCGTAATTCCTTTACTTCTGCACACAGTTCAATCAGAGAATGTTAATGCAATGAGAAGGAGCAAATGTTAAAAGAGCTTTTTTCGAGTTCTAATTTATAGATTCATAATAAGGTCATTTCAAATTCAACTATCTTCACGAGTGGGGAATTGCAGATATTTACCACGCGAGTGACGCGAGTGGAGGGTTTCTATATTTACTTACCACGCTAGGACAAGAATTCAAATATTTTCTGCATTTACCAAACTACTGAGGAAGTTTATAAAATTTTCCGGCACACTACTAAGGAAATCGAAGCGAATAAATTTGCGATTAAGAAGGCCGCGTGGCAGTTAGTTTGTGGTGCAGAAGCTAAAGTCGGCGGAATTATTCGTTTTGTTTTTTGGCACGTATATAGTTCAGGTTCAAGTCCTGAAGTCATATTTTTTTTCTTGCACATTTTTTTTTTACAATTCAAACCAGGAAAGTTTGGTAAAATTTTTGAGTTTATTTTAATTAAAATTTCTTTAAAATACTGTTTTTTTTTGTATTTTATAAATGGAAATTTCTTTTCGGTATAAAATAGTTCATACTGGATATGACCTGACTTTATATAAATCAATCAAAACAGAAAATATGTACATATATCTATAATCTATTTCATCAAATCCAAATTATATTGATGAGAAAATATCATTCTAATATCCGTCCAGAAAGCCAAACGCGCATACACACATGCATATTCATATAATTACGCATACAAACTTTCAACTAACGCAGAATATGTGCATATAAAACTGCGAATTGAATAAATGAGTGATTTAGAAAATTTCATTAATAATTGTAGATTAGCGCAATCGTGAAATACGTGTCATGTATGCAGTACATCGTCTCATATTTGACTCAGGTTCAAATCCTGTGCACAGTTTTTTGTTCGATATTTTTATTTCATTTTTTATATTTGGTTTAATTAGAATTGATTTAAAATAGTGTATTCAGGTTTTTCTAATACCAGTTATTTAGAAATTTATTTTCTATATAACATTATTCATTTGAATTGATTTATATGTAAAACAGCCATAAAGTCAATCATATGAATATGCATTCCTATATTTAATCTCTTCAGTCAAATCTGAACTACTTACTTATACATATTGATGAGAAAATATTCTAATATCCATGGATGCATCCAGAAAGCCAAACGCGCATACACGCATATGTATATAAATATATACAAACCTTCAACGAACGCAAAATGTATGCATATAAAAAACAACAACTGCGACCGTCTTCTTGTCCGTCAGTGAAAAGATGGGATATGTATACCCTATGAGCAAAAAGAACCGGGAAGGTGATGTTGACTGTTTTCTTCGATTGCCAAGGCATAGTCCACCATGAGTACCTTCCATCGGGCCAGACAGTCAATAGAGAATATTATTTATCCGTTTTGAAACCTTAGAGAGATGCTGTGTGTTGCAAACCGCCGGTAATGTGAGCAAACAATTCCCAGATTTTGCATGATGATAACGCGCCATCGCACTGATCAAAGAGAATACAAATCGGCCTGCGGGGAGTGTTTGGAGGACTGGGTTAAACGTTGGCACATGTGTGTTGCTTCAGACGGGTCATATTTTGAAGGAGATAATATAAATTTGCCTTAAATTTAACTCTGTTTTGTTTAATTTAAACATTCCCGGTACTTTCTGATCATAAGGTACATACACTGAAGAGCAAAACTGTAACAAAATGTAATACTTTCTATTTCAACACATTTTTTTAGACATGTTTTAACAAATCAAATATTTTTTTTGCATAACTTTATTGGCATGTATGTACTCTCTCTCTCAAACCGGTTTGGTGTCAATGCAACAACAACACTAGTAGCAAGCAATAATGCAAATAAAGACAAATGTTACAGTTTTGCACTCACTCTTAATTTTCAAATTTTCCGTTATTTTTCTCGTAATTATATATTTGGTGGATTTTTAATTATTATAAACGTGACCGTGAATAAGACAAAATGTTAAATCGGGAAGTACAACGCCAAATAATTGATTTGCTGAAGAAGGGCGAGTCTATAAGAAAAATAGCTAAAAAATTCGAAGTGAGCCACATGGCTGTGCAAAGGCTGCGGAAAAATGTACCAGACGCTGTTCCCAGTAACAAAGGAGGCCCGCCAAGGAAGATAAGCGACCGCGATGCCCGCCATCTGGCAAATTTGGTAACAAGCAGCAAGGCGGTCACTCCCAAAGAAGCACTAAAGATGCTGGATATTGATGCCAGTCAGTGGACAGCCAGGCACAGCCTGTCAAAACTGGGGCTAAAGGCAGCGGAGAAGAAATCCAAGCCAATGCTGACAAAAAGACATGTGCGGTTGAGGCGGGATTTTGTTGCGGCTCACCAAAGCTGGACAGTTGAAGATTGGGATCAGGTACGTCTTTATAAATGGATTATAAAAGACCTTTTTTCATAAAATTTCAAAACGATTGCAGGTTATTTGGTCTGGTGAAACCAAAATCAATCGATTTCAGTCAGATGGTCGGGTCTGGTATTGGGTTAAAGACCCAAATGCAGTCCAGCCACATCACATCAAGCAGACAGTAAAACATGGTGGTGGCTCCATTATGGTGTGGGGCTGCATTTCCAAAAATGGTGTGGGTCCTTTAGTACGAATAGACGGTATAATGCGGAAAGAGGAATACCTGGCCATATTGCAACAAAATCTGCCGGGTGTAGTGGAAAGTATGGGTCTTGCTAATAAGTAATTTTTCAGCAAGACAATGACCCTAAGCACACCGCACATGTTGTACGAAATTGGATGCAACGCCAAAAATTTCGTAACTTGAAGTGGCCTCCACAATCACCGGACATGAACCCAATCGAAAATTTATGGAGTCATGTAAAAGCGAAGCTTGCCGAATATTCAAGTCCGCCCAGTGGAGTTAATGAGCTGTGGGAGCGAACACGCGATGTATGGGATGCTATTCCGACTGACTTTGTCTTGAGGTATACACGAAGTATGCCCAATCGTATCCACGAGCTGAAAAAATCCAAAGGATATTGGACATCTTATTAATATTTATTTTATTTATTGTAAAAAATAGGAAATGGGTTGAGTGCAAAACTGTAACATTTGTCTTTATTTGCATTATTGCTTGCTACTAGTGTTGTTGTTGTTGCATTGACACCAAACCGGTTTGAGAGAGAGAGTACATACATGCCAATAAAGTTATGCAAAAAAAATATTTGATTTGTTAAAACATGTCTAAAAAAAATGTGTTGAAATAGAAAGTATTACATTTTGTTACAGTTTTGTTCTTCAGTGTATATGCGGCTTTGCGGACAGCAATGTGTGATTCGCTGGAAGTCGCATTAACTCGCGACTGTCGCACAGTTAGAAGACATATTTACATACATATAAGGGTGCATACATACATACGGAGCCGCGACCACTCGACATGACAAAAATTTAAGATTTATCAAATATTGGCAAATAATTCCACGCGAAATATTCCAATATTGACTATTTTCGAATGGTCGCGAAAATTGGCATATGGGCGGCTCATTTTATGAATGAAATTGAAATATGAGCTCTAACTTATGAATGAACTTTTTGTTTTTGTACTAAATTGTTCAGCGCCGTCGCTGATAGAATCATGGCCGCTGCGACTGCGTCTACGAATGTATTTTGTTTTTGTAGTCGCTAGGCTTAGATTTTAGCTTTGGGCGACATGCGCATGTTGTTGTGTTCTAGAACATTTTAGAATGTGTGGTAACAAAGCGGCCATGGCGTTGCGCTTGCTGTTGCTTTTGCGTCTATCAAAGTACATATCGTGTTTTTGTAAGTACAATATTAGGAATATCGACTGGTGAAAGACAAAAGTACACGGAAGCAAGAAGGGAGCGCTGTGCTCGCGCATATACATATGCATGAATGTATGAACGTGCATGGATGTTGTAACATATGAATACAATTATTTTGTAGGAAGTTTAGAAGGCAAGTAGGTATACTCGTATATGTATGTATATATGCTAGGGCATAAAGTGGGTATATATACATACATAGAGCAGAATTGTTTTTGCACTTGTTAGGAGGAAACTCGTTCACTAGTGCGTATGTATATTTGATTTCTTGTAAGAATGTGATGTGCTGTGACATGTGTACATATGTACATAAGTCAAGGTTATTTGGGCATACTTTGCATGTGTGATATGATGTTCTTGCGCTTGTGCATTATTGTTTTTCATATACAAATGTACATACATACATATGTATGTAAATGCTGTCGAATACATAAACTATAAATTGACATACAATATAAAATAAGTGTTGATTTATCTTAAACCATTATTTTTTTCTGAATGCAAATACCTCCTATTGACATGTACATACATATTATGTACTTATGTACATTATCATATACCATCATTTATTTACATATAAAGTATACGTTCATTTATATACATATGTGTGTAATGAAAAACTTCATGAATTACTTTCAGAACTTTATTAAAATTTATTCGCGTCGCGCGCATGCACAAAACCTTTTGTTCACAACGCAGGCGCAGAAATAAACGCTCTGCGTATTTATCCTCCCCACGTGACTCGCCATCAATTCTCGGTGGAAATTTTTTTTTTTTTTTCGTTTTAAAATTTTTTTTTTTAATGTAATCGTAAAAAAATTTGTAATAAATTTTATGTATCCGCTTATCATTTCAAAAGTAACAAAATGGTAAAATAATAAGCAGTCGAAGAAATAAACGCACCGCCTATTTTTCCTCGCCACATGTTAGACTCGAGTTCAATTCCGGCTCAAACTTTTTTTATAAATTTTTTTTTTTTTAAATCGTTTTTTTTTAATGTAATCGTAAAAAAAATTGTAATAAATTTTATGTATCCGCTTATCATTTCAAAAGTAACAAAATGGTAAAATAATAAGCAGTCGAAGAAATAAACGCATCGCCTATTTTTCCTCGCCACATGTTAGACTCGAGTTCAATTCCCGGCGCAAACTTTTTTTTATAAATTTTATTTTTTAAAATCGTTTTTTTTTTTTTTTAATGTATTATAATTGAAAAAAAATTATGTAATAAATTTTACGTATTCGCTTATTATTTCAAAAATACGAAAATAGTAAAAATTTAATTGGTTTAATGTCGAGGTGAGAAATGTGTTGTGTGTTGAGGTGAAAGATTTGTGGTGTTTCTAATTTTTGTGTGGGCAAAAGTCAGAGAGGTGTCTATAAACTCGGTGTGCTAAATGACCTTATTACGAATCTTTCAAATCTCAATTGTACTAAAAAAAGCTCACAGTAACATTTGCACCTTCTCATTGCATTAACATTCTCTGGTTCAATTGTTTGCGAAATCAGCAACTGCTTATCCACTTTCAGCAGAGAATGTTAATGCAATGGGAAGGAGCAAATGTTAAATGAGCTTTTTTCGAGTACTAATTTGTAGATTCATGCTAAGGGATTTTCAAATTCAACTTTCCTCACTAGTGGGGGATTGGAGCTATTTACCACGGTAGTGGAGGGTTTGTGGTGGAGGTTAATTTGTGGTGGAGGTTAATTTGTGGTGGAGGTTAATTTGTGGTGCAGAAGCTAAAGTCGGCGGAATTATTCGTTTTGTTTTTTGGCACGTATTTAATTCAGGTTCAAGTCCTGAAGTCATATGTTTTTCCTTGCACATTTTTTTTTTACAATTCAAACCAGGAAAGTTTGGTCAAATTTTTGAGTTTATTTTAATTAAAATTTCTTGAAAAAACTGTTTTTTTGTATTTCATAAATGGAAATTTCTTTTCGGTATAAAATAGTTCATACTGGATATGACCTGATTTTTATATAAATCAATCAAAACAGAAACTATGTACATATGTCTTTAATCTCTTTCATCAAATCCAAATTATATTGCTGAGAAAATATCATTCTAATATCCGTCCAGAAAGCACATACACACATACATATGCAATAGGGTGTCCGTTATGCACCAATTTGATTATTTTTCTTGCGACGCCCCCTAAACTTTTAGTTTTCCGTCTAAGAAAAATTATCAGGTCAAAATCAGTTCTTAATATTCAGAATAAACCTTGCCCCAAACACGATATATTTCCCATTTACATAACATGGGATTATGGTACTTTTTGGAATAAACTTTTTTTTCTCTAGTATGCTAATTTACAGCCATGAAAAACACATATGTATTCTGATGGCAATTTTAACTCTCTACAAAAAAGATCTGATATAATATTTCGATAAATTGACTCCTTTAAAAGTTAATCGAAGTTAAAGTTGAACTGTGTGTAAATTGCAGACATTTTCATTTTTGCAGAAAAATTATTATTGTTGGAGTGAACTTCTCCCGTTTATATTTAAAAATAATCAATGGACCAGAGCCAAGTAAAAATTATTCGAACATATTTCCATTTACAGTATCTAATCAACTAATATTTCTGAAAAAATTCATAAATTTTTGTCCATTGCTATGAAATGTGATCAATTTCTATGGTATGAAGATGAAAGATGAAAAAATCCATAAGTTGAATCAAATTTATACCACCTAAGAATGCACGATTTATTTTAGTAAACATGTTTTAGTTACATTTTGAATTTTTTTTTTGTACTCGCTTACAATCGTGATTGCATATTGTTTGTCATCTTCACTTCTTGCTAAAACGTTAATATATTCTTCCGACCATTTTACAGCTCTTTATGCATTGTCATTGACTACTCTTAAATTTCTTACAATTTCTAAACCTCTTAAATATCCAGGATCTTCTAACCATTTACTGCTGTCTAATTGAAGAAAGCTGGTATTAATATCAAATCTTTCAAAAAATTTTAAAGAATTTTCGTTTATAAAGTAATCAATGTCTTTATTTATGCACCATTTGAAATCATCGGAATTAAATATGAAGCGTTTAGGAGCATCAAACTGATCGTTATCGCTCAATTTTAATGCTTCTACCATTTTTTGCTTTAAACTATAAGATAAACTTTTATCGAAAAATGCTAGAGCCCCTGTTTCAGGACTTAAGTACTATAGATGATTCCGAAATTTTCTGAAAACTGCATCGGACAGATTTCTATCGATCGTTCTATATTGGTAAACAGCTTTGATGCAGCTGCAGCCAGCGGTGCAGAGTACCAAAATGGAACATACACAAAAACGACGAACAATGCTACATCCTGAAAACTTTGTTCATCTTCTGCGCTTAACTTGAAACTGCCTCGAAAAATATACATTTTTAAGCAATAAATTGCTTTGGACATCCATCGAGCGTGATGGAATTCCCGCGGTTTATAAAATTTGATTGATATGTTGGCAGAAATGCTTGTAAAAATAATTGAAAAAGACATTTCATAGCAATGGACAAAAATTTATGAATTTTTTCAGAAATATTAGTTGACTAGATACTGTAAATGGAAAAAGGTTTGAATAATTTTTACTTGGCTCTGGTCCATTGATTATTTTTAAATATAAACGGGAGAAGTTTACTACAACAATAATAATGTTGCTGCAAAAGTGAAAATGTCTGAAATTTACGCACAGTTCAAATTTAACTTCGATTAACTTTTAAAGGAGTCAATTTATCGAAAAATTATATGAGATATTTTTTGTAGAGAGTTAAAGTTGCCATCAGAATATGTGTTTTTCATAGCTGTAAATTAGCATACTAGAGAAAAAAAAAGTTTATTCCAAAAAGTAGCAAAATCCTATGTTATGTAAATGGGAAATATATCGTGTTTGGGGCAAGGTTTATTCTGAATATTAAGAGCTGATTTTGATCTGATAATTTTTCTTAGACGGAAAACTAAAAGTTTAGGGGGCGTTGCAAGAAAAATAATCAAGTTGGTAAATAACGGACACCCTAATATGCATATAATTACGCATACAAACTTTCAACTAACGCAGAATATGTGCATATAAAACTGCGAATTGAATAAATGACTGATTTAGAAAAGTTCATTAGTAATTATAGTTTAGCGCAATCGTGAAAGACGTGTCGTATATGCAGTACATCGTCCCATATTTGACTCAGGGTCAAGTACTGTACACAGTTTTCTTCGTTCGATATTTTTATTTAATTTTTTGTATTTGGTTTAATTAGAATTGATTTAAAATAGTGTATTCAGGTTTTTCTAATACCTGTTATTTAGAAATTTATTTTCTATATTTAACCTCTTCAGTCCAATCTGAACTTTTTATGTACATACATACACATATTGATTAGAAAATATTCTAATATCCATGGATGCATCCATAAAGCCAAACGCGCATACACGCATATGTATATAAATATATACAAACCTTCAACGAACGCAAAATGTATGCATATGAAAAACAACAACTGCGACCGTCTTCTTGTCCGTCAGTGAAAAGATGGGATATGTATACCCTATGAGCAAAAAGAACCGGGAAGGTGATGTTGACTGTTTTCTTCGATTGCCAAGACGTAGTGCACCATGACATCGGGCCTGACAGTCAATAAAGAATATTATTCAACCGTTTTGAAGCCTTTGAGAGACGCTGTATGTTGCAAACGGCCGGAAATGTGAGCAAACAATTCTTGGATTTTGCGTGATAATAACGCGCCATCGCACCGATCAAAGAGATCAAAGAGAATACGACGAAGGAGCTGAAGGCCATGTCGGCCTACCGGGGCTGTTTGGAGGACTGGGTTAAACGTTGGCACATGTGTGTTGCTTCAGACGGGTCATATTTTGAAGGAAATAATATAAATTTGCCTTAAATTTAACTCTGTTTTGTTTAATTTAAACATTCCCGGTACTTTTTGATCATAGGGTACATATATGCGGCTTTGCGGACAGAAATGTGTGATTCGCTGGAATTGTTCAAGGAATCTAAGTCGCATTAACTCGCGACTGTCGAACAGTTAGAAGACATATTTACATACATATAAGGGTGCATACATACATACGGAGCCGCGACCACTCGACATGACAAAAATTCAAGATTTATCAAATATTGGCAAATAATTCCACGCGAAATATTCCAATATTGACTATTTTCGAATGGTCGCGAAAATTGGCATATGGGCGACTCGTTTTATGAATGAAATTGAAATATGAGCTCGAACTTATGAACGAACTTTTTGTTTTTGTTCAGCGCCGTCGCTGATAGAATCATGGCCGCCGCGACTGCGTCTACGAATGTATTTTGTTTTTGTAGTCGCTAGGCTTAAATTTTAGCTTTGGGCGACATGCGCATGTGAGGTATGTTTTTTTGTTGTGTTCTAGAACATTTTGGAATGTGTGGTGGCAAAGCGGCCATGGCGTTGCGCTTGCTGTTGCTTTTGCGTCTATCAAAGTATTGTGGTTTTGTAAGTACAATATTAGGAATATCGACTGGTGAAAGACAGAAGTACACGGAAGCAAGAAGGGAGCGCTGTGCTCGCGGAAGTTATATATTATATGTAGTTTTCCCCTTTCGCTCCCGCTCTCTTCATTTTAAAAGATTATAAATCTAACTGTAATAATCAACTATGTAAGTTATATATTTATTTGTTGTTTCCCCATTTGCTCTTTCTCTCTTCATTTTAAAACAGTATAAATCTAACTGTTAAAATAAACTATGAATATCTATAGCGTCTTATGTTAAAAGCAGTCTTTGAAGTAACCTTCAAGAGAAAAGATCAAATTGAAGTGTAACCAAATTTTTTTAATTTTAATAAAAACAAATTAACTTCACCAAATTTATTTTATTTTTCAAAAATAAATTTAACTGTAAAACATATTCAGCGATAATCGGCAACAAAAAAGTGAAATATTTCGACAAACCGATTTGAACCGCAAATGATTTAAGTGGACATTGCTAAAGTGTGGCATAAACCGAAATTTTTGTAAGCTTCATTGTGAAAATATTACGTGTAATAATCGAAAAAAAGGATTGCAAATAAGAAAAAAGATTCTCTTCGTAAAACAAAAGGAAAACGAATTACTAGAAGTTAAAAGTTAACGGAAAAAGAGAAGAAATTGTACGGTATGAATTCCAGTGCTAACGGCGTGAAACACGAAAGAAAAAGCAAGCCAGCTATCATTAGAGAAAGGAGCAGAGCAGCGTGTGCTTAGAACGTATCCACGGAACTACAACAACACCCACAATGGCTTTGACGTTAGCTGAGAGATTGAGTGAAGCGAGGAGCTTGCCTACATTTAACGGGAGCAGTGAATATACGCTCAGCAACTACCTGAGGGACGTCGCAACTGTGTTGCAGCTAACGCCAGTAGAACATCAACAGACAATAAAATCAGTACTATGCAATAGACTGCAAGGTAAGGCGTTAAAGGCAGCCGAAACCTTATTTAACCCTACATGGGAAAGTATAATAGTTAAGCTTAAGGAGGAATTTGGAGTAAAAATAAGTTTTTTTAATTTAAGAAGTGACGCACTAAACGAAGAAGCTAGAAACTTAGAGGAATTAAATTATAAATTAAGTAAAATTTTAAATTTAATGAACACAAAGTATAGCTTAGAACCTGACATTTTGTATACACCTGAACATAATGAAAAACTAATTTTTGATATCTATGTAAACTACTTACCTATTAGTATTAAATCACTTTTGCTACAAAATAATATTAGATCTATTAACATGGCTTATACATTTTATTTAGAAAATGATATATTAAAAGATAATTATTATAATCCAAAATTACTAAAATTTATAAATAGATATTGTAATAACTGCAGAATATGTAATGATAACAAATATGACAGAAAACCAATAAATAAAATATTTCAACATACTCCTATACCAGAAAAACCAAATGAAATAGTACATATGGATGTTTTTCAGATACAAAAGACTAGTTTTTTGACAACAATAGACAAATTTACAAAATTAGGAACCGCACATAAAGTAAATGACAAAAATATGGTAACAATTAAAACTAAAATCGAAAAGCGAATCGCATATTTAGGAAAACCTGATAAAATGATTATGGATAATGAATTTAATAATGCACTTATAAAGCTGTTCTGTCAAGAAAATAATATAGAAACTCATTTTACAACACCGAATTCGCACACAGGAATTTCAGATGTAGAAAGAATGCATCCGACTCTCTTAGAGCATATAAGAATATTAAAAAACGCTGAAAATATTAATGACTCTGAAGAATTAGTATAGGGTTTTTCAGTAAGAGCGCTTCAACTTTTGAACTTTTTTGAATAAAACACAAACGGTTTGACTTTTTTGACTAATTTTTTTTTATTATCGAGTTTGAACATATACATTTAAGTATGAAATTCGATTTCTTTTGCATGACCACCGCGTGCACGTTTTACGAAGTCCAATCGTTGAACCCAATTTTCGACCACTCTTTTGCATAAATCGGCCGAAATTCCAGCAATTTCGCGTTCAATATTGGCTCTGAACTCACAAATCGTCGCCGGCTTGTTACTGTAGACCAATGACTTCACATAACCCCAAAACGGGACGGCTTGTTAAATGGACCGTAAAATGGCCGTAATGCTCTTAAAATAGCAGCAACAGAACGATTATTTTCATAAAAAATTTGCACGATTTGCAATCGTTGCTCAAGTGTTTAGCGTTCCATGATGAAATGTATACTAATGAAGTTTACAAATGACAAGCGAAAAATAAAAAATATTGCGTCGTTCGCCCTCCCTATCGGAAAAAAGTTGAAGCGCACCTATTGAATAACCCAATACTAAAAGCAATTAATTACTATAATAATACAATTCACAGCACGACTAAATTAAATCCAATTGACTTTATGAATAAGTTACACATAAATTTAAAAGAGGTTAAAGTAAGATCTGAAGCAATTAATAAAGAATAGTTTAAAAAAACTAAAAAACACGCTTTTATTGCCAATCGAACTAAAAAGTATAAAATAAATTTTAATGACAAAGAGACCTATTATGAAGTAATAGCAAATCGAACGATCAGTCATAGTCAACTACCTCAGAACAGAATTATAACAAAAATTAAGATATAAATATAATATATTAGAATAATTCAAATTAGAGTTAAAAGCGTGGGATGCATTTTGCTTCACTTTCATAACCTTCTGTACATAGGTAGTTGCCAATAGAATGATTGTAATATTTACTATATCAAGCATCCCACGCTTTTAACTCTAATTTGAATTACTATATTTGTATCTTAATTTTGTTTATAATTCTGTTCTGAGGTAGTTGACTATGACTAATCGTTCGATTTGCTATTACTTCATTATAGGTCTCTTTGTCATTAAAATTTATTTTATACTTTTTAGTTCGATTGGCAATAAAAGCGTGTTTTTTAGTTTTTTTAAACAATTCTTTATTTTCTACTTTTTAGTTCGATTAGCAAAAAAGCGTGTTCTTTAGTTTTTTTTTTAAATTATTTTTTATTATGAATGAAAATTATTGTTATCATTGCAGTCAGTGAATTAATGATTCGATATATTCGTGTTATATTTAATTCCTTTCTTATCGACTGTGAGTCTAAAGCTATGCAGTTATCGGCCGTGATAAAGAAGTAATCGGGATGAAGAACTTATTTCGTGGAGGGAGCCTGAGAAACGGCTATCCCACTCCATTGGACAGTTTTTTTCGATTTTCGTGGTGTGGTGCACCATGAATTCCTTCCACCTGGCCAAACTGTTTATAAGGAATATTATTTGAGCGTTATGCGTCGTTTACGTGAAGCAATTCATCTAAAAAGCCCAGAATTATGGGCCAACAACTCTTGGTTTTTGCATCATGAGAATGCACCGTCTCACTCTGCACTCGTTCTTCGTGACCATTTCGCCAAAAATTCCGCGCATATCGTTCCGCAACCACCGTATTCGCCTGATTTGGCTCCGTGTGACTTCTGGCTATTCCCAAAACTCAAGAGACCACTCCGGGGAACGCGTTTCGAGTTGATTCAGGAGATAAAAGCTGAATCGAAGAAGTTGCTGATGGCTATACCGGAAATGGACTATTTGGCATGTTTCGGGGATTGGAAAAATCGTTGGCATAAGTGTATTTCATCGGGAGGGGATTGTTTTGAAGGGGATGAAATTGATTTACAAGAATAAATAAAGATTTTTCATTTTACAACCAAATTCACCTTACTTTTTGCCCACAGGTAAAAAAAGAAAATATTAATCCTGGCAATCCAAATAAGGATAATGGAAAACTTTTATCAAATTATTGCATTGTCATCGGTCCTTGATAGGTGTGCAAAATTCCAAGTCGATCAGATTTTTAGAAGCCAGTGAAAATTAAGCTCAAAGATTCCGTTACATACATACATACATACAACCCGACCTAATAAAAGTGTGTTAAAAAGAAAACCATTGATAGAGAAAATATTAAATTTTCGTATTGTATATTTGTAAAAGATTCGACGAGACTCGAATCCTTTAAGGAGAGGCGAGTTATATATTATATGTAGTTTTCCCCTTTCGCTCTCGCTCTCTTCATTTTAAAAGATTATAAATCTAACTGTAATAATCAACTATGTAAGTTATATATTTATTTGTTGCTTCCCCATTTGTTCTTTCTCTCTTCATTTTAAAACAGTATAAATCTAACTGTTAAAATAAACTATGAATATCTATAGCGTCTTATGTTAAAAGCAGTCTTTGAAGTAACCTTCAAGAGAAAAGATCAAATTGAAGTGTAACCAAATTTTTTTAATTTTAATAAAAACAAATTAACTTCACCAAATTTATTTTATTTTTCAAAAATAAATTTAACTCGCATATATGCATGTATGTATGAACGTGCATGGATGTAGTAACACATGAATACAATTATTTTGTAGGAAGTTTAGAAGGCAAGTAGGTAAATATGTATGTATATATGCTAGGACATAAAGTGGGTATATATACATACATAGAGCAGAATTGTTTTTGCACTTGTTAGGAAGAAACTCGTTCGCTAGTGCGTATGTGTATTTGATTTCTTGTAAAAATATGATCTGCTGTGACATGTGTACATACATAAGTCAAGGTTATTGGGCATACATGCATATGTATGTACATATGTATGAAAGGAAAATGATGTTCTTGCGCTTGTGCATTATTGTTTTTCATATACAAATGTACATACATATATATGTAAATGCTGTCGTATACATAAACTATAAATTGTTATACAATATAAAATAAGTGTTGATTTATCTTAAACCGTTGTTTTTTTTCTGAATGCAAATACCGCTTATTGACATGTACATACATACATATTATGTACTTTTATTGTCATATACCATCATTTATGTATTGTACATATAAAGTATACGTTCATTTATGTATGTGTGTAATAAAAAACTTCATGAATTACTTTCAGAACTTTATTAAAATTAATTCGCGTCGTGCGCATGCACAAAACCTTGGCTCACAACGCAGGCGCAGAAATAAACGCACTGCGTATTTATCCTCCCCATGTGACTCGGCATCAATTCTCGGCGCCAATTTTTTTTTTCTTTTTAAAATGTGTTTTTTTTTTAATGTAATCGTAAAAAAATTTGTAATAAATTTTCTGTATCCGCTTATCATTTCAAAAGTAACAAAATGGTAAAAAACTAAGCAGTCGAAGAAATAAACGCATCGCCTATTTTTCCTCGCCACATGTTAGACTCGATATCAATTCCCGGCGCCAACTTTTTTTTTATAATTTTTTTTTTAATTAGTTTTTTTAATGTAATTGAAAAAAGGAGGTTGTCTGTAAAGTCGGTTTACTGAGGATAGTTTAACGTGATAACGTCATAAGAAAATACTGATTGAATGCTTGCATTTTTCAGAAGAATATTTTAATTTTATTTGTTTGATAGATATTTTGTATGGATATAGAGAATGAATTAACATTAACATAACATAATATACTTTAACATAACATAACATAACATAACATAACATAACATAACATAACATAACATAACATAACATAACATAACATAACATAACATAACATAACATAACATAACATAACATAACATAACATAACATAACATAACTTAACATAACATAACATAACATGACATAACATAACATAACACAACATAACATAACATAACATAACACAACATAACATAACATAACATAACATAACATAACATAACATAACATAACATAACATAACATAACATAACATAACATAACATAACATAACATAACATAACATAACATAACATAACATAACATAACATAACATAACATAACATAACATAACATAACATAACATAACATAACATAACATAACATAACATAACATAACATAACATAACATAACATAACATAACATAACATAACATAACATAACATAACATAACATAACATAACATAACATAACATAACATAACATAACATAACATAACATAACATAACATAACATAACATAACATAACATAACATAACATAACATAACATAACATAACATAACATAACATAACATAACATAACATAACATAACATAACATAACATAACATAACATAACATAACATAACATAACATTACATAACATAACATTACATTACATAACATAACATTACATAACATAACATAACATAACATAACATATCATAAAGCATTCACCAACAGCTTTTATTTGATACCCGTATTGTACATACACGTCCGAAGGTTACCCGGGTCCACGTTTTGACCTATATCTCGAGACCCTATCTACCAATAAGTATTCAAACTATACGGAAATCATCTTACATACCTACTTAACAATGTGTGTAAGTTTGGTTTAATTCGGTTCAAAGACACGGCGGGTCCACGTTTTGGCATATATTTCGAGACCCTAGTCATCAATAGGTATGAAAATTACCCCGTATTAAAGCACTTGTCAACAGCTTTCATTTGATATCCATATTGTACAAACACATTCTAGGGTCCACGTTTTGGTCTCTATCTCGAGATCCTAGTCACGGAGCGGATGGAAATACTCTGAACTAAAGCATTCACCAACAGCTTCCATTTGATACCCATATCGTACATACACGTCCGAAGGTTACCCGGGTCCACGTTTTGACCTATATCTCGAGACCCCATCTACCAATAGGTATTCAAACTATACGGAAATCATCTTCAATACCTACTTAACAATGTGTGTAAGTTTGGTTTAATTCGGTTCAAAGACACGGTGGGTCCACGTTTTGACATATATTTCGAGACCCTAGTCATCAGTAGGTATGAAAATTACCCCGTATTAAAGCACTTATTAACAGCTTTCATTTGATACCCATATTGTACATACACATCCGAAGGTTACCCGGGTCCACGTTTTGACCTATATCTCGAGACCCCAGTCACGGAGCGGCATGAAAAATACTCTGTACTAAAGCATTCACCAACAGCTTCAATTTGATATCCATATTGTACAAACACATTCTAGGGTCCACGTTTTGGTCTCTATCTCGAGACCCTAGTCACGGAGTGGCATGAAAAATACTCTGTACTAAAGCATTCACCAACAGCTTCAATTTGATATCCATATTGTACAAACACATTCTAGGGTCCACGTTTTGGTCTCTATCTCGAGACCCTAGCCACGGAGCGGCATGAAAAGTACTCTGGACTAAAGCATTCACCAACAGCTTCCATTTGATACGCATATTGTACATACACATCCGAAGGTTACCCGGGTCCACGTTTTGACCTATATCTCGAGCCCTATTTCCAAAATAGAAGATAATCCATGTTACTCGTGGATGATGTAGCTTTCGAACGGTGAAAGAATTTTTAAAATCGGTCCAGTAGTTTTTGAGCCTATTCATTCCAAACAAACAAAGTTTTCCTCTTTATAATATTAGTATAGACAACATATCTTATAAAGTATATGGTAAATATTATAATACCATAAATTTTTTCCTTCATATATAATAAAAAAATTAATAATAATAACATTAAAACAACAGGTATTATTAACAAACTTGGTTTTATTTTAAATTCTTCAAGTGAATCAAATTAATAATAATCAATAAGAAGGCATATGCAAATACAAATACGTGAATTTATATATGTACATATGCGCATATACATACATATATACGCTCACTTAAGTAGGAGAGAGCAAGATGTCGAACGTTGCCGTTCGTTTGCTTTGTTTGCTTTGTCGTTCGTTCCGCGCTTTCGCTTGCAGTTCATTCAATGCAATGAGCAAGGTAACTACATATGAGCAAGGTAACACTAATGAGCAAGGTAACACTAATGAGCAAGGTAACACTAAAGAGCAAGGTAACACTAATGAGTAAGGTAACACTAAAGAGCAAGGTAACACTAATGAGCAAGGTAACTACATATGAGCAAGGTAACACTAATATGAGCAAGGTAACACTAATGAGCAAGGTAACTACATATGAGCAAGGTAACGACACATTTTTTCGTGCGTGCAGCCTGTTAAATCGAATTATAAGACGTTATCACGTCAAAAATTAATAATAATAACATTAAAACAACAGGTATTATTAACAAACTTGGTTTTATTTTAAATTCTTCAAGTAAATCAAATTAATAATAATCAATAAGAAGGCATATGCAAATACAAATACGTGAATTTATATATGTACATATGCGCATATGCATACATATATACGCTCACTTAAGTAGGGGAGAGCAAGATGTCGAACGTTGCCGTTCGTTTGCTTTGTTTGCTTTGTCGTTCCTTCCGCGCTTTCGCTTGCAGTTCATTCAATGCAATGAGCAAGGTAACTACATATGAGCAAGGTAACACTAATATGAGCAAGGTAACACTAATGAGCAAGGTAACACTAAAGAGCAAGGTAACACTAATGAGCAAGGTAATACTAATGAGCAAGGTAACACTAATATGAGCAAGGTAACACTAATATGAGCAAGGTAACACTAATGAGCAAGGTAACACTAATGAGCAAGGTAACACTAATATGAGCAAGGTAACACTAATATGAGCAAGGTAACACTAATATGAGCAAGGTAACACTAATATGAGCAAGGTAACACTAATATGAGCAAGGTAACACTAATATGAGCAAGGTAACACTAATATGAGCAAGATAACACTAATATGAGCAAGGTAACACTAATATGAGCAAGGTAACACTAATATGAGCAAGGTAACACTAATGAGCAAGGTAACACTAATGAGCAAGGTAACACTAAAGAGCAAGGTAACACTAATGAGCAAGGTAACACTAATATGAGCAAGGTAACACTAATATGAGCAAGGTAACTACATATGAGCAAGGTAGCACTAATATGAGCAAGGTAACGACACATTTTTTCGTGCGTGCAGCCTGTTAAATCGAATTATAAGACGTTATCACGTCAAAAAATATTGTGTAATAAATTTTACGTATTCGGTTATTATTCAAAAATACGAAAATAGTAAAAATTTAATTGGTTTAATGTCGAGGTGAGAAATGTGCTGTGTGTTGAGGTGAAAGATTTGTGGTGTTTCTAATTTTTGTGTGGGCAAAAGTCAGAGAGGTGTCTATAAACTCGGTGTGCTAAATGACCTTATTACGAATCTTTCAAATCTCAATTGTACTAAAAAAAGCTCACAGTAACATTTGCACCTTCACATTCCATTAACATTCTCTGCTGGTATTACCAGAGAATGTTAATGCAATGAGAAGGAGCAAATGTTAAATGAGCTTTTTTCGAGTTCTAATCGCACAAGCATTTTCTGATTGCAAAGCAGCAATTTCTCTAATTGCTTTCAGACTGATATCTGAATTGTTTACATCTAGTAATACAGCTGACGCTGATTTCGGCACTTGTTGTGGTGATATCTGTGCACGTAAGTTTGCTGGATTCACTGGCACATTATCAGCAATAGCAATTTAATCATCCTGGTTGATGGGAGCTTATGGGAGTTGATGGTGCACGAAGGTGCACACTTATTACAGATAAATTGCTTACCCGTTTTAAGCAAAAACTCTAAGTAAACAGGTTGTAGGTTGACACAATTTAAGTGAAAAAGATCATTGCATTTGTCGCACTGCACATTATCTTGTGTACGCTTAACTTTGTTGGCACATAGACACGGCATTGTTAATTCGATATAATATATGTACAATAGCCAAAAAGAATAAATGTTATACACTAGAGTCAGTGTCTCGTAAAGAAAATTACACAATTTCTAATTTTTGATGGTTTATGTTCATCTATACTAATATTATAAAGAGGAAAGCTTTGTTTGTTTGTTTGGTTGTAATGAATAGGCTCAAAAACTACTGGACCGATTGTAAAAATTCTTTCACCATTCGAAAGCTACATTAGCCACGAGTAACATGTATTATATTTTATTTTGGAAAAAAATAGGGTTCCGTAAGATATTTGGATTTTTCGGACACAAACTGAAAAAAATCTTATATCTTATATATAAAATAAAGTCAACTTTTTGTGTGTGTTCGCTAACCGTCCGTGTCTTTGCACCGAATTAAACCAAACTTACACACATTGTTAAGTAGGTATTGAAGATGGTTTACGTATAGTTTGGATGCCTATTGGTGGATAGGGCTCGAGATATAGGTCAAAACGTGGACCCGGGTAACCTTCGGATGTGTATGTACAATCTGGATATCAAATGGAAGCTGTTGGTGAATGCTTTAGTTCAGAGTATTTTTCATGCCGCTCCGTGACTAGGGTCTCGAGATAGAGACCAAAACGTGGAGCCTAGAATGTGTATGTACAATATGGGTATCAAATGGAAGCTGTTGGTGAATGCTTCGGTTCAGAGTATTTTTCATGCCGCTCCGTGACTAGGGTCTCGAGATAGAGACCAAAACGTGGAGCCTAGAATGTGTTTGTACAATATGGATATCAAATTGAAGCTGTTGGTGAATGCTTTATTTCAGAGTATTTTTCATGCCGCTCCGTGACTAGGGTCTCGAGATAGAGACCAAAACGTGGAGCCTAGAATGTGTATGTACAATATGGGTATCAAATGGAAGCTGTTGATGAATGCTTTAGTTCAGAGTATTTTTCATGCCGCTCCGTGACTAGGGTCTCGAGATAGAGACTAAAACGTGGAGCCTAGAATGTGTATGTACAATATGGGTATCAGATGGAAGCTGTTGGTGAATGCTTTAGTTCAGAGTATTTTTCATGCAGCTCCGTGACTAGGGTCTCGAGATAGAGACCAAAACGTGGAGCCTAGAATGTGTATGTACAATATGGGTATCAAATGAAAGCTGTTGGTGAATGCTTTAGTTCAGAGTATTTTTCATGCCGCTCCGTGACTAGGGTCTCGAGATAGAGACCAAAACGTGGAGCCTAGAATGTGTATGTACAATATGGGTATCAAATGGAAGCTGTTGGTGAATGCTTTAGTTCAGAGTATTTTTCATGCCGCTCCGTGACTGGGATCTCGAGATATAGGTCAAAACGTGGACCCGGGTAACCTTTGGTTGTGTATGTACAATATGGGCATCAAATGAAGACGTTCTAATACCGAGAATTCCAATGATTCCACCTGAATTGCCATTTGAATTCAAGCGTTTGCCACTGCCCATTCGCTTAACATTTGCAATAACTATCAATAAATCACAAGGGCGAACTTTAGAAATATGCGGGATGAATTTAGAAGAACCAGTATTCACCCATGGTCAACTATACGTTGGCTGTTCACGTGTTGGGAAGCCAACAGCATTATATATTTACTCAAAAACAAATAGAAAAACAAAAAATATTGTGTATGCCAAAGCGCTGGAATAAAGAAATAAATAATATGAAAACCATATCTTTTCTGTTCTAAACCATATCTATTCTATTTTAGTGTGCCCAGCGAAGCGGGCGGGGTTTGCTAGTTGTAATATAAAATAAAGTCAACTTTTTGTGTGTGTTCGCTAACCGGCCGTGTCTTTGCACCGAATTAAACCAAACTTACACACATTGTTAAGAAGGTATTGAAGATGGTTTCCGTATAGTTTGGACACCTATTGGGGGATAGGGCTCGAGATATAGGTCAAAACGTGGACCCGGGTAACCTTCGGATGTGTATGTACAATATGGGTATCAAATGGAAGCTGTTGGTGAATGGTTTAGTTCAGAGTATTTTTCATGCCGCTCTGTGACTAGGGTCTCGAGATAGAGACCAAAGCGTGGACCCTAGAATGTGTTTGTACAATATGGATATCAAATGAAAGCTGTTGATAAGTGCTTTAATACGGGGTAATTTTCATACCTATTGATGACTAGGGTCTGGAAATATATGCCAAAACGTGGACCCGCCGTGTCTTTGCACCGAATTAAACCAAACTTACACACATTGTTAAGGAGGTATTGCAGATGGTTTCCGTATAGTTTGAATACCTATTGGTAGATAGGGTCTCGAGATATGGTCAAAACGTGGACCCGGGTAACCTTCGGACGTGTATGTACAATATGGGTATCAAATGGAAGCTGTTGGTGAATGCTTTAGTTCAGAGTATTTTTCATGCCACTCCGTGACTAGGGTCTCGAGATAGAGACCAAAACGTGGACCCTAGAATGTGTTTGTACAATATGGATATCAAATTGAAGCTGTTGGTGAATGCTTTAGTACAGAGTATTTTTCATGCCGCTCCGTGACTGGGGTCTCGAGATATAGGTCAAAACGTGGACCCGGGTAACCTTTGGTTGTGTATGTACAATATGGGTATCAAATGAAAGCTGTTGATAAGTGCTTTAATACGGGGTAATTTTCATACCTATTGATGACTAGGGTCTCGAAATATATGCCAAAACGTGGACCCGCCGTGTCTTTGCACCGAATTAAACCAAACTTACGCACATTATTAAGTAAGTATTGAAAATGGGTCTCGTAAAGTTTGGTTGTAATTCGGAGCACTGGCAATGGGTACAGCGTTCTTTTGAACCAGCCATAATGTCGCTTACTTTTTTAAAGCTTGGGGCGGAACTGAACTGTCAAATTGACACTGTGAGTTACAATGTGTCAATATTTCTTTCTGATTTGGATGCCATAAGGAAAAAACGTAAGTGCAACATGTAAAAATTGTTTGTGAATTTTTTTGGAGTGGATTTTGGAACAGTGAATAATTTCTTACGAAATTTGAGAATTTAATGTGAAATCCGAATGAAATTATGTGTTCGTGGTAAAAACAATTTTTTTCGTTTTTTTTTTTTTTTTGAAAAATATAAATGGATAATGGTTAAAAAAGCTCCAATGCTTAATAAAGCATATAAATTGAAACGAAAAATTCATGGATGATCAGGAAAAAAGACGATTGTTTATTCATATGCGTTGATTTGAAATTTAAAAACAATCTTCTTTTTTCCTGATTTTCAATTTATATTTTATATTTACTCAAAAACAAATAGAAAAACAAAAAATATTGTTTATGCCAAAGCGCTTGAATAAAGAATAAAGAAATAAATAATATGAAAACCATATATTTTCTGTTCTAAACCATATCTATTCTATTTGAGTGTGCCCAGCGAAGGGGGCCGGGTTTGGTAGTATTTAATAACTTCGATAGCGGAGCAATCAAAAACACGACCGTTCACGGGCGAATATCGTATGTCAATTGGGTATTGTAATTAGATGTGTGCCTGTGTACCCCAAAATTTGAATTTCCGGATTCCAGGACACTAATGTCATCCTGAAAAGAGAATAAGTTATGTCCTTATATGGCTTTTGCGGATAATTTTCCTGGATTAAGTCTTAACTATAGTATTTTTATATTCTGCAACTATTTATTTCTGTTTTGTATCTGGGTGTTAGTTAATTGCCAGCCTTTTATTTATTCTAACGTAAATAGTGTTTCCTTCTGCTAATGTTCTAGAGGTTTTTTCCTTTTGTTATGATAGGCTAGGTCAACATCCTGCCTATCCTGTAGTTTTTTCATTGTCTCGTTCTTTTCATTTTTAATTAAAGTTGGGTCAGCACTAACTCGTCTACCAAAGAAGGGTCTCTATTGGTTGTCTTCCTGTCGTGGAATGGAGAGTGAAATTATATTCTCTTTCTAGCAGCTCTTCATAGGATTTATGAGTGCTTTCAGTTTTAAGGCAGCGCATTATTTCTTTAGGGTGGCCATTTGCCAATTTGGCCATTTTCATACCAAATTCCTTTTCATGAAATTATTAGAAATTAAGTTAAAGGATTGTTCGATATCGAAAGTAACAGTTTCTGGAATTAAAAAAGAGACAATATCTTTCAGAGGTGGTATGATATGTTCGATCGCTCAGGACTTAATGGTTTTGGCTAATACGTATTTTGAAAATTTGTCAATAGCGGTAAAAGTGACTTTTTTATCTGTTAGAAATGTATCTGAATAAACGAATTGGCCAGGTTATTACGGGATTGGTGTAGCTTGAATTTATGGCTTTGCGGGGTGATGATTATAGTTATGTAATAGATGGAAAGTTATATTTTCTCAATATCTATTTTTTATTTTCGCTATGGCTTCTATGTGCTCGTGTGTGTGCTTCAATACTAATTTTTTGTATCTTTCGTCTGTAATGTTCTCTACTGTAATTGCGTAGATCCTATTTTATATGTGATAAAGTGCATTAAGTATAGCTCCTGTATCTGGTCCATGGTTCGCTCGTCGGTTTTGATGCAGTTAGTGCTCTTCTTTCGAGTTTAACAAAGCGCGCTAGTCGTTTCTTTCTCCTGCTAACCGGCGCCAGTTGGACACACCAAGTGAAGCCAAGTCCTTCTCCACCTAATCTTTCCAACGCAGAGGAGGTTTTCCTCTTCCTCTACTAGCACCTGGTACCGCCTCGAATACTTTCAAAGCCGGAGCGTTTGTATCCATTCGGACGATATGACCCAGCCAACGTAGCCGCTGGATCTTTATTCGCTGCGCTATGTCTATGTCGCCGTAAAGCTCATATAGCTCATCGTTCCATCGTTCCAACGTCTGCGATATTCGCCGTTGCCAACGTGCAAGGTTCCAAAAATCTTACGCAGAATCTTTCTCTCGAACACTCCAAGCGTCGCTTCATCGGATGTTGTCATCGTCCAAGCTTCTGCGCCATACGTTAGGACGGGCATGATGAGAGTCTTGTAGAGTGTTAGTTTTGATCGTCGAGAGAGGACTTTACTGCTCAATTGCCTACTTAGTCCAAAGTAGCACTTGTTGGCAAGAGAAATTCTACGTTGGATTTCATGGCTGACATTGTTATCGGTGTTAATGCTGGTTCCTTAATAAACGAAGTCCTTTACAACCTCGAAATCATAACTGTCAACAGTGACATGGGTGCCGATACGCGAGTGCGCCGACTGTTTGTTTGAAGACAGGAGGTACTTCGTTTTGTCCCCGTTCGCCACCAGACCCATTCGCTTTGGCTCCTTATCCAGTTTGGAGAAGGCAGAACTAACAGAGCGGTTGTTAAGGCCGATGATGACAATATCATCGGCATACGCCGACATGTGACATGCGCAGCTATCACTGTTTAACAGGTTCGAGGAGTGTTCCCTCCATATTTTATGATTGCTCTGGATGTCAGTCACCAGTTCGCCGTCTTTGTTCTTACAGGAAAACACCCCGGCCTTAAAACCTTCTGTAAGCCGCCGAACTTTCTTTTAGAATTTTCGGGCGTTGTTCCTGTTGGCCAGCATCTCAAGCTCCTCGCACTCACGTATTTCGGCCTCTTGTTTCTTCTGTCGGATAATACGTCTCTCTTCCGTTTTTAGCTCTCTGTAGCGGTCCCACATGGCTCGCGTTGCGCCCGATCGCAGCGTGGCTCTATAGGCGGCATCCTTTCTTTCTGCGGCAGCATAACATTCCTCGTCGTACCAATTGATTTTTCGGGCTCACCGGAATCCGATTTCTTCTTCGGCGGCGGTACGTAGAGAACGAGAAATGTTGCTCCATTGCTCGTACATGCCGGTTTCTTGGCAGGAGTCGAGTGGTGACTCTTCTGGCTGTCTGTTGTGATTGCAGTTTTTCTTTGCGTAGGTAGATGCACGTTTTTTGCTGCACGGAGGCGTGTGCGCAGTTTGCCTCTGTCCGTTACCTGATGTTTCGTTGTGCAGGCTGAATTTTCCAACTGTGTGACCAAAAACTCCCTCCCTGCCCACCCTGGCGTTGAAGTAGCCAAACACGATTTTTATGTCGTGGCGGGGGCAGCGCTCATAGGAACGTTCCAAGCGCTCATAGAAAGAATCTTTGGTCGCATCGTCCTTCTCTTCCGTCGGGGCGTGGGCGCAAATTAGCGAGATGTTAAAAAATCGCAGTTAGTGCTAGATGTATTTAAATATCGCTTAACCCCTTAACCTACAATGATGGGCATAGCCCGCGTACGATGATCGGGTCAGTCATTAATATTACGGCCATAGCTCGCGTACGGTGATGGGAATTCGGCCCAACATTATCGAATCTAAATCGTAGGTTAAGAGGTCAAGAAGCTTAATCATTTGTCTGAGACGAAATTAGAAGCATTTGTGGGTACATTGTCGGAATTAATAAAATTTTGGGAGGAGCTTTAGTTGCTATGCTCAGTGGTTGTTAAGAAATTTACTTACTCTTGTGGAGACCTAGATTGGGTGTCGGCAACGATATTAGTATTTATAATAATACTCTTCAAGAATAGCTTTCCAGCGTCTCATCTTACTGTTGTTATTTTTATTACTCAAAACATATGGTGATCTGTGTAGATTTTCCGTAAAGGAAGTTTCTTAAATAATTAAGTGCCCATTTTATGGCCAACATCTCTTTTTCATTCGTGGCATAATTTTTCGCTTTTACTCAGTGTTCTTGAAATGAACGTGATTGGCTTATCATCCTGTGACAATACTGCTCCTATGGCAATTGTTGGCGTAAATTCTTTCTCGAAGTTTGAATATGATCATATTAAATCTTCGGAGGTAAACATTTCCAGAATTTTTTCAACAGTTTCAATGACTTTTTAATTCAAAGTAATTGCGGTTTTAGCGGTTTGGTTTTTATAATATCGCTTAACCCCTTAGCCTACACGATATCTACCAATTGCGCGAGCTATAATACGCAAGAAATTCGTTCGCGCGCCGTGCCATTCAACTGTTCAGCCGTGTACCCGAACTGGCGCAAAGTGTATACTTTTCGTAACATATATATTTCAATGCAACGGAAGGAATTGTGAAATAATAAACAATGTTTAGGTACAAATAGTAATTTTAAGATGTCTAGGAAGTAATCATAATCAATTGATCACAAAGTCTTTACCACGAGTCAGACTCGTTGTTTTCGCTTATGGCACAAATTCTTTACCACGAGTCAGACTCGTGGCTATAGGCTAAAGGGTTAAGTAGACGTAACAAATTTTACTAGTATAATTGCATAAAAGGTCATTGAGTCCTCTTTGGAAAACATAAGGGGCATTTTCCAAACCGATTGGTAGCCTAGCCATTTATAAAATTGTTAATGGAGAAAGCTGTTGTCATATACTTTTAGCAGTATTTGATGAAAGCCACTTTTTAGGTCCCGTACGGAAAAAAATGCGTTTTTTTCTAATTGTGCTAAAACATTGCTGAATTCGGGATTGGATATCGGTCAGCAATTGTAAGTTCGATAAACTTTCTATAGTCGACAATCACTATGTATTGTTTATTGCCAGCAGAGTCTGATTTTTTGAATACAATCCACACTGGTGAATTATAGGGTAGTCGAAATGGTCTTGTGATGTCATCATAAAGCATTGCTTGAATTGGAGTTTCCACTTCACTCTTTAAAGACATTGGGGAACGGTGATATCAAATATAGAGGTATCAGCTCGGGCGCGACTTTTGTAGTATAAAGAAATCTCCCATTTGGCTCAGAAAAAAGACTTTTGACACGTGTGGCTATATTTTCTATAAGTGTAATACACCTTTGTATTTCAGTCATGTTTTCGCTTTTAATGTTTATTCTATTTATTGTTTGCAGTTTCAACTGCTTAAATTTTGTTTTGAAATGGTTTCCTTCCTATCAATATAAAATTATATTTGGTGTGAATAATAGCGTTGAGAGTTTTAAGGATGTAATTTCTAATTATTCTGTGAAATGACTTCAACGTAGAAAGAATGTAAAATTTAAGGTTTTTACCTCGAATATTAAAAAGATTGACAAAGTATGTTCATTAATTTTAATGTCCCCTGCTATAGACTTAGCAAAGAAACTTTGTTTATTAAGAATAGGATTACTGCCTGCATTAGATTGAATGTATTTTTTCGTAGATCCTGTGTCAATTAGTAATCTTAAAATTTGCTTTACACTCCGTCGGTCTAAAAAATGTATGTCACTATCATTCTTCCAAAGGTATTTCCTCGTTCTGGTCTGAAGCTGTTAGTGTTGGTAAGTATTCATATTATTCTTGGTTCTAATCGACGCCGCCTTTCACAAATAAGTGTCCCCTTCACCATGTTACGGCATGGGGAGTCTCACTCACACTAGCCGCCCACTAGCTACCTGGTCAGCGACTGTTCTCCATCTTGGGAGCGGCTGGTTATAATATGACAGTACGGCCTGCGGGCATCAGGATTGATTCCAGTAAGATCCTGATTATGGCATACTGGATCGGAAGCAGATTGTGATCGGGTTGGAGCAGTAAACCTCTGTAATCTCAGTAGGCGGAGAGAAATCTAACTGAAATGACTTACCGAAGGGGTTATTGTTTCTTTGCCCTATTAAAACCTGGCAGGTCTCACAAAGCGCTCAAAGCGCATAGTCTTAAGTGACCATGTAGGTTGGGTTGAGATTACTCCCCATTAGTTCCGACTTGAAGTCTGGCTCTGAACACTGGTACGCATAAGGACCCTAGTATAGCCTCCCTGTTCCATAGATAACCATAGGACTTACGAAAACTACATACACGTGCAGAGATAGCGGCTGTGAATTTGGGCCCATAAAGCATGGACAAAATTGAAAACAAAAAAACAAAAAGCAATGAAGAAAACAGCAATAATGCTGTTGATGAAGGAGGCAGTGAGTGGATCTCAAGTATTCCAACACGAAACATTGAAGACAAGCAACAGCGGCAGCTGAATTCTCCGCGGGTGATGGACAGCCACCAAACCTTACATCGCCATCGGAGCTAAAAGCTTGTTCCTTAACTGATTTGATTGGGCGCATTGGAAAGGAAATCGACGGACTTATGGAGTATGCTGACACACACCGCAGTGTTCACAATGACATAAAGAAAATGGTTATGAAAATAAAATTTGCACACACGGAGGTGACCATGCAGTTAAAGGAGGAAAAGCTGCCTAAAGTGATTCGCAGCCCTTAGCAGATGCGCAAAATAGCAAGAAGGGCTGAAAAAAGCATTCCTTTGTCAGAGAAAAGGCTTAGATCTAAAACCAGTCCAGAATCCATAGCACATGAAAGAGCAACATCGCCTGACCCCAAAAAAATAAGGTCAACATCGCCGCAGAAACCGACATCCTCTGCGACCGCAGAAAAATGGCAGATGGTTCAGAGGAGAAAGAAGCCAACAAAGGCTAAAAAATCCACGGGTCGCTCCGACCTAGATCTGACACGATTATACTGCAAAAAAAGGAGGAAGGCACAATTTACGCGGACATGGTACGCGCAGTGAAATCCAGCGTAGAATTGAAAGATCTCAGTGAGAGGGTCAAAACAATGCGGACAACACAAAAAGGTGGGCTCCTAATAGAGTTAAAAAAAGGAGAAGGTGACTCTACTCATTACCAGAAAGCCTTTGAAAAGGCGCTGAAAGGCATTTCAACAGTTAAACTGAAAACCCACAATGTAACATTACAATGCAAAGTCTCATACCCGACTTAAACACAACGAAGGAGCTACTCGAAGCAATCACAGAGCAGGCGCAAGTGAGAAAGCTGGATAAAACAGCCATCAAAAGTGTCCGCACTTCATTTGGAGGCATTCAGTCTGTCTACATTGCACTCCAGGCTGAAGATGCTGAGAAGGTACTAGAGCTTGGATCTCTCAAGGTGGGCTGGGTACGGTCTCGGGTAACGGAGGTTATATCACCCAAAAGGTGTTTTAAATGTTGGGAGTTTGACCATGTTGCGACAACATGCAACGAACCAGATCGCACAAAGTTTTGCAAGCGATGTGGCAAGGATGGGCACCAAGCAGCAACTTGCACAAACGCTGAAAATGCGTTTTATGCGAGGGACACATGCGGCAGGTAACGCCATATTCCCACGCTATCAAGAAGCAGTACGCAAAATAAGAACATGAAGATTTTGCAGCTAAACATCAAATACTGCTAGGCAGCACATGACCTCCTAAGGCAAACCGTTGTAGAAAATAAAGTGGATGTGGTTCTCCTCTCGGAAATTTTCGTAGACATCAACTCGCACAACTCGATGACCGATTCTGACAAGCTTGCAGCAGTCTGGGTGGTGGGCAGTAAGACACCCGATAATAGGATATCTGTTGCAAATGCCGGATTCACATGTGCGAAGTTCCGAAGTAAAAACCATCCATACTATGTGAACTCCTATGCACCACCAAGGTGGAGCTAAGAAGATTTTGAACACATAATAACAGCACTGGAATTTGAGCTAAGGGGAAAACGGCCGATTCTCATCGCTGAAGACTTCAATGCATGGTCGAGGACATGGGGTAATCGGTACACAACTCCGAGAGGGCGATTATTAGAAGAAACTATGGCATCAAAGGACCTTGTTCCATTCAACACCCCAGGAGTGAAAACATTCCACTACGGCAGTGGGCGATCAATAATCGACCTCACTTTTACAGATTCCAGCTGATTGAACAAAAGAAAACCCGTCTATTGGTGGATAATGGAGATAGCCAGAATACGTATTGCCTTAAATAAAGCGCAAAGAGCAAGACATCGTCCAACATGGGCAGTGCTGCGCGCCGAATACAGTGAACGCAAGTTTGAGCTGAAAACAGCTATTAAACGGAGCAAAACACGATGCTTTGAGGAATTGCGAAACAGCGCTGACAATAATCCCTGGGGCCTTGCCTACAGAACGGTAATGCAGAAAGTGAAAGGACCGCGAGCACCGCAACCTACTTGCCACATCCTGCTCAGCCAAGTGGTAATGGAACTTTTTCCCTAACAGGAGGAAACTAGTGACCGTCACCAAATGGTGACTGACATCAACTACATTCCGCCAGTTACAACAGAAGAAGTTTTAAGCACGTTGAGGCGTATTAAAGACAACAAAGCACCAGGCGGTGTTCATAACATCGCCTTTAAAGCAGCAGTGCAAGCGACGTCAAAAATCTTCGCGACTATGTATGAGGAATGCCTTAATGAAAGGACCTTCCCGTGCAGATGGAAATTGCAACGACTAGTGCTGTTACTCAAAGCAGGCCAGCAACCAAATCAGCTCTCGGCATACAGACCCCTGTGTATGCTCGACAAGGTGGGGAAAGTGCTTGAGCGTATCATTTGCGACCGGCCACAAAGCTATCTGGAATGCCCAACCGGCCTATCTGACAAACAATTCGGCCTCAGCCGGGCTAGATCGACTGTGGACGATATTAGAACGGTGACAAATATAGCGCGCGACGCCATTAGCAGAGGACTCACACGGATGAGGTTCTGTGCAATTGTCACGCTAGACGTCAAAAATGCGTTCAATTCTGCGAGGTGATCAAACATTTTGCTGTCTCTAAGAAATACTCCAGGTCCCTGGATATCTATTACGCATAATAAGAAGCTACTTTAGGGATAGAATTTTGCAGTATGATACGGATGACGGTCTAAAGACATATAGAGCCAAAGGGGCGTCCCTCAGGGATCAGTCCTTGGACCCTTACTGTGGAATCCCATGTACGACGGATTACTTAGCTTAAAATTGCCGGATAAAGCAACATTGGTAAGCTAAGCCGATGACATCGCTCTCGTGGTCACGGAAAAGAAGCTAGACCACCTGCAGGGGAAGTGTAATGATGCAGCCGCTAGGGTCCAACTGTAGCTTTCTGCAGCGGAGCTGAAGTTGACCGTACAAAAAACAGAAGCGGCCCTCGTAACTGCGCAAAGAAAAAAAGAGTTTATGAAATTGCGAATAGGTGGCCATGAAACACTGTCGCAAGAGACAATAAAGTATCTAGGCGTAATGATTGTTGCACTGCTCTGTTTTAAGCAACATTTAGAAACTGTGGGTTCCAAAGCAGTGGCAGTCAACGATGCTCTTACAAGAATTCTTCCAAACATAGGCGGACCACAAGGCGTCAGAAGGCAGCTCCTAGCAAGTGTGGTGGATACAGTAATCTTATATGCTGCTCCTATATGGGCAGGAGCTAAGCCATCGAATGTTAGACCAGTAGAAACGAAATGCACTAAAAGTCGCGTGGGCATACAGGACCGTATTAGATGACCCGGTTTGCGTCATCGCTGGAAAGCTCCCAATAGATATATTTGTGCAGGAAAAGGGACAACTTTATGAGAGACAAGGAGTAAAGCCGGCAACTGAAGCGAAAGCTGCAGAACGTCTGCATTCGTTAGAAAAATGGCAAAGCAGATGGGACTTGTCTGTTAGAGGACGTTTGACCTATAGACTTATCCCCAAAATTTGCCAATGGATGACCAGAAGGCACGGTGACGTAGACCACTATTTTACCCAAATATTGAGCGGTCACGGATGTTTCTTGGATTACCTCCATCGATTTCACATGGAGGACACTTCGTTCTGTCCAAGCTGCAACAATGCAATAGAAAGCGCGGAGCACGTGTTCTTCTACTGCGATAGTTTCAACGAAGAACCCCGAGCGCTTGAGTTAGTCTTGGGTGAACAGCTGAGCCCAGACAGCTTAATCAATAACATGTGTGCATTACATGACTGTTGGAGCATAGTTAAAAGATTTGCAAAGAGGATAATGCTACATCTGGAACGCGCGAAGTAAGACGGTATAATATTACCGCAACATCTTCTTTGCTGCAGATGCAAAAGAAAACTTGATAGCGTATAAAATCCATACGCCCATGTGAGACGAACGTGAGAGCAAGACATACATACCACTGGTATGACGGGACTGAGACATTAGAAGACGAGCCTATAGGATGAAGCTGGCTACAAATATGGTGGACCCAGACTGGGGTGAATAGTATTGGTCCATTTAATGGAAACCGTTCTGGGCCGTCCCGAAGTAATGCAAAGTAGTTCCGGAAAGGGCGTCTCCACAGAAGAGGAGGAGGGTTTGTTTTAGTCGGTACTCCATTCGACGCAGTTGACGACGTTCGCTGTAAGTGCGAAGTCATTTTAAACCCTCCTGACCCACCACAAAATAAAAAATAAAATATTATTCTTGGTTATCCAGATTAGTTAAATGAGTTATATTGCAATTTCTTTGAAATTTTCGGGGCTATGGTGGTGAGTTTGGACTAGCCCTTTTCCCAACTAAATAATTTGGCTTCATATAATTTATCTCTCGCTTAATTGAGTCTACGTCCATGGGCTCTGGTCTGGATAGCAGGTTAAGTCCGAAAGGACGCTGAGGTTGAAATTTACGGTTACAACATGGTTGGTTATAGAAATTAGTGCTTGGTCTCCATGGAAACACGTTAAGTTGTGGTTGTGGCATATAAGCTAAATGTGGGTAAACAAATGTGGACTTCATTTCTTAGGAGATACAGGCGGCGGTCGTCCTGTGAGTCTCCTATTCACATTTCGGGTATTAAGTGGATAGCTTGAATGGAAATTTAAATTTTCCAATTTCAAACACAAATGGAGCGTTTGTGGCAAATGCGCCGGCTCTCTCATTCCTAGCAATCGGGGAAGGTCTCACTATAAGCGGCGTACAAATGTGCTGAGGGTGATTTGCTTCATTGCCTATTTCCATGCAACTGACTTAAGTCAATATCAACAACAAATGGGAAAAGACTTGCTTGGTAAAATTCTTGAATTGTGCAGTATCCTTCCATTAATGATATCATTTGGTACACTCTGGATAATGCAGAGTGAGACATTTTGAAATTCCTTTCCAATCCAGTGGTGTATTGAAAATCTCAAGGGCTACGTCAACACCTTCGTATAAGGCATCTTATTTGACATTACATTTTAAATGCCGTAATACTTTGGCGTGCCCTTAAGAGGCTCCTTTTACATAAGTTTAATTCTGACGATTGACCAGAAAATTCCCTTACACATCGCACTAAGTCCGGTATTTCATTGAAGTCTGTCAGATTGCTTGAGTGCACAGGATCGATAATTTGATGTCTAAACTCAGTAAAGCTTGTATTGGGATTCGATATGAATTAAGTGCATACCCTGGGCTTTAAATACATGCTGCACACCTCCTCTTATTGCCGAAGCCAATTTTTCCATGGTAGAGTGCAGGATCGATGATTTGATCCCTAAACTCAGTAAAGCTTGTATTGGGATTCAATTCTGCCTGAATTAAGTGCATTCTCTGCGCTTCAAATACATGATGCACAATTTCTGTTATTGTCGCAGTAAATTCTCCATGAGAAAGATCTGATGCTGCGACTACCATGCCGTCAACTTTGATCGAATTTTCTCTTTGTTGATTTCCATTGATAACACACTGTAACTCACAACTGAACGGAACAAGCAAAAAAACAGGAAAATAATTTTTTTAGTGTTAAATGTCACCTTGACTACGAGCATAAACATTAAATGGTTTGATCGGTACTCTACGAGATATCGATCACGACAGCGATCTACCGATAAAATAATGGATTTATTTTTCCCCAAATTAATATATATTATTTTTTACTAAGATTTAGTTTCCTTGTATTGAGAAAAAAAACATTTAATTTTCCTTTAAAATTTCACCCTCTATTATATTTAGAAAATTTGATTTAAAAACAAAAGAAATTTAGTTCCCTTAAATATAGTATATTAATATCTTATGGAAAAAATATTTATTTAACCCTTTCGCTACATCTTTTTATTGCGCCATCCAAAAAATCCAAATTTTTGTCTGAGTATTTATTTTAGGCTTGTGCTTTTTTTTTTTAATGTTGCCATATGGCAACAATTGTTTTGTATTCGTTTCAATCGCAAATAAACTTCTTCTGCAATCTAATGCAAGTTAACACCTTACGAGAAATTTGTTGCCATATGGCAACAAGCTTAGTTTTAAAAATTAGCACAGCTTTTAAAGCTGCGAGCGAAAAAATATGTATATGCCAAATGACAGATTGAACATTTTTCTATATATTGTACTTTATTCAAAAATTGTTGAAAACATTTGCCCAAAATGCCTCAAAAATCTAAAAATGCAAAATACAAATTTCAGAGCGAAGTGCTATATGCCAGAAGGCTTTCTTTAAAAATGTTGTATTACCGATATATAATGGGCGGTTATTATTTATTTTATTTTTGTTTAACCATTAAACTTCAATTTTTGAAAATATGTAACAAAAAAGTTGATATTTTTTACAAGAGAGTGTTGACGGCCTTTTAAAGCTTACTGTTGCCATGTGGCAACAATATCGCGAAAGGGTTAAGAATGTTAAAAAAGGTCACTCTGAGAAGAATTTAGTGCTAATGCAAATTTGTTGATTCTTATATAGTTTGATATTTTGAAAGTGCAAATTTAATTTTTTGCTCCTGTTAAGTTAATGCAAAACAATTCTCTCAACTCTTCTTAACATTGAATACCTTTTTACACGTTTTAAAAATCGTTTGAATGTACTGAATGCGAATTAAAACCATAGAGGTGTAATCGTTTCTTTCAAAAAACTCATAAATTAAATTGTACATAACCATAACACAATTATTTAAAAAAACGCGGATTTTAAAGACAATTTGTTACGCATACAAAGTTCTTTAAGTAATTCAATAAAAATTTGGTGTTTTATTTTCTTTAAATGGACATTTTAGTGGGTTTTTTATATCCAAAGCTAGGCAATACTGCAGTAGCGAGAGAGAGATTTGACTGCTGAAAGCAGAAGCACACCAACACCAGATGTTAAAAAAAGTAAAGCTAAATAAAAGTGAGTGAATTATTGAACTAATTTTTCAGAAATGTATATTTTACGAATTATAAACATTATATATTAATTAGAGCAGGCTAGACATATGTCACGAAGAAAGAACTAAAACTCCGAGACTGAATAACAAACAAAGCTAAATCATGTTACGAAAATGGTAATCTGACCATACTGGTGCTAATACGACGTAACTCATTGTCAAATTCGCTGAGAGCAAAGTAACGGTACCACGATAGGCACCATCTCATTATTCATTCCATCATGAGTGAATTCGATTTACAATCATATTAAGAATAACAATAAACAATACTTCTCTTTCAGCAGCAACCTCAAAAAGAACAAAAACAGCATCATCAGTATCCAATTAAATTTGCATAATGTCAACGGCACTAAACGCATGCACTAATGCACTAGGCAGAAGCGCGTAAAAAGAAATGCAAACTACATCCAAACTCACCTGAAAAAGTCCCCAATAATTCAAATCAAAGACCAAAACAACATTCCACCAAACAGCAACAACTAACGTAACCGTTGAAGACGGTCGATCAAAAGAAAATACAAAAACTAAAGCACATTATTCAATGCTTTGAATGATAGCATTCAAAATAACTACGAGCTTAAGGTACTTAACAACAACGAAATAAAAATATAGACAACAGAATCAAAACACTACACATCAACCATAAAGCTACCAAAAGAACGAATCACACAATATTATACATTTCTTTTTAAGGAAGAAAAAGGATTTAGGGATATACTACGAAATATGCATCACTCTACAGATAAGGATGACATTATATTATATCTGAGCTCGCTGAATACGGACATACAAGTTAACACGTTGCTTATGCTAATATTGTGTAATCCACTATTATTGATTTTGCCTTATATATCTGTTTGTATTATTTCCATAACTCACAAAAATTTAACTTTCAGCAAATTAAAAGTCATTGGCATTGCCTTATATTTTTTTGTTTGTATTTTTATTCCCATAAACCAATATTGCACTTTCGCAATATTCGTATAAGAAAAGAATTAAATTAAAAATATGTAGCAACAAACATTTCTTTAATATTAAATTTCACTATAAAGAAAAACAGTTATTAAGAAGAATATGAAATTAAATTTCATTTCATTAAAGAAAATTTATTAATAAATAATAATAAATTTAATTTGTTGATTAAGCTAAAACTTTATTACAACAAAAAAAAAGATAATTATTCTCCAATAAATCAGTGTGAATCTCAATGTTAACTAAACATGTGTTTTATTTAGTTTGAATCTGAATCTTAAACGTAACCTGTGCTTTCTTTTCAAAATAAACCTGTGTTTTCCTAGTGTTTACAATCCAGTGTTTTTTTGTTTTTTTGTACGACAGCTTGACACGCAACATAACTGCCGCCCGAGCAAATAAAAAAATCCTTAAAAGTCTGAAGTTAACAATTCGGATAAAGGAAAATAAAAAAGTCTGAAGATAATAATTCAGCAAAAAAAATCCTTAAAAATCTGAAAATAACAATTCGGGTGAACGAAAATAAAAAAGTCTAAAGATAATAATTCAGCAAATAAAAATCCTTAAAAATCTGAAGATAACTATTCGGATAAAGGAAAATAAAAGTCTGGAGATAATAACTTAGCAAATAAAAAATCCTTAATAATCTGAAGATAATAATCCTGAAGGAACAATTAAAATTCTGAGGATAATAATTCGGAAATCCTGAGTCCTAGAAGAAGTCCAGGAATAGCAGCGCAGCAGTCTGCAAGGTAGCAGTAGGAAATCGGCATTGAGAAAATAAAAAACACTTCTGGCACACGTGACGGATCTTGCCTCTGAGTACCAGCCGAAAAGGACCTTAGCAACTCATCCAGATCCAGCTATGATTTTAATATTGTAAGTGAAAATAATTACTAACATAGAATAAGGAAAGCATAGTGTACAAGAGTAATGTACACCGTGAGATTGCTGTATTTAATCTGTCGTCTTTATTGAATATTTCTTTCTTATATACATTTTCTAATACTAATTTCTTAACTACGTATATGTGAGCGTGTGTGTGTGTGTACATGCGTAAATGTGTATTCTTATCTTCATTGTATACATTCGATACCAATGCATTTTAAGTGCACTAAAATTTATGTGTCTTATGCAGAATCAGTAAATCCTAGTAGGAGATAAACGACCAACGTATTGATATTTTATATTTGTTTAGGTTCACTGTTGACTTAAGTGCATCTAACGCACGTATTAAAACAATTGATGATCGGTTGTCAGTTGCTGCTTGTGTGCATTGGTATATTGGTGTATGCGTGTTTCTTTCATACTTATATTATCTTTATGTTTTCTGTATACACTGTAATTTATGTATTTTGTTCAGATAAGCAATTTTCACATATTTTACGAGCAAGGGTCACATTACAATTCTATTGCTTATCATTGCATTTGACATTTAGTGGACTGTATATTTTTCCTGTTTATTTCGTCGGTTTACGTATGTTTGCATATGTATGTATGAATGTGTTATATCTATAAAATCCTATCTCTATTGCGGCAGAGTTTCATGTTCATATTTTTATGAACATTCTGCCAGGGGCCAAAATTGTGTTGTTTAAACATATTAGCCAAATGTGATTGTTGACATTTTACTTAATTATGATTATGTCTAACTGGTAGTTCAAATGGAACAGCCACAACAGTTCTTCTTTTACATTTTGATCTTATATATAAAATAACTATGATTAACCCTATTATGAAAACTAAAGTTAGCGAAGCATGACCACTAACGTGATGAAAATTGATACCCTTCAATTTGATATTTTCTTTTTTGAGAAATTCTATTTGCTGTTTGAGCGTTAGGATATCTTTGGTGTTGTTTATTAAGGTCGAATCAAAAGGTTTAATTCGCAGTTCTGAAATATCTTCAATGTCATTTTTAATATAAGGTTGTCAAAAAAGTCTTGCGGTATTTTTATTGAATTTTCAATTGTTCATAAAATTGGTTATAATAATGCGATTTAAGTCAAATATGCGTCGTTTTGTTCGATGACGAGTTCCCAACGAGATGCCAACTTCATAATGCCCCTCTTATAGAAGCTCGCTTCCCTATTGTCAAAAAACTCGGAGAGCCAATTTTCACAGGACTCTCTTGTGGACAACTTCCGACTACCAAGCTCGTTCACCATGGACAGAAATAGGTGGTAATCACTTGGTGCGATATCCGGACTAAACGGTGGATGCAAAAGAACCTCCCATCCGAGCGCTCGGAGCTTCTGGCGCGTCACCAAAGATGTATGTGGCCTGGCGTTGTCCTGATGAAAGACAATTCGGCCTCTGTTGATCAAAGATGGCCTCTTCTGCATGAGTGCTGCATTCAAGCGGTCCAGTTGTTGGCAGTACAGGTCCGAATTGAGCGTTTGGCCATAGGGGAGCAGCTCATAGTGGATGATTCCCTGCCAATCCCACCAAACACAGAGAAGAACCTTCCTGGCCGTCAATCCAGGCTTGGCCATCGTCTGGGCAGCTTCACCGCTTTTCGACCACTACCGTTTGCGCTTCACGTTGTCGTAAGTGACCCACTTTTCATCGCCAGTCACCATCCGCTTCAAAAACGGGTCGATTTTGTTGCGATTCAGAAGCGATTCGCATGCATCCATACGGGCAAAAATGTTTTCTTGCATCAAGTCGTGTGGCACCCATACGCCGAGCTTCTTTTTGAATCCAAGCTTCTTCAAATGGTTTATAACGGTTTGATGACTCATGCTCAGCTCTTGGCCGATGCTACGGCTGCTACTATGCCGGTCTCTTTCGATTAATTCAGCGATTTTATCGCAATTTTTGACGACAGGCCTTCTGGACCGTGGCGCTTCTTCGATCACCTCTGCACCAGAACGAAAAGGTTGAAACCATCGCTGTGCGGTAGAAATGGAAACTGTATCAGGTCCATAAACTGCACAAATTTTATTGGCAGCATGAGATGCATTTTTGCCTTTATCGTAGTAGTACTGTAAAATATGCCGTATTTTCTCTTTATTTTGCTCCATGTTTGCGACGCTATAACTCACGAACGACTAAAAGCAAACAACAATTAATCAAATATCAAATACGTGTTAGCACGTGAAAAGAGCTTTCCAAAACGCTCTAGCGTGAACCGATGCGACGAATACAACGAGAACTACGCGTTTGCAAAGACAAGCTTGCGGAAATACCGCAAGACTTTTTTGACAACCTTATATATTTATTGTAGAATCAACTATTGATGCCTGTCTCTTAAACAACTTTGCGATATTCTTTTGGTTTTCAAAAATATTTTTAATATTTGATTCCATATTCTCTCGGTCGTCAGCATCCATAATTCCAAATAATATATGGTAAATTGAGCCAACAAATTCGAATGGTGCTCGTCTTTTTCTATTTTTTTGCTTCATGAACAGTTCGTTATTTGACTTAAGGCTATTATATTTATGCTTTAAAGTAGCGGTAATCATTACACAGGCCTCTTCATAATATGTCAATATTTTGCATTGATGTTCAAGTCTGTTAATAAATTCTTTTACTCCATCCATCCGATCGTAATAGGAACCTAACTCGTAATAAATGATTAAATCCCATTTTGAATTTATTATGTGTATTTTGCCGATCGGATCCAAATATATTGCGGTATTATTTCTTAGCTCAGCCACTGAAGCTCCTGTTTTAGCCGTATCATTTATGTATAATGCCTTAACTTGCATTGCTAGCATGAGCAACGTAAAGAACCACATCATCAATGTCTTCGTTCTTTTCTGCCCTCCTGGGCCCGCCGAATTTTTTGTCAACAGGCTTGCAGCTTGATTTGGCTCTTCCGTTTTGCTGCTGTTTGTTGTCTCTAGTGGGCACAGCTTGTGAACGGGCCGTTTAAGTATCCCATTTTGCAATTTCAGAGTTACAACTCTGGTTTTTCCATCGCTTCCAGGATGGGTTTTTATAACTTTGCCTAATGGCCACTTTGCTGGATGACTTTCTTCATTTTTAATAATTACTATTTGACCTACTGCTAGATTGTCCTGTTTGGTTTTCCATTTCATTCGTTGTTGCAACATTGTGACATATTCGCTTTCCCACCGTTTCCAAAAGTCTCTTTTCATTTTTTGTATTAGTTTCCACCTATCTAACGAACCCCTTGTTGTGTCATCAATTGCTTCAGGACAGTCTATTAATGGGCATCCTATTAAAAAATGCCCAGGTGTTAAAACATCTATATCGCTTTCACTATCGATCGCACATAAGGGTCGTGAATTTAGCACTGCTTCAATCTGTGATAGCAAAGTAATCATCTCTTCAAATGTCAATTTACTTTCGCCTATCACTCTTTTTAAATGATATTTCACTGATTTGACTCCAGCCTCCCAAATTCCTCCGAAGTGAGGAGCTGCCGGCGGCCCAATGCCATTGAATTTTGTCTGCTTCTAATATGGGAGCTACTGTTGAGTTTTTCTTAATTGCCTTTTTGAAATCTAAGTCCAACTTTCTACAAGCTCCGACAAAATTTGTTCCATTGTCTGAGTATATATGCTGACTCTTACCCCTTCTAGCAAAAAATCTTTTTAAAGCAGCTAGAAACGCTTCAGTTGTTAAATCACTTACTGCCTCTAAATGAATAGCCTTTGTTGCCATACATACAAATACAGCTATGTATCCTTTAAATGTTTTTATTCCCCTTCCTTTGGAACATTTCATATGTATTGGACCTGCATAGTCTACACCAACGTGTGAAAATGGAATTGACAACGACACTCGAAATTCTGGAAGATTTCCCATTATTTGTTTAGCTGCTTCCTTTCGGTAACGTATGCAGCGAGTACAAGCTCGAATGTCTTTTTTATGGAATTCTTTAATCCAATTATCCAATAATTCCTTCTAATTGATGCTTCCATTAACTTATTTCCTCCATGTAAGGTTGTTTTATGAACATGTTCAATAATCAATTTTGACAAATGTGATTTATTTAATATTATTGGGTGCTTCTGATCGAACTGAAGCTTTGCATTCCCTAACCTACCTCCTACGCGAAGGATTCCATTGTTATCTAAAATTGGATCTAAGCTTGTAATTTTACTTCTACTGCTAATTTCTTTTTTGATTTCTAAGCTCTGTATTTCCTCTCTAAATTGTAATCTTTGCTGATATCCTATTATTCTCTGTTCAGCTTCTTTTAGTTCTGATTTTACTAAGTACGCAGGATATTTTTGTCCTCGTATTCTTTTTATAAATCGCAATATATAAGCTACAACCCTTATTAATTTGGTTAAACTAGAATATTTTAATATTACCTCATCTAAGAAATGTGATTCTTTTGATGTTGTGACATACACTGCATCGATTTTAACGCTATTCTGTGTTGGCCATTGATGTTCTTCTCCTTGTAACCATTTGGGACCTCTCCACCATAGCTCGTGCTCCACTAGTTTGTTCGCAAATATCCCTCTGGATGCTACATCAGCTGGATTGTCCTTTGTTCTAACGTGTTGCCATATTGCAGTGGAAGCATATAATTTGATTTCTTCTACTCTCGTTTTAATGAACTTATCTTTACTTCGGGAATTCTTTATCCATGCTAACGTTATAGATGAGTCGCTCCAAGCAAATATTTTAACTTCTCTATTGATAACTGTCTTTATCCTTTGCAGCAATTTAGAAAGTAGGTGAGCCGCGCATAGCTCCAGTTTTGGCAATGTCTTCTTATTTTTAATCGGGTTCACTTTGGTTTTACCAGCAATTATCGTTATAACTGATCCAACTTTAGCATATACAACTGCCGCGTACGCTTTTTCTGACGCATCTGCGAATCCATGTAGTTCAATTTTAAAGTCGTTTTTTGTTTCAAACCATCTGGGAATTTTTATTCTTTTTTCGTCGAGTAACTCATCCCAGTTGAGTTTCATCAACCAAAGTTTTTGTATAAACAACTTTGCTAAAACAGTCATTGGTGAAAGCCAACCCATCGGATCGAAAATTCTCGCCAAATCAGATAAAGCTTTCCTTTTTGTTACTAGCTTTTCCGTTGAAAGATTCATATTAAATCCAAACATGTCTTTGGCCGGGTCTCATTGTATACCCAATGTTTTAACTGTTTCGTCTTCTGCTATTTTTATTACCTCATTTTCGCTATTTGTGGGAATTGTTGTTATAATCTCACTGTTATTAGACATCCACTTTCTTAAGTGAAATCCACATTTTTGTAGTTGTTTCGAAATTTCGAACTGAATGATTTTACATTCATTTATTGAATCTGCTCCTGTCATTAAATCGTCCATGTAGAAGTCGTTTTTAATGATGTTTGAAAGCAAATAATTGTAAGGCTCGCAGGATTTGGCAATCTCTTGTAAAGTTCTCGTTGCAAGAAAAGGAGCGGATGCTGTTCCATACGTAACTGTTTGCAGCTTGTATTCTCCTATCGGCCCTTCCTTCGCTTCTCTCCACAATATTCGTTGATAATCTTGATCACTTTCTGCTACTTTAATTTGTCGATACATCTTTTCAATATAACTTGTTAACACATATTGCCAAAGTCTCCATTTGGTAATTATGTCAAATATATCTTTTTGAAGTCTCGGGCCTATTAAAAGGATGTCATTTAAACTACTTTCATTTGTAGTTTTTGCAGATGCATCGAAAACTACTCGTAGTTTAGTTGTGAGACTGCCTTCTCGAATTACGGCTTGATGTGGCAAATCGTATTTTCCGCAATTATTTCCACTTGCTTTTTTCATGTGGCCCATTTCTAAATAGTCTCTCATAAATTGCACAAATTGTTTTCTTAGGTTGTCATCTGAAGTCAACTTTTTCTCAAGATTAAGAAACCTCGTCTAAGTCTTTTTTTTTTTTAAAAGGTAGATTGACGACAAATCTATTATTTTCATCTCTTGTTGTCGTTTTATCAAATATCTTCATGCATTCATCATCATCTTCTATATATGTTGGTGCTGTGGTGTCTTCTATTTCCCAAAACTTCTCCAACGTTGTGGTCACCGCTGCTAGAATTCTACCAATTTTTCTCGGATGTTGTAAAACTCCCGACAATATCCATCCTAATTTCGTAGCTTGGCCTAGTATTCGATCTTTCTTAAATATGCCTTCTTCTAATATGTCAGCATATACATCTCCTCCAATAACGACGTCGATTCGATCTGACCTATTGAAGTTGGGATCAGCTAAAGTATAGTTTCTCCATTGTTCTATATCCCATTTAAATGTTTTATCAGGTTGTGCACTCGCCAATTTCGGCAAAATCAGTGCTTCGACATTGTACACTTCGTTGCTTAGGAATCTCGGCCTGATTTCAATGTTGACTTTAAATTTGGAGACTCCCACTGTAGTATTTCCTAGCCCTTGTAGCTCAGTTACTTCTCTTCTCTTTGGTAAGTGTAGTATTTGAGCGGCTTCTTCAGAAATGGTAGTCTTCTGTGATCCTTGATCGATTAGTGCTCGCAATGTCACGTACTCTCCATTTGCCGCCTTCACTCTTATCTGGGCTGTTGCTAGAAGTATTGCTGTTTCGGAGTTTTTTGTCATCATAGTGGATGATTTTTTTATAGCATTTTCTTCACCTGCTCCTTTTTCCTTCTGGAATTCATTGTAATGCAGTAAATTATGATGATTTCTTCCACACTTGCATTTTTTCTTATTCTTGCAATTGCCTTCATATACGTGGTCGAGGCAAATATTGCATAGCTTATTGTTTACTATGAAACCTCTACGATTTATCGTAGTCAATGGCTGGAACCTTCTGCATTCAACAATTTGATGCCCAGGAATCTTGCAATATATACAGGTCTTTTGTGCAGCTGTATAGAATGTGGGTGCTCGTTGTGGCTGCTTTTGATTGCTCCATTTAGTTGTTTTCCTGTCTCGTATAGCTTCTAGAGCTTGATATTGCTGCTCCAGAAAACGGAAAACATCATCTAGGCTTTGGATATCCCTAGTTTTCTTGACATTCTGCTCATATAACCGGAGACTTTCTTTGTCTAGTTTCCGAACAACTATCCGAGCTATAATTGCTTGCTCGTCATTTAAATTCAATTTAAGCCCTTTTAGAGCATAAATGCATTCCTTGGTGGTATCCAAAAGCTGCTTCATGCTTGCCGCACTTTCCCCATTTGCTGTTGGTTGATCAAAAAGTCTGTCCACTTGTGTTGTGAATTGCAGCCTTTTGTTTTCATTTCTTTCCTGGAGGATTTGCCAAGCGGCTTCATAGTTGTATTCAGTTACCGGTAAATGCTGAATTAATCTTCCAGCTTCTCCTCCTAATGACGACTTCAGCCGGAACATCTTTTCTACTTCAGTAAAGTGCTTCGAATTATGTATCAAACCTTGGAAAAGATCGCTAAATGATGACCATTGATTCATCTCGCCATAAAATATCGGAATCTTAATCTCCTGTAGTTTCATAGTAGATGACACAGCTTGTGTTGGCGTGCACCTTTTCAATTTATCTGTTAACTTCTCAATGTTAACGCTGTATTTTTCTCGGAAGTCCTCCATTTGTTCTTCTATTGAGTCTTTAGTAATGGCTTTTAAATGGACACTGCGAGTTTCAGAAAAAGCTTATTCTACATATTCAAACTGTATTTTAAAAATCCAAATATCTTACGGAACCCTATTTTTTTCCAAAATAAAATGTAATCCATGTTACTCGTGGATAATGTAGTTTTCGAATGGTGAAAGAATTTTTAAAATCGGTCCAGTAGTTTTTGAGCCTATTCGTTACAAACAAACAAACAAACAAAGTTTTCCTCTTTATAATATAATATTAGTATAGATAATATTTTTTTTTAGCATGTTATTGTATAATAATTTTTTTTAGTATGGAATATACATATAGATATTTATTGATCTAACTTAGTATATGTCTTATTATTATAAAATATAATATATTATTTAAGAAAAAAAAATTTTTTAATTAAAAAATAAGAGGATTATTTATCAATAAATATTAAAATTTAATAAATATTTTTTTTTTTTTTTTTTTTTTTTTTAAACACCTATTGGTGTATTTATTATATAGCAATCTAGCACAAATACTAATAAGCTATTTGAATTTGACTTAATTTGATACGGTTAAAATTACAAAGTACTTATCCTATGATATATGCACTTTTTGTTTCTGTAAATGTTTTGGTCACTACTTTTGTTTGTGACTGGTTTATTTATTATGTATTGTTTATAGATAGTTCACTATTTTTTACACAAGTTCAAATGGTTTCACTCGTTTTAATCTTCTGGTTAAGTCATCGTTTTCGAGGAGCTGGAGGGCCTCAATGTTGACATGTTGTTGAAGTCGTTGTTCATGACTTTGCGCAAACTTTTTGATAACGTTGTCGACAATTTCAACATCCAAATCCTTATGTAAATTGTCATTTCTGATGTACCACGGAGCATTAACAATAGCACGGAGCACTTTATTTTCAAATCGTTGAATGATCATTCTGTTGCTTTGACTGGTACATCCCCAGAGCTGAATACCATAAGTCCAGATTGGCTTAAGGACTTGCTGATACAAGAGCAGCTTGTTGTATGTTGACAAGGCAGAATGTCTACCCAATAGCCAGTACATCTTTCTGTACTTCATTTTCAACTCTTCTTGTTTTTTCTTGACATGCGGTTTCCACCTGAGTTTTGCGTCAAGGGTCATGCCAAGATATTTCGCTGAATTCTCGTACGGAATGATTTGTTGATTGATGTATACTGGTTTATGGTCGATTCTTTTATTAGTGAAGTCGACGTGCACAGATTTGGTTTCGTTGAGTTTTATACGCCATTTGACTGTCCAGCGCTGTATCTCAGTAATGGCTGTTTGTAATTTTTCTGTTGATTCAATGTTGTTTTCACCAGTGGCCATTATTGCAGTGTCATCAGCAAACGTAGCAACGGTATTATTTGTAAATGTAGGGATATCACTAGTGTATAAGAGATATAGGATTGGTCCTAGTACACTTCCTTGTGGTACTCCCGCTTGAATTTTTTTCAAGTCAGAATAGGTGTCTTCTTGTTTTATTCTGAAGTAACGTTCTGTTATGTATGATTTTAAAATTTTTGAGTATTGAGCAGGAAGAAGTATTTGTAATTTATGATTTAATCCTTCATGCCAAACCTTGTCAAAAGCTTGTGCAACATCCAGAAATATTGTCGAACAAACTTTTTTCTCTTCTATCGCCTTTTCAATTATGTCGGTGATTCGGTGTACCTGATCAATTGTAGAGTGCTGATTTCGGAAACCAAACTGATGATCAGGAATGAGGTGTTTCTCTTCGATAATTGGTTTTAACCTTTTCAAGAGAAGTTTCTCGAACAACTTTGACATAATCGGCAGCAATGATATTGGTCGATATGAGGTTGTTTCATGTGGCGGCTTCCCTGGCTTTGGTATCATTATAACTTCGGCAACTTTCCAAAGTTGTGGAACATATTGTAACCGAAGTGATGCATTAATTATGTTGGTTATTTTCATTAACGCTTTTTTTGGAAGTTCTTTTAGTATTTGGCCAGTGATAAGATCAAAGCCAGGTGCTTTCTTAGGGTTGATATTACTCTTGATCTCTTTTTTGACTTCAGCCGGAGTGACGAATGGTATTATCCCGTCCATTTGTTCTGCAATGTATGGTAAGGGATTAATGTCATTAGCTGCATTTGGTTGAAATATGTTTTCAAGATGATTTGCAAATATTGTTGCTTTTTGCTCATTATTTCTGGCCCAGCTTCCATCCACATTTTTAATTGGAGGTGTTTGTATGATTGGTCTCTTTAGATTTTTTGTAGTCTTCCAAAGCGAATATTCAGTACTGGAGTCGTTAGTAAGCTCACGAAGAAAGTCACTTATAGAGTCATTTTTTAACTGTCTAATTTCATTTGTTAATTGTGATGTTAAATTATTCAGTATTGTTTTATCCCGCGGGTTTCTGGTTTGATGCCATTTTTTTCTCGCTTTTCTTTTTTCTGAAATAAGCTCTACTATTTCTTTAGGATAGCAATTGCCTTTCAGTTTTCTTTTGACTTCAGGTGTATTTTCCCATGCTGAATACTGTATATCGTTGACTAGTTTTTCCACCTCAAGGTCCAGTTGTTCTTCGGTTTGTAGTGGAACCGCTAGTTCAATTCTATTTTCCAATGTTATTCTAAAGCTTTCCCAGTCCGTTTTTTTGTTGACTAAAGTTGGATTTGTTGGCTTAGAAATTATAGTTTCGCTTAGTGTTAATACTATTGCCGAATGGTCTGAGTTTAACTCTAAGATTTCATCTATTTGCATATAATTACTTCCTAGGTTTTTGGTGACGAAAAAGTCTATTAGATCTGGAACTTTGTTAGGATCAGTGGGCCAGTAGGTGGGCTTCCCTGTAGAAATTACGTCACACTTGTATGTTTGTATTGCATTTAGCAATTCCTTTCCTTTTGTTGTTGTGAGTCTCGATCCCCAATGTGTGTGTTTAGCGTTATAATCACCACCTATGATGAATCGATTTCCAACAGCTCTGAATAGTTCAAAGTAACGTTCTTGTTTGATATTGTGTTTTGGGGGACTATATAAGCTAGCTATGGTAATATTTTGATTTTTAGTTTTAATACTTAACATAGTTGCTTGTATATCTTCTGCTTGAAATTTGTTTTCTTCGTGATGATATATATTTTCTTTTATAATTATTGCACTTCCACCCTTTGCAGTATTTTCTGGGTGAATTGTGTGATATGTTTTATAACCTCGAAATTTAAATTTAATAAATATGAAAAAAAAAATTAGTTAAATCTATTTATTTAGTAAATTTCTAATTATTAATTTCATTTTATTTTGTTATTTAACTAAATTTTTTATGATAAATAATTTAAATTAAATGTAATTATTTTGTATTTATTAATTCTATAAATTTATTTATATTATTTAAACTTTATTAATTTATTAAATTTAATGAACTTATTTAAAATGAAAACAGTCTATTTTATTAAATTTGTTATGAAAAATAGTAAATTTGATTGGGTTTTATTTTTAAGTAGAAAATATTAAAATATTTTATTAAATTTAAAATTTAATTATAATTATTTTACATAAATAATTGTTATTTTTAATTTACTAAATAAATATTGTAGATTTAACTAACTTTTTAATTAATTTTAGTTATTATTAAGTTAATTAATTAATAATTTACATTTATTGTGTTGATTTTATATAAACAGTTAAATTCAATGAAAATATTTAAAATGAAATAGGCTGTTTTCATTGAATTTTTTTAATGAAAAATAGTAAATTTGATTACGAATGGCCACCACACAGCAGCATTCACGGATTAATTAGTTCTGATCCGTTATTCCCGACTATTTTTTCTTGGAAATGAAAACTGGACTGCAACATACAACTAATCGAAGTAAAAACATTGTAATATCTTGTTCATGCAATAAATGAGCTAAAATTTTATTACCGGAGATCGATGAAATAGACAAAGTTCAGAGGCATACCTGTTAGCAACTCTAAGTGCCACTATATATGTACATAAAAAATATAGCTCTAGTAACAGTACGGCGCGGCCACCACAGACAAACGAACGGACGGACAAGAACGGCTAAATCGATTCCTCTTATTATTCTGAACCTTTTGGTGCATACATACATATCTCGATCCCTTGTATACCTTGCGTACACCAGTACGCATTTTGAGATAATTGGGACAGCAACGGTGATGATGTCATTGATGATTCCGAGTCATCGTCTAACATCTGCACTGGTCCCTCTCTAAATGCATCGTATGTGCGTCAGAGATAATTTTGCCATTGCCAAATATCTCATCCGTTAGCTCCTCATACAGACCGAAGTACGAACAGGAACTCGTTCGATTTTTGTTATCCTTCGTTGTTTTATACACCTGCAGCAAGGTACGCATCCTGCCCTTCACCGCAAACATAAAGGTGTCCTCTCTGAATCATCCTAAAAAAACTTATATTATTAATTACTTTGGAGCAAATAAGCAAAATTATTACTTACTGTTACCTCCCAAGACCCCAAGTCCTTCAACACCTTAACAAACCTCAAATTCTCCCACGTTCATCTTTTTTTTATCCTCTTGATTGTGAAATACGTTTTTCTGAAAATAAAAATACATTTTATTAGTTTAAATATATATATAATTGGAAAATTGAATAAAAATTGTTCAACTTACCTTTTCGCTTGGAGATTTTCACAGAATTAAACGCGATTCATTTTTGTATTTGACGTTTGCAACTTGTTTTTTGCTGTCACTTTCGCACTCACTATAGTTAAGTTTAATAAGTATTCACGAAAATTATGAGATAAATATATGTATAACCCATCAAAAATGACAACAGAATTAAATGTGATTGTGTGGGTATTATTGGAAAAAATTTAGTGAATGTGTTGGTAAAATTGGAAAAACTGGTGAACGTTGGTTTGCAGGGAAGCGAGTTGGTAAAACAACTCCAATTAACATTATTACCCTTGAAAATGAATATAAAAAATCAAGTTTTAGGAAAAATATCCAATAAAAATAAAATATTTGTAAAAATACATAAAAAATCAATTAAATAAAAAAACAAGTTTTAGAAAAAAGAGGTTGTCTGCAAAGTCGGTTTACTGACGATAGTTTAACGTGATAACGTCATAAGAAAATACTGATTGAATGGTTGCATTTTTCAAAAGAAAATTTTAATTTTATTTGTTTGATACATATTTTGTATGGATATAGAGAATGAGTTAACATTAACATAACATATACTTTAACATAACATAACATAACATAACATAACATAACATAACATAACATAACATAACATAACATGACATAACACAACACAACACAACACAACACAACACAACACAACACAACACAACACAACACAACATAACATAACATAACATAACATAACATAACATAACATAACATAACATAACATAACATAACATAACATAACATAACATAACATAACATAACATAACATAACATAACATAACATAACATAACATAACATAACATAACATAACATAACATAACATAACATAACATAACATAACATAACATAACATAACATAACATAACATAACATAACATAACATAACATAACATAACATAACATAACATAACATAACATAACATAACATAACATAACACAACGTAACATAACATAACATAACATAACATAACATAACATAACATAACATAACATAACATAACATAACATAACATAACAAATTACCCCGTATTAAAGCACTTATCAACAGCTTTCATTTGATACCCATATTGTACATACACAACCAAAGGTTACCCGGGTCCACGTTTTGACCTATATCTCGAGACCCCAGTCACGGAGCGGCATGAAAAATACTCTGTACTAAAGCATTCACCAACAGCTTCCATTTGATACCCATATTGTACATACACATCCGAAGGTTACCCGGGTCAACGTTTTGACCTATATCTCGAGACCTTATCTACCAATAGGTATTCAAACTATACGGAAATCATCTTCAATACCTACTTAACAATGTGCGTAAGTTTGGTTTAATTCGGTTCAAAGACACGGCGGGTCCACGTTTTGGCATATATTTCGAGACCCTAGTCATCAATAGGTATGAAAATTACCCCGTATTAAAGCACTTATCAACAGCTTTCATTTGATATCCATATTGTACAAACACATTCTAGGGTCCACGTTTTGGTCTCTATCTCGAGACCCTAGTCACGGAGCGGATGGAAATACTCTGAACTAAAGCATTCACCAACAGCTTCCATTTGATACCCATATTGTACATACACATCCGAAGGTTACCCGGGTCAACGTTTTGACCTATATCTCGAGACCCTATCTACCAATAGGTATTCAAACTATACGGAAATCATCTTCAATACCTACTTAACAATGTGTGTAAGTTTGGTTTAATTCGGTGCAAAGACACGGCGGGTCCACGTTTTGGCATATATTTCCAGACCCTAGTCATCAATAGGTATGAAAATTACCCCGTATTAAAGCACTTATCAACAGCTTTCATTTGATACCCATATTGTACATACACATCCGAAGGTTACCCGGGTCCACGTTTTGACCTATATCTCGAGCCCTATTTCCAAAATAAAATATAATCCATGTTACTCGTGATGTAGCTTTCGAATGGTGAAAGAATTTTTAAAATCGGTCCAGTAGTTTTTGAGCCTATTCATTACAACCAAACAAACAAAGTTTTCCTCTTTATAATATTAGTATAGATATGGTAAATATTACCATACATTTTTTCCTTCAGATATAATAAAAAAATAATAATAATAACATTAAAACAACAGGTATTATTAACAAACTTGGTTTTATTTTAAATTCTTCAAATAAATCAAATTAATAATAATCAATAAGAAGGCATATGCCAATACAAATACGTGAATTTATATATGTACATATGCGCATATACATACATACATATATACGCTCACTTAAGTAGGGGAGAGCAAGATGTCGAACGTTGCCGTTCGTTTGCTTTGTTTGCTTTGTCGTTCCTTCCGCGCTTTCGCTTGCAGTTCATTCAATGCAATGAGCAAGGTAACTACATATGAGCAAGGTAACACTAATATGAGCAAGGTAACACTAATGAGCTAGGTAACTACATATGAGCAAGGTAACGACACATTTTTTCGTGCGTGCAGCCTGTTAAATCGAATTATAAGACGTTATCACGTCAAAAAGAACATTAAGAAAAAGTATATAAAAAAATCAAGTTTTAGGGGAAAAAACCCCCAATTAAGGTTATTGTAATAAGAAGGAAAAATCAAATTTTATTTTGGTAGTTGCTTGGAACAAATCCTTTTTTTCATAAATATACAACTAGTTTTTGAAATATGGATCAATTACAACAAAACTTTATTCAACTCACAGGAGCAGTCAATGCTCAAATTGATCAACTCCGAGTTTTTGAATGCCGTCTTGTGCCATGATAGGGCCAAAAAATGAAGAAGAACTGGAATCCGTTAAAAGATTGCCAGATTGCGTTAGGGACCTTCAAATTTTCGAAGGAGACCCAACACAATACATTTCGTGGATCCATAATGTGGAATCAAAGAAAGTAACTTTCAACAATATTTTATAAACAAGGATTTGATAAACGTCACTAACAGAATATAGGAAGTTATAGCAATATTTTAAACAGAATTGATATACAAAACGAAGACAATTTTCAACAAATAATATTTGACAAATTGACATTGCTAAAAGATGAAGTGGAAGCTATTGTTATGGCGTACCAACTTGCAAAAAACGGAATCGTGCACACAGCTCTACTAAACTGAGTTGAAATTAAAAATGTAATTTCGCAAACAGAAACCCTCTCATTTCTAAATGAAATAATGCAGGAGATGCTGCTCAAAAATTCAAGTTTAATTTATGTAGTACTCTCACCTCAAACGCAACCCAATATTTACAACAATATTTTGATGAAACCCACGGTCAGAAACAGCAAAAGGATAAAAATGCAATTCTCTCATGTGCTACCATCTGACTCTTACAAATATGGCGTTCTGAACAAATACAGTAAAATCCGTGACTTCATTCTGTACAACGAATATGAATCCAATAATTGCATATATCAAATTTTGAAAATAGTCACCTACTAGTTCTCTTACTGAGAAGACGTGCTTTTTCTAGTGAGTTCATAACGCAATTTACGGTGTCTTTCATTTTCTCATTTTTCTTAATTGTTGTTGCGAACGACATATCTTTTCTTTTTCATAAAAAAAAAAGACAAAAACAAACAGGTGCATTACTGATTTGTGGGATTGGTGCAGCATGGCCCCGGGGCCACTAAACCTGAGGGATAACAGGTTCGCACTGCTAGCCTCAGATCCCCAACCAAAACGTAAGAAATAAAAAAAAATGTTGAAACATTCCCCCTGCTTTCTAAATTGAAACAAATTCCAAATACGTGGTTGTTTCTGCTGTAAATGAAGATAAACCTTTAAAATCGTATAGTTGCTTCGCAGTTCACGCCGCCTTGAAGTTAATTAGCAAAGAAATCGTTAAAATTACTGAAGTTCGTGACGGCAGCCTTTGTCTTTTACTCAAAGACAAACCAACAACGGAAAAATTCATACGTGCAAAATCATGGTGTTTGTGAGGTGAAAGCAAAATATCATGACAAACTGAACCATACGAAAGGTACCATTTACGCCCCATGTCTAAATGACCTCAGTGAGGATGAAATTGTAAAAGGTTTAGCTGACCAAGGTGTCGTAGAGGTTCATAAATTTTCCAAGCTTGTTGATGGAAAATAAAAACATTCCGGAGTATGTCTTCTTACTTTCGACAAATTCCACCTTCCGAATAGAGTCGAAAGCACATGGCATTTAGTAATGGTGAAAACCTTATTTCACAAGCCCAATGCGGTGTAAGAACTGCGGTAAACTTAATCTTACGATGAAACGATGCAATGACCCACAAATGTGCCAACAATGCAATCTCCCCCCTCATGACCCCCAAAAATGTACCCGAACAATGTACACAAATTGTTCTGGAAATCATCCAGCATATGATAAGGCTTGTCCAAAATACCAACAATCTAAAGAGATTTTAAAAATCCAAGTTGAAAATAGATGTACAATGAAAGAAGCAATTATACTGTACAAAAACCAAATTCCTTCAATTATTGGTGGCCCCTCTTTCGCTTTTGTCACACAAAATTATAACACTCTTAATAAACAACAACAAAAAGACTCATCACAATCTCAAAACAATTCAAACACAAATAATTTACCTCCAGTCGAATCGCAACAACTAAATTATAATTTACCAAATAATACCTTACAACAAAGCACAAAACATAAATCATGATAACCCTCTCAGTAAAATTCTCACCCAATTAATTTCCAACCAACAACAATTCAATGCATTCACAGCAAACAACACAATCAATAACGATAACCTGTTTTTCCCCGTTGATTCTCTACCAGCTCTCCCAATTGAGCAACAAGATGTTAATATGGAATCAAAAACAAATACAGAATTATATAAAATAAAAACACCTTCATAATGATCCCGGTACTTCAATGGAACATTAATGGATATTTCAATAATTACCATGAATTGCTATTACTAATAAAAGAACTCCACCCATCCCTTTTATGCTTACAAGAAACTCATATCCCTCACAATAAGAAAGCATACCCTCCAAGCGGATATGAAGCCCATTTTTTCAATTCACCCCAAAACCTATATGGTAAACAAGGTGTTGCCATTTTAGTTAAAAGAGGAATACCGCACAAAATTCTGTTTACTGACGATTATCTCCAGAGTATTGCTGTAGAAATCTCGCATAACCCAAAGCTCACTATCATTAATACTACATACATACCACCAAATAAACTTTTTTCACATACACATATATTCGACATTTTAAATAAGGCAACTGAGCCCAGGCTATGGATGGGCGACGTAAATGCCTGGAGTCCTCTGTGGGGCTCATCATCTGTTAATGACAGAGGCACTATTATTAAAGACTCTTTGTTATCGACTGATATGGTTGTACTAAACGATGGAAACCCCACTCAGTTTTCCACGCACGTCGATATAACGTCATGTACACCAAATCTGGTCCCTCTCAGTACATGGGAAATAATCAATGACCTTCACGGAAGTGACCATTTTCCTATTGTTACTGAAATAGTATCCACTAAGGAGCACAACAAAAACAAATATAATCCCAAGTTTTTGACAGACAAAGCAGATTGGACTAAATATCAAGAAATGTGCACAAATATATCCACGAAATACCCGGTTTCAAAAATTTTATTAATAAAGAAGCAGCCTCAATAAAAAACGTTATTTGAACTGCAGCTCACTTTTCCATTCCGCAGACAAAAAACTTCAGCCTAACACGATATACACCATGATGGAATAATGATTTACAAAAACTACGAACTCTAAAGCCATTTTCAAACACGAAGCCAAAAAAGCAAAACGTGATGCTTTCGAAGATTTTACTGTATAAATACTCCAAACGGTACATATACCGACCCTAGTAGTATAGCGATCGAATTTGCAAAATATTGGAGCTCCTACTCTAAAAATTCCAACTTTCCGTATGAGTTTATAGAAAAAAAGAAAAGTATTACTAATCGACTTTATGAGCCTGAAGGAAAACTAAGTATCTCTGCAAAATATCTGGAATCTGATATCGCTACTGACGAGTTTGAGAGAGCCCTCGCCAACTATAAAGGAAAAACACCAGGCCTCTATAGGATATCATACCCAAAACTGTCCTTCTCCCCTTAAAAAAAGGATAGTACACTTGTACAACGAAATTTTTTCGCAATTTTTTAAACTAAATAATAACTACTCACACTGCCTTCCGTTGGAAAATGGTATACCTCAAGGCTCTCCAATATCAGCCACAATATTTATGATCGCTTTCAATAAAATTAGCCAAATTATGTCCCAGTTCCCAGTAGAACATTGTATTTATGCAGATGACGTTCTGATTTTTTCAAGAATATTCGATCTGACGCAAGTCAAAGATACTTTTACAGAAATCTTAAACAAAATTTTTGAATGGTCTCTCACATCGGGAGCTAACATATTTCGAAAATGTATCACTTTACATATTTGCCACAAAAAAACATGTGATGGAGTTAATTTAAGATACAATATTAAAATACCAAATGTAAATACACTTAAGATTTTAGGTATCATTTTTGACCCCAAGTTTAACTTTAAGGAGCATTGTTTAGATTTAAGAAACTGATAAACTAAGTATTATTAAGTTCCTCTCATCGCAAAGATCAAATATTCATCCGAATATCCTAACCAAAACAACTAAGGCTCTACTCCTATCGGCCATTGATTATGGGCTTCCAATATATGGGCATCACGCTGGAAACTCACTTAAAAAACTTTACGCGCCATACCATTCGGCTATCAGACGCATCAGCAGAGCTTTTCCCACGTCGCATACAAAGAATGTACTTGAGCATATTACGACTGATACCTACACTTTTTATGCTCATAATCCTACATTACATAACAAAGTAAAACAAGCGCTTACGCGAAAGCGGCATATAAAAAAGCAATCAGCTATCCATCGGGTTGTTCAAAAGACACCGCATTTCGATCTTGATATAAAACCCAGGTGCTTAAAAATTAGCAAACACCCCCCATGGGCTCTACATTCCTCTTTTTTGGAAGACGAATTAATGTGCTTTCCAAAGCACAACTCCTATGCAAATACTTTCAAACACGTTTTTACGAGTCGAAAACGCCAACTTTACTCCAATGGTTGGACTTTCGTATACACCGGCGGATCAAAAGATTATACAAATACCGCGAACGCAATCGTTTCTGACAATTCTTGCATTATAAACAAAGGGTTGCTATCACCCTTCTGCTCTATTTTCTCAGCTGAAGCCTATGCTGTGAAAGAAGCAACAAAATGGGCGGTAACCCTTCACTGCGGTATCCACGGCAACGAAGTAGCCGATAAGGAAGCTAAAAATGTACCGCATATGCCCTGCCACTACGTAGAGACAAACGAGAAAAATGATATATTACGCTATATAGCGTTTTTCAAAAGGTGCGACGCAATATTTTTTATTTTTCGCTTGTCATTTGTAAGCTTCATTAGTATATGTTAACATGGCAAATGTTAACTTTTCACACGCCGATCAGCAACATGAGTACAGCGGATGTACAACGCTTACATAGCGCTTCCCACAATATTCCAGACGCACCGTCAGCAGAAAAGCCAACGGCAGCAACACCCCAATTGAATTAGGCCGGATGTTATGCACGCGCAACCAAAGTTAGTGGTTCCTGGAAATTGCTCACGCCAGCACAGGTAGCTCGGTTCATTTTAAGTTTAGGTTTTAGATTAAGAAATTTTGTAATTTTAGTTTTAGATTGAACTCAATAAAGAGCGGTCATACCGCAATCTTTTTTAAAAAGAGATTTCCACGCGAAAATCTTTAACTGGCGCCCAACGTGGGGCCAATTCGTTAACTAACGCGAGTGTAAACCAATAAAGGAGCCGTCTCCAACAATAGTGTCCGTACTAAAAATAGAATAGCCGCCTCCACTAATAAGTGTTCCATTCGCGAGTAGTAACTGAATTGGCCCCCGAACCTGGTGGACATAAAGGGCTTTTTCCAAGCTGTGCCACCAAAAGCTAGAAACGTGTGCCGGAAAAAGGATTCCCTGGCAAACGGGGATTATCAACAATCCGCCGCACCACAGCGACCAAGTAGCGGAAAAAGGATTCCCTGACAAACGGGGACTACCAACAATTTGCCGCATCATAGCAATCAAGAGTGACGGAAAAGAGGCCCCCTAGTAGCGAAAGCAAACGGGAGACGCGAGCCGTCAGCCGCCGCACCGAATCAGCGCAAGACACGCAAGTAAACTTCATGGAAGGAAAAGGTCAACAGTAAAAATTTTCCTTCACACCTTTATGTAAGTTACATACAAGTCTATAAATTTAAGTTTAAATATGCATACATTTGTAAAATCTTGAAAATCTTATATATAAAAATGGAGACGTTTTTTTGTGTTCGTTAGTCGCCGATTCACGCCTAAACGCATTCACCGATTTCAATCAAACTTTCACAGATCATTGGTATTGGTCCATAGATGGTTTATGTGAAGTTTTAAAGAAATCGGTAAAAGTATGCGTGCGTTGTGTAAGTGTGAAAAATGAAATATTTGCGTGTTTCCCTTATACGGACATTACGTAAACGGAATGAGAATACACGCAAATGAATAGAATATACACAGACATGAATAACATTGCTTCGATGTCGAGTGACGTATGGGACTGTATTATTCGTAACGCAATAGTTGTCCTCTCTTTTGTTTCCCTTTTATGCATGCGTGACACGGCATCAAAGCACATTGCTTTTTTTAAACTGGAAAAATATTTTGAGCTTCATTTGAACGTTTTATGATTTAGATAAAATAAAAATTCGTTAAATATATTTGATTCCATTAATAACCATAAGACTGTATTTTTCGAAGTTCAAAGTTTTTGGACAAATATTGAAACGTTTACTTAAATTAAATGTTAAATACATATATATAAATGCGCATATGTAAAAGTTTAGATGGATTTAAAATATACGAAATTATTCAGCGGTTGAATCCATACATTTTTGAAATCCATCAATATGGATCGACAGTCGCCATAAATGTTCTTTTAAAAAATAAAATGTGTTAATTTGATGGTAGCTCGAGTATTAAGATCAGGTTTCTATTAGTATAACTTTGTTCATGGGTTTGCGTAATTTTTTTGTGGTGAAAGTCTAAAACCAAGAAAAGAAAACGCGAAAGCCGACGAGCAAAATGTAAAAAATAAATACTCCTGTATGTATATATACTCGAAAAAGTTATGCTAACACTTTTTTCATGCATTTAGGTAGACAATTTTATATGGGCAAACGTACGTTTATGAGATAAATGCCTAAAAGCAGGTATAACTAAAATAACGCTCTCAGGGATTTCTGTTACAATACTTCTGTAATTTTCATGCTCCAAGTGTTCGAGCATTGGTATATCGCTGAAGACAAATGCTCAGGATATAGTACAAAAATGCATATTTACTTGATTTCACATAGTAATATTATCATTGTTAAAAGAGAACAAGTTTGTATTAGGTAATAATTAAATAATGCAACCTTATGTTCTGCTTTGACGAGTGGAAAAACCAAAATAAATAATTATATAATATTTGTATGTGTGTTTAAAAGAGTTGGATTATTTTGTGAGTGTAAGCAGTTTCAAAGCCAAAGAATAGTTGCAACATTAAAAAATACCTGAAACACATTTTCATTTAACAACTAAAATAGCAAATATGAGCAAAATATGTACTTTCTTCAATTTTCTTCTGTTGCCAACTTTCTGAAAAACGTGAATTCACCGCGATGCGATACAGAAACAAAAAGACAGCGACAGCGCGCAGAGGGTTTTGAGCAATAATATAAATTTGTATCAAACAACGCATTAAATAGTCATTTTAGTATACTTTTGGTGTTTCCTTATTCAAGTAAATGCATGTTTACTGGATATACTGAGGTCAACATAATCAGCTGTATCAAAACCATTTGATGAGTGGTCAACAATTTTAAAGTGCGTTTTTCATTGTTGTTTTTTTTTTTGGGAAAAAATTTATAAAAATAAAATTTATTGTGCGTAAAATTTTAATAATCAGTGAAAATCAAAAAACGGTGGTTTCGTTGTTGTTGTTAGCGATTGTAATGCACATTGTGAGTTTTTCATGTTTTTTTGATTAAATTCATTACTTTTCAATTATTTTGCTTTAACTTATTTGAAATCAACTTATGCGGCCAAAAGAATTAGAAATTTAATGTCAACAATAGAAAAAAGAAAATTATATTACTTATATTTTCATCGCTTTATTTTAGAAATGCCACGCCCGCGAATAAATGATATCGGTCGTCGGTCGCGTAGTACGCAAAATAGATCAAATGAAAGGCAAAATCAATCACAAGAAGAGCGAGAAATTCAAAACCAAAATCAAAGGGAACGTATGGCCAGATCACGTTCAGGCCATTCACCTGAAGAACGTATACAACGTAATGAGCAAGATAGATTAAAACAAACACAATAAACAAAGCACAAGGACAATCGCTGGAATTATGCGGAATTGACTTAGAATATCCATGCTTCTCCCACGGACAATTATATGTATCATGTTCACGTGTAGGAAAACCATCAGTTCTGTTTATTTATACCACAACTCAGGGCAAAACAAAAAATGTAGTTTACGAAAAGGCTTTGCGTTAGTTTAAGTTTAAAATTAACATTAATTTTATATTCTAAAAAAAGAATAAATACACATAGAGTGAATTTAAATCGAGTGTTCATTATTCATTGTTAATTTTGATATGCCTAGCGAAGCAGGCAGAGGGTCCGCTAGTATTAAATATAAAAATATTACGAAAATATTAAATACAAAATTGTGAATGTAGAATCATGAAAATAGATATGGTTAGAACAGAAAATATATGGTTTTCATATTATTTATTTCTTTATTCTTTATTCAAGCGCTTTGTTTTTGAGTAAATATAAAATATAAATTGAAAATCAGGAAAAAGGAAGATTGTTTTTAAATTTCAAATCAACGCATATGAATAAACAATCGTCTTTTTGATCATCCATGCATTTTTCGTTTCAATTTATATGTTTTATTAAGCATTGGAGCTTTTTTAACCATTATCCATTTATATTTTTCAAAAAAAAAAAAACAACGAAAAAAATTGTTTTTACCACGAACACGTAATTTCATTCGGATTTCACATTAAATTCTCAAATTTCGTAAGAAATTATTCACTGTTCCAAAATCCACTCCAAAAAAATTCACAAACAATTTTTACATGTTGCACTTACGTTTTTTCCTTATGGCATCCAAATCAGAAAGAAATATTGACACATTGTAACTCACACTGTCAATTTGACAGTTCAGTTCCGCCCCTAGCGTAAAAAAAGTAAGCAACATTATGGCTGGCTGAAAAGAACGCTGTACCCGTTGCCACTGCTCCGAATTACAACCAAACTTTACGAAACCCATTTTCAATACTTACTTAACAATGTGTGTAAGTTTGGTTTAATTCGGTGCAAAGACACGGCGGGTCCACGTTTTGGCATATATTTCGAGACCCTAGTCATCAATAGGTATGAAAATTACCCCGTATTAAAGCACTTATCAACAGCTTTCGTTTGATACCCATATTGTACATACACAACCAAAGGTTATCCGGGTCCACGTTTTGACCTATATCTCGAGACCCCAGTCACGGAGCGGCATGAAAAATACTCTGTACTAAAGCATTCACCAACAGCTTCAATTTGATATCCATATTGTACAAACACATTCTAGGGTCCACGTTTTGGTCTCTATCTCGAGACCCTAGTCACGGAGCGGATGGAAATACTCTGAACTAAAGCATTCACCAACAGCTTCCATTTGATACCCATATTGTACATACACATCCGAAGGTTACCCGGGTCAACGTTTTGACCTATATCTCGAGCCCTATCCACCAATAGGTATCCAAACTATACGGAAACCATCTTCAATACCTCCTTAACAATGTGTGTAAGTTTGGTTTAATTCGGTGCAAAGACACGGCGGGTCCACGTTTTGGCATATATTTCGAGACCCTAGTCATCAATAGGTATGAAAATTACCCCGTATTAAAGCACTTATCAACAGCTTTCATTTGATACCCATATTGTACATACACAACCAAAGGTTACCCGGGTCCACGTTTTGACCTATATCTCGAGACCCCAGTCACGGAGCGGCATGAAAAATACTCTGTACTAAAGCATTCACCAACAGCTTCAATTTGATATCCATATTGTACAAACACATTCTAGGGTCCACGTTTTGGTCTCTATCTCGAGACCCTAGTCACGGAGCGGATGGAAATACTCTGAACTAAAGCATTCACCAACAGCTTCCATTTGATACCCATATTGTACATACACAACCAAAGGTTACCCGGGTCCACGTTTTGACCTATATCTCGAGACCCCAGTCACGTAGCGGCATGAAAAATACTCTGAACTAAAGCATTCACCAACAGCTTCAATTTGATACCCATATTGTACATACACATCCGACGGTTACCCGGGTCCACGTTTTGACCTATATCTCGAGCCCTATCCACCAATATGTATCCAAACTATACGAAAACAATCTTCAATACCTTCTTAACAATGTGTGTAAGTTTGGTTTAAGTCGGTGCAGACACGCCCGGTTAGCGAACACACACAAAAAGTTGACTTTATTTTATATATAAGATTTTTTTCAGTTTGTGTCCTAAAAATCCAAATATCTTACGGAACCCTGTTTTCTTCCAAAATAAAATGTAATCCATGTTACTCGTGGATAATGTAGTTTTCGAATGGTGAAAGAATTTTTAAAATCGGTGCAGTAGTTTTTGAGCCTATTCGTTACAAACAAACGAACAAACAAACAAACAAAGTTTTCCTCTTTATAATATTAGTATAGATAAAGATATTACGAAAATATTAAATACAAAATCGTGGAAAAAAAATAACAATTTTAAAATTAACCTTTATTTTTATGTACATGGCCACATACTTAAAGTATAAATGCCTATATTTCTTGAAATCGCAAAAGTAATGCGAAAGTGTTAAAAAATAAATATATTGTGAAAGGAAAAATAATTGATTCCTGATAAACTCTATAAATAAAGGCTTGTACAGCCAATAATAAATGAAAAATAAAAAAACTCTATAATATTGCTTAACTCTGCGATTCCTACGGGACCCTCCAGAGTAGGAAAGCCCTCCTTCCTAGAAGGAGTAAAACAAATGTAATAATTATAAAGCTTATAAAGGACGGCTCGTACAGCCAATCTTATATATAAAAATGGAGACGTTTTTTTGTGTTCGTTAGTCGCCGATTCACGCCTAAACGCATTCACCGATTTCAATCAAACTTTCACAGATCATTGGTATTGGTCCATAGATGGTTTATGTGAAGTTTTAAAGAAATCGGTAAAAGTATGCGTGCGTTGTGTAAGTGTGAAAAATGCAATATTTGCGTGTTTCCCTTATACGGACATTAGGTATACGGAATGAAAATACACGCGAATGAATAGAATATACACAGACATGAATAACATTGCTTCCATGTCGAGTGACGTATGGGACTGTATTATTCGTAACGCAATAGTTGTCCTCTCTTTTGTTTCCCTTTTATGCATGCGTGACACGGCATCAAAGCACATTGCTTTTTTTTAAACTGGAAAAATATTTTGAGCTTCATTTGAACGTTTTATGATTTAGATAAAATAAAAATTCGTTAAATATATTTGATTACATTAATAACCATAAGACTGTATTTTTCGAAGTTCAAAGCCGACGAGCAAAATGTAAAAAATAAATCCTCCTGTATGTATATATACTCGAAAAAGTTATGCTAACACTTTTTTCATGCATTTAGGTAGTCAATTTTATATGGGCAAACGTACGTTTACGAGATAAAGGTATAGCGCTGAAGGCAAATGCTCAGGATATAGTACAAAAATGCATATTTCACATAGTAATATTATCATTGTTAAAAGAGAACAAGTTTGTATTAGGTAATAATTAAATAATGCAACCTTATGTTCTGCTTTGACGAGTGGAAAAACCAAAATAAATAATTATATAATATTTGTATGTGTGTTTAAAAGAGTTGGATTATTTTGTGAGTGTAAGCGGTTTCAAAGCCAAAGAATAGTTGCAACATTAAAAAATTGCTGAAACACATTTTCATTTAACAACTAAAATAACCAATATGAGCAAAATATGTACTTTCTTCAATTTTCTTCTGTTGCCAACTTTCTGAAAATCGTGAATTCACCGCGATGCGATACAGAAACAAAAAAAGACAGCGACAGCGCGCAGAGGGTTTTGAGCAATAATATAACTTTGTATCAAACAAATAGTCATTTTAGTATACTTTTGGTGTTTACTTATTCAACTAAATGCATGTATTAGTTTTTCTTTAAGAAATTAATCTAAAATTTGCAACTTTTTTTTTATGATTTCTAAAGATTACTTTATTTTTGCCCAAGAGCAACCTTGCGTACAGAAAATTGTGTTGTACCTAAAACTTCACCACTATGAACTTGGTCCTTATAAAGGACTTTCACCACAGTTTGTTTACTGGATATACTGAGGTCAAAATAATCAGCTGTATCAAAACCATTTGATGAGTGGTCAACAATTTTAAAGTGCGTTTTTCATTGTTGTTTTTTTTTTTTTGGGAAAAAATGTATAAAAATAAAATATATTGTGCGTAAAATTTTAATAATCAGTGAAAATAAAAAACGGTGGTTTCGTTGTTGTTGTTAGCGATTGTAATGCACATTGTGAGTTTTTCATGTTTTTTTGATTAAATTCAAATGCGAATAAATGATATCGGTCGTCGGTCGCGTAGAACGCAAAATAGATCAAATGAAAGGCAAAATCAATCACAAGAAGAGCGAGAAATTCAAAACCAAAATCAAAGGGAACGTATAGCCAGATCACGTTCAGGCCATTCACCTGAAGAACGTATACAACGTAATGAGCAAGATAGATTAAAATAAACACAATAAACAAAGCACAAGGACAATCGCTAGAATTATGCGGAATTGACTTAGAATATCCATGCTTCTACCACGGACAATTATATGTATCATGTTCACGTGTAGAAAAACCATCAGTTCTGTTTATTTATACCACAACTCAGGGCAAAACAAAAAATGTAGTTTACGAAAAGGCTTTGCGTTAGTTTAAGTTTAAAATTAACATTAATTTTATATTCTAAAAAAAGAATAAATACACATAGAGTGAATTTAAATCGAGTGTTCATTATTCATTCTTAATTTTGATATGCCTAGCGAAGCAGGCAGAGGGTCCGCTAGTAGCTTAATAAATTTAAAACTAATAACATAGCTTAATTCTGCGATTCCCAACACCAGGGACCCTCCAGGATAAGAAAGCTCTCCTTCCTAGAAGAAGTAAACCAAATACAACAATTATAAAATTCATAAAGAACGGCTCGTACAGCCAGTAACTCAATAATATAGCTTAACTCTGCGGGTCCCAACACCAGGGACCCTCCAGAGTACGAAAGCCCTCCTTCCAAGAAGGAGTAACCACATACCAAGCCGTATGTTATGCTTGTATAGCCAATAACTAATTACACGCAAAAGCTGCGATTCACCACCTTCGGGGGGACCCTCCAGCTTTATCAATAATAATAAAAAAATTAAAAAAACAAAAAATTTATATAAAAATAAATTATAAAAAAACACGGAAAAGAGAAAACTATCATGTCTAATCCAAATAACTTGGTAAGACCTCCTGTGCTAAGCGCTCCTTCTCCACAATCTGTTCCTTCCTCCTCAAATGCAAATGCATTCAACATGGAGCAATTAACAAACGTAATAGCAGGAGTCGTAAATAACATACTTAAACAAGAGGGACGAAACTTAATTCAAGCTGCCCTCAACCCTAATGCGAACTTTACTGACATTTCGGACGTGACTACCGATTCTAGCCTACCGAACAATATAACAAAGTTAGACAAAATTCCAGATGTAGTGAGATGTTTGCGTGAATTTTCGGGAAACCCGGGGAATTCAACTCCTGGAAAAAGAGCGTAGATCGCATTTTGCAGATCTACGAACCGCAAAAAGGAACGCCTAAATATTATGGAATCCTCAACGTCATACGTAAAAAGATTGTGGGCAATGCCGACATTGCCCTGGAATCGTATTGCCCTGGAAAGCGATTTCCAGATGCCTCACTTTACACTACGCGGACAAACGCGACATCGGTACCCTTGAGTACCAAATGACCTCCTTAGTGCAGGGCAACCTGACGGTCCAAGAGTCTTATCAGCGCGTCTATTCCCACCTGTCACTTATCCTTAACAAAATCGGAAGCATGGAAGTTAGTCAAGAAGCCATGCATCTAATTACGCGTACCTATCGGGATAAGGCCCTTGACACCTTTATTCGAGGACTTAGAGGCGATCTGCCAAGACTCCTCGGAATGAAAGAACCAGCGGATCACACACAGGCTCTTCATTTATGCCTGAAGTTGGAAAACCAGAGTTTTCGTTCTTACTACGCACTGAAAAGCAGTGACCAGAACAGGAAACCTCACAACTTTCGTCCACCCCTTCCACCAAGAAGGTCCAACAATGAGTTCTATCCTGAATTAGCATATTTTCCCCAGTCGCGATCAAACCCGGCTATCCCCAACAGAGCACATAGACCATATTTTCAATTTCAACGGCATTATCAGCCCAACATATCTCAGCAACCAAATAATCTAACACCACATCCGTTTCCGTTTCCGAAACCTCAACCACGACTGGAACCGATGGACATAGACCCATCATTACGTACACGCCATGTTAATTACATGAACAGACCACGCGCTAACGACTTTTTCGGTAAGAGACCTCCGATCGATAACCCACCGATTCCGAATAAAGTGCAAAGGAATTTCCATATAGATTCCGACCAAAATTATGGTCAAGAGCAATCTATAGCAGAACATACAAATGATTATATAGACCAGTACGATGAACTACAAGACAACGATTGACTGACATAACAGATATACATTTTTTAGGTTAACTCACTCTTCACTGCCTTATTTTGAATGCATACTGGAGAGTGGAAAAATAGTGAAATTTCTAATTGCCACGGGATCAACGAAAAACTATATTCAACCTTCTATCGTCCCTAATCCAATTAAAAATGAATCAAACTTTTCGCAAAATCAATAGCAGGGGACATAGAAATAAAGGATCATACTTTCCTAAAGCTTTTGAATACAGAGTCAAAATTAAAATTTTTCCTTCTCCCAACGCTACGTTCATTCCACGGTATCCTTGGAAACGACAGCCTTAAAATTCTCCAAGCTGTTATCCACATCAAAGACAATTTTATGTCAATCAAGGGTAACACCAAAATTAAAATAAAGCAACTTGAATCCAATTCAGCGAACGCAATTAACATTAAAGAAGATCATATGACATCTACCCAACTTTTCTAAACTCTTTGCAGAGCCTAACGACAAACTTACTTACACTACGAAAGTTATAGGCGAAATTAGGACAAATAAAGATACCCCAGTTTACACAAGATACTACCCCTACCCAATGGCGTTAAAAGGCGAGGTAGAATCCCAAATTAAAACAATGCTAGACGACGGCATTATTCGACCTTCAAGGTCACCATATAATTCACCCGTTTGGGTTGTAGCAAAAAAACCGGACTCTCAAGGCAATAAACAGTACAGAATAGTAATCGACTATCGCAAACTCAATGCGATAACCATAGCGGATCGTTATCCAATACCCCAAATTAATGAGGTACTGTCCCAATTAGGGAAAAATCAATATTTCTCAGTCCTAGATTTAAAAAGCGGATTCCATCAAATCCTATTAAAAGAATCTGATATCGAGAAAACCGCTTTCTCAATTAATAACGGCAAATACGAGTTCACGAGGTTACCATTTGGACTCAAAAACGCTCCTTCAATTTTTCAACGCGCACTTGATGACATTCTTCGCCATCACATTGGCAAAATTTGCTACGTTTATATTGACGACATTGTCGTATTTAGTAAATCCGAATTAGAGCATGCCCTCCACTTACAACAAATTTTTAAGACGCTTGAAAATGCTAACATGAAAATACAGCTGGACAAATGTCATTTCTTTAGAGACTCAGTAGAATTCCTGGGATTCATCATTTCATCCAAAGGGATAACGAAAAACCCTGCAAAGGTGGAAGCAATAGCGAAGATACCATATCCAAAAACTATTAAACAACTCCGTTCATTTCTAGGCCTTTCAGGCTATTATCGCCGTTTCATAAAAGATTATGCTATGCTAACTAAACCTCTAACTTCACTCTTAAGAGGGGAAGAGGGACGTATTTCAAAAACTAAATCAGCCAAGATAATGGCATTTTAGTGTTAATATCAAAAATTAAAAGGCAGTGACTTTAAGCTATATTTATTATAGTCTGAACTAAATTCAAATTAGTGTAAATAAAAAACTAAATGTGTATGTGGACAAAAAGTTGATCGTCCTCAACCGAAAGTGCAGTGTGCTGAATGTCAAGAGTTCTTTCACCTTGATTGTGTTGGTTTACTACAGGCAGATGTGGATTTCTTGCTCTCATCTGATAAACCGTATCTCTGCAAGACCTGCTCTGCTGATAGACGCTCTTCCATTAGGTGTCAAACTTTATCGGTACTTTCGGCCGAAACAAAAAATAAAAATCATGATGATACAAATGTGCACAATAATAAGCAACAAATTACATTGTTTGTTGTTGTTAAAGAACTAGCTGCGCTTAGAACGGAAAACAGTCGCATACTATCTGCTGTAAATGCTCTGCGTGAAGAAAAAAATCAAACAATGCAAAAATCAGACAATCTTCTTGCAGAAATTCGCTCATTGCACTCTAAGCTTGAAGCAAAAGATGTCGCTCTCTCTGCATTAACAACTGAGGTAAAAAATCTCAAAAGCATTGTTGCTAACTCTGCTAGCGTTCTCGGTAGTGGAAACTCAAAACATGCGAGCTCTTGCTCTCTCCTCTTTCGGTTCGTTGTCCGCCTACTGACCATGAAAACAATGCGCTGAACTCTGCTGCTACGTCTAAGCCTGCGTCGCAAACATCTGCTTTGCATGGTTCTGCCGTCGCTAAGGAAAAGAAAGCTAAGACTACATCTAAGACGGCTGCTGCTACTATTACTGCACCTGCAAAAGTTACCTTTGCTTCTGTTGCTGCTTCATCTCAGGTCTCTGCGACTTCTGTTTTAAATGCTGCTACTGAATCTGTGCCCGCAATACGACAGACATCCCAGTGGGAAATGGTAACAAAAAGTAGTAGAAGGAAATTTAATAAGCCTATTGTGATTGGTTCCAATAACAATAATGAGCTACAAGTGGTCCTAATATTTAAATGGCTACACTTGTCATCATTCTCGCCCAATGTCAAAGAAACTGATATTTTGACTTATGTGTCGAAGCATGCTGAAATTGAAACTAAGTCTTTGGTATGCTACAAACTTGTTAAAAAAGATACAGAATTAAATACACTAAGAAAAATTAATTTTAAAATGGGGGTATCAGAATGCTCTTTTGAAACGGTGCTCAATGCGGACATATGGCCAGAGAGTGTAAAAATCCGACCTTTTCATTTTTTTCAAAAACCCTTTCACCAACGCATTAGCAATTAAAAATTGTGCTCTCAATAATTGCCAAAAAAATTTAAAAATGTACTTTCAAAATGTTTCTGGATTGAGAACTAAATCTAATCAACTTTTAGCGTTTAGTTCGCACATGGACTATGATATTTTTGTTCTCATCGAGACATGGTTAAATGAGAACTTTTTCGATAATGAGTTTTTTGATCCAAATTTATACCATGTCTATCGTAAAGACCGTGATGTCGAGAAAACTGGTCTCTGCAGAGGTGGAGGGGTTTTAATAGCTGTTCAGCGGAAGTATAGCTCATCTCTAGTATCTCTGAAAAACAATGATACACTCCTGGATCAGCTGTGTGTCTCTGTGCATGGTGCTTCAAATATATTGATCTGTGCGTCATATATTCCTCCGTCAAGTATTGATACACTGTATAAAGCACATGTGGATAATGTTTTAGCTCTAACCTCAAATAACGGCAACTTTTGTGTTCTTGGGGACTTCAATCTGAGGAATATTGAATGGTCTAGTTTAGATGATAGTACTGCATTATGTCCAAACAATGTTAGTAGTATATCTGAAATTTATTTGATTGATAATTTTTTAAGTTTTGGACTGGTTCAGATAAATAATTTCTCAAATAGTCTTTCTCGAATTTTCGATCTCATCTTCATTAATGACAATATAAATTTTTCTTTATTAGAATGTGTAGACCCTCTGTCTACTCCTGGTCTGCATCATGTACCACTTGTCCTCCATATAGAATTCTATGAGTTTAATGATTTTTATTTTGAGAATGTGACTACCAATTTTTGTTTTAAAAACTTTGATTTTAATATAATTAATTCAACAGTTGATATTATAGATTGGGATTCTTTATTTACTGGGGTTGAAGTTGCCAATTGTTATGATATTTTCAAGCATAATATAAATGATATCTGTAAAAATAATATACCAGTGATAAATAGGACTAGTTATAGAGTACCGTGGCATACCAAGGAACTGAGAAAACTAAAAAATTTGAGAAATAAATATTTCAAAAAGTTTAAGTTTTCTGATTCCATCACAGATAAAGATAAATATCTACATTTCTCTAGAGAACTTAAATCTTTGGATAGAGACTTAAAGCGAAATTATATTCTCAAGTTCGAATCGGACATTAAATCAAATCCTAGGTCCTTCTGGCGTTATGTTAGATCTAGGAAATCATGCTCAAGTATTCCTTCGGTTGTCTTCTATAACGAAACTCAAGCACATACTTCTACAGATGCAGCCAATCTTTTCGCAGATTTTTTTTTGTTCAAATTTTCAAGTAGACTCTGATTTAATTGATGAGTTTCATTCGAGCATAAATTCCTCAATCAATATTGGCTCGTTAACTTTTACGCTTTCTGATATCGAAGATGGAATTCGGCAACTCAAAACATCGACAAAATCTGATGTAGATGGGCTATCTTCGTATCTTCTTAAAAACTGCTCTGCAATTGCTTATCCACTTTTGTTAATGTTTAACAAATCCCTTGATCGAGGAGAATTCATAGATGCCTGGCAAGTAACAACCATTAATCCAGTATTCAAAAGTGGAAATAAAAACAATATTGCTAATTATAGACCAATTGCCAAATTATCCACGGTTTCAAAATTATTTGAATTAATAGTGAAAGATAAAATCTATTTCGTAGTTAGTCGTTATATTTCAGTAGACCAACACGGCTTCATGAAAGGTAGATCTACTGTTTCAAATCTTGCTGTGTTCTCTGAATATTGTATATCATCGTTTAAAAAAAAAACTCAAGTTGATGCTGTTTACACAGACTTTTCAAAAGCATTTGATAAGGTTAATCACAGGGTTTTAATTTCCAAATTGAGTGCTATAGGATTCCATTCCACTCTTTTAAAATGGATTAAATCCTATCTCTCCTCTCGGAAATGTATTGTTAATGTTGATGGTGTGTCATCTATTTCTTTTATTGCGTCCTCTGGTGTACCTCAGGGAAGTATACTGGGTCCCTTACTTTTTATTAATGACATTTCTAGTTGTTTTAATAACGCAAATTTTCTCTTGTATGCCGATGATTTAAAGATATACTCGAGGATTGCAAGTACAGTGGACTCTTTAAACCTTCAATCTGATCTAAATAACGTTGATTCTTGGTGTAAAAGAAATAAGTTAGATTTAAATATAAGCAAGTGTTTTTATATTTCTTATTCTAAATCTTGTTCTCTTATACCCACTTCCTACCACATTTGTGGTTCTAGCTTATCTCATCGAAGTAAAATTACTGATCTTGGTGTGGTATTTGATTCTAAATTCTCTTTTCAAAAACATTTAAATCACACTATTTCAAAGTCTTATTCCGTACTTGCGTTTATTCGACGTTTTAGTTCAGACTTTGTTGATCCATATACTCTAAAGTTGTTGTATACGTCTCTGGTGCGTTCCAAGTTGGAATATGCCGTCTTTATTTGGAGACCATATTATGCTTGTCATATTAGTAGGCTTGAACGTGTCCAGAAAGCTTTTGTGCGTTATGCATTGCGTTCTTTAAATTTCACTGATCCAATTCCATCCTATAAAAGTCGGTGCTTGCTTATAAATCTTAAATCACTAGATATTAGAAGGACTATTCTCTCCATTACTTTCCTCTTCGATTTGATAAATGGGGTTATTGACTCCCCATCGCTACTCGAGAAAATCAATTTCAATATTCCTCAGCGAAGTTTACGGAATCATGATTTTTTCTGGTTAGGGATGGCAAGAGCTAATTAAGCTTCCAATGCTCCGATTTCTAGAACTCTGGGTGATTTTAATTCGCTTTCAAATCATACTGGCCTGGATTTCTGTTCCACAAAGAATCACTTCAAATTGGTTCTAAATGAATTGTTGAACTAAATTCTTAGTATTAATTTAATCTTCTTCTGTAAATTATAAAAAATGTATTCTTTTTCTTTCACTCATTACAATTGAAACTAGTTAATTATAAGTTTAATTTTACTTTGATTAATTTATTCAGCATTAATCTGTTTTCATAGTCTGTAAGAAATACTGTATTTTTAGACTATTAATTAATTAAATAAATAAATAAATATTGTATTGAACAGCGAAGCAAAAGATGCCTTCAACAAAGTCAAGAACTCTCTTATGTCCGATGACGTTATACTGGCATACCCCGATTTTAGTAAGGAATTTCATCTAACAACCGATGCTTCCAATTATGCCATCGGTGCAGTCCTCGCACAAGATAAGAAACCCATAGCTTTCATATCCAGAACACTTACTAAGACGGAAGAATCCTGTGCGACAAACGAAAAAGAATGTCTCGCCATAATATGGGCACTAAACAATTTCAGAAACTACCTTTATGGCTCAGCCAAAGTCAATATATTTACGGACCACCAACCCTTGACCCAAGCACTAAGCAACAAAAACAATAATGCAAAAATGAAACGCTGGAAAGCTATCCTGGAGGAATACAATCATGAACTCCATTATAAACCAGGTACGACAAACGTTTTGGCCGATGCACTTTCAAGAACGATAACCGAGCCAATAAACGCTCTGTCCACAACCCAACACAGTGACGAAAGTTCATCCGATAATCTAATCCCGCACGTAGAAACTCCGATAAACGTTTTCAAAAATCAAATATTTCTAAACACTGGGTTAACTTCAACATATCAATTTAAAATAATATTTCCCACTTATCACAGACACATTTTAGAGGAACCAGTTTACAATTCAGCAAATCTAATAAGCCTCCTTAAGAGATATCTAAATCCCTCCGTAGTTAATTGCATTAAGACAGAAGAACGCATTATGGGAAAAATTCAGGAAGTATACCCAATACATTTTAGCAACTATAAAATTCGATTTACTCAACTTCAAGTACAAGACGTGACAAATGAACAAGAACAGGAAGAAATTATAATTACAACCCATAAAAGAGCACACAGAAACCACCGAGAAAATAAATCTCAAATCCTTGAAAAATACTACTTCCCATCAATGACGAAGAAAATAAAAACAATAATTCAGCAATGCTCAATATGCAAGGAAAATAAATACGACCGACACCCCAGTAAACCAGAATTAGGAGAAACGCCCATACCGCAATACCCTGGACAGATTTTGCATATTGATATTTACATCACCGACAGAAATATAGTATTGACAGCAATAGACAAATTCTCAAAATATGCACAAACAAAGATAATTAAATCGAGAGCAATAGAACACGTAAAAGAACCCCTACGAGAATTGCTTTTCCAATTTGGCGTACCCGAATCAGTGGTTATAGACAACGAAACTTCCCTTAATTCTGCAACTATAAAATTTCTGCTCGAAGACACTCTCAACATCAAAATTTTTAAAACACCGCCTTATTCCAGTTCAGTTAATGGCCAAGTAGAACGATTTCATTCTACCTTAACAGAAATAATGCGCTGCTTAAAAGCAGAACGGAATTTTACTTCATTTGCCGAACTCCTTGATAACTCAGTCTATGAATATAATTATACCATCCACTCAACAACAAAAAAGAAACCAATAGAGATATTTTTCGGGAGAAGAGTCTCCACAGACCCAAGCCAGTTCGAAAAGGCAAGGGAGGAAAACATTTTAGAATTAAAAAATAAACAGGCAAAGGACCTTTGTTTTCACAACAAAAAAAGGGAAACCATAAAAATTTATCATCCAGGCGAAACTATCTATGTAAAAATAAACAAAAGGCTAGGCACAAAAATTACGCCAAAATTCAAAAAAGAAATAGTAAAGGAGAATAAACATTCAACCATAGTAACAGAATCGGGAAAAATAATTCACAAAAGCAATATAAAAAACTAGAATAAAACTGTCTAACCTTCTTTTCAGAACTCTCTTTATTTCGACCACCGCAACAATAGACATTTATGACTACTCTACTGCTCAACTGGTTACAATCAATGACGGGACAGAAAAAATTCAAAACGGAGCCTTTAGGCTAATACATATAATCGACCTTAACAAATACGAACAATTTCTAACGGACATTTACGAATACATTTCTTCAGACATTCCTAAGGATAGCATTTTACTACCTATCCTAAAGCACGAATTAGTCCAATCTCTCCAAATCCTTGATACCCTTAAACCAGCAAACTCACGACAAAAAAGATCAATAAATATTCTAGGTACTGCCTGGAAATTTATAGCCGGATCCCCCGATCATGAGGATCTAGAAGCCATATAAAATAATCTAAACCAGCTTAACAGCAATAATGATAAACAAGTTCTTATAAACGAAATTTTTAATGAAAAAATTAATAACGTTACACAAATTGTGAATAAACTTTTTAATAATATACGGAAAGATATGAGTATAGTAAATGAAATGATTATTAATTTACAAAATAGAATTAGATTAATAAAAGAGGAATTAATAAATATTAAATATGCCGTACAATGGGCAAAGAGAGATATATTAAACTCATTATTGTTAAACAAGAACGAAATTGAAATTGCACTTGAAAAATTAGAAAATGATGAAATTCCATTTCAAAATGCGGAACAGGCATTAGAAATATCAGAAGTTAATGTTATTAGCAAAAATTTTACAATTTTTTATATGGTGAAAATACCATTAACAATTAAAGAAAATTTTCAAAAAATCATTATAAGACCTGTAATAAAGGCAAATAACACTATAATTAATGTCGAATATAGTGAAATATTAAAAGGAAACAATCAAGTTTGCGGAATAAAAACTCATTGTAATAACTATAAGATAATTGAAATTTGTAAACAAAGGCAGATAGTTAATATAACTAATAGTAATTGTATACCTAGAATAATTAATAGCTTTAATTCAACTTGCACCATAAGCAACGGGCACCATATTCCACATATTGAAGAAATAAAATCAGGCATTTTACTACTTAATGGCTTTATGGGAAAAATAGATGCTGACGCAACAACCCAGAACTTGACGGGAACTCATGTTATCAACTTCCATAACTCAACATTGAAAGTTAATAATCAAATATTCATCAACTATGAGGCAATTCCTCCTCCAGCTATCCCAGCTGTCCTACAACCAGCACCAATCGAAAACGAACGGATTGAATTGCTTTCACTAAAATCTCTGCAAGAACTGCATATAAATAATACCCGAAAAATAAATCTTCTAAAGACAGTAACAATATCAACTGGCTCACTTTCACTTGGATCAATTGCAGCTAGTACTTGCATAGCACTAATATTTTTCAAATTTTGGAGGAAAACTCAAAACAAAATAATCATCGCACAAAGCTTAGACAGCAACCAGATGCCTCCAGCAAGCCTCAACTTGGGTCAACTCAAAGATCTGCCAAAAGATCAATCAAGATATGTAAGTTTCAATAACTTACCCTATTTCTAACAACGCTCGAGGACGAACGTTTTTAAGAGGGGAAGTGTTAACATGGCAAATGTTAACTTTTCACACGCCGATCAGCTACATGAGTACAGCGGATGTACAACGCTTACACAGCGCTTCCCACAATATTCCAGACGCACTGTCAGCAGAAAAGCCAACGGCAGCAACACCCCAATTGAATTAGGCCGGATGTAATGCACGCGCAACCCAAGTCAGCGATTCCCCGAAATTGCGCACGCCACCACAGGTAGCTCGGTGCATTTTAAGTTTAGGTTTTAGATTAAGAAATTTTGTAATTTTAGTTTTAAGTTGAACTCAATAAAGAGCGGTCGTTCCGCAATCTCTTTTAAAAAGAGATTTCCACGCGAAAATCTTTAACTTATATACGAATATTCATTGTTTTGTTTAGAATAGAAACTTTTACGTACATATGTACATTGTCCCAACATATGTATTCATATGTATGTGCATACATACATACATATGTATATGTACGCGAATAAGGTTTAGATGAGTTTTTTTGCATATGTTAGGAATATGTTTGCTTACGTTTGTCTATTTGTATGAGCTGTGTTTTGAGGCAGGTCAAGATTTTGTTTCTGGCCACATGAATATGGATGGTAGATGTTATATCTATTTAGAATATGAATATAAATACATATGGATATAAAAATTTAAAAAGGGCACATATTGTCGAATAATAACCGTTGATGCAAATGAATGGTTTACAAAGCCAATTTTTTATGTGGATATTTTGAAATTATTTTGATAATGCACTTAATATCTATACAATTTAGTTAATTAGATATTTAAAATCTCACATTCATGCATGCATATACATACATACTTAGAATTAATTTATTCATCTGACAAGAAATAATCCATTTGCGCATGCGAAATGCCTACGGGAAATAAGCATGAAAGAGAAATGTGAATTTTGCACATACATATGTGTATTAGAAATATGTTTGCATACGTTTGTCTATTTGCTTTGAATTCTGTATATGGAGATGTGTATGAGAGGTGTATGAGAGGTGTATGAGCTGGGTTTTGAGGCAAGTCAAGATTTTTTTCTGCCCACATGAATATGGATGGTAGATGTTATATATAATATATTCAACGCTTTGTAGTATATGAATATACATACATATGTATATAATAATTTAAAAAGTACAACATATTGCTGAATAATAAACCTTGATGTAAATGAATGGTTTACAAAGTTATTTTTTGTGTTATGATATTTGAATAATTTTGATAATAGACCTAAATTCAACACAATTTAGTCAATTAGATACCTAAAATTTCATATTCATGCATGCATATATTTACTTAGAATTACTATTATTATTATTTATTAGAGAAATATGAAATATAACACTAATTGATAAAGCACACTAGCTACTTAGGCCTACGGTGCTATTGCGTTACTTAGAATTAATTTATTCATCTCACAAGAAATAATCTATTTGGGCATGCGAAATGCCGACGGCAAATAAGCATGAAAGAAAAATGTACAAGTTTGCTGTTATTTTCTTTTCCCTAACATCAAATCATGGCATTTTACATTTCAATGCAAACGTTATATTTATTTCTGTTGACTACGCTCCGCTATGTTAACTCTCTTCTGTTAATTTCCTACCCTCGTTTTGATGTGTTTTGACATTTAACCTGTCCATTCGTTCCTGCGCCTTCTCTATCAATTTACGTTCTCTGGTCGAAGCAGGCAGAGAAGGCGAAGCAACGAACAGCGCAGTTACTACACACGAACAGCAGCAGATCAGCGAGAAAAGTCACATGTTACCCAAAATGGATGATAAAATGGAAATTTTCTTTAAAGCATTTATCGAGAAAATGAACCAAAACGATGCCAGTAAAGGTAATGTCACTATTGACAGAGAATGTTAATGCAATGAGAAGGAGCAAATGTTAAAAGAGCTTTTTTCGAGTTCTAATTTGTAGATTCATAATAAGGTCATTTCAAATTCAACTTTCCTCACGAGTGGCGAATTGCAGATATTTACCACGCGAGTGACGCGAGTGGAGGGTTTCTATATTTACTTACCACGCTAGGACAGGAATTTAGATTTTTTCTGCGTTTACCAAACTACTGAGGAAGTTCATAAGATTTTTCGGCACACTACTAAGGAAATCGACTTATTTCATGCCCACAGCGAAGCGAAAGTCGGCGGAATTATTCGTTTTGTTTTTTGGCACGTATTTAATTCAGGTTCAAGTCCTGAAGTCATATTTTTTTCTCTTGCACATTTTTTTTTTACAATTCAAACCAGGAAAGTTTGGTCAAATTTTTGAGTTTATTTTAATTAAAATTTCTTTAAAATACTGTTTTTTTTTTGTATTTCATAAATGGAAATTTCTTTTCGGTATAAAATAGTTCATACTGGATATGACCTGATTTTTATATAAATCAATCAAAACAGAAAGTATGTACATATGTCTTTAATCTCTTTCATCAAATCCAAATTATATTGATGAGAAAATATCATTCTAATATCCGTCCAGAAAACCAAACGCGCATACACAGATACATATGCATATAATTACGCATACAAACTTTCAACTAACGCAGAATATGTGCATATAAAACTGCGAATCGAATAAATGAGTGATTTAGAAAAGTATATACATAAGTAATTGTAGTTTAGCGCAATCGTGAAAGACGTGTCGTATATGCAATACATCGTCCCATATTTGACTCAGGTTCAAGTCCTGTACACAGTTTTTTGTTCGATATTTTTATATAATTTTTTATATTTGGTTTAATTAGAATTGATTTAAAATAGTGTATTCAGGTTTTTCTAATACCTGTTATTTAGAAATTTATTTTCTATATAACATTATTCATACTTCTTTTGAATTAATTTATATGTAAAACAGCCATAAAGGCAATCATATGAATATGCATTCCTATATTTAATCTCTTCAGTCAAATCTGAACTACTTACATACACATATTGATGAGAAAATATTCTAATATCCATGGATGCATCCAGAAAGACAAACGCGCATACACGCATATGTATACAAATATATACAAACCTTCAACGAACGCAAAATGTATGCATATAAATAACAACTGCGACCGTCTTCTTGTCCGTCAGTAAAAAGATGGGATATGTATACCCTATGAGCAAAAAGAACCGGGAAGGTGATACTGACTGTTTCCTTCGATTGCCAAGGCATAGTCCACCATGAGTACCTTCCATCGGGCCAGACAGTCAATAGAGAATATTATTTATCCGTTTTGAAACCTTAGAGAGATGCTGTGTGTTGCAAACCGCCGGAAATGTGAGCAAACAATTCTCAGATTTTGCATGATGATAACGCGCCATCGCACTGATCAAAGAGAATACAAATCGGCCTGCCGGGGGTGTTTGGAGGACTGGGTTAAACGTTGGCACATGTGTGTTGCTTCAGACGGTCATATTTTGAAGGAGATAATATAAATTTGCCTTAAATTTAACTCTGTTTTGTTTAATTTAAACATTCCCGGTACTTTCTGATCATAAAGTACATATATGCGGCTTTGCGGACAGCAATGTGTGATTCGCTGGAAGTCGCATTAACTCGCGACTGTCGCACAGTTAGAAGACATATTTACATACATATAAGGGTGCATACATACATACGGAGCCGCGGCCACTCGACATGACAAAAATTTAAGATTTATCAAATATTGGCAAATAATTCCACGCGAAATATTCCAATATTGACTATTTTCGAATGGTCGCGAAAATTGGCATATGGGCGGCTCGTTTTATGAATGAAATTGAAATATGAGCTCTAACTTGCGAACGAACTTTTTGTTTTTGTTCTAAATTGTTCAGCGCCGTCGCTGATAGAATCATGGCCGCTGCGACTGCGTCTACGAATGTATTTTGTTTTTGTAGTCGCTAGGCTTAGATTTTAGCTTTGGGCGACATGCGCATGTGAGGTATGTGTTTTTGTTGTGTTCTAGAACATTTTAGAATGTGTGGTAACAAAGCGGTCATCGCGTTGCGCTTGCTGTTGCTTTTGCGTCTATCAAAGTATTGTGTTTTTGTAAGTATAATATTAGGAATATCGACTGGTGAAAGACAAAAGTACACGGAAGCAAGAAGGGAGCTCTGTGCTCGCGCATATATGTATGCATGAATGTATGAAAGTGCATGGATGTAGAAACATATGAATACAATTTGTAGGAAGTTTAGAAGGCAAGTATGCTAGGACATAAAGTGAGTATATATACATACATAGAGCAGAATTGTTTTTGCACTTGTTAGGAAGAAACTCGTTCACTAGTGCGTATGTGTATTTGATTTCTTGTAAGAATGTGATGTGCTGTGACATGTGTACATACAGTGGTTCAAACGTCTAATCGTACATGCAGAGAGCTCATCTTAAATATTAGTTTTAAAAGAGAAAATTTGTTTAATTTAAAATAATATACACTGATTTTATTTCATAATAACTTAATTTATTTCGTCATATACAAAAGTTTTAAGTTTTCACAACATTTTCTTAAAAAAAACAAAAATAAACAAAACAAGAGAAATTCATGTCCAAACGAATAATCGTACAATACTGAATTTATGCTCTCAAACTAAATATTTTTAAAATTAATGCTTAGTAGGGAGTCCTTACGCTTTAAGCACAGCACTGAAACGTTTTGGCATCGATTCTACTAAGTTTTTACATACTTCTGGTGAAATATTATACCACTCAGTTCGTAGAGTTTCTTTCAACTCATTAACATTTCGAAAGACTTTGTCCTTTAATCTTTTAGACAATTCCTCCCATACATGCTCAATTATGTTAAGATCAGGTGATTGTTTGGAGTAGTTTTGGACAATTATAAATAAGCCACATCCTCGCAACCATTGATGTATGTTTCGGATCGTTGTCCTGGTAGAAAGCAAAATTGTCTATTATCCCCAAACGCTCGGCACTTTGCTTCACATTATTTTTTAAAATATCTAAATACTTGTATTTTTCCATATTGCCTTCAATAAATTCAATATTTCCAACACCTGAACTCGAAACACACCCCCACACCATCACTGATCCACCACCGTGTTTCACAGTAGGCTTTGTATTTTTACAATCAAATTCTGCATTGGGTTTTTGCCATACGTAGCACTTTCCATCGGACCCTTTTAAATTAAATTTACTTTCGTCTGTGAATAATACCTGTCAAAAAAGAAATTTAGTGCCAATAATTTAAATTTTATTTTGTTTTTACCGTTTTCCAGAAGTTAATATCTTTTGTAATATAGTCTGTAGCAAATTTCATGCGAGCTTTTTTGTTTTTAGGACTTATGCATGGCTTTTTTCGTGCTATTCTGCCATGATAATTGTTTCTTTTCAAAACATTTCGGATTGTCTCATCACAAACTATCTTATCAGTCTCTTTTTTAATGTTCTGTTAATTTCTACTGCTATTACAAAAGCATTTTTTTCACTTCCCTTAAAATCAAACGTTCATCGCGCTTCTTGCCTTGGCCAACACGACTTTTATTTACAATAGAAAGGTCATTTTTATATCTTTTAATGATATATTGCACGGTAGAATGAGCTCTATTTACTAAAACTGCGATTTCTCTAAAAGTTTTTCCGGATTCGTGCAATTTAATTATTAATTTTCATTCTTCTACCGTTGTCTGTTTTCCTGAGGGTGCCATTACGTACCGATTAAGTTTATCACTTAAAGCAATCTGGATAACTAAATAAGAATTTATTTATAGTCCAGTGCAAAACACAATTTAAAAAAAATGCTTATAGGATAACGGTATCCAGTCGACGTCTCCTTATGTACGATTATTCGTTTGGACACGAATTTCTTTTGTTTTGTTTGTTTTTGTTTTTTTTTAAGAAAATGTTGTGAAAACTTAAAACTTTTGTATATGACGAGATAAATTAAGTTATTATGAAATAAAATCAGTGTATATTATTTTAAATTAAACCAATTTTCTCTTTTAAAACTAATATTTAAGATGAGCCCTCTGCATGTACGATTAGACGTTTGAACCACTGTACATAAGTCAAGGTTATTTGGGCATACTTGCATTTGTGATATGATGTTCTTGCGCTTGTGCATTATTGTTTTTCATATACAAATGTACACACATACATATGTATGTAAATGCTGTCGAATACATAAACTATAAATTGACATACAATCTATACTAATATTATAAAGAGGAAAACTTTGTTTGTTTGTTTGGTTGTAATGAATAGGCTCAAAAACTACTGGACCGATTTTAAAAATTCTTTCACCATTCGAAAGCTACATTATCCACGAGTAACATGGATTATATTTTATTTTGGAAAAAAATAGGGTTCCGTAAGATATTTGGATTTTTCGGACACAAACTGAAAACAATCTTATATCTATATATATAAAAAGAAGTTACATTTCCTTGGTAATCTTATAACTCAAGAACCGCCGAACCGATTAACACAAAAATTTCAGAGTTCTTTTCTATCTTTAAGCAGGTGGTTTGTGTGAAGTTTGATTGAAATCGGTGCAGCCGTTCCTGACATTTTATGTGAGTAATGGTTTCCTCTCATACGAAATGCCTGTAATATACTGTTTCTTGAAATAATTTTCAATATTTTGCTTTTACATTCAATTAGTAATCTACTGTTTCTTGAAATAATTTTGAATGTTTTGCTGTTACATTCAAATACTAATATATTGTACTGAAAGAATACCACGTGCAAGACGAGCAAACATTCTATATACATAAAAATAAGTTACATTTCCTTGGTAATATTATAACTCAAGAGCAGTTATTTTCTATCTTTGAGGAGGTGGTTTGTGTGAAGCTTGATTGAAATCGGTGCAGCCGTTCCTGACATTTTATGTGAGTAATGGTTTTGGAGGATGGTTCCATGTGTAGAAGTCCACGCAAGTGGGGAAAGTTACTGATCGCCATTCACTTGGGAGTGGCCAGGACGATTCTTCTACATATGGTTCAAGCAGCTCACAACGTCCGGGAGTAGCCCACGTATCCTCTGCGTAGTCTCCGAACACCCGTTCGGGAGTGAGCTAAAGTGAGAAGGCGAAGCATCCCAGCATAGCTGGTTGTGCGCTGGGTTTGGGACCCGCCACTTAAAAAGCCCCCCCCCAATGAAAACAGCAACAAAGCCTCGGATGAGAACTTCCAACACTGATGACGACCCCTGCAAACGAAATAAGGAATACGATTTGAGGGCATGCACCTGGAATGTCCGGTCCCTTAATGGGGAAGGTGCCTCTGCCCGGCTGGTTGATGTCCTCGTGAGAGTAAAGGCTGACATCACTGCCATCCAAGAGATGCGATGGACGGGGCAAGGAAAGAAAAACATAGGACCTTGCGACGTCTACTACAGCTGCCATGTAAAGGAGCGCAAATTCGGTGTCGGATTTGCTGTGGGAGAGGGACTTCGTCGCCAAGTACTGTCGTTCACTCCGGTGGACGAGCGTCTCGCAACAATCCGCATCAAAGCGCGATTTTTTAACATCTCGCTAATTTGCGCCCACGCCCCGACGGAAGAGAAGGACGATGCGACCAAGGATTCTTTCTATGAGCGCTTGGAACGTTCCTATGAGCGCTGCCCCCGCCACGACATAAAAATCGTGCTTGGCGACTTCAACGCCAGGGTGGGCAAGGAGGGAATTTTTGGTCCCACAGTCGGAAAATTCAGCCTACACAACGAAACATCCGGTAACGGACAGAGGCTGATCGACTTCGCCGGGGCCCGAAACATGGTAGTCTGCAGCACCAGATTCCAGCATAAAAAGATACACCAAGCTACCTGGCTGTCTCCTGATCGAAAAACGCGAAACCAGATCGATCATGTTGTGATAGATGGAAGACACGCTTCTAGTGTATTAGATGTACGTACGATCCGAGGATCCAACATCGACTCGGATCATTACCTTGTTGCAGCCAAACTGCGCACACGCCTCTGTGCAGCAAAAAACGTACATCTACCTACGCAAAGAATGTTCGACATCGAAAAGCTGCAATCACAACAGACAGCCAGAAGATTCGCCACTCGACTCTCACTTCTGCTCTCGGAGAGCACTGCCCAACACACCGGCATGTGCGAACAATGGAGCAACATTTCTCGTTCCCTACGTACCGCCGTCGAAGAAGAAATCGGATTCCGGCGAGCCCGAAAAAACAATTGGTACGACGAGGAATGTCATGCTGCCGCCGAAAGAAAAGATGTCGCCTATAGAGCCACGCTGCGATCGGGCGCAACGCGAGCCATGTGGGATCGCTACAGAGAGCTGAAAAAGGAAGAGAGACGTATTATCCGACAGAAGAAACGAGAGGCCGAAATACGTGAGTGCGAGGAGCTTGAGATGCTGGCCAATAGGAACAACGCCCGAAAATTTTACCAGAAAGTTCGGCGGCTTACAGAAGGTTTTAAGACCGGGGCGTTGTCCTGTAAGAACAAAGACGGCGATCTGGTGACTGACGTACAGAGCAATCTTAAATTATGGAGGGAACACTTCTCGAACCTGTTAAACGGTGACAGCTGCGCATGTCATAGAGAATGTGAAGATCCCGATATCCCAATCGTTGACGACGGAATTGTCGTTCCGTTACCCGACCATGACGAGGTGAGAATAGCAATATCACGGCTAAAGAACAACAAAGCCGCGGGCGCCGACGGACTGCCGGCTGAGCTATTCAAACATGGCGGCGAGGAGCTGGTAAGGTGCATGCATCAGCTCCTATGCAGAATATGGTCGGATGAAAGCATGCCTGCCGATTGGAATTTAAGTGTGCTCTGCCCAATCCATAAGAAGGGCGATCCTGCAATTTGTGCCAATTACCGCGGGATTAGTCTTCTAAATATCGCCTATAAGGTTCTAGCGAGCGTATTGTGTGAAAGGCTGAAGCCCACCGTCAACCAACTGATTGGACCTTATCAGTGTGGCTTCAGACCTGGAAAGTCTACCATCGACCAAATATTCACAATACGCCAAATCTTTGAAAAGACCCATGAAAGGAGAATCGACACACACCATCTTTTCGTCGACTTCAAAGCTGCAGTCGACAGTACGGAAAGGAGCTACCTGTATGCCGATATGTCTGAATTTGGTATCCCCACAAAACTAATACGGCTATGCAAGATGACGTTGCTCAACACCAGTAGCGCCGTCAGAATTGGGAAGGACCTCTCCGAGCCGTTTGATACCAAACGAGGTTTCAGACAGGGTGACTCGCTGTCGTGTGACTTCTTTAACCTGATGTTGGAGAGCATCGTACGAGCCGCAGAACTTAATCGCTCAGGCACAATTTAGGCACAAAGAGCGTACAATTGCTGGCGTATGCCGATGATATTGACATCATCGGCCTTAACAACCGCGCTGTTAGTTCTGCCTTCTCCAAACTGGATAAAGAGGCAAAGCGAATGGGTTTGGTGGTGAACGAGGACAAAACGAAGTACCTCCTGTCTTCAAACAAACAGTCGGCGCACTCGCGTATCGGCACCCACGTCACTGTTGACAGTTATAATTTTGAGGTTGTAAAAGACTTCGTGTATTTAGGAACCAGCATTAACACCGATAACAATGTCAGCCTTGAAATCCAATGTAGAATCTCTCTTGCCAACAAGTGCTACTTTGGACTAAGTAGGCAATTGAGCAATAACGTCCTCTCTCGACGAACAAAACTAACACTCTACAAGACTCTCATCATGCCCGTCCTAACGTATGGCGCAGAAGCTTGGACGATGACAACATCCGATGAAGCGACGCTTGGAGTGTTCGAGAGAAAGATTCTGCGTAAGATTTTTGGACCTTTGCACGTTGGCAACGGCGAATATCGCAGACGATGGAACGATGAGCTGTATGAGCTTTACGACGACATAGACATAGCGCAGCGAATAAAGATCCAGCGGCTTCGTTGGCTGGGTCATGTCGTCCGAATGGATACAAACGCTCCGGCTCTGAAAGTATTCGATGCGGTACCAGCTGGTGGTAGCAGAGGACGAGGAAGGCCTCCCCTGCGTTGGATAGATCAGGTGGAGAAGGACTTGGCTTCACTTGGTGTGTCCAATTGGCGCCGGTTAGCACGAGAAAGAAACGACTGGCGCGCTTTGTTAATCTCGGCCAAAATCGCGTAAGCGGTTATCGCGCCAATTAAGAAGAAGAGAATGGTTTCCTCTCATACGAAATGCCTGTAATATACTGTTTTTTGAAATAATAATAGCAAACGACGTTAATTCGTTGTGAATTTGTTAGCACATGCCAATGCTATGGACGTACCGCAAAAGTGAATTGTTTGTTTTGTGTTTGTAAACGCCAAAGTGTACGCCGCATCGACGTGCAGCAGAAAACCGCTTAACCAACAACAACAGTGTAGTCTACGATCAATTTTATTGAAATCGGTGCAGTCGTTCCTGACATTTTATGTGAGTAATGGTGTCCTCTCATACGAAATGCCTGTAATATACTGTTTTTTGAAATAATTTTCAATATTTCGCTATTACATTTAATCTATATATATAAGGTTGTCAAAAAAGTCTTGCGGTATTTCCGCAAGCTTGTCTTTGCAAGCGCGTAGTTCTAGTTGTATTCGTCGCATCGGTTCACGCTAGAGCTTTTTGGAAAGCTCTTTTCACGTGCTAACACGTGTTTGATTAATTGTTTTTTGCTTTTAGTCGTTCGTGAGTTATAGTGTCGCAAACATGGAGCAAAATAAAGAGAAAATACGGCATATTTTACAGTACTACTACGATAAAGGCAAAAATGCATCTCATGCTGCCAATAAAATTTGTGCAGTTTATGGACCCGATACAGTTTCCATTTCCACCGCACAACGATGGTTTCAACGTTTTCGTTCTGGTGCAGAGGTGATCGAAGATGCGCCACGGTCCGGAAGGTCTGTCGTCGAAAATTGCGATAAAATCGCTGAATTGATCGAAAGAGACCGGCATAGTAGCAGCCGTAGCATCGGCCAAGAGCTGGGCATGAGTCATCAAACCGTTATAAACCATTTGAAGAAGCTTGGATTCAAAAAGAAGCTCGATGTATGGGTGCCACACGACTTGACGCAAAAAAGCATTTTTGCCCGTATGGATGCATGCGAATCGCTTCTGAATCGCAACAAAATCGACCCGTTTTTGAAGCGGATGGTGACTGGCGATGAAACGTGGGTCACTTACGACAACGTGAAGCGCAAACCGTCGCGGTCGATAAGCGATGAAGCTGCCCAGACGGTGGCCAAGCCTGGATTGACGGCCAGGAAGGTTCTTCTGTGTGTTTGGTGGGATTGGCAGGGAATCATCCACTATGAGCTGCTCCCCTATGGCCAAACGCTCAATTCGGACCTGTACTGCCAACAACTGGACCGCTTGAATGCAGCACTCATGCAGAAGAGGCCATCTTTGATCAACAGAGGCCGAATTGTCTTCCATCAGGACAACGCCAGGCCACACACATCTTTGGTGACGCGCCAGAAGCTCCGGGAGCTCGGATGGGAGGTTCTTTTGCATCCACCGTTTAGTCCGGATCTCGCACCAAGTGATTACCACCTATTTCTGTCCATGGCGAACGAGCTTGGTAGTCGGAAGTTGTACACAAGAGAGTCCTGTGAAAATTGGCTCTCCGAGTTTTTTGACAATAGGGAAGCGAGCTTCTATAAGAGGGGCATTAAGAAGTTGGCATCTCGTTGGGAACTCGTCATCGAACAAAACGACGCATATTTGACTTAAATCGCATTATTATAACCAATTTTATGAACAATTGAAAATTCAATAAAAATACCGCAAGACTTTTTTGACAACCTTATATAAAAAGAAGTTACATTTCCTTGGTAATATTATAACTCAAGAACCGCCGAACCGATTTACACAAAAATTTCAGAGTTCTTTTCTGTCTTTGAGGAGGTGGTTTGTGTGAAGTTTGATTGAAATCGGTGCAGTCGTTCCTGACATTTTATGTGAGTAATGGTTTCCTGTCATACGAAATGCCTCTAATATACTGTTTCTTGAAATAATCTATATATATAAAAAGAAGTTACATTTCCTTGGTAATCTTATAACTGAAGAACCGCCGAACCGATATCTTTAAAGAGGTGGTTTGTGTGAAGTTTGATTGAAATCGGTGCAGCCGTTCCTGAGTTATGACATTTTATGTGAGTAATGGTTTCCTCTCATACGAAATGCCTGTATGGGAAAAACAACAACAAATACACAGCCGCTTATGAGCGTTTCAGTTGTACTGTTGTACTGTTGTGGTTGTAAGTGTATTATGTTATTATTAATTTTGGACGAAAATATAATAAAAACTGGAGCATTCAAGGAACTGGAAAAACATTTTTAACTTTATTTATTTTAGCATAATTTATTTAGCGAAAAAAATTGAAATGGAAATTAAAGAATCAAAGTTTAATTACAAGTTTTTATCGGCTCTTTCACCTTACCTGTATATAGGTGATCACCACAATCAAATTTTAAAAAAGTACAGAAAAGCTATTGTGACATCTTTAGAAAGTATGTTGAATGAAAAAAATCAACTTATTACGAGTTCTATAAAGAAAACTTATTTAATATGAAAAATTTCTTGCGATATAAAAAAAAACATTTTATGTATGGTGGTGCGAAGCCCACTGGGAAATGCTAGTTGTAATATAAAATAAAGTCAACTTTTTGTGTGTGTTCGCTAACCGGCCGTGTCTTTGCACCGAATTAAACCAAACTTATACACATTGTTAAGAAGGTATTGAAGATGGTTTCCGTATAGTTTGGATACCTATTGGTGGATAGGGCTCGAGATATAGGTCAAAACGTGGGCCCGGGTAACCTTCGGATGTGTATGTACAATATGGGTATCAAATGGAAGCTGTGTGACTAGAGTCTCGAGATAGAGACCAAAACGTGGAGTCTAGAATGTGTTTGTACAATATGGATGTAAGATGGCAGGCCTGAAGCGTATTTAACACCCTGTGCGAAGAAGAAAAGAGTCAGTCGTCAGCGTAACCTCAGCAGTAACAGTAGTCATTTTTTACCTTCGTTTTCAAATTAACTTTGTTATACATTTTCTTAATATTTAATTACTATTTTGCGATAATAAAGACTATTCAAGTTTACATGGGGGCTCAACCGATCGCATAACATTTTTTGCATTCCAAATCGGAATGCTACGCTCGGGCAAAGAAATCAGAAATCCGTCAAGCAGCAGAGAAACGCAGAACATAGTAAAAACTTCCAATAAGCAGCAAGCAGCAGAAACAAAAGTAAAAACAATAGTCAGTGGAAGTGGTACAACGGGCGACAGTGAGGGCGAAAAAATCAAGCAGACCGACATTGAAACAAACACAAAAGAAAACGTAAGGGCAGAACATCCAGCCGAACGAAACGCAGTCGAAGCAGGCAGAGAAGGCGAAGCAACGAACAGCGCAGTTACTACACACGAACAGCAGCAGATCAGCGAGAAAAGTCACATGTTACCCAAAATGGATGATAAAATGGAAATTTTCTTTAAATCATTTATCGAGAAAATGAACCAAAACGATCCCAGTAAAGGTAATGTCACTATTGACAGAGAATGTTAATGCAATGAGAAGGAGCAAATGTTAAAAGAGCTTTTTTCGAGTTCTAATTTGTAGATTCATAATAAGGTCATTTCAAATTCAACTTTCCTCACGAGTGGCGAATTGCAGATATTTACCACGCGAGTGACGCGAGTGGAGGGTTTCTATATTTACTTACCACGCTAGGACAGGAATTTAGATTTTTTCTGCGTTTACCAAACTACTGAGGAAGTTCATAAGATTTTTCGGCACACTACTAAGGAAATCGACTTATTTCATGCCCACAGCGAAGCGAAAGTCGGCGGAATTATTCGGTTTGTTTTTTGGCACGTATTTAATTCAGGTTCAAGTCCTGAAGTCATATTTTTTTCTCTTGCACATTTTTTTTTTACAATTCAAACCAGGAAAGTTTGGTAAAATTTTTGAGTTTATTTTAATTAAAATTTCTTTAAAATACTGTTTTTTTTTGTATTTCATAAATGGAAATTTCTTTTCGGTATAAAATAGTTCATACTGGATATGACCTGATTTTTATATAAATCAATCAAAACAGAAAGTATGTACATATGTCTTTAATCTCTTTCATCAAATCCAAATTATATTGATGAGAAAATATCATTCTAATATCCGTCCAGAAAACCAAATGCGCATACACAGATACATATGCATATACAGTAGGTTCTGTTTTTATGCGGTAGATACGTTCCGCAAGAAACAGCATAAAGAAAAAACAGCATAAAAAAAGCTACTAGTTCTATAGTAAAACTATAGATTCGTTTCAAATGCTAAAACCGCATAAATCTGAAATAATCGCATAAAAAAGGGCACTAGTCCCATATTATTACTATAGATACGTTCCATAGACCGCATGAATCTGAAATAATTAAATAAAATCGCATAAACAAAATATTGTATCTTTGAAAATTATATCTTTATATATCTTCCATACTTGTAGGGTTAGCATTTCTGATGCAATCTGTGATGAGTTTTTGCTTAGCTGGTTTAGAATCTTGTTTATATGTACAATTCCCCATAGGTCGACATGCATTTTGTAATTTAAAAAAAAACCGCACTATTTCAAAACCGCATAAAAAAAAGCCGCATAAAAACAGAACCTACTGTAATTACGCATACAAACTTTCAACTAACGCAGAATATGTGCATATAAAACTGTGAATCGAATAAATGAGTGATTTAGAAAAGTATGTATATGCATAAGTAATTGTAGTTTAGCGCATCGTCCCATATTTGACTCAGGTTCAAGTCCTGTACACAGCTTTTTGTTCGATATTTTTATTTAATTTTTTATATTTGGTTTAATTAGAATTGATTTAAAATAGTGTATTCAGGTTTTTCTAATACCTGTTATTTAGAAATTTATTTTCTATATAACATTATTCATACTTCTTTTGAATTAATTTATATGTAAAACAGCCATAAAGGCAATCATATGAATATCCATTCCTATATTTAATCTCTTCAGTCAAATCTGAACTACTTACATACACATATTGATGAGAAAATATTCTAATATCCATGGATGCATCCAGAAAGACAAACGCGCATACACGCATATGTATACAAATATATACAAACCTTCAACGAACGCAAAATGTATGCATATAAATAACAACTGCGACCGTCTTCTTGTCCGTCAGTGAAAAGATGGGATATGTATACCCTATGAACAAAAAGAACCGGGAAGGTGATGTTGACTGTTTCCTTCGATTGACAAGGCATAGTCCACCATGAGTACCTTCCATCGGGCCAGACAGTCAATAGAGAATATTATTTATCCGTTTTGAAACCTTAGAGAGATGCTGTGTGTTGCAAACCGCCGGAAATATGAGCAAACAATTCTCAGATTTTGCATGATGATAACGCGCCATCGCACTGATCAAAGAGAATACAAATCGGCCTGCCGGGGGTGTTTGGAGGACTGGGTTAAACGTTGGCACATGTGTGTTGCTTCAGACGGTCATATTTTGAAGAAGATAATATAAATTTGCCTTAAATTTAAATCTCTTTTGTTTAATTTAAACATTCCCGGTACTTTCTGATCATAAGCTAGATATATGCGGCTTTGCGGACAGCAATGTGTGATTCGCTGGAAGTCGCATTAACTCGCGACTGTCGCACAGTTAGAAGACATATTTACATACATATAAGGGTGCATACATACATACGGAGCCGCGGCCACTCGACATGACAAAAATTTAAGATTTATCAAATATTGGCAAATAATTCCACGCGAAATATTCCAATATTGACTATTTTCGAATGGTCGCGAAAATTGGCATATGGGCGGCTCGTTTTATGAATGAAATTGAAATATGAGCTCTAACTTATGAATGAACTTTTTGTTTTTGTTCTGAATTGTTCAGCGCCGTCGCTGATAGAATCATGGCCGCTGCGACTGCGTCTACGAATGTATTTTGTTTTTGTAGTCGCTAGGCTTAGATTTTAGCTTTGGGCGACATGCGCATGTGAGGTATGTGTTTTTGTTGTGTTCTAGAACATTTTAGAATGTGTGGTAACAAAGCGGCCATCGCGTTGCGCTTGCTGTTGCTTTTGCGTCTATCAAAGTATTGTGTTTTTGTAAGTATAATATTAGAAATATCGACTGGTGAAAGACAAAAGTACACGGAAGCAAGAAGGGAGCTCTGTGCCCGCGCATATATGTATGCATGAATGTATGAAAGTGCATGGATGTAGAAACATATGAATACAATTTGTAGGAAGTTTAGAAGGCAAGTATGCTCGGACATAAAGTGGGTATATATACATACATAGATCAGAATTGTTTTTGCACTTGTTAGGAAGAAACTCGTTCACTAGTGCGTATGTGTATTTGATTTCTTGTAAGAATATGATGTGCTGTGACATGTGTACATACATAAGTCAAATTTATTTGGGCATACTTGCATATGTGATATGACGTTCTTGCGCTTGTGCATTATTGTTTTTCATATACAAATGTACACACATACATATGTATGTAAATGCGGTCGAATACATAAACTATAAATTGACATACAATCTATACTAATATTATAAAGAGGAAAACTTTGTTTGTTTGTTTGGTTGTAATGAATAGGCTCAAAAACTACTGGACCGATTTTAAAAATTCTTTCACCATTCGAAAGCTACATTATCCACGAGTAACATAGATTATATTTTATTTTGGAAAAAAATAGGGTTCCGTAAGATATTTGGATTTTTCGGACACAAACTGAAAACAATCTTATATCTATATATATAAAAAGAAGTTACATTTCCTTGGTAATCTTATAACTCAAGAACCGCCGAACCGATTAACACAAAAATTTCAGAGTTCTTTTCTATCTTTAAGCAGGTGGTTTGTGTGAAGTTTGATTGAAATCGGTGCAGCCGTTCCTGACATTTTATGTGAGTAATGGTTTTCTCTCATACGAAATGCCTCTAATATACTGTTTCTTGAAATAATTTTCAGTATTTTGCTTTTACATTCAATTAGTAATATACTGTTTCTTGAAATAATTTTGAATGTTTTGCTGTTACATTCAAATACTAATATATTGTACTGAAAGAATACCACGTGCAAGACGAGCAAACATTCTATATACATAAAAATAAGTTACATTTCCTTGGTAATATTATAACTCAAGAGCAGTTATTTTCTATCTTTGAGGAGGTGGTTTGTGTGAAGCTTGATTGAAATCGGTGCAGCCGTTCCTGACATTTTATGTGAGTAATGGTTTCCTGTCATACGAAATGCCTGTAATATACTGTTTTTTGAAATAATTTTCAATATTTCGCTATTACATTTAATCTATATATATAATAAAAAATAGTTTAAAAAAACTAAAAAACACGCTTTTATTGCTAATCGAACTAAAAAGTAGAAAATAAATTTTAATGACAAAGAGACCTATAATGAAGTAATAGCAAATCGAACGATCAGTCATAGTCAATTACCTCAGAACAGAATTATAACAAAAATTAAGATACAAATAGAGTAATTCAAATTAGAGTTAAAAGCATGGGATGCATTTTGCTTCACTTTCATAACCCTCTGTACATAGGTAGTTGCCAATAGAATGATTGTAATATTTACTATATCAAGCATCCCACGGTCCTTGATAGGTGTGCAAAATTTCAAGTCGATCAGATTTTTAGAAGCCAGTGAAAATTAAACTCAATGATTCCGTTACATGCATACATACATACATACATACACACATACATACATACATACATACATACATACATACATACATACAACCCGACCTAATAAAAGTGTGTTAAAAAGAAGTTACATTTCCTTGGTAATCTTATAACTCAAGAACCGCCGAACCGATTTACACAAAAATTTCAGAGTTCTTTTCTATCTTTGAGGAGGTGGTTTGTGTGAAGTTTGATTGAAATCGGTGCAGTCGTTCCTGACATTTTATGTGAGTAATGGTTTCCTCTCATACGAAATGCCTCTAATATACTGTTTCTTGAAATAATCTATATATATAAAAAGAAGTTACATTTCCTTGGTAATCTTATAACTGAAGAACCGCCGAACCGATTGGCACAAAAATTTTAGAGTTCTTTTCTATCTTTAAAGAGGTGGTTTGTGTGAAGTTTGATTGAAATCGGTGCAGCCGTTCCTGAGTTATGACATTTTATGTGAGTAATGGTTTCCTCTCATACGAAATGCCTGTATGGGAAAAACAACAACAAATACACAGCCGCTTATGAGCGTTTCTGTTGTACTGTTGTACTGTTGTGGTTGTAAGTGTATTATGTTAATATTAATTTTGGACGAATATATAATAAAAACTGAAATTGAAATGGAAATTAAAGAATCAAAGTTTAATTACAAGGTTTATCGGCTCTTTCACCTTACCTGTATATAGGTGATCACCACAATCAAATTTTAAAAAAGTACAGAAAAGCTATTGTGACATCTTTAGAAAGTATGTTGAATGAAAAAAATCAACTTATTCAACTGTTTAAACATTTTACGAGTTCTATAAAGAAAATTTATTTAATATGAAAAATTTCTTGCGATATAAAAAAAACATTTTATGTATGGTGGTGCGAAGCCCACTGGGAAATGCTAGTTGTAATATAAAATAAAGTCAACTTTTTGTGTGTGTTCGCTAACCGGCCGTGTCTTTGCACCGAATTAAACCAAACTTACACACATTGTTAAGAAGGTATTGAAGATGGTTTCCGTATAGTTTGGATACCTATTGGTGGATAGGGCTCGAGATATAGGTCAAAACGTGGGCCCGGGTAACCTTCGGATGTGTATGTACAATATGGGTATCAAATGGAAGCTGTTGGTGAATGCTTTAGTTCAGAGTATTTTTCATACCGCTCTGTGACTAGAGTCTCGAGATAGAGACCAAAACGTGGAGTCTAGAATGTGTTTGTACAATATGGATGTAAGATGGCAGGCCTGAAGCGTATTTAACACCCTGTGCGAAGAAAAAAAGAGTCAGTCGTCAGCGTAACCTCAGCAGTAACAGTAGTCATTTTTTACCTTCGTTTTCAAATTAACTTTGTTACACATTTTCTTAATATTTAATTACTATTTTGCGATAATAAAGACTATTCAAGTTTACATGGGGGCTCAACCGATCGCATAACATTTTTTGCATTCCTACTCGGAATGCTACGCTCGGGCAAAGAAATCAGAAATCCGTCAAGCAGCAGAGAAACGCAGAACATAGCAAAAACTTCCAATAAGCAGCAAGCAGCAGAAACAAACACAAACGTGAGCAGAGTAAAAACAATAGTCAGTGGAAGTGGTACCAGAGAATGTTAATGCAATGAGAAGGTGCAAATGTTACTGTAAGCTTTTTTTAGTACAATTGAGATCTGAAAGATTTGTAATAAGGTCATTTAGCACACCGAGTTTATAGACACCTCACTGACTTTTGCCCACACAAAAATTAGAAACACCATACATCTTTCACCTCAACACACAGCACATTTCTCACCTCGACATTAAACCAATTAAATTTGTACTATTTTCGTATTTTTGAAATAATAAGCGAATACGTAAAATTTATTACATAATTTTTTTTTTCAATTACATTAAAAAAAAAAACAAACGATTTTAAAAAATAAAATTTATAAAAAAAAGTTTGCACCGGGAATTGAACTCGAGTCTAACATGTGGCGAGGAAAAATAGGCGGTGCGTTTATTTCTTCGACTGCTTATTTTTTGACCATTTTGTTACTTTTGAAATGATAAGCGGATACATAAAATTTATTAAAAATTTTTTACGATTACATTAAAAAAAACACATTTAAAAAAAAAAAAAAAAAATTGGCGCCGAGAATTGATGCCGAGTCACATGGGGAGGATAAATACGCAGTGCGTTTATTTCTGCGCCTGCGTTGTGAACCAAGGTTTTGTGCATGCGCGCGACGCGAATTAATTTTAATAAAGTTCTGAAAGTAATTCATGAAGTTTTTCATTACATACATTCATAAATGAACGTATACTCTATATGTACATAAATGATGGTATATGACAATATACATACATAATATGTATGTACATGTCAATAGAAGGTATTTGCATTAAGAAAAAAAAAAACGGTTTAAGATAAATCAACATTTATTTTATATTGTATGTCAATTTATAGTTTATGTATTCGACAGCATTTACATACATATGTATGTAGGTATGTACATTTGTATATGAAAAACAATAATGCACAAGCGCAAGAACATCATCTTCCTTTCATACATATGTACATATGCATGTATGCCCAAATAACCTTGACTTATGTATGTACACAAGTCACAGCACATCACATTCTTACAAGACAAATACACATACGCACTAGCGAGTTTCTTCCTAACAAGTGCAAAAACAATTCTGCTCTATGTATGTATTGTGTCCTAGCATATATACATACATACATATATACCTACTTGCCTTCTAAACTTCCTACAAAATAATTGTATTCATATGTTACTACATCCATGCACGTTCATACATTCATGCATATGTATATGCGCGAGCACAGCGCTCCCTTCTTGCTTCCGTGTACTTTTGTCTTTCACCAGTCGATATTCCTAATATTGTACTTTGATAGACGCAAAAGCAACAGCAAGCGCAACGCCATGGCCGCTTTGCCACCGCACATTCTAAAATGTTCTAGAACACAACAAAAACACATACATACCTCACATGCGCATGTCGCCCAAAGCTAAAATCTAAGCCTAGCGACTACAAAAACAAAATACATTCGTAGACGCAGTCGCAGCGGCCATGATTCTATCAGCGACGGCGCTGAACAATTTAGAACAAAACAAAAAGTTCATTCATAACTTAGAGCTCATATTTCAATTTCATTCATAAAACGAGCCGCCCATATGCCAATTTTCGCGACCATTCGAAAATAGTCAATATTGGAATATTTCGCGTGGAATTATTTGCCAATATTTGATAAATCTTAAATTTTTGTCATGTCGAGTGGCCGCGGCTCCGTATGTATGTATGCACCCTTATATGTATGTAAATATGTCTTCTAACTGTGCGACAGTCGCGAGTTAATGCGACTTCCAGCGAATCACACATTGCTGTCCGCAAAGCCGCATATATGTACCTTATGATCAGAAAGTACCGGGAATGTTTAAATTAAACAAAACAGAGTTAAATTTAAGGAAAATTTATATTATCTCCTTCAAAATATGACCCGTCTGAAGGAACACACATGTGCCAACGCTTAACCCAGTCCTCCAAACACTCCCGGCAGGCCGATTTGTATTCTCTTTGATCAGTGCGATGGCGCGTTATCACCATGCAAAATCTGAGAATTGTTTGCTCACATTTCCGGCGGTTTGCAACACACAGCATCTCTCTAAGGTTTCAAAACGAATAAATAATATTCTCTATTGACTATCTGGCCCGATGGAAGGTACTCATGGTGGACTATGCCTTGGCAATCGAAGGAAACAGTCAACATCACCTTCCCGGTTCTTTTTGCTCATAGGGTATACATATCCCATGTGTCAAGTGTGCGCAGAAGCTTGTGTTCTGGGTTTGTTAGAATTAGGGGTGGGATTATTTTCGAATAATATTCGAATAAACATTATTCGAATAAAACGAATAATACTATTCGTTTCAAATAATTCGAATAGTTCATTATTCGAATACCTTACTATTCGAATACCTCACTATTCGAATAGTTTACTATTCGAATACCTCACTATTCGAATACCTTACTATTCGAATACCTTACTATTCGAATACCTCACTATTCGAATACCTTACTATTCGAATACCTCACTATTCGAATACCTTACTATTCGAATACCTCACTATTCGAATACCTCACTATTCGAATACTTTACTATTCGAATACCTCACTATTCGAATACCTTACTATTCGAATACCTCACTATATATTCATTTATATCAGGGAGAAAATGCTTTTAAAAATATAAAAATTACATTGGCCCTTCTCATGGTGCTAATCAGTTTTTCTCGAATTTTGAACATTGTGATTTTTTGATTTGACCGCTTCATGTTTCAATTAGCTAATATGATAATATTTCTTTGGTATTGTTCTTGATAAAACATCGACAGGTATACATACTTATATGTATGTGCATAACTAAATGTGCATAAAAACATCAGAGCGTTTCTAAAAAAATATTTGGTTTTCCCTCGTAACAATTCTTGTGTTTAGACGCCTTAATATTAATATTAGGGTGGCCCGCACCGCACTTTTCAATTTCCCATATAAATTCTATGGAGAAATATGATTTCACATTTTCTATGTCCGCATCGGTTTTAACATTCTCGGTAACGGATCGAAATAATGGTTTTCTCTCAAACGATAAATATGGAGCCTTAAAATCTTCTTTTGCTTAATCTACAGATTTAGAAGTTATTCAAGGCCAATAATAGGATAGAATTATATACATACATATGTACTTATTTATGTACACATGCAGATTGCTTTGAAATTGGATTGATGCGCAAATGCATGTGTGTATGTATCTATGTATGTATGTAATTTCAAAAAATTACGCAATAGAAGAAATTAAATAAAAATATCACTTACTTTTTGTTACTAATGTGTGTACAACAGATACATGACAACAACAACAGATACATACATGACATATGTATGTATATGTACATGTACCTACCCTGCTGAGTGGTCAATAGTAGGTAGATATTTCTTTGTATATTTAGTTATAAGACACTATTTGTGATAAATAATTATCATAGTAAATGGTTTTTGAAGTATTTATGTACGTATGCTTTTGCTAACGCTCTTCCTTTTAAAGTAAACAATTTTTTTTAATTCGATAATAAAATATATGTATATTTTTTATTTCTCTTAAAAAGAAGTCTGAAATAGATTACGTATTTCAGTGTCACATGCAGTTTATTGCCTGAAATGTCCATATACATACATATGTATGTATATAATTCTCATCGCCAGTTACCTAAGCGTATGCATGGTCATAGGACTGTCTGCACTCGTTTATCGGGCTTAGGTCAGTCAGTAGCAGGTAGAGTATATGAGTATATGTATGTATGTGCATATAATAGTACTGCGAAAAGCAAAAAACCTAAAAGAAAATAATTTCATGCCTCAAGCAAGAGTAGTCCGCTAATCTAAGTAAATATTTACCAAAATATGAAACAAAAACAAAGCGCCGACACAATAAAAAGTAGGTAGTATTTTCATTTAACACGTTCCCTGTACGCTTAGCCACATATGGTTCAGTAAACGTCCGCCTGATAAGCACTGATACGTTCCTGAGCCATATGTGTGTCAGGATAGAAAAAGTTCCCTGAACCACATGTGTTTCATGAACATGCAGAAGCAAAAATGGACCATATGTGTTTCAGGTAGAAATACCCTGCATCCGTTTTTTTTGTTTAGTTATTATTATTACTAAAGCTATCCTATGACTACAAAAAAACAAATTTTTCAAAAAACCTTGTTGGACTTGACGGTCAATTTTACATTTTTGTATTGGGACAGGGAACGTGTTAATATAAGCCTTTGCGTGGCTTTTGAATTTGCATACATAGGTACATGCACTTGTACAGAAACCGATTAGTAGTCCGCTTATCTAAGTAAATATTTACCAAAAATATTCGAATAGTGAAGTATTCAAATAGTAAGGTATTCGAATAGTGAGGTATTCGAATAGTAAGGTATTCGAATAGTGAGGTATTCGAATAGTGAGGTATTCGAATAGTAAGGTATTCGAATAGTAAGGTATTCGAATAGTGAGGTATTCGAATAGTAAACTATTCGAATAGTGAGGTATTCGAATAGTAAGGTATTCGAATAATGAACTATTCGAATAGCATTATTCGAATAAACGAATAAAAAATTCGAATAAATATTATTCGAATTACGAATACCTCTCGAATAAAAGATTTTATTATTCGAATAATTTTTATTCGAATAGTCCCACCCCTAGTTAGAATGGTGGTAGTTTGTACATATATTTAAACACATATGTGAGTATGCGCGTTAGGCTTCCTGGATGGATATTAGAATATTTTCTCATCAATATGTGTATGTAAGTAGTTCAGATTTGACTGAAGAAATTAAATATTGGAATGCATATTCATATGATTGACTTTATGGCTGTTTTACATATAAATCAATTCAAATGAATAATGTTATATAGAAAATAAATTTCTAAATAACTGGTATTAGAAAAACCTGAATACACTAAATGAAATAAAAATATCGAATAAAAAACTGTGCACAGGATTTGAACCTGAGTCAAATATGAGACTACGTACTGCATATAACACGTCTTTCACGATTACGCTAACCTACAATTATCAATCATCTTTTCTAAATCACTCATTTATTCGATTCGCAGTTTTATATGTACATATTCTGCGTTAGTTGAAAGTATGTATGCGTAATTATATGCATATGCATCTGTGTATGCGCGTTTGGCTTTCTGGACGGATATTAGAATGATATTTTCTCATCAATATAATTTGGATTTGATGAAATAGATTATAGACATATGTACATATTTTCTGTTTTGATTGATTTATATAAAAATCAGGTCATATCCAGTATGAACTATTTTATACCGAAAAGAAATTTCCATTTATAAAATACAAAAAACAGTATTTTAAAGAAATTTTAATTAAAATAAACTCAAAAACTTTACCAAACTTTCCTGGTTTGAATTGTAAAAAAAAAAATGTGCAAGAAAAAAAATATGACTTCAGGACTTGAACCTGAATTAAATACGTGCAAAAACACAAAACGAATAACTCCGCCGACTTTAGCTTCTGCACCACAAACTAACTACCGCGCGGCCTTCTTAATCGCAAATTTATTCGCTTCGATTTCCTTAGTAGTGTGCCGAAAAATCTTATGAACGTCCTCAGTAGTATGGTAAACGCAGAAAATATCTGAATTCTTGGCCTAGCGTGGTAAGTAAATATAGAAACCCTCCACTCGCGTCACTCGCGTGGTAAATATCTGCAATTCCGACCTCTTCAGGAAAGTTGAATTTGAAATGACCTTATTATGAATCTATAAATTAGAACTCGAAAAAAACTCTTTTAACATTTGCTCCTTCTCATTGCATTAACATTCTCTGGTGGTACAACGGGCGACAGTGAGGGCGAAAAAATCAAGCAGACCGACATTGAAACAAACACAAAAGAAAACGTAAGGGCAGAACATCCAGCCGAACGAAACGCAGTCGAAGCAGGCAGAGAAGGCAAAGCAACGAACAGCGCAGTTACTACACACGAACAGCAGCAGATCAGCGAGAAAAGTCACGTGTTACCCAAAAGGGATGATAAAATGGAAATTTTCTTTAAAGCATTTATCGAGAAAATGAACCAAAACGATGCCAGTAAAGGTAATGTCACTATTGATGCATTCGCAAAAGTCGTACCTAATTTTGACGGGGTATCTATTCCAATTCGGCAATGGATATCTAATTTTGACGAGAATGCTGAGGCTTATGAGTTGACAGCAAAGCAGAAGTATGTCAATGCGCGAAATAAAATGAAGGGCACTGCAGCTTTGTTGTTGGAAACAATAACAGTCTCCAACTATAACTCGTTGTGTGAAGCGTTGATAGAGGAATTTGACAAACCACTAAGTAGCGCAGAGGTACATAAGCTATTAATTCAACGTCGAAAACAAGCAACAGAAAACTTCCATGAATACGTGTTACAAATGCGGAAAATAGCAGCACTAGGTAAGATTGATGAGCAGTCAATTATAACGTACATAGCTGATGGTGTTGAGTTGCGCAACGAACAAAAGTATCCATTATATAGTAGACCGGAGTGAAATACGTAAATTTTTTCAAATCATATCGTAATAGCAGGGAAAAGTTGCTACATATCAATACAAATTCAGGAAAAAAAAGAAATTTCAAATCGGTTAATATCTTCCGTTCGCGCATTGCATTTAAAATTTACAAATTTTATAATAAATTGAACAAATATTCGAAAAATTGTAAGAGGTGGAAATGATGTTAGATAAAGTTCATTTTTTGTAGACTATTACAACATCAGGTATAGTTTGAAAAGAAAAACGTCTACCGCTCTATCAAAGCCCCTACAGCCCCTGAAAAGAAGTGGAAAATGTCATTTTTTGTATAAATTTACGTAATTGCGGGTGGTTAGTTTCTCTATTTTAATTTTTGTATAAGTCTTCTTGAGTATATAAGTAGAATAAATTATTCCCCTCTTAGCGCACCCACTGACCACACTATCTTAAAGAAGTTTTGTACAGCTCTTGGCCCGCCCTTTTTGGACGACTCAGAACTCACCGCGTGAAGGTGACTGTACGACGAGTTCCACCCACTCCCTTCCCAACCAACCAACCAAAGATGAAAAATTATTTATTCGGGAGTGGCAAAGTCTGCTTTAGTGTCAAATTGAGGCATAACTGTACGAGAAGTGAGTGCTGCTCTTATAAACCCATCACGTCTCTCGTTCCCATACACTTTTGAGGACGCTTGAGTTACTAGTTTTACGCAACGCTCCACAGCTTGCGTATGGCATGGAATATTTGTTAAATCTATGGTTAATTTAGGTTTTTCTTTATCAGAAATTAATTGCAAGATATCTTCAGAAGAAAGGCTGTCTAAAATTGGAGGGCAGGTAAGTTTCATTTCAGACCAATTAATTAACTCAAAATATTCATTTGCTCCAAAGTTCAGTTTAGGAACCAAAAAGTTTCTAATATTTTTGTCTTTTGAAGGGATTTCTTTTATTTTCAGAACTCGCCTCAATCCAAGATCGCGGACATGCTCTCTGTCATCTACCACCATCGAGAGAAGAATGTTTTCTGGATGGGCAAAAAAGGAATTTGTTTGAATAACCTTATGAACTACTGCCTGGACTTCTGAAGATAAGATTCTACATTTTTTAATACATTCTAAAATATGTTTAGGTCCGTCAACTATTGACGAATTTGTTTTGATTTCGAACCATAGAGGTGCGTATACAGTCAAAATGTATTTTACAATTTGAATGAGATTTTTAGATGGCTCCTGCAAAGAAATGTATAATCGTAGGAACCTGTTTGCAATTGTCAACCACCGAGAGTGTGATATTGGTCCCGGATCTCGATTTGCTAGATCTGGGGAGCAAAAATAGCAATGGCAATGTCATGTAAGTATTTCTGATCTTTACTTAAGCTTATTGCGTCAAGCGTTCGGGGAAGAGAGCATTCGATCCTCTGAAAAGCAACGATGGACAAAGATTCACATTTAGCCAGCTGTTTGCCAAGAAGCCCACTGAAAGACTGAGGACCTGTTGTTTTACCATCAAGTATTTCAACTAGATGCCTCAGAGGTAATTCATTAAAATGGAGGAGACAGATAGCCCATTGTACTGGTCTTTTTAAACGCGTTTCAATGAATTTTATTGCACCATTCTTCCACCCAGTATTTGTTGACGTACCATCACATCCAATAACTACAACATTAGATTTATTTATACCATTTTCTTCAAAATAATTTACAATGCTGTATGCTGTGTCCTTTCCACTTTTTGAAGTAGGTACTAAATGGCAAAGGTACTTTGAGCCTGGTTCTGCTATTACTGAAATGTGCTCTTCTTTTTTTATAGATTGATAACGTTTGTTTCCTTTTTCAACTAAAACTAAAGTGTCATCCATCCTGCCATCAAAATACACACACATCGGATCGTTTAATTGCTCTATTGCATTCCCCGATTCGATAAGTTTTAGTCTACATTTTTCTTTTTCTCTTCTCATTTTGCTTCGATCAACAACAAAAGAAGTATCTTTGTCCGTTATAAGACCAACGTCTTTAAATGCACTAGACACAATAGCTGCTGCTGCTCTATCAGATACTCCAAAATGATCACTTGTTAAGGCCGTTGCTGGAAGTGATAAGCGCATCTGTGCATTTTTTGAACTTGCTGACTGAGAGGAAATAGAGCGTGGGGTCTGAAAATCGGGATCATTCTTATCATTGTCAACTTCAGGAGTTATCTCTGTTTCAGAATCAATACTACTACAAGAAGGTCCAGGTAAGTTGGTCTGACTTAAGTGACGAGCTTTTCTCTGCAATTTTAATGTAAGCTTTTGAGTTTCTTTGGTATCTACTGTCCCAATCTTTCCTTGTCCGAGATATCTTTGAGCATATAGAAATTTGATTTCTAATGGCGGTATCTTTCTATCTTTAGGGCATGTGCAGTTGATAGTTACCGGCCTGGGACAAATACACTTGTCAAAGCTTCTTTGACAAAAGCAATTGAGTGTCATCTCGCACTTGCAGGACGAAATGTCAAATAATGTACTTGAAGATTGTTCAATAAAATCATTGTACTTCTTTTGTTTCTCAGGTGTGTCTTTGTCCCTTGAATAAGATTTACGAAGAGTGTAGTATCGATCATGTAGATGTTTAATCTTTTGTACAACTCTTGTGTGGGAAACTATTGGAATCGAAGCCTTGGAATAAAGGGACTCAGTCTGATGAGCTACAGTATCTGCTACAACTGTGAAGCTTAACTTCTGACCAGAACTGGCAGCAGAAGATTCTACTGACATTTTGTACCTCACTTCTTGCCAACATTGTATAATGTCGGTATTAGTGGGAAGGACCGATGACAGCAGTGGTTTAGGTGCACAAAAAAATGGGCAGTGTATGTCCTTACGAGTAAGAGACATGAATAAAATGTTTCAAGAGATTTAATGTTAAGTAATTGTGTAAACTATGTAATTCAAAAGAACATCGAATAGAATTTTTTTTGACCAAACAGCGCTGTTCGACAAGAGTGAAAGCAGAACTGGTAATGACCAGAGAGTACTAGCTCTTCCGTGCACTTCGTTTATCGGTATGCCAGAATCAAAAGCAAAATGAAAAGAAAGACAATGGAATACAAGTAACCAAGTGGAAGACGATTTAAAGCACAGACGTGTTGTAGTAGCCGTAAGCCGCTTTCACGCAAGCCTCATTTGGCATAGGCTTCCTTAGTAGATTTGGTGTAAAATTGGTAAAAGTTAATCGCTCAGAACCACAGAAATGGATAGATTAGTAAATTAAAAATCTACTACTCAATGCTGAAAGTGCTATGTATAAAAAGGGAGCTCGATCTTTAATCATTTACCACTTCTACAAGTTTTCGTAAATCAGCTAGATTTGGGATAAAATTTGTAAATTTTAAATGCAATGCGCGAACGGAAGCTATTAACCGATTCGAAATTTCTTTTTTTTCCTAAATTTGTATTGATATGTAGCAACTTTTCCCTGCTATTACGATATGATTTGAAAACATTTACGTATTTCACTCCGGTCTATTATATAGTGCTCGATCCTACAAAGAGTTGATCAAAGCATATGAGTTGGTGGAGCCTTTGGCAAAACACAGCGAAGCAAATAAACGTCGGCAGATAGCAAGCAGTCGTAAAGAAGTGGATAAAAGTAGTAATGACGGCGAGCGTAAAAATCAACATTGTTTTAATTGCGGGTCGACACAGCACAAGAGGGCTGAGTGCAAAGAAGACACGAAATGCTTTAAATGTAATGGCGCTGGCCATATGGCTAAGCAGTGCTTCACCACGAAGCAAAACGTTGTAAACGTAGTATTCGACGAAAAACGCATGAAACAGCTGAAAATCAATAACAACAATGTGTCTTGTTTGGTGGACACTGGAGCAGACGTTTCGCTAATGCGTAAGAGTGTATATGACCAAATATGTAGCAATTGTGAACTGCGAAAAAGTTTTGCTAGACTGTATGGCTTAGGCAACGTCGCCGCCGATGTGTTAGGAGAATTTACAACACAAGTCGTTGTTGACGAGTTGAGTACACAACATACGTTTTTGGTTGTAAAAGATAGCAAAATAAATGTAGACGCAATTGTAGGGTACGATTTTCTGAAAAAGTTTTTGGTAATACTAAATGCCAAGGGGCATAATTTCTCACGATCACAAGATGACACAAATGCAGGAGAAACTAGTTACAATGTTTTAAATGTTCATAGCAGCAATGAGGTAGATGTGGATCCTAAATACAAAGAAGCAGTCAAACAGTTGATTGATAACTATAGGGTGATCAATCATGAGGTGCTTTTTTCAATAGTTAAAAAAAAACAAAAATGTAAATTATGTTCAAAACCTTTATTTATCATTTGAAAGGACATTCTTTGACATTTACTTTTTGAATATGACTTCATTCAAATGTTGGCCGCAACTACGCTTAAGGTGGTCCATTCTGAAGGTCCAATTTTCAATCACTCGTTCGAGCATTTCGTGAATAGCACGCGTAATGTTGGCTTCCAGAGCTTCAATCGTAGCGGGTTTATCAGCCGTTGTTTTCTCTGGGTGTAAAGGTAGCTCTTGAACCTGTTCTGATTGCTCTTCATCCCAAATACGGCAATTTTGCTTATTGACGTAACCATTGAGCCAGAAATGCGCCTCATCGCTGAACAAAATTTTGCTCGAAAACAGCGGATCTTCTTCAAACGCTGATTTTCATAATACAGTTGAACAATTTGTAGACGTTGTTGCGGTGTGAGTCTTTCCATGATGAAATGCCAAACGCTGTTCAACAAATCCACGATGACAGTTTGCCACAACTCGCGCGCGATCTGTAAAAAAAACGCAAATGAAAAAAACTCCTCTTAATTGATCACCCTATATAAGCCGAGTTTTATTCAATCAAACAGTCACATTAAATTAAATATGCAGGATGCAAAATATTTTACCGTGATGGACCTTGCAAATGGATTTTTCCATGTCGAAGTCGAGGAGCAATGCAAAAAATACACTGCGTTTGTCACAAAAGAAGGTCTTTATGAATTTAACAGGGCTCCATTTGGCTTTTGTAATTCGCCCGCTGTTTTCATAAGATATGTTAATCACATTTTTCAAAAATTAATTAACGCACGTATAATGGAAATTTATGTTGATGATATTATTATTTTTGGAGGTACAGAAGAACAATGCTTAGACAATATGCAAATGGTATTGAACCAAGCCCAGCAGTATGGTTTGGAAATTAAGTGGTCGAAATGCCAATTTTTGAAAAAGAGAGTCGCGTTTTTGGGACACGAAGTTGAGAATGGGCGTATCTGGCCGGGGAAAAGCAAAGTCAAAGCCGTCAAAAACTTTCCGATACCAAAAAACATTCGAGACGTACAGGCTTCTTTGGGTTTAACCGGATATTTTCGCAAGTTTATCCGTAATTATACTGGTATAGCTAGGCCCTTGACAAAACTGTTAAGAAAAAACGATGTATTTCAGATAAAAGAAGAAGAAATAAAGGCAATTGATGATTTGAAGTCGGCACTCATTGCAGAACCTGTACTGCAAATATATAAGCAGAGCGCTGAGACACAGCTACACGTCGATGCGTCGAAACATGGGTTCGGGGCAACGCTGATACAGCTCCAGAACGGAGAATGGCATTCGGTTTTCTATTGGAGTAAAAAGACTTCTCCCCAAGAAGAAAAATTACACAGCTACTTTCTTGAGGTAAAAGCAGCATACTTAGCCACAAAAAAGTTGCGTCACTACCTGATGGGTATACAGTTTACACTAGTCACAGATTGCGCGGCTTTCAAGCAGACAAATGCGAAAAGAGATATACCACGTGAAGTGGTTCAATGGTTGATGTACCTGCAAGATTTTGCATACAATATAGAGCACCGATCTGGCAACAGAATGAAGCATGTGGATAGCTTAAGTTGATTTCCCGTGATGACAGTGACCTCAGAAGTTCAAGCCCAGATCGCAAGAGCTCAGAAGCAGTACTCACATTTGACAGCTGTAGCAGAGATTCTTAAAGAAAAACCATATGGAAACTTTAAATTGAAAAATCAATTAGTTTATAAGCAAGTCGATGGGCAGGATGTATTGGCTATACCCAAGAGCATGGAGAACGAAATAATTAAAGAGACGCATAGATTTGGGCACATGGGTGGCCAAAAGACAATGCATGCTATACGACAGAGTTACTACAATATATTCCACATCTTGAAAAGAAGGTTCAGCAGGTAATTCAAAATTGTGTCGAATGCATTATGCACAATCATAAGCTGGGTAAGAAAGAAGATTATCTGCATTGTATTGACAAAGGGGACAGTCCCCTTTCTACCCTCCATGTCGACCATTTGGGTACTCTGGATACAACATCAAAGTGTTACAAGTATATTTTCGCTATCGTCGATGGTTTCTCCAAGTATACGTGGATATACCCTACCAAGAGCACAGATGCACAGGAAGTTGTAAGGCACCTGGAGTCATGGGTGACAATATTCGGCCGTCCACTGCGTATAATAAGCGACCAAGGCACAGCGTACACGTCGAAACTGTTTAAAGAATTTTGCGAAAAAAATAAAATCGACCATGTTGAGGTAACAACCGGCGTCCCAAGGGGAAACGGTCAGATCGAGAGAGTGAACCGCGTAATTATTTCGATTCTAGCAAAGATGTCAGCAAAAGAGCCGGATAAATGGTACAAATATACGTCACAAGTGCAACGCGCAATCAATTCTCACGTTCACTCTTCTACAAAGTTTACACCGTTTGAAGTGATGTTTGGTGTAAAGATGCGAAACGAAGCCGATATAGAGCTGCTAAAGTACAAAACCAAATCCGTCAGGAAGCCAGAAAACAAATACTTAAAGCGCAAGAAGTGTACAAATCCAACTATGATCGAAAACGAAAAGGAGAGCATGGATATCAAATATCCGATTTAGTAGCCATCAAAGTCACACAGTTCGTAACAGGTAAAAAACTGGCCAGTAAATACATCGGCCCATACCAAGTAAGCAAAGTTAAAAGACATGGCAGATACGATGTGAAAAAAGTCCTCAACTCGAAGCCCAAGTCAAACATCAACTAGCGCAGATAATATGAAGCTATGGCGGTATTATGAGCACAATGAAGACGATCACGACGAAGAGTCATCTGAGGCATATGACAATCAGGATGACCGAGTGTAAGATGGCAGCCCTGAATCGTATTTAACACCCCTGTACGAAGAAGAAAAGAGTCAGTCGTCAGCGTAACCTCAGCAGTAACAGTAGTCATTTTTTACCTTCGTTTTCAAATTAACTTTGTAATACATTTTCTTAATATTTAATTACTATTTTGCGATAATAAGGACTATTCAAGTTTACATGGATATCAAATTGAAGCTGTTGGTGAATGCTTTAGTACAGAGTATTTTTCATGCCGCTCCGTGACTGGGGTCTCGAGATATAGGTCAAAACGTGGACCCGGGTAACCTTTGGTTGTGTATGTACAATATGGGTATCAAATGAAAGTGCTTTAATACGGAGTAATTTTCATACCTATTGATGACTAGGGTCTCGAAATATATGCCAAAACGTGGACCCGCCGTGTCTTTGCATCGAATTAAACCAAACTTACGCACATTGTTAAGTAAGTATTGAAAATAGGTTTCGTAAAGTTTGGTTGTAATTCGGAGCACTGGCAACGGGTACAGCGTTCTTTTGAACCAGCCATAATGTCGCTTACTTTTTTAACGCTTGGGGCGGAACTGAACTGTCAAATTGACAGTGTGAGTTACAATGTGTCAATATTTCTTTCTGATTTGGATGCCATAAGGAAAAAACGTAAGTGCAACATGTAAAAATTGTTTGTGCATTTTTTTGGAGTGGATTTTGGAACAGTGAATAATTTCTTACGAAATTTGAGAATTTAATGTGAAATCCGAATGAAATTATGTGTTCGTGCTCCAATGCTTAATAAAACATATAAATTGAAACGAAAAATTCATGGATGATCAGGAAAAAAGACGATTGTTTCTTAGTTATTCATATGCGTTGATTTGAAATTTAAAAACAATCTTTTTTTTCCTGATTTTCAATTTATATTTTATATTTATTCAAAAACAAATAGAAAAACAAAAAATATTGTTTATGCCAAAGCGCTTGAATAAAGAATAAAGAAATAAATAATATGAAAACCATATATTTTCTGTTCTAAACCATATCTATTCTATTTTAGTGTGCCCAGCGAAGGGGGCCGGGTTTGCTAGTATAAAATAAGTGTTGATTTATCTTAAACCGTTCTTTTTTTCTGAATGCAAATACCTCCTATTGACATGTACATACATATTATGTACTTACATATGTATATTATCATATACCATCATTTATCTATATATATAAAAATGAAATGATGTTCGTTTGTACGCATTTTTTTGGGCCGATACGAGGCCAATTTTATTCGTTCTTTTTTCATATTATAGGGATCCGCTAGGGGAAGGTTTTTAGCAAAAAAAAATTTCTTTTAAATATTTTCTTCATATAAAAAAAAGAAAAAATCAAAATATTGTACAAAAAAAAACTTGCTCGATTCTTAGATTAAAGTAAGTTTCGAATCGACATTCATTTTAAGTGTACAATTTTTTTTGAATTTTTCGTTATTGTATACAGAAATTTCAAATGATTCGAATGAAAATTTTTTTTTTTTTTTTATTTCTTCCATAAAATATAACACCTGTCGTTAGACAATAAGTAATTTGATTTACAAAAAGATGGAATGAGAGTGATATTGAAGGGCCAATGCCCCCAAGCTCATTTAGAAGAAATATATACATATTATTTAAAAACAAGTGGTTAACAAACAATGATATATACGATTAGTTGACAATTGATTACAAGGATTTTGCAAGATCTGTTGGTGTTTGACGGTTAAGCCGACTTTGGGTAGATTTTTCTTTATTTGGTAGTCTTCTCATCATAGGATTTGTATGCCTTAATAGTCTATTTATGTGTCTTCTGCTAGCGCTTTGTATTGTTTCATCAATAGTATCGATGTCAAGGTCGCGATGAATATCTACGTTAGGTATGTACCAAGGTGCATTAGTTAAGGTCCTAAGTATTTATGAAAATAATGTTTCAATTCAATTGAGCAATGCTTTCTTTGACCAATTCTATATGGAAATGAATGCGTTTGCAAACGATGTTTTCGGCTATGAACAAATGTTGGAATCGAATGAAAAAGGAAAGAAACGCGAAATGATAAAAAAAATTCTTGGAAAATTTAAAATGAATGGTGCTTCATTGGAAAAATTCAAAGGTAATAAGAAAATACACAAGATAAAGTTAGAATTCGAATTTTTAGATTTATTTTGTTTATTTCTCATTTTTTCAGAAGTACACCACACAACAACTCATTCCAACTCTGATTTTGAAATCCTGTTGGAATTGGTGATCGATAATTTTGCCACTATAATGGTCAATGGAAATTTGCGTGTATCAGACCTTGCATATTATTTACCATATCAACTTTTTATGGAACATATGGACCAAATGAACACAAAAAAATAATTTAGTTTTGTTTTGATTTTTTGCAACATTTTGGTTTTCAGTTAATACAATAAAAACAATACTGTTTTTTCGTGAACACAAAATTCTAAATTTATTACGTTGTTTGTTTAGAATTTTTTTAGAAAAAAAGTAAATTTTTTTGTTTTGAGGAAATTTGTTTATTGTTGCTATTTGTGAAAGCGTAGATATTTGTAAGTATTTGACTATAATCCTAAAAGTTAATGGAATACCACTATGACACATAGAAAACATTTTTTCAAAGGGGTGTTTTTCGAAAATTATAAAAAAAATTGTTTTCAAAAATTTTGAAGAAATAAAGTAAAATAAAAAAATTTCGAACGCATGAAATTTTTTCAAAACCAAATTTTCCTCAAAGAGATAAAAGAAATTTCTTCGAAGAGGTGTTTTTCTAAAATTACAAAAAAAAAAATTCAAAAATTTTAAACAAATAAAATAAAATAAAACTTTTTCAAGGGTATGAAATTTGTTCAAGAACAAAATTTTCTCAAAAACGTTAAATTATATTAAAAAAAATAGTTTTTTCAAAATATCTAATTTTCAGCAATTAACTGAGAAGAAATTTGTTAGAGCAAAGTGTTTTTCAAAACTTCAAAAAACACTTTTTAACCAAAAAAAATAAACCTTTTTTCAAAAACAACAGGAATGATAACATTGCCTAACAATTTCTGCACTTTTGCACAGTCTAAAGAGGCATTGATACAGAGTGTATTTCCAAACATAGTTCAACATTACAAAAACCATGATTGACTCAGCGAAAGAGCAATTTTAGCTGGGAAAAATAAGGACGTCAATGATATAAATTCAGCTATTTTAGATCAAATACCTGGTGACATAGTTGCGTATAAGTCAATGGACACTATTACTGATCAAGATGAGGTCGTAAATTATCCAACTGAATTCTTAAACTCACTCGATTTGCCAGGCTTACCACCTCATAATTTACCATTAAAAATTGGAGCACCGATTATTATGCTGCGCAATAGTAATGTGCCCCGACTTTGCAACGGTACCAGACTCGCTGTGAAGAAGCTAATGGGTAACGTTATCGAAGCAACAATTTTGAAAGAGAAGTACAAAGGAGAAGACATTTTGATACCCTGAATTCCACTGATTCCGGCGGATTTACCACTCGATTTCAAACGTTTGAAGTTCCCTATTCGCCTTGCCTTCGCTATGAGAATTAATAAGGCGCAAGGACAGTCTCTACAAATGTGCGGTACTAATTTAGAATACCCAATTTTTTCTCATGGATAATTGTATGTAGCTTGCTCACGAGTTGGCAAACCATCGTCATTATTCACGCGAAAGATGAAAAAACCAAAAACGTTGTCTACCAAAAAGTGTTACAATAAAGTTCGAATGAAATTGTATCAAAGAATTTGCTTTGTTTCGTATTAATTTTATTCTCTTTCAGCAATTCATTGAATTTATCGTCTAGCGAAGCGGGCGAGGGTACGCTAGTGCTTAATAAAACATATAAATTGAAACGAAAAATTCATGGATGATCAGGAAAAAAGACGATTGTTTCTTAGTTATTCATATGAGTTGATTTGAAATTTAAAAACAATCTTCTTTTTTCCTGATTTTCAATTTATATTTTATATTTACTCAAAAACAAATAGAAAAACAAAAAATATTGTTTATGCCAAAGCGCTTGAATAAAGAATAAAGAAATAAATAATATGAAAACCATATATTTTCTGTTCTAAACCATATCTATTCTATTGTAGTGTGCCCAGCGAAGGGGGCCGGATTTGCTAGTATAAAATAAGTGTTGATTTATCTTAAACCGTTCTTTTTTTTTGAATGCAAATACCTCCTATTGACATGTACATACATATTACGTACTTACATATGTATATTATCATATACCATCATTTATTTACATATAAAGTATACGTTCATTTATGTACATATGTGTGTAATGAAAAACTTCATGAATTACTTTCAGAACTTTATTAAAATTTATTCGCGTCGCGCGCATGAACAAAACCTTTTGTTCACAACGCAGGCGCAGAAATAAACGCTCTGCATATTTATCCTGCCCACGTGACTCGCCATCAATTCTCGGTGCAAGTTTTTTTTTTTCCTTTTTAAATTTTTTTTTTTTACTGTAATCGTAAAAAAATTTGTAATAAATTTTATGTATCCGCTTATCATTTCAAAAGTAACAAAATGGTAAAAAAATAAGCAGTCGAAGAAATAAACGCACCGCCTATTTTGCCTCGCCACATGTTAGACTCGAGTTCAATTCCCGGCGCAAACTTTTTTTTATAAATTTTTTTTTTTAAATCGTTTTTTTTTAAATGTAATTCAAAAAAAAAAAATTATGTAATAAATTTTACGTTTTCGCTTATTATTCAAAAATACGAAAATAGTAAAAATTTAATTGGTTTAATGTCGAGGTGAGAAATGTGTTGTGTGTTGAGGTGAAAGATGTATGGTGTTTTCAATTTTTGTGTGGGCAAAAGTCAGTGAGGTGTCTATAAACTCGGTGTGCTAAATTCAATTACTTCAAATCTTTCAAATCTCAATTGTACCAAAAAAAGCTCACAGTAACATTTGCACCTTCTCATTGCATTAACATTCTCTGCTACAAGTCTTTCAAATCTCAATTGTACTAAAAAAAGTTAACAGTAACATTTGCACCTTCTCATTCCATTAACATTCTCTGGTATAGGTATATTGGCTGTGCACAGTTATTGTCTTCTGTATGAAATCAAGCCGGGGTGTGGTGAAACTTTTAACAGAGCTGATTACAGGGAATTCTCTCTTTAGTATATTGGCTCTGCACAGTTTTTGGCTTCTGTAGGAAATGAAATTGACGAATAGCCGACAGCATTTTGCAAGGAATTTGTTTGTGCATTTTTATGTTTTCTTGACAAACGAAAATTCAATTTGTATTTATTTTCAAACAAACTTAAATGATTGATGAATGATTGAATATTTATTATATGCGCCAAATATGCGCCAAAATCAGAGTAACTTTAATGTTTGTTGATTTAATTAAAAACAGAAATCAAACAAATTACATTATAAAACGACCTCACATTTAGGTGTGTGTGCGTTTTAGTAAATTTAAAACTATACAAATTTCATGAAAATTTTGACTAATTTTTTGAGTCGAAATTAATTTTAGACGATAATTCATAGAGCATACAAGTGTTTTGGTATATTGACATATACGTATGTATATCAATATATACAAAGATTATGTTAGTTATGTTTGTGCCAAAGCTCAATTGCATCTTCAATTCTTATAGTGTTACATATGTATGTATGTGCATACGCACTGCAGCAACTATGACCTATATCACGACGCATCGCCTTATCTTATTTATATTTGAATATGCATTTATTTGTTCTTTGGCAAACGAAATTTTTTTCAATTTACATTTTATTACAGGGATTAATATACATATGTAAGCATTTTATATAGTATAAAACTTTGAAATTTAAAATAAATAAAAGAAAACTTTAAAGAAACATATTTGTATGGGACAACTAAATTCTATTGCATCTTTAATAAATATACAATAGTATTGCACGCATATGTATGCACTGAAGCAACCATGGCCTACCTCACATGTATACAAAGGGTGATTTTTTAAGAGCTATAGGAAAGTTTTTGAAAAAAACACGTAAAATTCAGAAAAATGCATGAAATTTGTATTTAAATCGATAGTATAGTCCATATAATTTAATGTTTGAAGCTTATTTCATGCAAATGTTGACCGAGACTGCGCTTCAAATGGTCTGTCCGCTTAGTCCAATTTTCGCATACTCGTTCCAATGTTTCGGCCGGTATCTCACATATAAATGCTTTAATGTTGTCTTCCAATGCGTTAATTGAAGCAGGCTTGTCTGAATAGACATGAGCTTTAACATAGCCCCAAAAAGAATAATCTAAATGCGTTATATCGCACGATCTGGGTGGCCAATTGACAGGTCCCGAACGTGAAATAAAATGTTCACCGAACTCGCCTCTCAACAAGTCTATTGTGACGCGTGCTGTGTGGCATGTGGCACCGTCTTGCTGCAACCACATGTCATGCAAGTCAAGCTCTTGCATTTTGGGCAAAAAAAAAGTTGGATATCATTTCACGGTAGCGCTCACCATTCACAGTTACGTTACGATTCGCAGCATCTTTGAAGAAGTACGGTCCAAGGATACCTCCAGCCCATAAACCGCACCAAGCTGTGACCTTTTCTGGATACATTGGTAGCTCTTGCAATCCTTCTGGCTGATCTTCACTCCAAAATTGACAATTCTGCTTATTTACGTACACATTGATCCAAAAATGAGCTTCGGCGCTGAACACAATTTTTCGATAAAAGTGGATTTGGTTCTAAATTTAGTCACAATAGCTCGAATAGCCGCTTCAGTGGAACGATTAAACTGACCATAAAATGGCAGAAGCGCGCGACAAACTTTCTTAATAGAACATGCATTTTTATAATAAAATTCAATGATTTGCAAGCGGTTTTCGTTTGTAAGACGATTCATGGTTTAATAATAGACCAAACTGAAGATGTTTGACAGTGAAACAAAACACGAAACGTGCGTCAGCTGTTTAAACACACTGTTTAAAAAGATAATAGCTAAAAAATCACCCGTTATTTCATACAATAATTAGGGAGTAAATACCCGAATGATCTAATTCCTGCCTACCAAATGCTAAAACAAGTATCTTTTGCTTATGCATGTACATATGTACATGTGCGTATGCACACTTGATGCCCTAGCCTATGTACGTACATTGAATTCCTTCAATCAAATCAAAAAATTCTTAATAGAAAACGCTTCATTACCAGGCACACAGGAAGATGGCATATGAAAATTTAAATAAGTGAATTTATATACCTACATATGTATGCTATACTATGGCAACTAAATAGAATCATGCCCTAGCCTATGTACGTACATATTTGTATTCTGAACTTCTAGCAAAACAATGCTTATTAATTATATACATGTGCATGTATATACAACCGCACACACAGGGCACTCACTTAATTCCTCTAAATGCGTACATATGTCGTTCAAAGCTAAAATTCTATGCCTAGCGACTACAAGAACAAAAGGCATTCATAGGCGCGGCCGTAGCGGCCATCATTCTATGTAGTTGCCAGAGTGTCGAACAGTCTGAAATAGTCGCGCCAGCGCCGAACAGCTTCAAATATTGTACTGTACAACAAATACTCATCATCAAAAAGTTCATTGATAAATTCGAGCTCATAGTTCTAAGAGCAAAGTACTTTCATTCATAAAACGAGCCACCCATATGCCAAGCTTCTCGACCATCCGAAAATAGTCAATATTGGAATATTTCGCGTAGAATTAGTAAATCTTGAATTTTTGTCATGTGGAGTGGCAGTATGGCTCAGGATGTATTTATGCACTTATAAGGCGTTTTTCAATAGGTGCGCTTCAACTTTTTTCTGATAGGGAGGGCGAACGACGCAATATTTTTTATTTTTCGCTTGCCATTTGTAAACTTCATTAGTATACATTTCATCATGGAACGCTATACACTTGAGCAACGATTGCAAAATAATCGTTCTGTTGCTGCTACTTTAAGAGCATTACGGCCATTTTACGGCCGTAGCTCACTTTTGGCTCAATGGCTTTGTCAACAAGCAAAATATGCGTTACTGGGCAGAAAGCAATCCACACGTGATTCATGAGGCACCGTTGCATCCCGAAAAAATCACTGTTTCGTGCGGTTTACATGCCGGCGGCGTAATTGGCCCATATTTTTTCGTTGACGAGAACGATCGCCACGTTACTGTGAATGGAAATCGATACCGCGACATGATAAACGATTATTTTTGGCCGCAATTGAATGGTATGGACTTAGACGACATGTGGTTTCAACAGGACGGGGCCACAAGCCACACAGCACACGCTACAATTGATTTGTTGAAGAGTAAGTTCGATGAGCGCATTATTTCCAGAAATGGACCGGTCGAATGGCCGCCGCGCTCGTGTGATTTGACGCCTCTAGACTATTTTCTTTGGGGTTATGTGAAGTCATTGGTCTACATTAACAAGCCGGCGACGATTTGTGAGTTCAGAGCCAATATTGAACGCGAAATTGTTGGAATTTCGGACGATTTATGCAAAAGAGTAATCGAAAATTGGGTTCAACGATTGGGCTTCGTAAAACGTGCACGCGGTGGTCATGCAAAAGAAATCGAATTTCATACTTAAATGTATATGTTCAAACTCGATAATAAAAAAGTTAAAGTTAGTTAAAAAAGTCAAACCGTTTGTGTTTTATTCAAACAAAAAGTTGAAGCGTTCTTACTGAAAAACGCTTTATGTATGTAAATATGTCTCCTAACTGTGCGACAGTTGCGAATCGAATGCGAATTAGATTCTTTGAACAATTCCAGCGAATCACACATTTCTGTCCGCAAAGCCGCATATGTGTACCCTATGATCAAAAAGTACCGGGAATATTTAAATAAAACAAAACAAAGTTAAATTTCAGGCAAATTTATTTTATGTCCTTCAAAATATGACCCGTTTGAGGCAACACATGTGTGCCAACTTTTAACCCTGTACAAGAATTGCATTTCCAGCTTTTTGCAACATACAGCACCTCTCAAAGGCTTCAAAATGGATAAATAATATTCTTTATTGTCTGTCTGGCCCGATAGAAGGTACTCATGGGGCACTATGCCTTGGCAATCGAAGAAAACAGTCAACATCACCTTCCCGGTTCTTTTTGCTCATAGGGTATACATATCCCATCTTTTCAGTGACGGGCAAAAAGACGGTTGCAGTTGTTGTTTCTTATATGCATACATATTGCGTTCGATGAAGGTTTGTATACACTTATATATACATATATACATTTGGATTTATTGTTAAGAAAAATAAATTCACAACATTAAATTAGTTACCGACACGTGTCCAATTCAAAAAGAGAAGAACATTGAAATTGAAAATGAAATGACAGCTCATGCCAGTAGTACGGCGTTGCCATAGCAAAATGAATATAAATTCAACATATGACATCTTAAGGCTAGTGTAGAATACAATTATTTTGTGGATACGCCACATACATATGGATATTAGAATATTTTTTCATCAATATGTGTATGTAAGTAGTTCAGATTTGACTGAAGAGATTAAATATATGAATGCATATTTATATTCATAAAGCAGTATGAATAATTCTATATAGAAAATAAATTTCTAAATTACAATTAGAAAAACCTGAATACACTATTTTAAATCAATTCTTATTAAACCAAATACAAAAAATGAAATAAAAATATCGAAAAAGGAGGATGTGTACAGGATTTCAACCTGAGTCACATACGGAACGATGTAGCGCGCCTACGACATATCTTCCATGCTTAGACTAACTTATAATTGTTAATTGACCTCTCTCAATTGGTCATTTCTTCGATTCGCTGTTTTATTGGCATACATTCTGCGTTCGTTGAAAGTTTGTATACATAGTTATATACATATAAGTACGAGTATATGTATGTATGCGCGTAGCTTTCTAAACGGAAACTCATTCGCTTCGCTGTGAGCATGAAATACGACGAATCCCTTACTAGTGTGTTGAATCCCCTACTACTGTAGTGAAAAATCATATGGAATACTCTACTAGTGTGGCAAACACAGAAAAAACTCTGAAATTCTCTATTAGCGTGGTAAATATCTGAATTCCCCCACTAGTGTAGTAAGTTGAATTTGAAAATCCCTTACTATGAATCTACAAATTAGTAGTCGAAAAAAGCTCATTTAACATGTGCCCCTTCTCATCTCATTAACATTCTCTGCTTGTACATAATTCACTGTTATGAGCTCTGTTAAGATGTTCCCCGCTGTCGAATTGAACGAGGTGAAAAAGTTTTCGGGGTTTCACTTCATTTTTGACAACTCACTCTATTCGTAGCCCGTGAGACTTCTCTATACATTAACGTTCTCTGACATATGTATGTACGGAGCCGCGGGCACTCTACTTGACAAAAATTAAAGATTTACCAAATATTGGCAAATAATTCTACGCGAAATATTCCAATATTGAGAATTTTCGACTGGTCGAGAAAATTGCCATATGGGCGGCTCATTTTATGAATGAAAGTACTTTTCTCCTAGAATTATGAGCTCGAATTTATCAATGAATTTTTTGATGATGAGTATTTGTTGTATAGTATGTACAATGGTTGAAGCTGTTCGGCGCCGCCGCGACTATTTTAGACTTTTCAGTACTACTTATGGCAACTAGAATGTTGGCTGCTACGGCTGCGCCTATTAATGCATTTTATTTTTGTAGTCGCTAAGCATAGAATTTTAGCTTTGGACGACATACGCATTTAGAGGAATAAAGTGAGTGCCCTGTGTGTGCGCTTATATGTACATACATACGTGTATACTAAGAAGCATTGTTTTGCTGGGAGTCAGAAAAATATGTACGTGCATCGGAAAGGGTACCAAGTATGCATACGCACATACAAATATGTATATGCAGACGTAGTGTAGAGCCGTGGTCGCGATCATTAAGAATGATCCAATTAACGAATTTATAGCAAAAATAGAAAAAAGATAATATTTTTGAACGCATTCAAAAATTAATGTTAAGAAGAAAAAAGAAAATAATAAATTTTAACAATTATTGTCGAATTCGCATTTTTTGCATTTCCGTTCCCATTACGAAAATGCAATGTTGAATTACCCTATAAAAGCAGAAAATGTAAATAGTTTTAAGTCAGTCTTGTTTCTCCGGTCAAGTCGAATTTAAAAAATAAATAACAGAAAAACCTTCAATTTTGTTTTTATATCACAAAACAAGGAAACGAGAACTTAAGTGGCGCAGTCGGTAGGATCCTTTTAAAAATTAAAGGATAATGTGGTCGAAAACACATTTTCAAGTGAATCAGAGTATCCTGCACATTAAGTGAACAGGACCAAAAAAGAAGGATAAAAGTATATTCTGCACTACGTGACTCTGAGTATCCTGCACATTAAGTGAACTTCTTTTTCTTCTTAATTGGCGCTACTCGTATAACAGTTTACTCGAGTTGGCCGAGTTTAACAAAGCGCGAAAGTCATTTCTTTCTCATGTTAACCGGCGCCAGGTGGACACACCAAGTGAAGCCAAGTCCTTCTCCACCTGATCTTTCCGGAGCGTTTGTATCCATTCGGACGACATGACCCAGCCAGCGTAGCCGTTAGATCTTTATTCACTGCGCTATGTCTATGTCGTCGTAAAGCTCATACAGCTCATTGCTCCACCGCTTGCGATATTTGCCGTCGCCAACGTGCAAAGGTCCAAAAATCCTCCGCGGAATCTTTCTCTCAAACACTCGAAGTGACGCCTCGTCGAATGTTGTCACCGTCCAAGCTTTCCGCCATACAGGCATGATAAGAGTCTTGTAGAGTGTTAGTTTTGTTCGTCGAGGAAGGATTTTACTGCTCAATTGCCTACTTAGTCCAAAGTAGCACTTGTTGGCAAGAGATATTCTCCGCTGGATTTCAAGACTGACATAGTTTTCGGTGTTAATGCTGGTTTCTAGATAAACGAAGTCTCTCACAACCTCGAAATCCGCCGACTGTTTGTTTGATGACACGTGGTACTTTGTTTTGTTCTCGTTCACCACCGGATCTAGTATCATGAGGTACGAATAGTGTGAATTGTGAAAAATGAAGCGTAATCGCGAATACTTTTTTACCTCGCCCATCTCGACAGCGGGGAAGTTCTTAACTGAGTTGTTTACACTGAATTCTGAGTACACTGGCTCTGCACAGTGTTTTGGCTTCTGTATGAAAACAAATTGGCAAATGGCCGACGGCATTTTGCAGGGTTTTTGAATATGCATTTCTATGTTCCTTTGCCAAACGAAATTTTATTCAGTTTACTTTTTGTTATAGGGAATAATGTGCATTTATATGGTAGATTGTAGAAATTTTTCAAATTTAAAATAAATAAAAGAAAAACTTAAAAAAATCTATAACCATGGACAACTAAGCAAAATTACAATTGCATATTTTATTCGTATAATGTTACACACATACATGTGTACTGAAGCGACTAAGACCTGCCTCACGAGGCATCACCTTATGTTATTTACAAATAATAATTAGGGAGGAAATATCCCAATGATTGAATTCCTGCCTAACAAATCCTAAATCAATTCTCATTTGCACATATATATATGTATGTACATTTTTTTTATGGATGTGGCACAAACCATTGAAAGCCGAAAAGTGTGATGAAATGATCCAGCCAATGTAGTCGCTGAATCTTTATTCGCTGCGCTAAGTCTATGTTGTTGTAAAGCTCATACAGCTCATCGTTCCATCGTCTGCGATATTCGCCGTCGCCAACGTGCAAAGGTCCAAAAATCTTACGCAGAATCTTTCTCTCACACCCTCCAAGCGTCGCTTCATCGGATGTTGTCATCGTCCAAGCTTCTGCACCATACGTTATTGAATATTTCGTCGATGGTAGACTTTCCAGGTCTAAAGCCACACTGATAAGGTCCAATCAGTTGGTTGACGGTGGGCTTCAGCCTTTCACACATTACGCTCGCATGCTTTCATCCGACCATATTTTGCTTAGAAGATGATACATGCACCTTACCAGCTCCTCGCCGCCATGTTTGAATAGCTCTGCCGGCAGTACGTCGGCGCCCGCGACTTTGTTGTTCTTTAGACGCGTTATCGCTATTCTCACCTCGTCGTGGTCGGAGCTGTCACTATTTAACAGGTTCGAGAAGTGTTCCCTCCATAATTTATGATTGCTCTGTTCGTCAGTCACCAGTTCGCCGTCTTTGTTCATACAGGAAAACGCCCCGGTCTTAAAACCTTCTGTAAGCCGCCGAACTTTCTGGTAGAGTTTTCGGGCGTTGTTCCTGTTGGCAAGCATCTCAAGCTCCTCGCACTCACGTATTTCGGCCTCTCGTTTCTTCTTTCGGATAATACGACTCTCTTCCTTTTTTAGCTCTCTGTAGCGATCCCACATGGCTCGCGTTGCGCCCGATTGCAGCGGTGCCCTATAGGCGGTATCCTTTCTTTCTGCGGCAGCATGACATTCGTCGTCGTACCAACTTTTTTTTCGGGCTCGCCGGAATCCGATTTTTTCTTCGGCGGCGGTACGTAGAGAACGAGAAATGTTGCTCCATTGTTCGTGCATGCCGGTTTGTTGGGCAGTACTCTCTGGGAGCAGGAGTCAGAGTCGAGTGGCGAATCTTCTGACTGTCTGTTGTGATCGCAGCTGTTCGATTTTGAACATTCTTTGCGTAAGTAGATGCACGTCTTTTGCTGCACAGAGGCATGTGCGCAGTTTGGCTGCAACAAGGTAGTGATCCGAGTCGATGTTTGGTGCTCGGATCGTACGTACATCTAATACACTAGAAGCGTGTCTTCCATATATCACAACATGATCGATCTGGTTTAGTGTTTTTCGATCAGGAGAATGGTGCTGCAGACTACCATATTTCGGGCCCCGGCGAAGTCGACCAGCCTCCGTCCGTTACCGAATGTTTCGTTGAAGTCGCCTAGCACGATTTTTATGTCGTGGCGGGGGCAGCGCTCATAGGAACGTTCCAAGCACTCACAGAAGGAATCTTTGGTCGCATCGTCCTTCTCTTCCGTCGGGGCGTGGGCGCAAATTAGCGATATGTTAAAAAAACGGGCTTTGATGCGGATTGTTGCGAGACGCTCGTCCACCGGAGTGAACGACAATACTTGGCAACGAAGTCTCTCCCCCACAACAAATCCAACACCGAATTTGCGCTCCTTTACATAGCAGCTGTAGTAGACGTCACAAGGTCCTACGCTTTTCTTGCCTTGCCCCCTCCATCGTGTCTCTTGAATGGCAGTGATGTCAGCTTTTACTCTCAAGAGGACATCAACCAGCCGGGTCCCCATTAAGGGACCGGACATTCCAGGTGCATGCCCTCATATCGTTATCCTTATTTCGTTTGCAGTGGTCGTCACCAGTATAGGGAGGTCTCATCCGAGGCTTTTTTAATATTTTCATTGGGGTGGATTTTTAAGTGGCGGGTCCCAAACCCAACGCACAACCAGCTGTCCTGGAATGTTTCGCCTTCTCACGTAAGCTCACTCCCGAACGGGTGTTCGGAGACTACGCAGAGGATATGTGGGCTAATCCCGGACGTTGTGAGCTGCTTGAGCCATATGCAGAAGAATCGTCCTGGCCACTCCCAAGTGAATGGCAATCAGTAACTTTCCTCACTTGCGTGGGCTTCTACATATGTAACCATCCTCCGTTAAGTGAACAGGACCAGAAAAAAAAGAATAAAAGTACATATATTCTTCACTACGTGACTCTGAGTATCCTGCACATTAAATGAACAGGACCAGAAAAAAAAGAATAAAAGTGTATTCTAAAAGGCAGCAGCTATTCGATAAAAGACGACCAATGGAGGAGCAACCTCAAGCAGCCACAGTAAATATGGCAGACGAACTAGCCAGAAAAGATGCCCAACTGGAACGCTTAAGAGTGGCATATCTGGAACTAAAACAGCAACTACAATTCCAACAACAACAACAACCGGAACTTCATCAACTCGATAGAATTCACAAAAGTGTGGCATACCTACCAGTATTTACGGGAAGTGGAGATATAACAATATATTCGTTCCTGAGCAGCGTAGAATACTTATTATCCAATCTACAAGAGGAAAAACTAAAGAAGCACAACGGCTATCTTTTACCGCAACATACAAGGAGAAGGCAAAAATGTGATCATCAATATACAGCAACCTGACAATTGGCAACTAATAAAAAGGACCTTGAAGCTGAAATGCAGGCCGAACATGGAACCCCACCAGATTTACAGAAGAATTAATGAGCTCCGAGTTAATACGGTAAATGAATTAGCTGTAGAGCTACAGAATCTTAAGTATAAAAGTGAAATAAGTATCTATTATCGAGAGGATCAGTGTATAGACTTACCTAATGTGGACAGTTTGTTGACCAATATAGCTAAGGAAATGAGGCAGGGGACACTACTGGATAAAATATACTCGGAAAGGGAATTAGGTACCATAATAAACATAATGAGGAAAAGAAGATATGAAGATAGTTGTATTAGGCAGGAGTTTAGAAACATTCGGGCAAACAATTCCAGTACCTTTAAACAGGCAAATAAATATAATAACCTCAATCCTAATTACAATAGAAATCAGAATAATCAGAACAAAGGACAGGGCAATTTTAATTTTAGACCCAATGATAACTACAATCACAACAATAGACCCGTGAACAATTCAGGACAATATAGACAGAACAATGACTTCAATGGAAGGGTCAACAATTTCAACCCATTTTCTAATTCGGGTAACTTCCAAAGGTTCACAGAGGCAGGACACCCTGGACCAAATTCCAATCGAAATCGTTGGAATTATGCCAGGCAAAGCTCAGCTGAGCCCATGGAAGTAGATAATATCTAAATGAATAAGCAAATGAATGAAGGAAATGATAATGAAATAAATAATAATAATCAAGAAACCGCAAAGTTAGGAAACCCTAGAACAAAAGGCAGCCAATATCACTTGCCGCAACCTAGACCAGAACGAAACGGATTTTTTGAACATAATCGTGAAGAAATAAACTATCATCAATTGGCAGGACACTCGGAACCAGACCTGTGTCACAGTAACACAGCTCTATCCCGACAAAGCCAGGATCAGTTTTTTTCAGAACGACGTCAGATTACCTACCCATCATAAAACCAGCAATTAAAAATAAGGTGTACAACGCACTAATAGATACAGGTGCAAATATAAGTTTAATTGATTAAGATATAAAAGGATTTGAGAAAACGCTACTAAGAGAGCCATTGGAATTTAGTACGATAAACAGAAAAGACATTATTAAAGTTGGAGTATTGACAGATGCACCTCTAGAATTCAATGTAGAGAAAAACGCGAAAATCAGTTGGAAAATGACCCAACTGAAAGGAAGAAGATATGATTTCATAATTGGGATTGATTTATTTAATTGTTTCAATATAATAATAGATTTAGTGGAAGAACAAATATCGTTCAATAATAAAAACAACTAGTTTTATAATAAATCCGTATAAAAACGTAAAAGTGTGTGCATTAGAAGCAGCTAACTTTGATTGGAACAGAATACAATTAGACCATTTAAATAAAGAAGAGCATGACGAAATACAATAGTAAAAGTGTTGAATAAATTCAAAGGAGGGTGATAAGTTAACTAGTACAATGGAAATCCAACACGAGATTAAAACGGAAACAGATGAACAAATAAATTCCAAACTATATCGATATCCCCCGCAACACAAAATGGAAGTGACGACACAAATACGGGAAATGGAAGAGCAGGGGATAATAAGAAAAAGTTGTTCAAGATATTCAAGCCCTTTAATAATAGTACCAAAAAAAAACTGACAATTCAGGAGAGAAAAAATATCGGTTAGTAATTTACTACAGAAAATTTAACGAAGTGACAATTGACGACAAGTTCCCGTTATCAAATATAGATTCATTCTTGGATAAATTGGGAAGAGCACAATACTTTACAGCATTGGACCTTGCGAAAGGATACCATCAAATTTTGATAAGGGAACAAGATAGAAAAAAAACAGCTTTGGTGACACCCCATGGACTATACGAATTCATACGGATGCCGTTTGGGTTGAAAAATTCCCCGGCAACTTTTCAAAGACTGATGAACGAAATACTACGTGATTTCATTAACAAAACGTGTAAACTAACCTAGATGACATCCTCATTTTCAGTACATCTCTGAATGAACATATAAAATACATAACAGACATTTTCAGAGTTCTGCACCAAGCCAACTTAAAAGTGCAGACTCTACCGAGGACTTGACTCTACCGAAAACCGAAAAACAAATAAAAAGTTTTCTGGGACTCACAGGGTATTACCGTAAATTCGTAAAGGATTACGCGAAAGTTGCTCAACCAATAACAAAGTATTTAAAGAAAGAAGTAAAAATAAAGACATCAAAGATGGTTACTCATAGGAGAATACGCCCTTGAAATTGAGTGTATAAAAGGGAAAGAAAATAGAGTGGTAGACTTCCTAAGTAGACTTGGAAATGAGACGGACGAAAATAATTTCAAGGATACCGAACTCAGCCTAAATCTAATACACAACGTTGAAGAAGATAATGTGTCAATGGCAACCATTCATTCGGCAGATGAAAATCTTTTCGATGATTTTTACAAAAAAGAAGAAATCGTTAACAAATACCAAACTCAAATAATACTAACCAATAATAAAACAGAGGAAGTAAAGATATTGCATGGAAAAAGAATAACTTTTATCGCAGAATGCGACTTTAATACAATGGGTGGTATATTTAGGAATTATATTACGAAAGGAGAGATAGGAGCTACAACGTAGTACAGGAAAAACTCATAAATATGTTCTCAAATAATAACCAAATTCAGTTTGTCAAATGTACAATTAGAGCACGAGACATTGAAACGCAAGTAGAAGCAGTGAAGCAAATTTCTCTGTATCACATCAAAGAAAGTATACATTCGGGAATCAACGAATCTTATAATAATATCAAAAACAATATACATATAATTTCCAAAACTTATGGAGTTAATTAAAGTAGTAATATTTCAATGTAGTAATATTTCACTTTGCCAACAAGTGAAATATGATAGACATCCAATTAAAAATAAATTTCAGCTTACCGAGACCCCCTCAGATAGGAACCAAATTATACATATCGACACTTATGTAATTAAAGGTCATCACTTTCTAACAACAATAGACAAGTTTTCCATATTTAGAACCGCTTATGCACTAAGCGACAGAAATCATTTAACCATAATGGAAAAACTGGAGGAACACATTACCAAAAATCGGAAAACCAAATAAAATAATAACGGACAATAAATTCAAAACATTAAGAATAAAAGAATTTTTACTAGAACAAGGGATAGAGTTGCATTCAACAAAACCAAATAGTCACACAGGAAATTCAGACATAGAAAGATTCCATAACACTATAGCAGAAAAATTTAGAATCTTATATCAAACCAGCAAGGATTTACCGATATACCCAATTAATTCAACGAGCAATAAGAAATTAGACGCATGTAAAAAAAAGAGAATTGATAAACTTAACTTGAAAATGGAAGATTATAGGGAAACAAGAGAAGAAGGGTTTATAAAAATTACAAAGCTCTGAGACATAAAGAACAACCGAAATATAAAAGAAACAAATTGGAAGGAATACATCATTGCAATATCAAACGATCGTTAAAATTCACAGATAACGATCATATTCCTACTAATGATAACATGGACACCATTGACTGACGGAGAGCTGACTACAAGACGACTTACGGAACATGATGGATTTATAAACATTTATTGTACATGAAAGAAGTAGACATAGTTAATGAATCAGATATAATACTACATATAGTAAACTTACACGAGATAGAAATCATCTTAAACCAAATGACGGAGAACATAAGTTTAAGGGGTTACATGGATTTCGTTGGTTCAAAGAATCGGTTTATTTTTTTTTTTGCTTATTAATTTCTGCAACATCTCAGAAATATTATCCTAAATTTTCAAGTCGATCCGAATAATAAATTCGGAGATACAGCCTTTGGAAGGTGTGCGCTCCAAGCCATTTTTATTGTTACTCAAAACTTTAAACGCGTTTTTCTCGGAGCTGTGTTTTCAAAGCCGGTTGTCAAATGTTCTCGAAAACTACAATACTAAACCGATCTTGATGAAATTTTACACAGGTGTTCGAAATACAATTTACTCGTGCTTGAACGAAGGATTTTGTTTTTTTTTTCAATTACAACTATTTAAAAAAAACAAAATGTGAAGCAAATTTGACCGAAATTTTCATTTTTTTGGAAAAATGTCTGCCAAAATTCCAATTTTTACTTTTTTTTTTCTTTCCTTCATTCAAGCACGAGTTTATGGTCATAACTAAAGCACTAATTTTTGTTTTTTTAATTTTTGATGAGTCTGTCAGGAGTTACATATGTCAACACGGACGCACCTTTTTTTCGAGGGGTCACCGGAAATAACGTCACAATGGGGGAGTTTTAATTTTTTTTTTTTTAATTTTAGAAATTATTCTTTAAATATGTATCTATAAGACAAAAAAAGTTTGAATTAAATAAATAATTTTTTACATAGAAAAAAAAAATATTGAAAATAGGCATTTTTTTACCCGACGAAACCCATGTAACCCCTTAATGAAAACAAAGAATAAACATTTACTTCAATTATAATTGTTGGATGCTAGAAATAAATTAGTTACTTTGATACCAAAACAAAACAGACAGCGAAGAGGACTAGTTAACGGAATAGGTAGTGTTTCGAAATGGTTATTCGGGGCCTATGGGCCCTATGGGGCCTATGGACGACGAAGACAGACAGAACATATAGAAACATCCTTTTAGTATTGACGAAATTATAGATAATAACAACCATTAAATTTTAATTAATGATTACTTTAATAAAACTATAAACCATTTGAAAATCATTGTTAAAAACGACAGAAAAATAATAGAAACAGAATTAAATATATATATTATATATATAGGTATATATATAATTGGCGCGTACACCTTTTTTGGGTGTTTGGCCGAGCTCCTCCTCCTATTTGTGGTGTGCGTCTTGATGTTGTTCCGCAAATGGAGGGACCTACAGTTTCAAGCCGACTCCGAACGGCAGATATTTTTTATGAGGAGCTTTTTCATGGCAGAACTACACTCGGAGGTTTGCCATTGCCTGCCGAGGGGCGACCGCTATTAGAAAAAACTTTTTCTTAATTTTTTGATCTTTCACCGAGATTCGAACCGACGTTCTCTCTCTGAATTCCGAATGGTAGTCACGCACCAAGCCATTCGGCCACGGCGGCCGCCAACAGAATTAAATACTATCAATAAAATTGTAGAAACTGAAAATGATAAAAATGTATATTTAGAACAATTGACAAACATACAATTAATTAAAAATAGAATAGAGCACTTAAAGGATAATGTAATTTCCGCAAAATACGGTATTGTACATTCGAGCATTTTAACTTATAGTGAAATAGAAAAATATGCAATAGATTATAATAAGCTAAAATATATTCAAAAAGGAACATCATTTTTTAATAATTCATGTTTAATTTTTGGATGAGAATAAAACATATAAATTCGAAAAAAACAAACACTTAAAGAATTTAAAACTACGCAATCCCTGTCTAATAAAAAACAATTGTCAATAAAGAATAAAGATTTAGAAATCATACAGTCATAGTTAAGAATGCAAAAAATATTTATTAGTATCAATCAAAGTTGTAATTTTGAGAAAATTATTTTAAATGGAAATTATTTAATAAATTTGAATAATAGTTCAGTTAGAATAAAAGATTATTATTTTTCAAATAAAATTGAAAACCAAAAAGAAAAGCATGTAATTAAAAACACACATATAGTAAAAAGCTTTTCACATAAAATAACATTTAAAGAAATTAAAGAAGAAAACAACAATAACTTTATGAATATTAAAGCATTAAAATATCATAGTTATGTATCTTATGGATTTAATTTTCTATTAGCAATAATAATAACCATTATCTTAATTTTTGTAATTATAAAGCAAAGATATATTAAAGTAATACTAAATAAAAGAATTCAGGAGAATTCGAATCTAAAGGAAGGAGAAGTTACATATACAAACACACACACATACATTAAGAATGACCCAATTTACGAATTTATAGCAAAAATAGAGAAAAGATAATATTTTGAATGCTATTTATCGATCGCAATTGCGCAATTTCAAAAATTAACGTTAGGAAGAAAAAAGAAAATAATAAATTTTAACAAATATTGTCAAATTCGCACTCATTGCATTTCCGTTCCAATAACGAAAATGTAATATTTTGGAAAGCTATTTATCGGTCGCAATTCCAAGAATTGCAACCGTTTCAAAAATTAACTTTAAGAAGAATAAAGAAAATAATAAATTTTAACAAATATTGTCAAATTCGCATTTGTTGCATTTCCGTTCCAATAACGAATATGCAATATTTTGGAAAGCTATTTATCGGTCGCAGTTCCAAGAATTGCAACCGTTTCACAAATTAACTTAAAAAGAAAAGAAGAAAATAAGAAATTGTAAAATTCTCATTCATTGCATTTCCGTTCCCATTACAAAAATGCAATGTTGAATTACCCTATAAAAGCACTTAATGTAAATAGTTTTAAGTCAGTCTTCTTTCTCCGGTCAAATCGAATTTAATATATAAATAAAAGAAAAACCTTAAATTTTGTTTTTTTATCGCAAAAAAAGGAAACGACAACTTAAGTTGGACGTGTATGTTAAATTGGAGGATAAATTTTTAAATTATCAGTGGTTTAAAGCGCTGAAATGAAATAAAAACGTGCGAATGTGCGATTAAGCGAGCAAAGTAATATATGGAAACAAAATCAGCTAAGTACAATAAATATTATCAAATATTATTTTGCCATTTGTTTCCTTAACCCTCACCGGCCACACGTCAGCCAGTCCACATAGCGGCCACACCGGGGTAACTCATTACCCCACGCTGAAGCATTCGGTTCTACAGAATATTTCGATGTTTTAAGACATATAACCTGTTGTTTTATTTGTTTAATATTCCTTTAACATTTCTTATGATTTTTATTACTGAATTAATAAACGGGTTTTTAAAAAGTAGTCATGAATGTGAAAACTTAGCAAAAATGGCTTTTTTTATAGGGTAGGCCATGTAAAATTTGCTTTATGATCGGCTATAAAAAAAAACTAATCAATATTTTTTCAAACTGTTTTTTTTATTTGGAAGATTGAACATTGTCATTTATGAATGAAAAATAATGAACCCAATCCTAAATATTCTCGCGGAATTTCTCCTTTCCGCATTTTTAATTCCCCCAAGAAAAATTCCTCCAATTTTAAACCCTTAGGGAAAGGGATTTTTGGCGAGTAGGATTTTTTCTCACTTGTATTTTTCGAAATCAGCTGTTTTACTTATTATTGTCAATTTGTAATGTGTTTAAAATGTGAATATTGTTTATTTTTGCGAAATATAAATTGCATTTAAATAGGACACTGAAAAATGAATAGCTTAGCATTAAATATGTTAGTGAGTGAAATAAATGAAGAGGAAAGGGAGCAACTAAATGGGCCACGAGTGGCGAGGAGGAAACTCCGGGACTTAATGAACCCCTTGGAGATGGTAAACGAGTGAAAAAAAGTGTGTTAAAATAACTAAATATTCAACTTTTTTTAATTGTTTAAACAGATTTCAGAAGTATTTCAAGTGGAATAAACCTGCGTTTGAGTACTTGCTAAAAGTGGTGACGACTCATACACAACCAGCTAGGAAGCAGTTTGCTGTTACTCCAGTAGTAAAGTTAAGCGCATGCTTGAGATTCTTTGCGGAAGGCGGTTACCAGACGGGAGTGGGAAAAAACCACGACGTGGGGCTAGTGCAGTCCAGTTTCTGCAAAGCACTTGCGGACGTCCTCTTTATATTTGAACAATATCTATGTCCAAGGTGGATACAGTTTCCAGTGACAGCCGAAGAAAAAAGTAAAATTGCCACTGCTTTTTACATTAAGCATAAAATTCCATCTGTTGTCGGTTGCGTTGATGGAACGCACGTTAAGATAATTGCGCCATCCGAAAATAGTCACCTATACTACAACAGAAAGGGTTATTACAGCTTAAATGTTATGCTGGTAAGTTATTAAATCCTTTCTGAAGTACATTTAATGATTCTTTATAATAATAGGTATGTGACCATGAATTAAAAATACGCTACGTCGACGCTTCTCATCCGGGTGCTAGTCATGATTCGCTAATTTGGAACTTTAGCGAATTACGTTCACATTTTGAGACACAATTTTCAAACCACCAAAGAACTTTCTGGTTGTTAGGTAAAATTTTACATTTGTAAAAATTGTTTATTTATTAAATTTTATTTTATAAATTTACTAGCGGACCCTCTGCCTGCTTCGCTAGGCATATCAAAATTAACAATGAATAATGAACACTCGATTTAAATTCACTCTATGTGTATTTATTCTTTTTTTAGAATATAAAATTAATGTTAATTTTAAACTTAAACTAACGCAAAGCCTTTTCGTAAACTACATTTTTTGTTTTGCCCTGAGTTGTGGTATAAATAAACAGAACTGATGGTTTTCCTACACGTGAACATGATACATATAATTGTCCGTGGGAGAAGCATGGATATTCTAAGTCAATTCCGCATAATTCCAGCGATTGTCCTTGTGCTTTGTTTATTGTGTTTGTTTTAATCTATCTTGCTCATTACGTTGTATACGTTCTTCAGGTGAATGGCCTGAACGTGATCTGGCCATACGTTCCCTTTGATTTTGGTTTTGAATTTCTCGCTCTTCTTGTGATTGATTTTGCCTTTCATTTGATCTATTTTGCGTACTACGCGACCGACGACCGATATCATTTATTCGCGGGCGTGGCATTTCTAAAATAAAGCGATGAAAATATAAGTAATATAATTTTCTTTTTTCTATTGTTGACATTAAATTTCTAATTCTTTTGGCCGCATAAGTTGATTTCAAATAAGTTAAAGCAAAATAATTGAAAAGTAATGAATTTAATCAAAAAAACATGAAAAACTCACAATGTGCATTACAATCGCTAACAACAACAACGAAACCACCGTTTTTTGATTTTCACTGATTATTAAAATTTTACGCACAATAAATTTTATTTTTATAAATTTTTTCCCAAAAAAAAAAACAACAATGAAAAACGCACTTTAAAATTGTTGACCACTCATCAAATGGTTTTGATACAGCTGATTATGTTGACCTCAGTATATCCAGTAAACATGCATTTACTTGAATAAGGAAACACCAAAAGTATACTAAAATGACTATTTAATGCGTTGTTTGATACAAATTTATATTATTGCTCAAAACCCTCTGCGCGCTGTCGCTGTCTTTTTGTTTCTGTATCGCATCGCGGTGAATTCACGTTTTTCAGAAAGTTGGCAACAGAAGAAAATTGAAGAAAGTACATATTTTGCTCATATTTGCTATTTTAGTTGTTAAATGAAAATGTGTTTCAGGTATTTTTTAATGTTGCAACTATTCTTTGGCTTTGAAACTGCTTACACTCACAAAATAATCCAACTCTTTTAAACACACATACAAATATTATATAATTATTTATTTTGGTTTTTCCACTCGTCAAAGCAGAACATAAGGTTGCATTATTTAATTATTACCTAATACAAACTTGTTCTCTTTTAACAATGATAATATTACTATGTGAAATCAAGTAAATATGCATTTTTGTACTATATCCTGAGCATTTGTCTTCAGCGATATACCAATGCTCGAACACTTGGAGCATGAAAATTACAGAAGTATTGTAACAGAAATCCCTGAGAGCGTTATTTTAGTTATACCTGCTTTTAGGCATTTATCTCATAAACGTACGTTTGCCCATATAAAATTGTCTACCTAAATGCATGAAAAAAGTGTTAGCATAACTTTTTCGAGTATATATACATACAGGAGTATTTATTTTTTACATTTTGCTCGTCGGCTTTCGCGTTTTCTTTTCTTGGTTTTAGACTTTCACCACAAAAAAATTACGCAAACCCATGAACAAAGTTATACTAATAGAAACCTGATCTTAATACTCGAGCTACCATCAAATTAACACATTTTATTTTTTAAAAGAACATTTATGGCGACTGTCGATCCATATTGATGGATTTCAAAAAATGTATGGATTCAACCGCTGAATAATTTCGTATATTTTAAATCCATCTAAACTTTTACATATGCGCATTTATATATATGTATTTAACATTTAATTTAAGTAAACGTTTCAATATTTGTCCAAAAACTTTGAACTTCGAAAAATACAGTCTTATGGTTATTAATGGAATCAAATATATTTAACGAATTTTTATTTTATCTAAATCATAAAACGTTCAAATGAAGCTCAAAATATTTTTCCAGTTTAAAAAAAAGCAATGTGCTTTGATGCCGTGTCACGCATGCATAAAAGGGAAACAAAAGAGAGGACAACTATTGCGTTACGAATAATACAGTCCCATACGTCACTCGACATCGAAGCAATGTTATTCATGTCTGTGTATATTCTATTCATTTGCGTGTATTCTCATTCCGTTTACGTAATGTCCGTATAAGGGAAACACGCAAATATTTCATTTTTCACACTTACACAACGCACGCATACTTTTACCGATTTCTTTAAAACTTCACATAAACCATCTATGGACCAATACCAATGATCTGTGAAAGTTTGATTGAAATCGGTGAATGCGTTTAGGCGTGAATCGGCGACTAACGAACACAAAAAAACGTCTCCATTTTTATATATAAGATATACTCACATATTTATAAATGTATCTTAACCGAGAAAATCTATTTCCAATTATTTATTAAGGTGATGCTGGATATCCGTTAGAACCATGGCTTATTACTCCTTATCGGACGCCGAACCAAGCAGAAATTAAGTTCAACGAAATGCATTCAAAATGTCGCAACATAATTGAAAGAACTAATGGTGTTTTAAAGAACCGATGGAGGTGCATTCTTGGTGGACGAGAACTACACTACGCTCCAGAGAAAGCAGCACAAATTGTAAATGTTACTTGTTGCTTGCATAACATCTGCATTCATTTCAGAGCGAATATACCCGATACACTCAATGCCGAAGCGGAGTTAAACCTTCCTGAAATTCACGACGTCCATTTCAACACACCAACACAAAATATGGAGGTTGCGAGATCAATAAGAAATAATATCCGTGATTCCCTCAATAACTAAAATGTAAGAACAGAAATGTTTGCTATTTCTACGCTCGATCATTTAATTTTCGTAAGTTTAGTTATAAGTAAAATGCTTATGTTCTAATAAAAAATCAGTTAAATAAAAAATTACATTAAATAAAAAACAAAACACAGGTAATTCAGTTACATAAAATCCTAGCTTATAAGTCCCATTATTAAATTAATTAATTGTTTTGGCGTTTGCATGTTTCCAGTTCTTGTATTCCAAGCAGTCTTTTATTTTTTTCTAATTTGTGTTCAATCTCTTCCCTTCTCATTTGTTCCATTACATAGTTATGCCTTTTATTTCCTTCCAGCTTTTCTCTTTTGATAGCATTATCAATTTTGATTTCCTCCAGTTCCTCCTTTTTAATAGCCTCGATTGCCTTCAAATGCGTCTTCTTTAGCTCATATAATTTATCTAGCCTGCATGAAGGAAAATGTTTAATGACTTATAAATTTTTGTAAAATTAATATTAACCGCTGGTATATTTTTTATTTTTAAGTTTTCATGTTGCTCGTCCTGGTTTGTAACCGCAGACTTTATATTAGCTGACCCTTTGTATTTTTATTTCCTCTTCTAGTGCATATAAGGAACTTTCTTTTTTCGAAGCCTTTTGGCTAGAATATGCTTTTTTACTTGATGATGCCACTTCGTTTTTATCTACAGAGGGGTCTTCATTCGTAAACGCCAGCGAATCTACAGAGACAACCGGTGGACTTATAGGACTTACTCCGCTGATGTCCATAAATCCATCCAATGTGCCAGTTTGGGTCAGATTTAGTGACCTCATTTTTATATTATTCGCCACTTTTTGGCGAACATACATATTTCTTCTGGTCTGCCCATACCTAAATATAGGATTCAACAATTAAACAATGTACGCATTTGTATAGTTGGAGCATTTACAAACTATTCTCCCAATTTGGCATGCATACACTGATTAACTATTTAAAACATTGGCAACTAACGAATCATTGCCACTAAGAACTTATAAACCTTCAAGTTACCTTTTTCCATTCCACAATTGTTGATGCTTTCCATTTCAATTCAACCGGGCTATTCGGGTCATGTTCTTCGATTTCGATGAAACTTAAATATGTTGCTCTCTGGTGAAAATAATGAGAAACGTATTTTTTTGTTCGCCCGAAAAAAAATTTTTTCAAGAGTTATCGGCAATTTTGTTGTTCGGCTAAAACTCGAATTTTTTTAATTGTATAAGAAAAAATTTTTTTTAAACGCCCATAACTTAGTCAAATATGAACCGATTTTAATAATTTTGGGTTCAAAATGATCGTAATTACTTACACGAGCGACTTCATTTAGAAACAATTTCAAAAAAGTAGTTGAAAATTTTTTATTTAGCAAAACAGAAAAAAATTGAAATTTTTTCGAAATTCAATATTTCAAAAAGTGTATTTTTTTTTTTTATAACTTTTTCCAAATCAAGAGGACACCTCAAACTTCAATTAAGCTGAATGCCTAGTAGCTAAAATGAGTTGTTATTGAGTAATGAATTTTTGAGTAAAAAACCTGTTTTGCACTTTTTGTTTTTTGCAAAATAAAAAATATTCAACTACTTTTTTGCAATTGTTTCTGCATGAAATCGCTCGTGTAAGTAATTACGATTATTTTGAACCCAGAATCATTCAAATCGGCTTATTTTTGACTAAGTTATGAGTAATTAAAAAAAATTTTCTTATATAGATTCTTTCCATTTCAATTCAAAAGGGCTATTCGGCACATGTTCTTAGATTTCGATGTAACTCAAAAATGTTGCTCTCTGGTCAAAATAATGACACCCGTATTTTTTTGTTCGCCCGAAAAAAAATTTTTTCAAGAGTTATCGGCAATTTTGTTTTTCGGCTCAAAATCGTTTTTTTTTTTTGATAATGTAAGAATTTTTTTTTTTAATGCTAATAACTTAGTCAAAAATAAACCGATTTTAATAATTTTGGGTTCAAAATGATGTTCATTACTTACACGAGCGATTTCATGTAGAAACAATTGCAAAAAAGTTGTTGAAAAATTTTTAGTTTGCAAAAAACAAAAAGTGCGAAACAGGTTTTTTACTCAAAAATTCATTACTCAATAACACCTCATTTTAGCTACTAGGCATTCAGCTTAATTGAAGTTTGAGGTGTCCTCTTGATTTGGAAAAAGTTATAAAAAAAAAAAAAATACACTTTTTGAAATATTGAATTTCGAAAAAATTTCAATTGTTTTCTGTTTTGCTAAATAAAAAATTTTCAACTACTTTTTTGCAATTGTTTCTAAATGAAGTCGCTCGTGTAAGTAATTACGATCATTTTGAACCCAAAATTATTAAAATCGGTTCATATTTGACTAAGTTATTGGCGTTTAAAAAAAATGTTTTCTTATACAATTAAAAAAAAATCGAGTTTGAGCCGAACAACAAAATTGCCGATAACTCTTGAAAAAATTTTTTTTCGGGCGAACAAAAAAATACGTATCTCCTTATTTTGACCAGCGAGCAACATATTTAAGTTTCATCGAAATCGAAGAACATGACCCGAATAGCCCGGTTGAATTGAAATGGAAAGCATCTGTTTTAATTGGGGGACCTGCCGCATTCAGCTCCACATTCAGCTTTTTTCAAAATCTGGCGGCCTCCTCCTTACTTCCTTTAAAAAATCCCCGCGCAATAGCAGGATTACCTTCCATCATATTTACCAGCATTCCCATTTGCGTTTTATTTGTTGATTTCGTCCTTAAACAAACAAATTTTGTATTTTTCTCTCATTTTATTAAAATACTCACATTTTTGCTGCAAATTCCCTTTCAAAATACAGATGAAAAATTTCTAACGGAATGTGAGCAGTTTCCGCAATTATTTCATATATAAAATACCTACTTTTCGTGTTCGAAATTTGTCGAAGGTGTTTAGAATCAGCCCCCGCGGTTCACAACGGACCCATTTCGTGGTCTAAGTGGCATCGTTGTCTCTATGTGCGATACGGCTGCCAAACCTAACCTTAGGATAGGAGGAAAGCGGAAAGGGGGACATTCCGCAAAAACATTTTTATTTAGGATAGTAGGATTGCGGAAAGGGGAAAAACTCGTTCGGAAATTTTATTTAGGATTGGGCTGAATATCGTTCAAATGACTGCCACGACTGGCTTTACAGTAGGCCATTCGATCAACCCAATTTTTAAGCACATTTTCGATTGTTTGGGCTCCAATTTTTTGAATGACAACTTCGATTTCGTGTTTCGGCTGATTATTCGGTTTTCAAAAACGGTAGCCAAAAGTTTGAGTGTAACTTTGGCAGTGTGACAAGTTGCACCGTCCTGTTGAAACCAAATGTCGTCCATGTCATCCTCTTCAATTTTTGTAAACAACTCGTTGAGCATGTCACGGTAACGCTCGCCATTTACTGTAACCGCGGCTCTTCGCTCATTTATAAAAAAAATGGCCTGGTGAAGCCGCCAGACCAAAAACCGCACCAAACAGTGACTCGTTGAGGATGCATTTGCTTTTCTACAGTAACGTGTGGATTTTCTGAGCCCCATTGTCCTTCCAATCTCTGGCGTAGCATCGGGAAGGTGAGATGAGCATTTTCAAACCGATAATCGCAGAAGTGGATTCCCGTGTGCCAGTTCAGTTTTCACATAATCCGAGAATTGACCGCTGCTTGATCGAGCATCTCAAAGAAAATCCGCATCGGCCACCTGTACGTTTTGCGGCATTATATATCATATACAAATAAAATAAATTATTTAACATAAAAAATCAAGATTATACAATGATTAGAACCGAAAAAATTTTTTATTAATAAAATATCAAAAACTTACCTTTATTTTGATTATTGACACTGCAACCAAGTCGATTTAAACAAAAAAAAATCTATGTCGAGCAACGGTTGCGGCCACACTGGGGTAACTAGTTACCCCACGTCGATAAAACTGATGCTCACCATGCCGCTACGTATTTTTTCCACTTCTTATGTAATGGAGTTAAATCTCACACTTTTTAACTATTGACAGATGTCGTTAGTTGTATCAATTTTTTAATTATTAGACCTGTTATTCCACTCTTCTTGAGAATGTATAACGGTGGAAAAAAAGCACAAGAAGCAAACAAAGAAACAAAAAAAAAAAAGTTCGAATCTCTTACTAATTCACTCCTCTCGTGAACCTGGCAGTAGCAACTTTAGCTATTGTTTGCTTCAACGTCATTATTGTTGTTATTGAGTGGTCAATATGTTACTACTGTTGTCACTTAGTAGACAGTGTTGTGTTTGTTATCACTCACGTTTACGTTCATATATGTTAGCATTATTACATGTTTAATCCTATGCTCACTCCCAAACCAGAGAATGTTAATGCAATGAGAAGGTGCAAATGTTACTGTGAGCTTTTTTTAGTACAATTGAGATTTGAAAGATTTGTAATAAGGTCATTTAGCACACCGAGTTTATAGACACCTCACTGACTTTTGCCCACACAAAAATTAGAAACACCACACATCTTTCACCTCAACACACAACACATTTCTCACCTCGACATTAAACCAATTAAATTTTTACTATTTTCGTATTTTTGAAATAATAAGCGAATACGTAAAATTTATTACATAATTTTTTTTTCAATTACATTAAAAAAAACGATTTAAAAAAAAAATGTATAAAAAAAAGTTTGCGCGGGGAATTGAACTCGAGTCTAACATGTGGCGAGGAAAAATAGGCGGTGCGTTTATTTCTTCGACTGTTTACTTTTTTACCATTTTGTTACTTTTGAAATGATAAGCGGATACATAAAATTTATTAAAAATTTGTTTACGATTACATTAAAAAAAAAATTTAAAAACGAAAAAAAAAAAAAATTTCCACCGAGAATTGATGGCGAGTCACGTGGGGAGGATAAATACATTAAACTAATTAAATTTTTACTATTTTCGTATTTTTTGAAATAATAAGCGAATACGTAGAATTTATTACATAATTTTTTTTAATTACATAAAAAAAAACGAATTTAAAAAAAAAAAAAATTAATAAAAAAAGGTTTGCACTGGGAATTGAACTCGAGTCTAACATGTGGCGAGGAAAAATAGGCGGTGCGTTTATTTCTTCGACTGCTTATTTTTTGACCATTTTGTTACTTTTGAAATGATAAGCGGATACATAAAATTTATTAAAAATTTTTTACGATTACATTAAAAAAAACACATTTACAAAAAAAAAAAAAAATTGGCGCCGAGAATTGATGCCGAGTCACATGGGGAGGATAAATGCGCAGTGCGTTTATTTCTGCGCCTGCGTTGTGAACCAAGGTTTTGTGCATGCGCGAATTTTGTATTTTACTCAAGCGGCTGAGAAAAAAAAATAAATGAAAGAATAAAGACAACTTTTTGCTTGAAGGGTTTCTCAACAACTGATTTATTATAATTTCAATTATTACACTTAGACTTAAACTAACGTACATATATATTTGCTTATTCTGCATTTAATATTTATTTTTACAAAAATTGTTGTCAATATCTTATTCCGCATTTCCTGTCCCACGCTTTTTCAAGTAAGTCAAACTGTTGCAAAACAGGAAATGCGTTTCCAATTACATTTACTTATTGTTCATTATTTTATTTACAAAATCATCAATTTCGTCTGTTTTACCATGTGAATTTAATTTTGAAATTGAATATGTAACTTCTCCCCCCTTTAGATTAGAATTCTCCTGAATTCGTTTGTTTAGATTTATTTTAATACATTTTAGTTTTGTTCTCCAAATGACAATTATTAATATTATTGTTAAAATTAGAAAGAAATTACACCCGTATATGATTTTGTTATGAATTTTCAAATTAGATATATTTTTGAAATTTATTTTATTCTCTTCGTCTATTTGTTCGAATGTAAGTTTTTCTGTAAAATTTTTTATATTGTTATATTGCAATCTCATAATATTTCCTTCGAATTTTTCAATCCAATTAGAGTAATAATAATCATTAATTTTTATTGAACAATTGTTAAATTGGATTGCGTAATTTCCGTTCAAAACAGTGTCATTTATGTTACATGTGTTATTTACAAATAAATTGAATGCATTTTTAACTAGAACTGTTTTTTCGTCTAGTGCTATAATTTCTAATTCTTTACTTGATATTAATTTACAATTTTTTGTTATTATACAATGAGTGCTGGGTTTTAGTTGTCTGAAATGTTTATTTTCTTCAAATTTCATAATTTTATCTTTATAAGTAAAAACTTCCTCTATTTCTGCTTCTATTTCTTTTTTATTCTTATTTGGTAGTGGTACAATTTTTCTTATTTTTATTTGTATGAATGATTTTGGAATTTTAATGCTTAATATTAGATAGGTATTATTAAAAGTTGCTATTCCTAGTTGTAAATATTTTAATTTATTGAAATCAATGTTATAATTGGTAATTTCCTCATTTGTTAGAATATTTGGGTGAACTAGACCATATTTGGCTGCGACTACATTGTCTTGGATTTGTTCTATTTTACTTTTTATTAACTGAATTTTTGTCATCTGTTGTAAGTACATATGTTGTTGATTTTCTTCGTCTATGAATTTATTTATACTGTTAAGTCCTTTTTTAATTTCTTTCCTATCATCTTGTACAATATTTCTTATTTGTTTCATTGCCAAATTAAAATGTTCATTTATGTGTATTTGTTGATTCAACATTTCGCCCGTTTGTGTTAAATGTTTTTGAATTGCCTGTCTGTCGTCATCGTCCATTGTGCCAAATGTCCATTTTGCTGCAATACCTATTTCGTTTACAAGTCCTCTCTTATGCCTTTTTTCTATTGGTATTAATGTCATTAACTTATTTCTCGCTTCTAATAACTCTGTTTGTAATACATTTTTGTTAATTGTCTTTATTTGTATAATATTATCTGTCATTTCATTAATAATATCTTCTATTTGTTTAACGTCAATTATATGGAGTACTATATCTGTATCCTTAACTATTTCCTGAAGTCCTAACTGAATGTCCGTGAATCCTGTTTGGTCTTTTAACTCAATTGTGGTCAGTTCTCTTTTAATTGTCGGTGTCGAGGTCATTATTAGTATCAGTATGGTCATTATCTGTAAATTTATATTGTCTTTTAATGTTGCATGGATGAATATTTTTTAACAGTCCTTTTTTATATTTAGGTTGTTCTTTGTGCCTAACCGCTTTGTAGTTCTTTATGAATCCCTCACGTCTTTTTTCTTTATAGTCCTCTCTTTTTAAATTAAGTTTATCAATTTTCTTTCTTTTGCATTCTTCTAAGTTTTGTTTAATTTTTCCTAGATCTAAACGTCCTTCCTGAACGTCTTTTGGTGCACATTTAATACTTGAATGATACCTTTCGTTATAATTTCTGATTGTTCGTTGAATTAATTGTTGGATAGGTAAATTTTTATTAGTTTGGTACAAAATCCTAAACTTTTCTGCCATCGTATTATGAAATCTTTCTATATCGGCATTTCCTGTATGGCTGTTGGGCTTAGATAAATGTAACTCGATTCCTTGTTCTGTTAGAAATTCCCTTATCCTTATTGTCTTAAATTCATTGTCTGCTATTATTTTATCTGGTTTTCCTATTTTAGTGATATGTTCTTCTAGTTTTTCTATTATAGTCATATGATTTCTGTCATTCAATGGATACGCTGCTCCAAATTTTGAAAATTTATCTATAGTCGTTAAAAAGGTAAATCCTTTGATTACGTATGTATCCATATGTATGATTTGGTTTTTATCTGAAGGAGTTTCTGTGTAATGAAATTTATTTTTAATCGGATGTCGTTCATACTTTACTTGTTGGCAAATGTCACATTGATTAATTACCACTTGGATGAGTTCCATGAGTTTTGGAAAATATATTATATTTTTGATTTTATTATAAGTTTCTTGTATGCCAGAGTGCATACTCTCTCTTACATGATACAGTGATATTTGTTTTACTGCTTCCACTTCAGTTTCAATGTCCTGTGCTCTCATGGTGCACTTAGTAAAATTAATCTGGCTATCGTTTGAATACATATCTATAAGCTTTTCTTGTACTATATTATAGTTGTGTTCGGATAGTTCCGAAAATATCCCTATTTTCCCTTTTGAAATGTATCTTCTAAAAATGTCTCCCATTAGGTTAAAGTCACTTTCTGCAATAAAAATAATTCTTTTCCCATGTACTTCCTTAAATTCTTCCGTTTTATTATTTGTTAATATTATTTGGGTTTTGTACTTATTCACAATTTCTCCTTTCATAAAAAATGATCACCCAATTCTTCCTCGGCTGAATGTACTGTTGCCATTGTAACTTCATCTTCTATATTGTTAACTGAAAAAAAATTTAAAATATTGGTATTTTCTACCATGGTATTTTCACTCCCCGCTTTTTCTGAAATAGTGTCCTCACTATTTTCTAGTTTACTTAAAAAATCTGCCACTTTATGTTTTATAATTTCACCACGTTCTTCATTAATTAAATGATTTAATTGAAACCTTTCGAATTTAGGATCACCAGTTTCAAGCATGTAAATTTGGTTAAATTTATGTGGGTTATTAATAAAATAAGATATTTTTCCATTTAGTGTTATTTGTCCTTTTTCTATATTTATTTGGGCATTTAAAAAGTTTAATATATCGATACCTATAACGAAATCATAAGTTCTCCCTTTTAATGGGGTGATCTTCCAACGAATCCTGGCATTGTTAGGTAAATTAAATTGCTCCGGGCTTTTTGTGTGTACTTCATAATTTATTGTATCCTTATTTGTTAATGTACTAAATGTTATGGGATATTTTAATTTATGTAATATATATCAAAATCATTTATTTCCTTATTAATTAAACTAAAACTGGCACCTGTATCTATTAGTGCTACGTATTCTTTATTTACGATCTTTAATGTTATCTTTGGCAGGCATTCAGTGGCTGCCTCGTAAAAAAAATGGTATTATTAATTTCAGGTCCTTCTGGGCTTTGCCTACCTAAATTTAAGCGATCTTGGCCAAACTTATGATTAGGGTGTCCTGCCACTCGAGGATTGTTATAACACCTTTCAATATTGTCCACTTCCATGGGTTCCATGCGGTTTTGTCTAGGCGGTTGCCAGCGAACTTGGTTGGAATACGGCCTAGCGTGTCCCATTTGTGGCACACGTTGGAACTGTCTTGGGGTGTTATTATTTCGTGCGTCATTTTGGAATCTGTATCTTCCCGAATTATTTAAAGGATTATTAAAAGCGTTTTGCTCTTCGCGCCTATAAAAATCATTAGTCCACCTATTTCTTTCTTGAAATTGTCGGTTATTTCTTTCATCCCTGTTTTGATTATTATATGTCCTATTCTGATTATTATACGATGTTTTATTATGAAATTGTCCCCTATGTTTTTCTTCTCTTCCGAATCTCTTGTATTCGGGTCTTATGCACGTGTCTTCAAACCTTCTTTGATTCATTATATACAAAATATCTTTTAATTGTCTTTGTTCGTAAATTTTGTCGAGTAATGTCCCTTGGGTCATCTCTTTTATAGTATTCACTAACAAGCTGTCTATGTTTGTCAAGTCTATGCCAAGTTCACCATTATAATATACAATTAACTCGTCACTTTTATACTTAATATTCTGAATTACAGTAATTAACTCACTCACCGTATTGACTCGTAGATTGGCCACTTGCTTGTAGATTTCGTGAGGCTCCGTGTCTGGTCTATACCTCAATTTCAATGTGTCTTTAATTAATTTCCAGTTGTCCGGTTCCGGGATGTTGATGATTGCGTTTTTGGTTTCTCCTTGTATTGTTTTATAATATATGGTCCGTACTGCTTCTTTTCTCTGTCCTTCATCTTCGAGCGTTGATATTAAATATTCCACGCTGCTGAAGAATGAATTTATTGTAATGTCTCCATGTCCTGTAAATACTGGTAGGTGATTGATGGTCTTCAGTATTCTGTCCAGTTTGTGTTGGTCTTGTTGCTGCCTTTGTTGAAGATCTAGATAGGCCAATCTAAGCTGCTCGAGTTGTTGCTCCCTTCGTGCGAGCTGCTCTACTAGATCTACCGGTGCCATTTCCTGTTGGGCCTGCTCCATCCTTCTCTTATCGAATTCCTTCTGCCTGGCTTGCCTAATTTTTTTGATTGTTGGTTTATCAGCTAGCTTGTTTGTTAAGCTGATGGTTCCCTTTGTTTTTATGTTGGTGGTGTCTACTTTATAAGTATTCACTGCACTGCACTATTTGTGTTTAGTGGTGTTAACTAGTGTTCACTGCACTGCACTTTTTATGTTAGTGGTGTCTACTTTAAAAGTATTCACTGCACTGCACTATTTGTGTTTTAGTGGTGGTAACTAGTGTTCACTGTACTGTAGTATTAAATTATACGTATATTAAGTTATACCCTGGAGGGTCCGGTCAACTCCTGAGTTGGCTACGGATTCGTAGGATTAGGATTTGGGTGTTATAAAAATTTTGTTTATTCACCGCTACTTTTTAAAGGACCCTACCGACTGCGCCAATTTTGTATTTTACTCAAGCGGCTGAGAAAAAAAAATAAATGAAAGAATAAAGACAACTTTTTGCTTGAAGGGTTTCTCAACAACTGATTTATTATAATTTCAATTATTACATTTAGACTTAAACTAACGTACATATATATTTGCTTATTCTGCATTTAATATTTATTTTTACAAAAATTGTTGTCAATATCTTATTCCGCATTTCCTGTCCCACGCTTTTTCAAGTAAGTCAAACTGTTGCAAAACAGGAAATGCGTTTCCAATTACATTTACTTATTGTTCATTATTTTATTTACAAAATCATCAATTTCGTCTGTTTTACCATGTGAATTTAATTTTGAAATTGAATATGTAACTCGCGCGACGCGAATTAATTTTAATAAAGTTCTGAAAGTAATTCATGAAGTTTTTCATTACATACATTCATAAATGAACGTATACTCTATATGTACATAAATGATGGTATATGACAATATACATACATAATATGTATGTACATGTCAATAGGAGGTATTTGCATTAAGAAAAAAAAACGGTTTAAGATAAATCAACACTTATTTTATATTGTATGTCAATGTATAGTTTATGTATTCGACAGCATTTACATACATATGTAGGTATGTACATTTGTATATGAAAAACAATAATGCACAAGCGCAAGAACATCATCTTCCTTTCATACATATGTACATATGCATGTATGCCCAAATAACCTTGACTTATGTATGCACACAAGTCACAGCACATCACATTCTTACAAGACAAATACACATACGCACTAGTGAACGAGTTTCTTCCTAACAAGTGCAAAAACAATTCTGCTCTATGTATGTATTATGTCCTAGCATATATACATACATATATACCTACTTGCCTTCTAAACTTCCTACAAAATAATTGTATTCATATGTTACTACATCCATGCACGTTTATACATTCATGCATATGTATATGCGCGAGCACAGCGCTCCCTTCTTGCTTCCGTGTACTTTTGTCATTCACCAGTCGATTTTCCTAATATTGTACTTACAAAAACACGATATGTACTTTGATAGACGCAAAAGCAACAGCAAGCGCAACGCCATGGCCGCTTTGCCACCGCACATTCTGGAATGTTCTAGAACACAACAAAAACACATACCTCACATTCGCATGTCGCCCAAAGCTAAAATCTAAGCCTAGCGACTACAAAAACAAAATACATTCGTAGACGCAGTCGCAGCGGCCATGATTCTATCAGCGACGGCGCTGAACAATTTAGAACAAAACAAAAAGTTCATTCATAAGTTAGAGCTCATATTTCAATTTCATTCATAAAACGAGCCGCCCATATGCCAATTTTCGCGACCATTCGAAAATAGTCAATATTGGAATATTTCGCGTGGAATTATTTGCCAATATTTGATAAATCTTAAATTTTTGTCATGTCGAGTGGCCGCGGCTCCGTATGTATGTATGCACCCTTATATGTATGTAAATATGTCTTCTAACTGTGCGACAGTCGCGAGTTAATGCGACTTCCAGCGAATCACACATTGCTGTCCGCAAAGCCGCATATATGTACTTTATGATCAGAAAGTACCGGGAATGTTTAAATTAAACAAAACAGAGTTAAATTTAAGGCAAATTTATATTATCTCCTTCAAAATATGACCGTCTGAAGCAACACACATGTGCCAACGTTTAACCCAGTCCTCCAAACACCCCCGGCAGGCCGATTTGTATTCTCTTTGATCAGTGCGATGGCGCGTTATCATCATGCAAAATCTGAGAATTGTTTGCTCACATTTCCAGCGGTTTGCAACACACAGCATCTCTCTAAGGTTTCAAAACGAATAAATAATATTCTCTATTGACTGTCTGGCCCGATGGAAGGTACTCATGGTGGACTATGCCTTGGCAATCGAAGGAAACAGTCAACATCACCTTCCCGGTTCTTTTTGCTCATAGGGTATACATATCCCATCTTTTCACTGACGGACAAGCAGACGGTCGCAGTTGTTGTTTTTCATATGCATACATTTTGCGTTCGTTGAAGGTTTGTATATATTTGTATACATATGCGTGTATGCGCGTTTAGCTTTCTGGATGCATCCATGGATATTAGAATATTTTCTCATCAATATGTGTATGTAAGTAGTTCAGATTTGACTGAAGAGATTAAATATAGGAATGCATATTCATATGATTGCCTTTATGGCTGTTTTACATATAAATTAATTCAAATGAAGTATTAATAATGTTATATAGAAAATAAATTTATAAAAAACAGGTATTAGAAAAACCTGAATACACTATTTTAAATCAATTTCAATTAAACCAAATATAAAAAATTAAATAAAAATATCGAACAAAGAAAACTGGACACAGGACTTGAACCTGAGTCAAATATGAGACGATGTACTGCATACACGACACGTATTTCACGATTGCGCTAATCTACAATTATTAATGATCTTTTCTAAATCACTCATTTATTCGATTCGCAGTTTTATATGCACATATTCTGCGTTAGTTGAAAGTTTGTATGCGTAATTATATGAATATGCATGTGTGTATGCGCGTTTGGCTTTCTGGACGGATATTAGAATGATATTTTCTCATCAATATAATTTGGATTTGATGAAATAGATTATAGATATATGTACATATTTTCTGTTTTGATTGATTTATATAAAAGTCAGGTCATATCCAGTATGAACTATTTTATACCGAAAAGAAATTTCCATTTATAAAATACAAAAAAAAACAGTATTTTAAAGAAATTTTAATTAAAATAAACTCAAAAATTTTACCAAACTTTCCTGGTTTGAATTGTAAAAAAAAAAATGTGTAAGAAAAAAAATGTCTTCAGGACTTGAACCTGAATTATATACGTGCCAAAAAACAAAACGAATAATTCCGACGACTTTAGCTTCTGCACTACAAATTAACTGCCGCGCGGCCTTCTTAATCGCAAATTTATTCGCTTCGATTTCCTTAGTAGTGTGCCGAAAAATCTTATGAACTTCCTCAGTAGTTTGGTAAACGCAGAAAATATCTGAATTCTTGTCCTAGCGTGGTAAGTAAATATAGAAACCCTCCACTCGCGTCACTCGCGTGGTAAATATCTGGAATTCCCCACTCGTGAAGATAGTTGAATTTGAAATGACCTTATTATGAATCTATAAATTAGAACTCGAAAAAAGCTCATTTAACATTTGCTCCTTCTCATTGCATTAACATTCTCTGCCCAAACAGCGTGAGATCCAAAGAGCTTTTATTTTATTATTTTTAAATGTGTTTGTCTTGTACACCCACATGCACATACGTCAATACGTTTACACACAGTGACGAACTGTTGTTCGCACATCCCAGTAGGAATCGTTCACAACACCCCGGTAGGAAAAGTAGCATATACTATTTCCTTAAAAGGTTGGCCTGTATACCGCTTTCGGATGCTGTAGTGGTGGGGGGAAACAAAAAACATAAACAAAAAAAAAAGAGAGGTTGTCTGTAAAGTAGGTTTATTGACGATAGTTTGACGTGACAACGTGATAAGAAAATATTGATGGAATGGTTGCATTTTTCAAAATAAAATTTTCAAATTATTTGCTTGATAGTTATTTTGTATGGATATAGAGAAGGAGGTAAATGGAATAGCAATGGAATGGATCAAGTTACATTTGGTTGGTTGGTTGGTGAGAGTGGTGATTCATCCAGAATCCAACTAGCGCATCCGCACCATTTTGTTGCCACATCCTCGTTACCAAACTGTTTAACCATTATTTACAGCAGGACTATATCCAGTCTGTGCGGTTTAGGAACCTTATTAGGTTATTGACGTCTAAGCCAGACAGGTGCTCGAGACTTTCGAACAGCGGTTTGCCCAGGGTTAATATTCTGTCCTTCCTTAGGGAAGGGCATTCACAGAGGAAATGGAAGATTGTTTCTTTTTTCTCCGGTTGCTTACAACTATGGCAGTATGTGTTATGAGGGAAGCCCATTTTGGCGGCTTGTTCTCCGATAGACCAGAAGCCAGTTATGACTGCCGTAAGTCTACAGGTGTCCCGTCGTTTCATGTTTATCAATGTCGACGATTGCTTGAGGTTGTAGGTGGGCCATAACGTACTGCTGATTTTGCATTTCGTCTAGCCTCTCCATCTACAATCTGCAATTCGAAGGTATTTTAGGGAAATTGCATTCTTGACCGCACCTAGTGGAGTGAATACTGGTACTGCAAGAACGCTATTCATGGCAGATCCCCCCTCTTGCCAGTTCATCAGCTTTACCTTCTATGTTCCGGTGTCCCGGTACCCAAATTAAGGTTACTCTATGGTTTTCACTCAAGTTGGTGAGGCTATTCCTACTTTATTCCACCACTTTAGAGGTTGTTATAGTCGCGTCCAGCGCCTGGATTGCAGCTTGGGTATCCGAAGGAATAGTGACCTTAAAAGAGAAATCTGCGATTAGTAACCTACAGGCTTCCCCAATTGCTAGTACTTCCACTTGCCCTTAAAAGAGAAATCTGCGATTAGTAACCTACAGGCTTCCCCAATTGCTAGTACTTCCACTTGGAAGACGCTGCTGGTATTAGGGAGACGTACAGATTTTTCAATTCCAAGTCTATGAGAATATATACCAGCTCCAACACCACAATCCATTTTACTGCCATCCGTATAGACTGTGGCATCGAAGTTGTTTAGAGAGAATCCCTTATTCCATTCTTTTTTAAATGGAAAGAGTGTGGCAAAATTCCTATTGAACGTTACCATTGGGACGATGTAGTCAGTCCTCACCGAGGTTAACTGAGTTTGTCGCAATAATAGACTAGCGTGACCATAAGTTTTTTCTTTCCAGCGACCCGCTTCATTTAACATAAATGCACTCATGGTTGCCGTCTTCTTTATATGTAGGTCTATTGGAATAACGTGTGTCAGTGCATTGAGAGCCTCTCTAGGACATGATCTGATTACACCAACCGTTATTGCACAGGCTGATCTTTGTATTCTGCCGAGTAATTTGGTATTGTGCTCTCTCCCTAGAGCTTTCCACCAAACTACCGAACCATACGATAAAATGGGTCGTATAACCGCCTTATACAGCCATAATGTATGCTTAGGTTGAAGACCCCATCTTCTTCCAAGCATACGTTTGCAGGCTTATAAAGCAATTTCAGCCGTCCTTACCCGTTCTTCGACGTTTAACTTCCAGCTATGTTTGGAGTCCAGAATTACCCCTAAGTACTTTGCACTGGTTGATAGTGACAGAGTTTGTCCGTTAATATTTGGTAGGGTAAAAGTTGGTACCTTGTATCTGGTCGTAAAAAGCATAAGTTCTGTTTTACGCGGGTTTAAACTTAGCCCACATCCTGTGCCCCAAGAGTTAAGCTCGCCTAACGCCCTTTGGATGATCCCACTGATCGTATTTGGACACAGTCCTGACACCATTAGCACCACATCATCAGCGTACGCCACAACTTTTACCCCACCTCCACTAAGTTTTATTAAGATTTTGCTGATCACACATAGTCAAAGAAGTGGCCATATTAATATAGCTTTGATGATCCTGGTTTCTAGCATGGAGATGGCCCAGTTACTAATGCAACTGTCCACCTCCAGGTCTATCAACGCCCGTTGGATGGCATCTGTGCTAACATTCTTAAAGGCGCCTTCGTTATCCAAGAATGCCTCCATGGTATAATGTTTGCTCTCTAGAGAGAGTTCTATTGCTCGGATTACCTCGTGAAGCGCTGTCTCCGTAGATTTGCCTTTAAGGTATGCGTGTTGTGCGGTTGATATACCAGAGCTCTCCAAAGCGCTTCTGAGGTGCATATCCAAAAATCTTTCAAAAGTTTTTAACAGGAAATACGAAAGACTAATTGGCCTGAAGTCTTTCGCTGATTCATGTCCTCTTCTACCTACTTTTGGTTTGATGACGACCTTGACTAGTTTCCAGCTATCTGGAATATGGCCTAATTTCATTTGCAAGTTGCTGTGGATTATATTGGCTCCGCCTAATGTTTCCCCTCTCACTTTCGTAAGTGCTGCATCCCGGAAAATGCGTGTTTAGCAGAAGCTCTAGCGATTCTTCTGCAGTAGTCCAAGTTCCATCAGGTTTCTTGACCCAAGAAGCCATTGAGTGGTCTTTGGAAAGAACACGGCTGAGCCTAGCAGAATCCCTGGTGGATTCGATTGACGAACACAATTCCCTCCAGCTCTCTTTTTTGGCGGCCCTGATTGCCTTCTTGTACTGTCTCCGACTTTCCCTGTACAATTCCCAATTTCCCGTCGAGTAGCTGAGGTTAAACGTTGATCTAGATTTTTCCCTTAGTTTTAAGAGCTCACTGCTCCACCAAGGAAGGTGAGTTTGTTTGCTAAATTTTATGGGGCAGGACGTTTTGTAGGCCCTACTAAATGCCTTTTCCAGTGTTATGACCCTACTCTCAAGGCTTTCCGTGAGAGTGATTTGAGGGATAGGAATCTCTCCTATCCTCTTGTTTACTGCATTTTTGAACCTCTTCCAGTTGGGTCTTAAAGGATTTCGATACGGTAGGGGTGGATCTACCTTAAGATCCAAATCGTAGAGGATCCAACTATGATCAGAAAAGGACCTTTTATTGGATACCCACCAATTATCTACCCTTACTGAGCTATTTTCAGACAGTAGAGTAACATCAATCACTTCCTCCCATCCTCTGAAGTACTCCGTACTAGGAAAGGTGAAAGTGGGAGTGTTACCCCTGTTACATACCGATAAGTTAGTATTAATAATAAAATTATATAAAGATTCACCTCGGTCGTTTGTCTCAGAGCTTCCCCACAACGCATGCCTCGCGTTGGCGTCGCATCCGAGTAGCAGGGTTTTGTTTCTGGTTCCTTCGAGCACAAGACTACAAGCCTCCTCGGGCGGTGCTGGCCGATCATGCGCCATATAGATGGATGCAAGTGTGATGCTGACACCGTCAGCAGCTTCCACCTCAACGGCCGTCACATCCTGTGAACTATATGATGGGATTAAAAATATGTTTAAGTGTTTTTTGGCTACAATACATGATCTAGGATTACCTTGAGTACGATTATAGTACAGATTGTAGTTTCTTCCCGGGAACCCCTTCACCTCGTTGCTCCGCACCCAGGGTTTCTGGATTAAGGCTTGAAAACACGGATGATATGTAGTTCCTATGCTGACATTTATAAAAAAAAGTGAAAAGCGACGAAAAGTTCGAGAATTTCGTTGATTCAGTTTCGAAAATAAAGAGAACGAAAAGGCGGTCTCTTAATCAAACTGACGAAATCATGCCAGAAATCTACAGATTTTAATTTATTATTGTGGGTGCCACATTAGGTAGCGAAGCAACAGTAAAGGCGCTTACTCATCGCATCATAATAGAATGCAAGGACTCGATGAAGTGACCTCCAAGGAAGAGGTGCACAACGCGATTAAATCTTTTGACGATGTGGAGTTGGCCGATATAACTGCACTCCGAACAGCTTATGCGGTCACTCAAACGGCTACCATTAGCCTGCCAGCTCTGAAAGCTAAAAAGCTAATGGAGATTGGCAAAGTCAAAATTGGATGGGTCGTCTGTCGCTTGCGAGAATGTGTCTCGTTGCAAAAATGCTATAGATTCATACATGTCGCGCAACTGTGCTAGTACACTCGATATATCTAAGCAGTGCAGGAAATGTGGTGTTGACGGTCACTTCGTTAAGGATTGTCAAAATAGTCCGAAATGTGTGCTCTGCGAGACCGACAGAAGGGAGAACATAAACCACATTGCCGGGAGCTATAGGTTCCCAGCATTCAGGAGAGCTCTAACAAATAAAAATAAATGAGAATTGTTCAGATAAATCTTAACCACTGTGAGGCCGCCCAAGACCTATTATCACAAAGAGCTAAAGAAATTAGAGCAGATATTGCCATTATAAGTGAAAACAACAGCACATGGGCCTCCGACAGCAAAAACTGCGCGGCAATTTGGTTTTGGGGAGGGCTCGCTTTCCAAGAGAATCATAGTGCTGCTGAAGGGTTCGTACGATCCAAAACAAATGGAATCAACTTCATCAGTTGCTACGCAAGACCCAGTCTGACAACAGTGCAGTACGAACAGCTTCTTCAAATCATTGTATTAGAAGCTAGTGGGAAATCGCCTTTAATCATAGCAGGCGATTTCAATGCCTGGGCAACCGAATGGGGCAGCCGGCGCGCAAACAAAAGAGGAGAGATGCTTCTTGAAGCATTCGCTCCACTCCACATTACTGTTCTAATTAGCGGGTCAACTTACAACTACCGTAAGATGCGAATGGGATCAGTTATCAATGGTTAATGATTCCCTCGCTCAAAAGATGAAATGGAGGGTGAGCGAGGGCTACACCCACAGTGGCCATCAAGCTATCCAAACTATATCCATTATCATTACTCAAAGGAAGCTTAAAATTGCACACAAGCCGACAGGTCCAAAGTGGACGGACGAGAAGCTTGATAGCGAGGGCCTAAAATATATTATTGAGCAACTTCAACCGCCTGCTGGTTCTGCCAAGAAAAGGACGAAACTCCTAATAGAAGGACTAAGAGAAGCTTGTGATGCCACCATGCCCAAGCGAGTAATGCGCCAACACATATACCCATGCTACTGGTGGAACAAAAACATCTTATTACTAAGATCTCAATGCCTCCGCGCTAGACGCAAGATGCAGCGCAGTAGAGATAGCCCTGGTTTTGTTGAAAATGTTCAAAATCGTAGATCAGCCAGGCAGGCGCTAAAAAAAGCCATTAAAACTAGCAAGCAAGAAAGTTTCTAGAAACTTTGGGAGGAAGCTGATACCACCCTTGGGGCACCGTGTACCGGGTGGTATTATTCAAAACGAAAAGCGTACACACACCCCAAATTACTTCCTTAATTAGACCGCTCAAAATTTTTACTACTCTTTTTCCCTCAAAGATCTGAAAACATTTTGCTATCCTGCACACAACACGAAGCAGGTGACATCCCTCGTGTCACCGAGGAAAAACTCCAAGCGGTGTGAAAAAAAATAAAGTCTAAGAAAGCTCCAGCTCAAGATGGTATACCAAATAGGGCCCTGAATTTAGTGATTTCCGAACGTCCAGACATATTTCCAGCAGTATTGCAAACCTGCCTTAACGAAGGCACTTTTCAAAAGAGGTGGAAAAAGCAAACACTTGTGCTTTTACCCAAGGGTAACAAAAAGCCTGGCGAACCCTCTTGTCTTACCGACCAATATATCTACTAGACACAATGGGAAAAATTCTCGAGAGTAGGTTGTCGTCTTTCACTGAAGATGAAGGTATTCTATCCACATACCAGTTTGGCTTCAGGAAGTCCCGCTCAACAGTGGACGCCATCAGATGCGTTGTAGATTTAGCAACAGAAGCCATTGAAGGCAAGAGATGGCGCGGAAAAAAGAGTACTGAGCTGTGGTAACCCTGGACGTTATAAACGCTTTAAACACAACTAGCTGGCAACGTATACTGGAAACACTCGCAAAAATAGGGTCGCCTAATTATATAATCAGAATAATTGAGAGCTATTTCACGGACCGCAAACCGCGTGGTTGAAGCGACAAAGGCGCTGTGGAGTACATCGTAACATCAGGGGTACCTCAGGGATCAGTTCTGGGTTCACTGCTATGAAATTTAATGAATAACGGTGTTCTAACACTGCCCCCTAGAACTAAAGTCATTGGATTCGGGAATGGCATCGCGGTGGTAATGGTGGCAATCCATGAAATTGAGAGGATCACCAGCGAATCAATAAGCATGATCAAGACTGGGCTAAGGTCTATGAAGTTGGAATTAGCTGAGCATAAGACCGATGTAGTCCTAATAAGCAGCAGAAAGATAGTGGAAACTATGAATATGTAAATGTTTGGACTATAACTATTAGTTCAAAACCCGCTATTAAATGCCTAGGAGTGATGATTGACAGCCGTTTAAACTTCAAAACGCATCTGGAATATGCTACGAAGAAGGCATAGAGTGTGCAGTCCCGTCTGTTGCGAATAATGCCAAACAACGGCGGACCAAGCTACAGCAAAAGAATACTATATAGCAGGGCAGTCAGCTCGGTTCTCTTATGTGCCGCACCGATTTGGGCTGGCGTACTGAACACAAATAGTTACACAAACAAACTGAAAGCCGTCTATCGGCTAAGCGCTTTGGGGACTATCTGCGGCCTCCATACAATTTCGGATGATGCTCCCTTCGTTATAGTCGGTCTAGTACCCGTAGACGTTTTGGCGAAAGAAATGCAAGGAGTATATTTTAGGCTATCCGAGCCCGACGGTGGAGCAAGTCGTAAAAATACTGCAGAAGAAGAAAGGCGTCGTTCGATCGCCCACTGGCAAGACCGGTGGAACAGATCACCGAAAGGTAGATAGACGCATGGGCTAATACCTATTCTTACGACGTGGTTAGAAAGGAACCATGAGGAAACAAACTTCCATCTAACCCCATTCCTTTCAGGGCACGGGGTGTTTCGAAAATATCTTCATAGATTCGGGCATGATAGTTCACCAAACTGCCCAATCTGTACGGATAGGGAAGAAGACGCTGATCACGCCTTGTTTCAATACCCACGCTATGCTCCCGAAACCCGTAGCATATTAAACAGAGAGAGCATCCTAGATTTTATGCTAAAAACGAATGATAACTGAAAGCGAATCTGCGCGCATGTAAAACATATCCGCCATGATTTAAGACGCGCGGAGGTTCGTACACGAAATAATTAGCAGCCTATGAGCTAACCAGCCCGTGAGGTAATTCCTTTTTTGGACTGTTCCGCGGTGAGGGTGGTAGATAATTGAGAGGTGTTTAGTACGAAGATGTAGCTGTGAGGCTACAAGTCGTGCATACTGCAATGCTGGTATAGCAGTACTTATGAGAGTTCCCTCTTCACGGGTGTCATCCCGGAAAAAGATATGCATATGTAAAAGAGAATTGCTTAAGCATTTGTTAGGGAGGAATTTGATCATTAGGATATTTACTCACTAATTATTGCATGAAATATGATAAGGCGATGCTCGTGAGGTAGGTCATGGTTGCTTCAGTGCTTACATATGCGTGCAACACTATATTTATTAAAGATGCAATTGAGCTTAGTTGTCCTATAGATGCAAACACGTTTCTTTAAGTTTTCTTTTATTTATTTTAAATTTCAAAGTTTTATACTATCTAGAAACTACATACATATAATATTTCCTGTAGTGAAATGTTTATTATATTAAAAAAAAAATTTACATAGGTCATGGTTGCTGCAGCAGAGAATGTTAATGTAATGGGAAGGTGCAAATGTTACTGTGAGCTTTTTTTAGTACAATTGAGATTTGAAAGATATGTAATAAGGTAATTTAGCACACCGAGTTTATAGACACCTCACTGACTTTTGCCCACACAAAAATTAGAAACACCACACATCTTTCACCTCAACATACAACACATTTCTCACCTCGACATTAGCCCAATTATGTTTTTACTATTTTCGTATTTTTGAAATAATAAGCGAATACGTAAAATTTATTACATAATTTTTTTTTCAATTACATTAAAAAAAAAAAATTATAAAAAAAGTTTGCGCCGGGAATTGAACTCGAGTCTAACATATGGCGAGGAAAATGAGGCGGTGCGTTTATTTCTTCGACTGCTTATTTTTTACCATTTTGTTACTTTTGAAATGATAAGCGGATACATAAAATTTATTACAAATTTTTTTACAATTACATTAAAAAAAAAATTTAAAAACGAAAAAAAAAAAAAATTTGCACCGAGAATTGATGGCGAGTCACGTGGGGAGGATAAATATGCAGAGCGTTTATTTCTGCGCCTGCGTTGTGAACAAAAGGTTTTGTGCATGCGCGCGACGCGAATAAATTTTAATAAAGTTCTGAAAGTAATTCATGAAGTTTTTCATTACACACATATGTACATAAATGAACGTATACTTTATATGTAAATAAATGCTGGTATATGATAATATACATAAGTACATAATATGTGTGTACATTTCAATAGGAGGTATTTGCATTCAGAAAAAAAGAACGGTTTAAGATAAATCAACATTTATTTTATATTGTATGTCAATGTATAGTTTATGTATTCGACAGCATTTACATACATATGTATGTATGTACATTTGTATATGAAAAACAATAATGCACAAGCGCAAGAACATCATATCACATATGCAAGTATGCCCAAATAACCTTGACTTATGTATGTACACATGTCACAGCACATCACATTCTTACAAGAAATCAAATACACATACGCACTAGTGAACGAGTTTCTTCCTAACAAGTGCAAAAACAATTCTGCTCTATGTATGTATATATACCCACTTTATGTCCTAGCATATATACATACATATACGAGTATACCTACTTGCCTTCTAAATTTCCTACAAAATAATTGTATTCATATGTTACTATATTACATCCATGCACGTTCATACATTCATGCACATGATGGAAAGAATAATGAGATGGCGCCTATCGTGGTCCCGTTACTTTGCGCTCAGCGAATTTGACAACTAGTTACGGGATTTTAGCTGCAGTATGACCAGATTACCATTTTCGTAACTTGATTTTGCATTTTTTTTTTTGTTATTTAGTCTCGGAGTTTTAGGTCTTTCTTCATGACATTTTTCTAGCTGTTCTAATTAAAATATCATGTTTATAATTTTGTAAAATATACATTTTTTAATAATTATTTAAATCATTCACTCAGTTTTATTTAGCTTTACTTCTTTTTAACATCTGGTGGCATTGCCCGCGATTGCAAGTGTTGTTGGTGTTCTTCTGCTTTCGGCAGTCAAATCTCCCTCTCGCTATTGCAGTGTTGCCTAGCTTTGGATATAAAAACGCACTAAAATGCCCATTCAAAGAAAATAACCCAACAAATTTTCATTGAATCACTTAAAGAACTTTGTATGCATGACAAATTGTCTTTAAAATGTGCGTTTTTTTAAATAAATGTGTTATGCTTATGTACAATTTAATGTATGAGGTTTTTTTGTTAAGCGAGACTCTTTTGTTAAGGGAACGACTTTTTTGCTATATTAAAAGTTATGTAATTAGATAAAGTATGGTTTCTTTAGTGGCGGCCGCCGTAGCCGAATGGGTTGGTGCGTTATCACCATTCGGAATTCACTGAGAGGTCGTTGGTTCGAATCTCGGTGAAAGCAAAATTAATAAAAACATTTTTCTAATAGCGGTCGCCCCTCGGCAGGCAATGGCAAACCTCCGAGTGTATTTCTGCCATGAAAAAGCTCCTCATAAAAATATCTGCCCTTCGGAGTCGGCTTGAAACTGTAGGTCCCTCCATTTGTGGAACAACACCAAGACGCACACCACAAATAGGAGGAGGAGCTCGGCCAAACACCTAACAGAAGTGTACGCGCCAATTATTTATTTTTTTTTTTATGGTTTCTTTAGTATTTTTTGGCATTTTCTTGCTTATTTTTACAATGAATATAACTCTTAATGCCCTATGTCTCACTAAGGATTGATGACCGGAAGAAACGATTACACCTCTATGGTTTTAATTCGCATTCAATAAATTCAAAGGCTTTTTAAAATGTGTAAAAAGGTTTTCAATCTTAAGAAGAGTGGAGAGAGGGGCATTTAATAAGTTTGCATAACCTTAAATGCAGAAAAAATTAAATTTGCACTTTGAAATTATCAAATTTTTTAAGAGTGAAAAAATTTTCATTAGCACTAAAATCTTCTCAGAGTGACCTTTTTTAACCTTTTTTGTTTAATAATATAGTTTGTTTTTTAACTTAAAGTTTCGGTAGCTTTAAATTAAAAAAAAGAAACAAACACGAAACTTAAAAATGTCTGCATTTTGGGTATAAAAAAGCACTAAATTTATTGCGAAGAGCAAATGGTTGGCAATACTGTACAACTCAGCAAACGTGACGTCACGTACGCTCTGATGGGCGCAATCTTATTTCTATCATTCTTGATTCATGCATACATATATGCCCGAGCACAGCGCTTCCTTCTTGCTCCCTCTTTGTCTTTCTCCAGTCGATATTCCTAATATTATACTTACAAAAACACAATACTTTGATAGACGCAAAAGCAACAGCAAGCGCAACGCGATGGCCGCTTTGCCACCACACATTTTAAAATGTTCTAGAACACAACAAAAACACATACCTCACATGCGCATGTCACCCAAAGCTAAAATCTAAGCCTAGCGACTACAAAAACAAAATACATTCGTAGACGCAGTCGCAGCGGCCATGATTCTATCAGCGACGGCGCTGAACAATTTAGAACAAAAACAAAAAGTTAATTCATAAGTTAGAGCTCATATTTCAATTTCATTCATAAAACGAGCCGCCCATATGCCAATTTTCACAACCATTCGAAAATAGTCAATATTAGAATATTTCGCGTGGAATTATTGGAAAATATTTGATAAATCTTAAATTTTTGTCATGTCGAGTGGCCGCGGCTCCGTATGTATGTATGCACCCTTATATGTATGTAAATATGTCTTCTAACTGTGCGACAGTCGCGAGTTAATGCGACTTCCAGCGAATCACACATTGCTGTCCGCAAAGCCGCATATATCTAGCTTATGATCAGAAAGTACCGGGAATGTTTAAATTAAACAAAACAGAGTTAAATTTAAGGCAAATTTATATTATCTCCTTCAAAATATGACCCGTCTGAAGCAACACACACGTGCCAACGTTTAACCCAGTCCTCCAAACCCCCCCGGCAGGCCGATTTGATTTTGAGTGGAGGGTTTCTATATTTACTTACCACGCTAGGACAGGAATTCAGATTTTTTCTGCGTTTACCACACTACTAAGGGATTTCATAAGATTTTTCGCCACACTACTAAGGGATTCGACTTATTTCATGCCCACAGCGAAGCGAATAAATTTGCGATTAAGAAGGCCGCGCGGCAGTTAATTTGTGGTGCAGAAGCTAAAGTCGGCGGAATTATTCGTTTTGTTTTTTGGCACGTATTTAATCCAGGTTCAAGTCGTGAAGTCATATTTTTTTTTTCCTTGCACATTTTTTTTTTTACAATTCAAACCCGGAAAGTTTGGTAAAATTTTTGAGTTTATTTTAATTAAAATTTCTTTAAAATACTGTTTTTTTTTTGTATTTCATAAATGGAAATTTCTTTTCGGTATAAAATAGTTCATACTGGATATGACCTGATTTTTATATAAATCAATCAAAACAGAAAGTATGTACATATGTATGTCTTTAATCTCTTTCATCAAATCCAAATTATATTGATGAGAAAATATCATTCTAAAATCCGTCCAGAAAACCAAACGCGCATACACAGATACATATGCATATAATTACGCATACAAACTTTCAACTAACGCAGAATATGTGCATATAAAACTGCGAATCGAATAAATGAGTGATTTAGAAAAGTATACATGTACATAAGTAATTGTAGTTTAGCGCAATCGTGAAAGACGTGTCGTATATGCAATACATCGTCCCATATTTGATTCAGGTTCAAGTCCTGTACACAGCTTTTTGTTCGATATTTTTATTTCATTTTTTATATTTGGTTTAATTAGATTTGATTTAAAATAGTGTATTCAGGTTTTTGTAATACCTGTTATTTAGAAACTTATTTTCTATATAACATTATTCATACTTCTTTTGAATTGATTTATATGTAAAACAGCCATAAAGGCAATCATATGAATATGCATTCCTATATTTAATCTCTTCAGTCCAATATGAACTACTTACATACACATATTGATGAGAAAATATTCTAATATCCATGGATGCATCCAGAAAGCCAAACGCGCATACACGCATATGTACACAAATCAAGAATGATAGAAACAAGATTGCGCCCATCAAAGCGTACGTGACGTCACGTTTGCTGAGTTGTGCAGTATTGCCAACCATTTGTTCTTCGCAATAAATTTAGTGCTTTTTTATACCGAAAATGCGAAGTTTCGTGTTTGTTTCTTTTTTATAATTTAAAGCTACCGCTCTGAGAAGATTTTAGTCCTAATGGAAATTTTTTTACTCTTATAAAATTTGATAATTTCAAAGTGCAAATTTAATTTTTGGCTCCATTTAAGGTTATGCAAACTTATTAAATGCCCCTCTCTCAACTCTTCTTAAGATTGAAAACCTTTTTACACATTTTAAAAAGCCTTTGAATTTATTGAATGCGAATTAAAACCATAGAGGTGTAATCGTTTCTTCCGGTCATCAATCCTTAGTGAGACATAGGACATTAAGAGTTATATTCATTGTAAAAATAAACAACAAAATGCCAGAAAATACTAAAGAAACCATACTGACATTTTTACAAAAAGAGTACCTTATCTAGTTACATAACTTCAAATATAGCAAAAAAGTCGTTCCCTTAACAAAAGACTCTCGGTTAACAAAAAAACCTCATAAATTAAATTGTACATAAGCATGACACATTTATTTAAAAAAAACACACATTTTAAAGGCAATTTGTCACGTATACAAAGTTCTTTAAGTGATGCAGTAAAAATTTGTTGGGTTATTTTCTTTGAATGGCCATTTTAGTGCATTTTTATATCCAAAGCTAGGCGACACTGCAGTAGCGAGAGAGAGATTTGACTGCCGAAAGCAGAAGAACACCAACAACACCTGTAATCGCGGGCAATGCCACCAGATGTTAAAAAAAAGTAAAGCTAAATAAAACTGAGTGAATGATTTAAATAATTATTAAAAAATGTAAATTTTACAAAATTATAAACATGACATTTTAATTAGAACAGCTAGAAAAATGTCATGAAGAAAGAACTAAAACTCCGAGACAAAAAATAATAAAAATAACAAAGAAATGCTAAATCAAGTTACGAAAATGGTAATCTGGCCATACTGCAGCTAAAATCTCGTAACTAGTTGTCAAATTCGCTGAGCGCAAAGTAACGGGACCACGATAGGCGCTATCTCATTATTCTTTCCATCATGTATAGAAATATATACAAACCTTCAACGAACGCAAAATATATGCAAGTTAATACCCTACTCTGGTAAGCCGCATAACGGCAAATATATACAAAAACTTAGGGTAAGCAATACTTCTTAAATCTTGCATAAGCACTAATTGGATGATGAAATAAGCTTATCCAATAGTGAAATATTTACTGTAAATATAAACAATTATTTGTTAAGGATAGAATTACAATAAGCAATACTTTTTAAAGCTAGCATAAGCACAAATTTATAAACATAAACAATTATTTGTCAAGTACTTTTTAAAGCTAGCATAAGCACAAATTTATAAACATAAACAATTATTTGTTAAGTATAGAGTAAGCAAAAATTTGGTATAAAAGAAATAACGTTAGAATAAAAGATGCACTTCAAGTTTGACTTTGGAAGCAATCGTGTTGTTTTTTTTTTTTTTAACGCTCACCCGCGTTATAACTTTAATTGGCGATCCTGCCAGGAGCATCAACCGTAAGCAAATACCTCGTGCGAGAGGGCATACGGTCGGTGATAATACAATAAGTACCCCACGAATCGGGCGAAAAAACAAATAACATATTTTGAAGAAAAGTACCCCATGAATTGGGCGAAAAAAAAAAATAATAATAATAAATAAATAATAAAAATTTTCGAGAAATTTAAAAAAAAAAAAAAAAAAACAAAGTTGAAGCAGAAGAAAATTCTCGCTGGACCACAAAGCAGAAGAAAATTCTCGCAGGACCACAAAGCAGAAGAAAAATCTCGCAGGACCACAAAGCAGAAGAAAATTCTCGCAGGACCACAAAGCAGTAGAAAAATCTCGCAGGACCACAAAGCAGAAGAAAGGAACAGAAAAGCAACAATCAAAGAATCTAAGTACCAGCAAAGGACGACACCAGAATCAGGAGTATATTAATGTAAGTTAATTTATCATAATAATAAGAAAAAAACCCGTAGAAATAAGGTAAATGGAAAATAGTTCAAGTACCCCTAAATACGTGCGTCTGTATTATTGCAGTTACTGTGGCAATAATCACAAAGAGTCTAAGTGCCCACATTTAAATAAGAAGATAGTGAAAAAGTGTAATTGAGTGAAAGATTTATCAAGAAAATAAGTGCAAAAGGTGAGGAAAGGACCTTGGAAAATTTTTTTTATTTATACACTGGACGATATAATAGTTAGATTTGCAAGAATGGCAGTGAATAATTTATCTGCGGAAGATATAGCTAGATTAATAGCTACTCACACCGCAAACTTACGTATTGAAATAGGTCAACTCAATAACCAAATTAGGGCTCTGACCACAGCTTCTCAGCTAACTGAGTATCGGACTCAGACTATTGACGATGCATTAATGTGTAATGAAAGCTTGGATATAATTCGATCTTTGCCCGTGTTTTCAGGTAAATCATATGTTAGTTGGAGAGAGGCTGCAAAAAATTCTATGAGTTTGTATATTGAAGGTAGCAGAAGATACTTTGGCGCTCTAACTATATTAAGAAATAAAATTGTAGGAGATGCGAATGATATTTTGACTAATCATGGGGCTGTATTGAATTTAGAGGCCATATTTGCTAGATTGGACTTTGCATATGCTGACAGACGACCAATTCATGTAATTGATCAAGAGATGAGTATTTTAAGACAAGGATCAAAATCCCTAATAGATTATCATAATGAAGTAAACCGTAAATTAACTTTATTAATTAATAAGACCATAATGACGCATGGTACTAATTCAGAAATAACAAACCAACTTAATATTAAGAATCGTGAAACTGCTTTGAGGACATTTATTACCGGTTTACGTCCTCCACTTAACCAGATACTTTTCATATTGGCTCCAGTCGATTTGCCAAACGCTTTGGCTAAGGCTCAGGAGCTTCAATCAAACCATCTCATTATTAGGTCAAACTTCCACCTGCCCTACATATTCCGGACAGATCTGCAAACCGGAAAAGTAATGAGGATACTAATAGATACCGGTGCTACTAGTTGTTATATTAGAAAGGGAGTGTATGACAATGGACAGGTATTAGCAATTAAGAAGAGGGTAAGGACTATTCATGGTTCGACCGTCATTGATTTGTTTCATAACGTACATCTATTGGGATGTATGGAAAGATTCTATGAAATAGATAATTTAGAAAGTGATTTCTTGATAGGAGTTAATTTCTTGAAGAAGATTAGAGCTAAGATTGATATGGAAAAGGAGGAAATTAATTATGGGAGCGAATATTCAGAAAAATTACGGTTTTTAAGTAACAATGAGGATAGTTGTATAGGAAAATCAGGAACGATATTAAAATCTTTGGGACACGGAAGTCCTAAAGCGCCAGCCGAAGGTAATACCGGCAATATAAAAGAAAAAAATGAAAATTCAAAGAAGAAATGCTTTGGAAATACAAAAGTTATCATGGGACAAAATTGTCTTATGACGCCAGCTGATGAGTCATACCAGCATAAAACAAATAAAAAATTAACTTTGGAGGAAGAAACCTCTAAAGCGCCCGCTGAAGATCATTCCAGCAATATGTTAAATAATTTTGAAGTTGAAAATTTGGAAATGAGGAATAAATTTTCTAAGAAATATAAAAAAAATATTGGTGAAAGTGAAGGTTTTAATATTCCTCTATTGAGAGAGGATATTATTAGAATTATAAAGGAAACACATAATAACATTGACATGGGTTTGCCTTTCAGGACAGACATAAAAGCGGAAATTAGAACTGAGGATGACAAACCCATATGGTCGAAGCAGTATCCATATCCTGTGTCTGTAAATAATTTTGTTAATGAGGAAATTGGAAATTTACTAAGAAAGGGTATAATAAGGAATAGCAAAAGTCCTTATAATTCTCCTGTTTGGGTTGTTCCGAAAAAGGGAATGAACGAGGATGGAAGTCCTAAACTAAGGTTGATCATAGATTTTAAAAAATTAAATGAAAAAACAATATCAGATAGATACCCCGTGCCTAATCCTGAGGTGATACTTTCAAATTTGGGGGAATCCCAATATTTTTCAACAATTGATTTAGAGTCAGGATTTCATCAGATTTTAATGCTGGAAGGTGATATTGAAAAAACGGCTTTCTCAGTTAATAACGGGAAATATGAGTACTTACGGATGCCATTTGGGCTAAGGAATGCCCCTAGTATATTTCAGAGAGCAATGAATGATATTTTACGTGAATATATCGGTAAATTTTGCCAAATGTATATTGATGATATTATAATATTCTCAAAGACATTGACAGAACATATTCAGCAGTTAAAACAAATAGTTGAAAGATTAAGGGAAGCTCATATGAAAATATCTCTTGAAAAATCAAGGTTTATAGAAATAGAAATTGAATTTCTGGGATACGTAGTATCTCATAAGGTTATTAAAACAGACCCAAAAAAAGTGGAAGCGATAAAAAATTATCCCATACCTAAAACTTTACGACAATTAAGGGGTTTTTTGGGATTAACAGGATATTACAGAAAATTTATTCAAGATTACGCTACAATAGCTAAGCCACTGACAAAGCACTTAAAAGAAAAAAATGGAGGAGTATCGCAGCATGTATCAAAAAAGATAAGGATTGATCTTGACCAAGAAGGTATAGCCGCTTGTGAAAGGTTAAAGGATGTATTATGCCAATGCATTGAATTATCGCAACCTGATTTTAATGAAAAATTAATTTTAAATACCGACGCTTCAAATGTAGCTGTGGGGGCTGTATTATCACAACGAGGAAAACCCATAACATTTATTTCAAAGACCTTGAATTCAACCGAGCAGAATTATGCAACTAACGAAAAGGAGCTTTATGCTATTGTTTGGGCATTGAAAACATTGCGACATTACCTATATGCTGTAAAAGATTTAGAAATTTATACGGACCACCAACCGCTATCGTTTGCGATATCTGAAAGAAACCCTAATGTTAAAATGAAAAGATGGAGGGCATTTATTGAAGAATTTTCGCCAAGAATAATCTATAAACCCGGAGCAACAAATGTTGTAGCAGATGCACTATCGAGACAACAGTTAAATAATTTAACAGAATCGAATAATGAAATTTCAGAATCGGAGGATTCATTTGCGAATACACAGCATTCAGCCGAGAGTAGTGATGAAATTTCAATTAGGGAAACTAACAAGCCATTGAATCACTTTAAACAGCAAATATTAATAAATCAAGGTGCAAAAATTACCACCCAAGAAAGAGTTTTAATCTTCGGTAACACTAGATTTTTAATAATATAGAATATGATAAACCAGAAAATATAATACCTGTTCTTTCTGAACAATTAAATCCAAAATTGGTTACAGGAATATTTTGTACTCCGGAAGTAGCATATGAAATAAAAACGGTATTGATGGATACTTTTCCGGTAACGAAATTTTTACGTGTGAAGTGTTTTCCAATTGATGTCACGAATAGAGAGGACCAGGGTAATATTATAGAGCAAACACATGGTAGAGCACATAGAAATTATAGGGAACATTTGGCACAGATCAGGGATCAATACTATTGGCCCCAAATGGTGAAGCAATTCAAGCAATATGTTAGAAATTGTCAGATATGTAATAAGAATAAAAACGATAGACAACCCAAAAAGGTACCAATTGGAAGGGCACCAATTCCAGAGAAAGAAGGTGAACAAATTCATATTGACATTTTTTACGCTCAAAAACTGAAGTTTTTAACTTTGATTGACTCTTATTCTAAGTTCTTGATAGTTAAGCATATTGAAGATAAGACAAATTTAATCGAAAAGATTTTGGAAGCTTTACAGGTATTTCCGGAAGTAAAGAGAATTACAGTAGACAATGAACCAAGTTTTGCATCAGCTCAATTTAGATCATTTGCTAATAGATGTAATATTGAAATATATTATTGCGATCCAAGACATTCAGTAACTAATGGTCAGGTAGAAAGAGTGCATTCTACTCTCATTGAAATAGGAAGATGTTTAAAGGAGGAATTGAATTTAATAAGTGATTTAGAATCCATTATTAGAGCAGCTCAGCAATACAATAAAACTATTCATTCGACAATTAAAGAAAAACCGTATGAGGTGCTTTACAATAAAAAACCACATGAAAATATAAAAGATAAATTAAAATCGGCACAGGAAGTTATGTTGAAGGTACATAATAAAAGACGAAAAGAAAAAAATTATACTCCATGTCAGACAGTATATGAGAAAGTTATAGGTGAAAGGAATAAATTAAGACCGAAATATAGGAGACAAAAAGTAAAAGAAGATAAGGGAAATAAAATAATAATTCAGAAACGTGACAGAATAATTCACAAGGATAATATTAAATCTTAATATTTACAGAATGAGATTGGTGCTATTTGCAGCATTCATATCTTTCGGGATGACGGACATTATTGATTATACAAGGGAAGACTATGTTTTAATAGAAGACGGAGATGTTTTATTATATGAAGATTATGGGGATATTTTTCACATTGCAAATATAACTTATTTTGCGAGTTTATTGGAAGAAATGAAACAACAAATGTACAATAGGAATGAACATATTCATGTAAATGGAAGTAAGACAATGCGTACGGATTTTGACGTAAATGAAATTGAATACGAATTGGAAATACAATTAATGGAGACATTAATAGAGCAATTGCAGGAAAAGGATCATAGATTTACAGGAGGTATTAATGAGTTGGGAACATTGTGGAAATGGATAGCAGGAACACCGGATCATGATGATTTAGTATTAATAACCAATAAATTAAATGAATTAGTGGAAAATAGTAATAAACAGTATACCACAAATTCACAGATGTTTAAAGCTATTACTCATTTAACTGAGAGGGTTAAAGAATTACAAGGAAATGCACATATTAGAATGATGAGTAAGCGTAGGAATAGTTATATCATTAATGAATTACAGAATTCAATAAAAACTATAACTTTGGCAAAGGTAGGAATTTTGAATCCAGCTATTCTGCACATTGATGAGATAAGAAATATAACACGACATGAACACGGACGAATAACGATTACAGATTTAATAGATGATTCACAGTTTAAAGTAATTCAAAATAAAGAATTAATTGTAATATATATAAAATATCCAAAGGTATTGTACGATTGTAAATTTTATGAAGTTCGGGCTATAGCGCAGAGAGATGGTAAATTGATAATTGAGGATAAAATAGCGAAGTGTGGAAATGATTATGTAAATGTAAAAGAATGTAAAGAAGAAATAAAAAATACATACTGTAAAATTGAAGAAAGGAAATCTTGTTTGTCGAAAATTTTGAATAAAGCAAGAACCAAATGCAAAAAATTAAAAGAGAAAAATAAAGAAATAGAAGAAATAAAACAGGGGGCCATATTAGTTTCTGGAACGCATGTAATTGATGAACGCACATTAGATGGAGTTTATTTAATAGTTTTTAAGAATTATACTATAATTGATAATGTTACATATGAAAATATTGATGAAAAAATTTGGAATTATGTAAAAATTAATTATATTAATAACTTTGAAATAACTGAGTATGTTGAATCTACAAATGAATACTTAAAATTTGAAAATTCGAATGTATTAAATAAAATGAAACAGGAAATTCAAGGAAAACCGATTTGGTGGTCACTTACCACAGTATTGATAGTGTCATTGTCTTTTTGTACAGTTTATAAATTAATAAAGAAAATATATGTCAAAAAAGCAATAAGAAGTAAAAATATAAAAGAAATGTTAATGAGTGATATTGACTTGACGATTCAGAATATCACCGATATATATTCGAAGACGGGACGCTTCGATTTAGAGGAGGGGGAGTTAATACCCTACTCTGGTAAGCCGCATAACGGCAAATATATACAAAAACTTAGAGTAAGCAATACTTCTTAAAGCTAGCATAAGCACTAATTGGATGATGAAATAAGCTCATCCAATAGTGAAATATTTACTGTAAATATAAACAATTATTTGTTAAGGATAGAATTACAATAAGCAATACTTTTTAAAGCTAGCATAAGCACAAATTTATAAACATAAACAATTATTTGTCAAGTACTTTTTAAAGCTAGCATAAGCACAAATTTATAAACATAAACAATTATTTGTCAAGTACTTTTAAAGCTAGCATAAGCACAAATTAGAGGATGATGAAATAAGCTCATTCAGTAGCGAAAGATTTATTGTAAACACAAACAATTATTTGTTAAGTATAGAGTAAGCAAAAATTTGGTATAAAAGAAATAACGTAAGAATAAAAGATGCACTTCAAGTTTGACTTTGGAAGCAATCGTGTTGTTTTTTTTTTTAACGCTCACCCGCGTTCTAACTTTAATTTGCATATAAAAAACAACAACTGCGACCGTCTTCCTGTCCGTCAGTGAAAAGATGGGATATGTATACCCTATGAGCAAAAAGAACCGGGAAGGTGATGTTGACTGTTTCCTTCGATTGCCAAGGCATAGTCCACCATGAGTACCTTCCATCGGGCCAGACAGTCAATAGAGAATATTATTTATCCGTTTTGAAACCTTAGAGAGATGCTGTGTGTTGCAAACCGCCGGAAATGTGAGAAAACAATTCTCAGATTTTGCATGATGATGACGCGCCATCGCACTGATTAAAGAGAATACAAATCGGCCTGCCGGGGGTGTTTGGAGGACTGGGTTAAACGTTGGCACATGTGTGTTGCTTCAGACGGGTCATATTTTGAAGGAGATAATATAAATTTGCCTTAAATTTAACTCTGTTTTGTTTAATTTAAACATTCCCTGTACTTTCTGATCATAAGATACATATATGCGGTTTTGCGGACAGCAATGTGTGATTCGCTGGAAGTCGCATTAACTCGCGACTGTCGCACAGTTAGAAGACATATTTACATACATATAAGGGTGCATACATACATACGGAGCCGCGGCCACTCGACATGACAAAAATTTAAGATTTATCAAATATTGGCAAATAATTCCACGCGAAATATTCCAATATTGACTATTTTCGAATGGTCGCGAAAATTGGCATATGGGCGGCTCGTTTTATGAATGAAATTGAAATATGAGCTCTAACTTATGAATGAACTTTTTGTTTTTGTTCTAAATTGTTCAGCGCCGTCGCTGATAGAATCATGGCCGCTGCGACTGCGTCTACGAATGTATTTTGTTTTTGTAGTCGCTAGGCTTAGAATTTAGCTTTGGGCGACATGCGCATGTGAGGTATGTGTTTTTGTTGTGTTCTAGAACATTTTAGAATGTGCGGTGGCAAAGCGGCCATCGCGTTGCGCTTTCTGTTGCTTTTGCATCTATCAAAGTATTGTGTTTTTGTAAGTACAATATTAGGAATATCGACTGGTGAAAGACAAAAGTACACGGAAGCAAGAAGGGAGCGCTGTGTTCGCGGAAGTTATATATTATATGTAGTTTTCCCCTTTCGCTCTCGCTCTCTTCATTTTAAAAGATTATAAATCTAACTGTAATAATTAACTATGTAAGTTATATATTTATTTGTTGTTTCCCCATTTGCTCTTTCGCTCTTCATTTCAAAACAGTATAAATCTAACTGTTAAAATAACCTATGAATATCTATAGCTTTTTATGTTAAAAGCAGTCTTTGAAGTAACCTTGAAGAGAAAAGATCAAATTGAAGTGTAACCAAATTTTTTTAATTTTAATAAAAACAAATTAACTTCACCAAATTTATTTTATTTTTCAAAAATAAATTTAACTCGCATATATGCATGTATGTATGTATGAACGTGCATGGATGTAGTAACACATGAATACAATTATTTTGTAGGAAGTTTAGAAGGCAAGTAGGTATATATGTATGTATATACATATGTTAAGACATAAAGTGGGTATATATACATACATACATAGAGCAGAATTGTTTTTGCACTTGTTAGGAAGAAACTCGTTCGCTAGTGCGTATGTGTACAGTAGAATTCCTCTTAACCGGTCACCTCGGGACTGCATACCTGGCCGGTTGCCGTTTTGCCCGGTTAATCCGAAGTGTACTTGTATACATACATATAAAAAAATGGAGAAACATTTTTTACATATTTATGTATTTCATATTTACATATGTTAATGTGTTACATCAATAAAATATAAGTGTAATAATTATTTTTTGAAAAAGTCTGTGATTTTCTTCTGTTTTTTAACCTTCAGTGAATTTCTGAATGCGACATCCCTCCATTTTCTAATCACCAAAACGTCTAATGCTGTTGACTCATGTTGCTGCTCAATGTATTTCAATGCAATTTCCATCACATTTTGGGCTTCTTCATGAGAAACTGTTTTCTCCTCTTCAACGTCACTACTCTCATCATCTTCCTCTTGTTCTTTGTTTGCTAAATCTATGATTTTGTCATCATTCAAAAATTCATTTTCAACGTGTTCGTCACAGTTTATCATCCAATTTTCCACATCTTCTGCCTGTAATGATTCGTTACCCGATAACTTTTGAAGGTCTTGTAAAGTGGATTTGTTTTCTTCTTCTTCAGTCCCTGCAATATTCGAGATCACAATTAGATTCTCAACATTTGGCCAAAGTTTACTCCAAGACTTAACAAACGTTGAAGAGGGCATTTCTTGAAAAGCTGTAGCTAACATATAGATAACGCCCTTGATATTAATCTTTTTGATGACTTCTAAAAGACCTCTCCGAATGTTGCAGAAACAAGTTTACGCCTGTATCGTCTTTTTAAGCTTTCGATCGTTCCTTGGTCCATTGGTTGCACTAAGCTTGTCACATTAGGAGAAAGATAAACTAATTTTATGTCATCTATCAGCGTTATCTAACACAAGAATTGCTTTAATAGGCAAGTTTACACTTTTTAAATGTTTTTTAACTTTTGAAACAAACTTCAAATTAAACCACTCTTTAAACAAGTCTGAATTCATCCACGCTGATTTTTGTGACTTATAATAAACCGAAAGGGAAGATGGATTCAAGTTTTTGAATGCCCGTGGTTTAGCAGACTTACCAATAACGAAAAGAGGAATTTTATGAGTCCCTGCTGCATTCGAACAAACGGCCACTGTAATACGTTCTTTGTTCTTTTTGAAACCAGAGGCAGACTGTTCATGACTGCCTAGAAAAGTTGTTTCTGGTAACATTTTAATGGAACTATGTTAAGGAAAGAACTATGTTATGTCCGTACCCACAGCAAAAACAAACCAAATTGATCAAAACGGCAAACGACAAAATCCTATCTAACATCGTTTATAGTTTACTTCACCGGGATCTCCCCGTAATATCGGGAGAATCCCAGCCGCATCGCCTCGCCGGTGAATTTCTTGGAAAATATTGCATTGCGCTCGGATGTTGTAAACAGGCCGGTTAATCCGTCGACCGGTTAATGCGAAGCCGGTTAAGAGGAATTATACTGTATTTGATTTCTTGTAAAAATGTGATGTGCTGTGACATGTGTACATACATAAGTCAAGGTTATTTGGGCATACATGCATATGTACATATGTATGAAAGGAAGATGATGTTCTTGCGCTTGTGCATTATTGTTTTTCATATACAAATGTACATACATACATATGTATGTAAATGCTGTCGAATACATAAACTATAATTGGCATACAATATAAAATAAGTGTTGATTTATCTTAAACCGTATTTTTTTTTCTGAATGCAAATACTTCCTATTGACATGTATATACATATATATTATGCACTTATATTGTCATATACCATCATTTATGTACATATAAAGTATACGTTCATTTATGTATGTCTGCAATGAAAAACTTCATGAATTACTTTCAGAACTTTATTAAAATTAATTCGCGTCGTCCGCATGCACAAAACCTTGGTTCAATTTTTTCTTTTTTTCTTTTTAAAATGTGTTTTTTTTTAATCTAATCGTAAAAGAATTTTGTGTAATAAATTTTACGTATTCGCTTATCATTTCAAAAGTAACAAAATGGTAAAAAAATAAGCAGTCGAAGAAATAAACGCACCGCCTATTTTTCCTCGCCACATGTTAGACTCGATATCAATTCCCGGCGCCAACTTTTTTTTTTTAATTTTTTTTTTGTTTAATTAGTTTTTAATTAGTTTTTTTAATGTGATTGAAAAAAATTTTGTGTAATAAATTTTACGTTTTCGCTTATTGTTCAAAAATATGAAAATAGTAAAAATTGAATTGGTTTAATGACGAGGTGAGAAATGTGTTGTGTGTTGAGGTGAAAGATGTGAGGTGTTTTCAATTTTTGTGTGGGCAAAACTCAGTGTGGTGTCTACCTATAAAGTCGATGGTCTAAAATCCCTTACCACACATCTTTCAAATCTCAATTGTACTAAAAAAAGTTAACAGTAACATTTGCACCTTCTCATTCCATTAACATTCTCTGCTATAAGAGTTGAAGATGCAATTGAACTTTTGCACAAACATAATATACATATGCATATACTCGTATTGAACAACACTTGTATGCTGTTTGAATTCTCGTCTAAAATTAATTTCAACTCGAAAGATTAGTAAAAAGTTTCATCAAATTTGTATGAAGTTCTAAATTTACTAAAACGCACACAACAAAATGTGAGGTCGTTTTATAAAGTATTTTATATAAATCAAAAAAACATTATTTTAAGTTAAATCAAAAAACATTAAACTTACTTTGATTTTAAATGTTTGTTTGAAAATATAAATCGAATAAAATTTCGTTTATCAAGAGAACATAGAAATGCACAAGCAAATTCCTTGCAAAATGCCGTCGGCATTCGTCAATTTGATTTCATACAGAAACCAGAAACTGAGCAGAGTCAATGTACATGTACTAGAGAATGTTAATGGAATGAGAAGGAGCAAATGTCAAATGAGCTTTTTTCGAGTACTAATTTGTAGATTCATACTAAGTGATTTTCAAATTGAACTTACTACACTAGTGGGGGATTGGAGATATTTACCACGCTAGTGGAGGATTTCTATATTTACTTACTACGCTAGTAGAGGAATTCAGATTTTTTCTGCGTTTACCACACTAGTAAGGGATTTCATAAGATTTTTCACCACACTAATAAGGGATTCGACTTATTTCATGCCCACAGCGAAGCGAATGAATTTGCGATTGGGAAAGATGCGCAAGCAGTCAATTCATGGTGCCAGTTGCTGAAGTTGGCGGTATTGTTTGTATGATGTTTGAGGCGCGTATTTAGTCCAGGTTCAAGTCCTGAATAGTCATATGTTTTTCCTTGCACTTTTTCTTTTTTACAATTCAGTTTGGTAAAATTATTGAGTTTAATTTAATTATAATTGCTTTTTGTTTTTGGTTTTTTTTTGAATTTGATATTTAGAAAATTTCTTTTCTGTATAAAATAGTTCATACTGGATACTGATTCTATATAAATCAATCAAAAAGGAAATATGTAGATATAAATATGCATATATTTAATCTCTTTAATCAAATCTAAGCTATATTCATGACAAAATATCATTCTAATATCCGTCTAGAAAGCCAAATGCGCATACACACATACATATGTACATATATAAATACGCAAACAAACTTTCAAGGAACGGAAAATGTATGCATATAAAAGAGCAAATCGAATAAATGACCGATTTAGAAAGCTATATTAACCATTATAGATTAGCGCAAGCATGAAAGACATGTCTAGGCGTGATGCATCGTTCCGTATTTGACTCAGGTTTAAGTCCTGTACACACTTTTCTTTGTTCGATATTTTTATTTAATTTTTTGTATTTGGTTTAATTAGAATTGATTTAAAATAGTGTATTCAGATTTTCTAATACCTGTTATTTAGAAATTTATTTTCTATATAACATTATTCATACTTCTTTTGAATTGATTTATATGTAAAACAGCCATAAAGGCAATCATAAGAATATCCATTCCTATATTTAATCTCTTCAGTCAAATCTGAACTACTTACATACACATATTGATGAGAAAATATTCTAATATCCATGGATGCATCCAGAAAGCCAAACGCGCATACACGCATATGTATATAAATATATACAAACCTACAACGAACGCAAAATGTATGCATATAAAAAACAACAACTGCCATCGCACCGATCAAAAAGATCAAAGAGAATACGACGAAGGAGCTGAAGGCCATGTCGGCCTGCCTGGGGTGTTTGGAGGACTGGGTTAAACGTTGGCACATGTGTGTTGCTTCAGACGGGTCATATTGTGAAGGAGATAATATAAATTTGCCTTAAATTTAACTCTGTTTTGTTTAATTTAAACATTTCCGGTACTTTTTGATCACAGGGTACATATATGCGGTTTTGCAAACAGAAATGTGTGATTCGCTGGAATTGTTCAAGGAATCGAATGCCCGAATTCTGTAAGCAGTTTGAAATCACTAATTGAGACTTTTCGTGATGAAGTTTGATTTTGAGACTAGTTGCAATTCAGTAAGCAATCTCACGTCATTAATCTCAAAAAAAAGTCACTTATTAGTGATCTACTTCTGAGCAGCTCACAAAACGAAAAATATGGAAGAGGAATTAATTATTTTATACATATATATTGCGAAAAAAGCGCGAAAATGAAGCAAAGTAATATGTTTTGGGTAAAAATTTCTTAAGAACACGAATAATTGTGTATTTATTGACGTTTTAGAAATATGCGTAGACGGATTCCGGCAAGTTTACGCAGCACGGAAGACCCATTCCTTCTGGAAGAAGACATTTTCAGGAGGTCTTTTAGATTCCCGAAGTCCTTCTGCTGGGAACTTATTCACGATCTCAAACCACTTGACAAGTTTGAGCGGAGTTCCTAGCTCGTTCATTTCAACGGAATGTATATAGAGATGCAATTCAACATTTATCGATTATTAATTTTGCTTGTCTCAATTTAATTGTTCATAAGCCGATTCAGGTGAAAGGTTTATAAAACAGAAATTAAAAACGCTATTTTGTATGAGCTTAGTAATATTCATATTCTTTATGTTTTTGATCAAGAATTTCGCTTGATAAATGAATTTAAAAAATTTCATTACATATGGAATCGATAAGTGAATTTTTGCTCAACTTTTTGACTATCTCTAGCCGATACGTGCCATCAACTCACTGTCTCTATTTATTTTCACCATGATATTTGGTGAAATTCTTGTGACTTTCCCTTACTGAATAGCAAAATCGTCTCAAGTCACAAAAAGAGTCACTAATATATAATCTCAATTTTAGTGACTTGAGATGAGATTTGCTTACAGAATTCGGGCATAAGTCGCATTAACTCGCGACTGTCGAACAGTTAGAAGACATATTTACATACATATAGGTAGGTAGGTAGGTAGGGTGATTGTCATAAGACACACTTAGACCTTCCGCAGGTCCATTGTGATACCACTGGAGCTTATCCTTACTCTACGTGTTCCTTTTCAAACCATCCGGTTGCTTTAATAATCGAGCAGAGCTTCGTTAGTTTTAGATGGGCTATATCCGCTACATCGGTTAGAAATGCTGTATCAAGAGTGCGCAGCCTTCTCATAGCTAGGCTTTCACACTCACATAAAAGGTGTCTGACTGTTTCCTCTTCTTCTGTATTAAGACAGCTTCTACAGAAATCGAAGTACGGGAGTCCTAACCTTCTAGCGTGGCTGCCTATTAAAGAATGACCAGTTAATACACCTATCATTTTTCTTATAGATTCTCTGTTGAATCTTAGCAAGATATTCGATCGCCCGCTGTTCCAGTTCGGCCATGTCTGTCTGCTTATTTCGCATGTTGTGAGGTTTTGCCAGCTTGTATTTACCTTTTTGATGGTTTCCCTGTCTATAAGTAATTTAAAAGTGGCTATGGGCATGGGTATCAGCGCCTTATTCGGTTCGAGATCGAGCGTTGTACCGGTTATTGCAAGTTCATCCGCCTTATAGTTTCCTGCAATGTTCCTGTGGCCTGTTACCCAGATAAGGTGCACCTTGTAGCACTTAGATACGTCATCTAGTAGTTTAAAACATTCTAGAACTGTTTTTGACGAGTGCGTTTTTGATTCCAGCGCTTTTATTGCTGCTTGACTGTCCGAGTAAATGGAGACTTCATTTGTGGATAATACTCTCGTTTTTATTTCTTTAAGTTCTCTTTTATGACAGTGACTTCCGCCTGAAATACACTGCAATGATCAGGTAAGCGAAATGATTGGCATACTCCGAGTTTGTCGGAGTAGACCCCTCCACCTACTTTGTGGTTCAGTTTTGAGCCATCTGTGTAGATGTTTAAGTCATTTATCTTAACAATAAGCCCGTTATCCCATTCCTCTTTGGAAGGAAATACTGTGACAAAGGATTTATTAAAATTGATGTCCTTGGTCCTACAGAAATCCGTTGTGCCATGAATTCAGGGGAACTGTTCTTAAATTGATTAGTGTCCTCTTTGGTGTGGTTCTGTGGGTGTGGTTCTGAGGGCCCCGCAGATGCAAGGACTGGCCATTCTTTGTACGTGTGCCATGGTTCTTTTAATGTACAATTTATCTAGAGCTGGCCACCATACTAATATGCCGTATGTACAATTGCCGTGTAAAGCCAGTATACGATAGATGGGGAGAGACCCCAACTTAGTCCTATCAGCTGTTTACAACGAGTATAGTGCTATTGTCGGCCTTTTTACTCTATCTTCGACATTTGCCTTCCAAGTCAGCTTTCGGTCTAGTATTAGGCCTAAGTAGCGGGCCTCATCACTAAATGACAGTACCGTTCCACCTAGAGTCGGAGGAGCTATATTTGAAATTTTGTGTTTCCTGGTAAATAGGATGAGTTCAGTTTTATTGGGGTTGACGCTTAGCCCATTTGCTTTTGACCAGTTTTCAACCATGTTTAGTAAATATTGCGTGACTTCTCTAAGTGTATTGGGAAATTTCCCTCTTACTACCATTGCAACATCGTCCGCATATGCTACGAGGTGTTGTCCTCTCTCCTCTAGGCTCTTTAGTAATGAGTTTAGTGCCAGCACCCATAGGAGAGGGGACAGCACACCGCCTTGAGGTGTTCCTCTGCTAACTTTTTTTTTGATCTCTGAGGCCCCTAGGGTTGCGATCACAAATCTGCTCAAGAGCATGTTTTTGATGAACTCAACCAAAGCGCCAGAGATCCCGAAATCCGTCAGTGCCTTTGTTATGGTATCCGGTAGGATGTTGTTGAACGCGCCCACGATATCTAGAAAGGCTACCAGTGTGAATTCTTTATTATACATTGACTCCTCGATTTCTGTAACAAGTGAGTTAAGTGCTGTTTCAGTAGATTTCCCTTTACAGTACGCATGTTGTGAGATACTAAGCTTATTAGGGCTGATGATAGCCCTAATATGCTCTTCTAAAATTCTTTCTAATGTTTTTAGCAGAAAGGAGGATAGACTAATTGACCTGAAATCCTTAGGTGCTGTGTGTGAACTTTTTCCCGCTTTAGGGATAAATACCACTTTTACCTCTTTTCATACTGATGGGACACTTTTAAGTTTCAGAGCAGCCTTAAATATGGCCGTCAAACACTCCGTGATGTAGTTGAGTGAATGTTGTATTTGGGCCGGGAATAATCCATCTGGGCCCGGTGATTTAAATGGTTTGAACGTGTTCACTGCCCAGGTTATCCTAGTTTCAGTGATTATTTCTTCAATGTCAGAGTTTGGTCTTTCTGTACTATTGTTGATTAATACGTTAGATGATTCGTTGCTGGGAAAGTGTGTGTCCACTAGCAACTTCAGAGTTTCGTCACTCGAAGTAGTCCAACTCCTGTCCGGTTTTTGGAGGTATCCGGTGGAATAGTGGTTTTTTGAAAGGATTTTACGCAGTCTGGAAGTCTCTGTGGTTCCTTCGATTTCTCCACAGAACGTTCTCCAACCAGACCTTTTCGCTTTCCTAAGTTTTATTTCTATGTAGCGATGATCGGAGTAAGAGTGTTCATTCAGAACCTTCCACTGCGTCATCTTTCCGTAGAGGGTGTGACATGCTAGCGTAATATCAAGAACTTCTTGTCTATTGCGCGTAATAAATGTGGGTTCGTTGCTTTTGTTACACACTAAAAGCTTACTACATATAATATAATTAAAGAGAGATTCACCTCGTTCGTTTGTATCCGAGCTCCCCCATACGGTATGGTGGGCATTGGCATCACCTCCTAGGACTAGTTTGCGGTTGTGTGCTTTGTAGTCTTCCACAAGGCTTCTTATTAGCGGCGACGGCAGTGGACCTGTGTCGTTTTTGGGTGCTGAATCGCAGTTAACTGCCGGGCTAGTGCACCCCTACTTGTACTTGGACCTGTGTCCAGTTCTGATTGTGTGTCAACTGGCCTCGCTTTCGCTGAGGCTGTCGCTGTATGTTTCGATCGACTTATTAAGCCGATGGATAGCGTTTTCTTCGAGCTCGGTGCGACCGTTGCTCTTATTGCGGAACTGTTTGTTCCTATCGGCCTATTAGAAGGAGGACCGATCTCCTTTTTTTTGTTTGTTTTATGATAGTCTCTTTGCATTTTTGGACCCACGAATGTCGGAGAAAGGATGTCCGCCCGTGCATAGCTCCGAACTACACGGGTAAGGCTAGTTATTACGGAGGGCGCCAGTTATCCGTAAGGTCCGTTCGAGACTTGGTTATTTATTAGAAGGGCCCCAAACCTGAGAGATTCTCGGCACGGCTCGCATCACACCTTAATCCAGCCCTTCACCCCCGACCACGTTAAAAGTATTTTGAGTAGTGCTGTACTATTGAGGAGTATCGAACCCTACCCATAGTACCCTTAACTTAGCTAAGTACCTCCTGAAAAAATAGGAAAACTGTGGTGTAGTATGTTCACTTATCGAATGCTCACTGTACTCAGTTGAATGCATAAATATTATTACAAACACATTGTAGCACTTGACTACAATATTCATATAAACAATGTGCAAGCACTTGTGGTAATACGATCCCTTGGACATTGCCCTGCATGGACATTGCCGCGTCGGCATATTTGACATGCACCGACGGTTCAACAACCAAGTGAACATATTACCTCCTCCCCGCCGTTGCGACCCGCGTCAGCCCTTAGACGTTCTTATGTAAACAATACATAAAGAATTATACATAAGTTGACCGCGTCTCTGCCGGCGTCCCTGACAGCGCAGCCACGCTGTCTTTAGCTGTAAGAACCAAATTGTAACAACTGAAAAGGCATTCAATAAAACACACTCGTAGCAACGAGTCGATTACGATTAAGACAAACAGAATTTCTTTGATTACGATTAATACATGGCGACCGTGACAGGACGCAGAAAATAAGCCCTGGAGTCAAGCAGCAGGAGGAAAGAAAGCTATGCCAACCACATCTACAAAGTATTGAAGCAGCTGGACGCTGGATAACTTTACATCGTAAAAGACTGGACAACTTTACATCGTAAAAGGCTGGACAACTTTTCATCGTAAAAGGCAAAGAGCAGGAACAGCGTTGGAAACTACATTTTTCTTGTCTGAGTGAGTAGAGGTTCAATGAATGCAGTAATCAAAAAGAAAAAAGCCGGAAGAAGCGGCATGCGAGTACGCCTCCAAAAGAGGAAGGCGGAAATTCTCAAACTATTGTTTGCCACCAACCCACCATTACGTTGGGAGGCAACAATAGCACTACAAGCCGAGCTAGATCAGATTGATCAAGCCCATAAGGTAAACCATAAGCATTCAACCTCTACCACCACACAAAGACATATAAAAACAATTGATAACACTATTCCCAAATTAAACCAGCCAGGAGCAATAAAAGCCCAGCTCAGTAAACCAGCCAAGAAGTGCCCAGACGACTGCGAGGGACCATTGGACAGTGCGTTCTGCCAATACACGTGCAAGCACTGCACGGCAGCGGATCCGAACACCAAGACAAACAACAACTAGAGACATCAAACGCGAGAGGCACCCCGCCGCTTGCGTCAACGAGGGAGCGCCAGCGTGCCAGATCCGGCGAAGACCAGCTGGTGCAGATGGACGATCAACAGCAGCAGAATTTAGATATATTTATATAATACATAAAAAAAAAAATATATTGTAATTAATTTAAGACAAATATAGTAAGCGGAAGCGATAACTGCATTGCCCGGTAGAGTATGGCCCGTGAAGCCATACAAACCACTAGGTAGGAGATCGCTGTTGATCGAATCAGGAAAAACTAATTAAATTAAAATTGAGTCCTAAATGAACATTAACATTAGAAATAACAAAACTAAAATAAATGAGCAGAAACAGTATAAGTAAATCTGACGATATATATATAATAACACCCAGAATGGGGTTAATTGATACCAAAACAATGGACTCCACTGCAAATGTAATAAATAAAATAGAATCGCCAAATACTGATATGAAAATAACAAACATATTGTTGCTGATAATCGTTATTATTATGTGTGCATATATTATTTACAAAGCTTACATCCTACATAATAAATGTATAAAAAAGAGAGCCTTAAGCCAAGCTAACGATCTTGATAAGATCTGAAAATAATATACAAGCACACACGATTCTCATGGTAATGTGTTTATATATAAAAAAAAAAAAAACATGAATTTGATAGATAAAGAAAAAAAAAATCAAATATGAATACGGAGAAATGCATTAGAATAGTAATGACAAATGAACCCGATTTCCAGAACAGGGCATTGTCTATACTAAAAAAACAGAGTAGAACCCATACTTATCTATGATTTAGAAAGTGAATACATGGAAAAGTATAACTTAGACTTTTCCCCCCCCTTTACCATTGTACTAGCACCCGAAAGGGAATAGTATTGACTACGGTAAAGAATTGCAGGGTATTTTCAGAGATAGATAAGCACGAAATATTGGGACAAATAAATGTCATAAAAGTTAAGTTATGTATAAAGAATAAAAAAAAAAAAAAAAAAAAAAAAAAAAAAAAAAAAAAAAAAAAAAAAAAAAACTTTTATATATATACATATACATAATGAATCCCAGGCATGGAATGGGAGCAACTAACCCTAAATATCCGTGAACTAAAAGAAAAATTTGATAAATCTTACAAATGTGTAAGCCAGAATAGGTCAATACAAAAGGATACTTTAAATAAACATGCGAAAATTCTTGTAGAAACATTTAATGATGCAAGAATATTAGTGCATGATAATAGACGTATAATAAATAAAACTAACTGGTCAAAAATATCAAAATTGTTGATGAAATTACGTTCAAATTTATATAACGTCAAAGAAAAGTATCAGCTAGATATTTTCATTCCAACAGTGTTAAATTCACCATTAACACTACATGGAGAAGAAGATCAGAAATCAGTTGAAACAGATTTAGATTCAGATCCTGAATCAAACGAAGAAACTGATATAAAAGAAAACGACCTAAAAGATCTTACAATTCCTGCACAAATCACTTTATCTGAAGAAGATAATGAGATAGAACAGGAAGAAGGATTGAATTCTAGCACAAGCTCAGTAGACACAAAAGAAAACATCATGACGGATGTAAGCGCCCAAAGGGCATACATAAAGGACATATCGAATGCCATTCCAGAATTCAATGGACAGAAAATACATCTTCAAAGATTTGTAACAGCTTTGAAGTTAATAAATCTGACAAAAGGCACATTCGGAGAAATAGCTGTTGAGGTCATTAAGTCAAAAATTGTTGGCTCAACTCTATACAAAGTCCAAAATGAAACGACAATTAATGCAATAATCAAAAAATTGCAAGATACTATAGTTGGTGAAACATCCGACGTAGTAAAAGCCAAATTGTCTAAAACAATGCAAAAAGGGAAAACTGCCGAAAAATTCACGACAGAAATTGACAATTTACGAAAGCTTTTGGAAGCTTCGTATATTGACGAAGGCCTATCAGCCGAACATGCTGACAAATTCAGCACTAAAGAAGCCATTAACGCAATGGTTAAAAATTGTGAACACGGAAAGTTAAAAACAATCCTCGAGGCAGGCAATTTCAAAACAATGGATGAAGCCGTCACAAAGTATATACAATGTAGTACCGAAATGACAGGCAATCCCAATTCAATATTGCTCGCCCAAAGGGGCCGTGGTAATTATAACAACAGGAATAATTATCGCGGTAGAGGCAATGGTAGAGGCAATGGCCGAGGTTATTATAATAATAATAATTATAATAACAACAACCGCAATAATGGCCAGAATAATAATTACCAATATAATAATTATAGAGGTAATAATAGAGGAAACAACAGAGGAAACCATAGAGGAAATAACCACCAAAATGAAGGTTATAACCAAAACAGTAACAATAATGTAAGGGTGACCCAAAACGCTTCGGGAAACTCCCAACAGCCTTTAGATACTCAGCAGTAAATAATAAAATTCATACCATCAATCTCAGCCAAAACATATACGTAACCTTCACAAATATAAACACAGGAAAAGAACTAGTATTCTTGATAGACACAGGTGCAGATATATCTATATTAAAAGAAAATTCAGATGTTTTTCAATACATTCAAACTGATCATATAATAAATATACAGGGAATAAGTCAAGAAGTAACCAAATCTAAAGGACTTACTTCCATTGAAATCCAAACCACAAATTACATAATCCCCCACGATTTTCACATTGTAAATTTACAATTCGCTATTCCATGTGATGGAATACTAGGAATAGATTTCATTAAAAAATACAACTGTCAATTAGATTTCAAGCCGTCTGAAGACTGGCTTATAATCAGACCAACTAACTTAAAATACCCAATTTATGTTCCGATAGCATACAGTTCTGGCAACAATTCCATAGTTCTGCCAGCAAGATCACAAGTGGTCCGAAAAATTACAATAAACTCAGTAGAAGACAGTGTATTTATTCCAAACCAAGAAATTCTGCATGGTATCTACATAGCAAATACCATAGCAACAACCCAAAATGCATTCATAAGAATGCTTAATACAACAAATGAAGATCAGTTAATCAACATAAATAAATTAGAATATGAACCACTTTCAAGCTACGAAGTAGTTAAAACAATTCCAGAGAATAGAAAGAAATCTGTACTAAAACAGCTATCAAAGAATTTCCCACCACAATTTCATAATCAACTAACAACAATCTGTAAACAATACAGCGATGTATTCGGACTAGAAACCGAACCAATAACCACAAATAATTTTTATAAACAAAAACTGAGATTGAAGGATGATGAAGAAATATACATTAAAAATTATAGAAATCCTCACAGTCACAAAGACGAAATTCAGAAACAAGTCCAAAAACTAATTGACGACAAAATAGTCGAACCATCTGTATCTGCTTATAATAGCCCTTTGTTATTAGTACTCAAAAAGTCACTTCCAAATTCGGAAACAAAAAAATGGCGATTAGTAATTGACTATCGTCAAATTAATAAAAAACTGTTGTCTGATAAATATCCGCTCCCTAGAATTGATGATATTTTGGATCAACTAGGTAGAGCAAAGTACTTCTCATGCCTGGACTTAATGTCTGGTTTTCATCAAATTGAACTTGAAGAAAAATCAAGAGATATTACTTCTTTTTCAACAAACAATGGTTCATATCGCTTCACGCGATTACCATTCGGTTTAAAAATAGCGCCAAATTCGTTTCAGAGAATGATGACTATAGCTTTCTCTGGACTTGAACCTTAACAAGCATTCCTTTATATGGATGACTTAATAGTCATTGGTTGTTCTGAAAAACAGATGCTCAAAAACTTAACCGATGTTTTTGACAAATGTAGACAACACAATTTAAAGTTACATCCCGAAAAATGCTCATTTTTCATGCATGAAGTCACTTTCCTAGGACATAAATGCACAGACAAAGGAATCTTGCCCGACGACAAAAAATACGACGTCATCCAAAATTATCCAGTCCCACACGATGCGGACAGCGCTAGAAGATTTGTTGCATTTTGTAACTATTACAGAAGATTCATAAAAAATTTTGCTGATTATTCCCGTCACATAACGAGATTATGTAAAAAGAATGTAAAATTCGAATGGACAGCTAATTGCCAAAACGCCTTCGAACATCTAAAATCAGCACTAATGAATCCAACACTCCTACAATATCCAGATTTCAGCAAAGAATTCTGTATTATCACAGATGCTAGTAAACAAGCATGTGGAGCAGTTCTAACTCAGAACAAAAACGGACTCCAACTCCCAGTTGCATACGCATCAAGAGCATTCACAAAAGGTGAAAGCAACAAAAGCACAACAGAACAGGAATTAGCAGCTATTCATTGGGCAATAATATATTTCAGACCATATATTTATGGTAGACACTTCACTGTCAAAACAGATCACAGAGCACTTACTTACCTATTCTCAATGGTAAATCCAAGTTCGAAACTTACTCGAATGAGACTTGAATTAGAGGAATATAATTTCACAGTAGAATATCTAAAGGGCAAAGATAATTTTGTAGCCGATGCGCTATCAAGAATTACAATAAAGGACTTAAAAAACATACAAATAAGTAATAAAATTCTGAAAGTCACTACCAGAAACCAAAGTAAACAGTTAAATTCCTGCGCAGGAAAAGAAAAAGAAAAAGAGGATTTGCGAAAGCAAACTCTAAATGCTTCTCAGCCCAACGTATACGAAGTCATTGCAAATGACGAGGTACGAAAAGTAGTGACCTTGCGAATAACAGACTCTCTATGCTTACTAAAACATGGAAATAAAGTTATAGCAAGAATTGATGTTAGCAATATGTACACCAATGAAATTCTCGACTTAGGTCAGTTCTTTCAAAGGCTTGAAACAGAAGCCGGTATACTTAATATTAGCCAACTCAAAGTGGCACCGAGCGAAAAGATCTTTGAATTAATTTCAATAGATACTTTTAAAAAAATGGGCAATGAAATATTGAAATCATTAAGAGTAGCGCTACTCCAGCCGGTGACCCTAATACAAAAAGATAAAGAAAAAGAAGCACTACTGTTTACATTCCATGATGATCCAATACAAGGAGGTCATACAGGAATAGCTAGAACAATAGCTAAAATAAAAAGACACTACTATTGGAAAAATATGACTCGTCATATCAAAGAGTACATACGTAGATGTCCAAAATGCCAAATGTCAAAGACGACATTACACACAAAGAGCCCAATGACTTTAACTGAAACTCCAATATATGCTTTCGACAGAGTGATAGTAGATACAATTGGTCCACTACCACGCACGGAAAATGGAAATGAATACGCAGTCACTTTAATATGTGATCTGACAAAGTACTTAGTAGCAATTCCAGTTGCAAACAAAAGTGCAACAACTGTCGCAAAAGCTATATTCGAATCTTTTATTCTGAAGTACGGTCCAATGAAGACGTTCATTACGGACATGGGAACAGAATATAAAAATTCAATTATATCTGACTTGTGCAAATACTTAAAGATAGACAACATAACGTCTACTGCACACCACCATCAGACCGTTGGAACAGTAGAAAGAAGCCACAGAACATTCAATGAATATATCCGTTCTTACATATCTGTCGACAAAACAGATTGGGACGTATGGCTACAATATTTCGTATACTGTTTCAACACGACACCCTCTATGGCACATAATTATTGTCCATATGAGCTAGTTTTCGGCAAACAGAGTAACTTGCCAAAATATTTTACAAATATAGATAAAATAGAACCTATTTATAATATAGATGATTACTCTAAAGAAGTTAAGTTTAGATTAGAATCAGCCTATAAAAGGGCTAGATTACTATTAGAAAAATATAAAAATAGAAATAAAGAATATTACGATAGGAATATTATAGATAGTAACATAAAAATAGATGACCTAGTTTTATTAAAAAATGAAACAGGTCATAAGCTAGCTAAAACATATTTAGGCCCTTATACTGTAGTAAAAATAGAAGATAACGATAATATAATAATTAAAGACAGTAAAAATAAGAAACAAAAAGTACATAAAGATAGGTTAAAGATTTTCATTTCTTGATATATTAAATACATGTTACTTCATAATCAGTTGACTACTATTATAAAGTAAAGTATGGCCATACCTATAATAAGTAATTAATACCATTTATATATATATCATCAAATCTATTAATTAATTAGTATTAAAATTCATAAAATCAAAAAAATAAATATATATAAGTTTTAAACATATATAAGTAATAACACTAAGAAAATAACTTCATGTAATTACGTTATTTTTCTAAAGGAGGGAGATGTAGTATGTTCACTTATCGAATGCTCACTGTACTCAGTTGAATGCATAAATATTATTACAAACACATTGTAGCACTTGACTACAATATTCATATAAACAATGTGCAAGCACTTGTGGTAATACGATCCCTTGTACATTGCCCTGTATGGACATAGCCGCGTCGGCATATTTGACATGCGCCGACGGTTCAACAACCAAGTGAACATATTACCTCCTCCCCGCCGTTGCGACCCGCGTCAGACCTTAGACGTTCTTATGTAAACAATACATAAAGAATTATACATGAGTTGACCGCGTCTCCGCCGGCGTCCCTGACAGCGCAGCCACGCTGTCTTTAGCTGTAAGAACCAAATTGTAACAACTGAAAAGGCATTCAATAAAACACACTCGTAGCAACGAGTCGATTACGATTAAGACAAACAGAATTTCTTTGATTACGATTAATACAGTGGTACTTATTACCAGCTGGCACCCTCGGGGAGGGTTCAGTGGAGGATTTTCGCCAGCCAATATTGGGATACATATAAGGGTGCATACATACATACGGAGCTGCGGCCACTCGACATGACAAAAATAATTCCAGCGAAATATTCCAATATAGACTATTTTCGAATGGTGGCGAAAATTGGCATATGGGCAGCTCGTTTTATGAATGAAATTAAAATATGAGCTCGAACTTATGAATGAACTTTTTGTTTTTGTTCTAAATTGTTCAGCGCCGTCGCTGATAGAATCATGGCCGCTGCGACTGCACCTACGAATGTATTTTGTTTTTGTAGTCGCTAGGCTTAGATTTTAGCTTTGGGCGACATGCGCATATGAGGTACATATGCATGTGTTTTTGTTGTGTTCTAGAATATTTTAGAATGTGTGGTGGCAAAGCGGCCATCGCGTTGCGCTTGCTGTTGCATTAGCGTCTATCAAAGTATTGAGTTTTTGTAAGTACAATATTAGGAATATCGACTGATGAAAGACAAAAGTACACGGAAGCAAGAAGGGAGCGCTGTGCTCGCACATATGTATATGCATGAATGTATGAACGTGCATGGATGTAGCAACATATGAATACAATTATTTTGTAGGAAGTTTAGAAGGCAAGTAGGTATATATGTATGTATATATGCTAGGACATAAAGTGGATATATATAATATACATACATAGAGCAGAATTGTTTTTGCACTTGTTAGGAAAAAACTCGTTCGCTAGTGCGTATGTGTATTTGATTTCTTGTAAGAATGTGATGTGCTGTGACATGTGTACATACATAAGTCAAGGTTATTTGGGCATACATTCATATGTACATATGTATGAAAGGAAGATGGTGCTCTTGCGCTTGTGTATTATTGTTTTTCATATACAAATGTACACACATACATACATATGTATGTAAATGCTGTCGAATACATAAACTATAAATTGACATACAATATAAAATAAGTGTTGATTTATCTTAAACCGTTTTTTTTTCCTATTGACATGTACATACATATTATGTACTTATATTGTCATATACCATCATTTATGTACATATAAACTATACGTTCATTTATGTATATATGTAATGAAAAAACTTCATGAATTACTTTCAGAACTTTATTAAAATTAATTCGCGTCGTGCGCGTGCACAAAACCTTGGTTCACAACGCAGGCGCAGAAATAAACGCACTGCGTATTTATCCTCCCCATGTGACTTGGCATCAATTCTCGGCGCCAATTTTTTTTTTTTTTTTCTTTTTTAAATGTGTTTTTTTTAATGTAATCGTAAAAAAATGTGTAATAAATTTTATGTATCCGCTTATCATTTCAAAAGTAACAAAATGGTAAAAAAATAAGCAGTCGAAGAAATAAACGCACCGCCTATTTTTCCTCGCCACATGTTAGACTCGATATCAATTCCCGGCGCCAACTTTTTTTTTTATTAATTTTTTTTTTAATTAGTTGTTTTTTTAATGTAATTTGAAAAAAAAAAATTATGTAATAAATTTTATGTTTTCGCTTATTATTCAAAAATACGAAAATAGTAAAAATATAATTGGGCTAATGTCGGGGTGAGAGATGTGTTGTGTGTTAAGGTGAAAGATGTGTGGTGTTTTCAATTTTTGTGTGGGCAAAACTCAAACGCTAGACAGTGTGGTGTCTATAAAGTCGATGTTCTAAAATCCCTTACTACAAATCTTTCAAATCTCAATTGTACTAAAAAAAGTTAACAGTAACATTTGCACCTTCTCATCCCATTAACATTCTCTGCTTGTACATAATTCACTGTAATCAGCTCTGTTAAGAAGTTCCCCGCTGTCGAGTTGAACGAGATGAAAAAGTCTCCGCGGTTTCACTTAATTTTTGAAAATTCACATTACTCGTAGCTTCTTTATACATTAACGTGCTCTGCACAGCATTGTGTTAAAAATTATGATTTATGAAGCGTGAACAAAAGTGATTCATAATTTACTTAAACAACTTTTTAGGCCTTTACTAAGAAGTACTTCCTTACTTACTTAGGTGGCCATAACAACCCGTTGCCTCACTAGCTCTCTCCAGGCGCTTCTGCTCCGCGCGCGCCTTCTCCAATTCTGTACACCTAGCGAGCATAGGGTTTCCTCACCCTGGTTTTCCACCGGAGCAATGGTCTTCCTCTGCGTCGGCTCCCTTGGACTTCGCCCTCGAACACGTTCTTTGCTGGAGCTTCTTCATCCATACGCACGACATGGCGTAGTCAACGCAGGCGTTGGATCGCGATGCGTTGAACTACGTCAATGTTGGCGTAGAGCTCATACAGCTCGTGGTTCATTCTTGAACGGTAGTCTTCGCCAACGCGCACAGGACCGAAGATCTTACGAAGAACTTTTCTCTCGAGCACCTCAAGAGCGGCTGCATCGCTTTGTGACACTACCCATGCCTCTGCGCCTGAAAGCAACACGGGTATGATGAGCGTCTTGTAAAGTGTCAGTTTGGTTATGCGAGAGAGAAACCGACTACTCAATTGCTTACTTAGCCCATAGTAACACCTCTTAGCAAGAGTGATTCTTCGTTTGATCTCCAGGCTGATATCGTTGTTGCTGTTAACGGCGGTCCCAAGATAAATAAATTCTGGCACAACTTCGAAAGTATAGTTGTCCGCAATGGCGTGCGTTCCAACACGTGTGTTCCGCGTCGTAGACAGCATATATTTCGTTTTACCCTCGTTCACCGCCAGACCCACTCGTGATGATTCCTTCTCGATAGCAGAAAACGCATCCGTGACATCTCGCTTACAGCGGCCGATAATGTCAATGTCATCGGCGTACGCAAGGAGCTGGACACATTTATAGAAAATAGTGCCATTACGATGCACACCTGCTTTTTCGGATCACCCCTTCCATCACGAAGTTGAAGAGGTTGCATGACAGTGGATCGCCTTGTCTGAAACCTCGAACGGTACTGAATGGCTCGGAGAGGTTATTTCCTACCTTGACGGAGCTGGTTGTGTTGCTCAACGCCATTCTGCAAAGCCGTATGAGCTTCGCTGGTATACCGAACTCAGACATGGTGGCGTACAGGCAATCCCTTATCGGGCTATCGAACGCAGCTTTATAGTCGACAAAGAGATGATGGGTGTCGACTTGCTTTACATGGGTTTTTTCCAGGATTTGGGGTAATGTGAAAATCTGGTCGATGGTGGACTTACCACTTCCGAAGCCGCACTGATAAGGCCCGATCAGTGTGTTGGCAAACGGCTTAAGTCTTCCACATAGGACGCTAGACAGGACCTTGTAAGCGATGGTTAGAAGACTGATGCCCCGGTAGTTGGTGCAGATCGTCGTCACCCTTCTTCAGAACAGGACAAAGGACACTGAGATTCCAATCGTCGGGCAGGCTTTCTGCTAGCTATATTTTGCAGATGAGCTGATGCATGTTCCCTATCAGACCATCGCCGCCAGTCTTGAACAATTCAGCGGGCAAGCCGTTAGTGCCAGCCGCTTTGCTATTCTTGAGCCGCTGAATGGCAACTCTGACTTCGGCATGACTAGGTGGTGGAATGTCCAAATTATCGTCGATTGGCGGTATCGGGTCATCTTCTACTGGGTCGGAATTGTGTGCGTCATTGCCAGCAAGTAAATTGCAGAAGTGTTCCATCCATATGTCCAGTGTGGTCTGTGTATCCATAACCAGATTTCCGTTTTTATCTCTGCAGGCTGATGCTCCGGCCTTGAAATCTTGTGTCGCTTGACTTGTTGATAGAATTTTCGAGCATCATTCCTGCCCCTCTACTCCTCTAGCAGGTCACGTTCACGCTTCTCCTGTTCTCGTTTCTTGCGTCTGAAGAGGCGCCTCTCTTCCGATCACTTTTTCCTGTAATTATCTCGCACGGTCCGCGTTGCAGCTGACTGCATAGTTCTTTGGTAGGCTGCGTTCTTCGCTGCAGTAGCTTCGCGACACTCTTCGTCGTACCATTGATTTCGTTTAGGTGGGCGTTGGAGCCTAATGGTTTTTTCAGCGGCAGTTCGCATAGAGCGGGATATATGTGCCCAAAGTCCGCCTGCGTCTGCTGGTAGAGAATTGTGGAGGAGCAACTCCGAGAGGTGAGCGGAATAAGTTTCGGCAGTCCGTTGTGATAGCAGCTTAGCGACGTCTAGCTTTCGTTGCGTAGTGGGGCGCACGTTCTTCGCATTGCATAACCGCATGCGTATCTTGGCTGCGACAAGATAGTGGTCAGAGTCGATGATCACTCCACGGAACGTTCACACATCCTGCACACATGAAGCATGCCTTCCGTCGATCACAACATGATTAATGTGGTTGCGCGTTCTTTGATCAGGGTACAGCCAGGTGGCCTTATGGATATTGAGGTGTTGGAATCTGGTGCTACTAACTACCATGTTTCGCGCCGCAGCGATGTCGATCAGCCTTAGACCATTGTTCGATGAGGTCTCGTGGAGGCTGAACTGACCGACAGTGGGATCGAAGACAGATCCTCGCCCAACCTTTGCGTTGAAGTCCCCGAGTACCATTTTCACGTCGTGGGCTGGACAGCGGTCATATACTTGTTTGAGTCTGGCATAAAAATTGTCTTTGATGGCATTGTCCTTTTCCTCCGTTAGGGCGTGCGCGAAAATCAGGCTTATGTTGAAGAACTGTGCCTTGATACGGATTGTGGCTAGCCTATCGCTCACAGGTGTGAACCTAGTGACGTGGGACCGAAACCTCCCGCTTACAACAAATCTGCATCCTAATTCGCGCCGCTCCGCAAGGTAGCTGTAGTAGATATCGCAGCCTGCTTGCTTAGAGCAGCCTTGTCCTGTCCATCTTATCTCCTGGATGTCGGTGATATCAGCCTTAATTTTTTCGAGGGCTTCCGCCAACTGTATAGAGGCACCTTCCCTATTTAGGGTTCGGACATTCCAGGTGCATATCCGTAAATCGTAGTCCGGTTTTCGTTTGCGATGGTCGTCAACGTTGAGGGATCCATTATCCGAGGTTATTGCGGTCTTCACTGGTTATTTTTTTGTTTTGCGTGGCGGGTCCCAAACCCAGCGCACAACCCAAATTTAATGTCCTGGGGGGACATTCGTCTCACACATTCGTTCACTGCCCGGCGGGTGCTCAGCAGCTATCCAGGATGGCCAAGGAAAAGACAGGATCAAATCCAGGGGGCTGTGTGTCGACTTGGATAAAGCAAGTGACAAGGATAGATCCCTGGAGTTTGCCATGTTAAACCCAGTCAAGGCCGTTGCCTTGTATTGCTAAATCCCATACATCCCACATTACTAAGAAGTAGTACTTTGTTATTCAATATATGAATTTTAATGTTCAAGTATGTAATACATTTTAGAAATAAAAAGTGAAAAATTTTAGTTTAACAATTTGAGGCTTTGGTCTCTGTTGTTATTAACAATACTGTAGGTGAACACAGCTCAAAGAAGCTTGACTGATTTTTTCAATATTAAATGTTCAGCACTTTCGGCTTCATCCGAAGGCTGAATGTATGTACAGTAACCTCCGAATAAGCCGCATTCTGGTTTTGGAGTAAATTTCTAACTTTGCAGATATATGTATATGTACATATGTTTTTGTGGACTTTTTAGCAATTGTAGAACTAATACGTAAAGTAATATATTAATTAACTGTTTGCCTACTATCAAAGAACAAAAAAGTGCGTGTAGCATGTGAAACTTTCAAGGCAGACAAAAAAAGAGGGAGAGACCGGAGAGAGAATGAGAGAGAGAGAGAGAGAGAAAGAACATATAACTAAATAAATTCACAACAATTTCAGAGAATACAAATAGACAAAATCAACACTTATTTTATGTTGTATTTCAATTTATAGTTTATGTTTTCGACGGCAAATTACATATTTATGTATGTACATTGGTATATGAAAAAGAATAATGCACAAGCGCATGAACATCATCTTCCTTTCATATGTACATATGCATGTATGCCCAAATAACCTTGACTTATTTATTCACATGTCACAGCACATCACATTCTTACAAGAAATCAGATACACATACGCACTAGTGAACGAGTTTCTTCCTAACAAGTGCAAAAACAATTCTGCTCTAAATCCTATGTAGGTGTGTATGTATATGGGACGTTCCACGTCAACCGGTACACTAGCCGGTCCAAAATTCTATGGGACCGATTTTGAAGTCCAAGGTCTCAAAATGATCGTCTGAATGTCCACTATTGAAAGCCGTCTGGCCCATTGAGAAATTCAATATGGCGTCCAAATTATGGCGTCTAAGCTGACTAAAAATGAGAGTTTATTTAAAATCTTGTGTGCTCCTAAGAAAACCAGGAGCAATGAAAAAAAAGTAATACTGATTCTTTATGTTCTTAGGGTCGCAGATTACGATTTCGGAAGCAGATTTCCAAAATTCAAAATGGCGGATCCAATATGGCGGCCGAAAATATTAATTTATTTCGATTTGTTTAAAAAGTATTTCTAAGGGGTTTTTGGGGTCGCTGATTACGAATCTGAAGTCAGATTTTTTAAATTCAAAATGGCGGATCCAATATGGCGGTCAAAAATAAAAAAATTATTTCGATTTTTTTGAAACCTGTTTTAAAAGGGTTTTTGGGGTCGCTGATTGCGATTCTGGAGTCATATTTCAAGAATTCAAAATAGCGGATCCAATATGGCGGCCAAAAATAAATAAATTGATGAAATTCTTTTGAAACCGTTCCTTAAAAGGGTTTTCGGTGTCGTTCATTACGAATCTGGAGTTAAAATTTAAAAATTTCATGTAATAGATTAAACATGTAGATAAGCTCTCTGCGTTTTCAGGGTTGAGACTGTCTTCAGTGTGACCAGTGAAGCCCGCATTACTTTTTTTTTTTAGTTATTTTAATTTTAATTTTTTTTTGTTTTTGAGATTTTTTTAATTTTTAAATATGTTGTAAATTTTCACAACCTTAAAACCTTTTCTGAGCTATCTTTTTTGTCAAAAAAGGTAAAATTTACTTAAATTCAATAATTAATGACAGCAAGGTTGTCCACTGCACCAGAGTACCGTTTTACTAGCAACTGATGATTGCTTATAGGAATGAATGCATGTCCACTTTGTATTTTCGTGACGCTTGGTGCCTTTGAAAATCTTTTTACAAGTTTCTTTTGCATTTTAGAATGCATTGCTTTGTCGAAATGTAATGAAAGAATTTAATGTTTGGGAATTTAGTCTCCGCATATTTATATAAACCTCGCTTCTGATGGTTGAGCTTGCAGGCTAGCCCGTGTGGCTTCTCTTTTCACGATAGCGCCAACACCATCACAAGCACCTTTGCCATGGGCAGTTGCATGACAAAACCACTGATGCATCAAATTCATCATTTGAAATTTATTTTTGTAGTGTTGTTTAGCACCATCAGTAGCATAAATAATTCTTTTGACTTTTGGACAGAATTTCTTAATTTCTGGCACAACCATTTCTTGCATAATGTACACCGCACTTGTATCGTGTGTCGTCGAGTCAGATAAAAGTAAAAACTGCGATGCTTAATTTCATTATCTGATCTGTAGTAGACGACAACAGGGTGCACTGTGCATTGATCATTGTTGTAATGAAATGCTTGAGCAGCATTTTGCACAACATAAGGATAATTTATTTATTTATTTATTTATTTATAACAAATTATACAATAATATATTAAATTACAGTATAAATTAAGAAAAGCGACACTAGCTACGAGGCTTTCAGTCGTCTTTTTAATAGAAAAATTGTTATTTTATTTAAGTGGGATGAAATGAAATGAGTCTTTCAGATCTTCAGAAAATTCTGTATCTTCAGCCCTAGAGGGGCTAGCTCTACAGGTTTTGCATATTTTTGCATTGATTGGTAAGTCTGGAAATTTTTCAAACAATTTTTTGGAAATTTTCCTCAGACCTTTACCAACGTGGCCATCAACCTGTAATGGATTCACACATCTATCACCATGAGATTTATTTTTAAATTTATCACAATCGAGTTTACAAGTCGACATAATTATAAATACCAATAGGAAAAGACATTTAATCAAAACCACCCAACTCAATTTAAAAACCTGATCAGGTTTTAAGAATATATCATCATCAACTTTATTTCACGTAGCAGAATAAAATAATAATCAATTGCTAAGACGAGAAAAACAAAATACGTACAATTACAGCAATGAAATAAAAACAAATTTTGGGACCACCAATTTTATCTGCTAAGTCAATAAGAAGAAAACGACCTTCCTTCTTTAGATTGAAAAAAACAAAATAAAATCACATAAAGTGAAATCGAAGCATCTTGAAATACACTGTGAGAGTAAATGGAATAAATGTTTGTCAAGAACACAGCTACAAAAGACCCAAATAGCACGTTATCGCTGCAACATACACGTACAATTACAGCAATGAAATAAAAACAAATTTTGGGGCCACCAATTTTATTTTATTTTATTTTATTTTATTTTATTTTATTTTATTTTATTTTATTTTATTTTATTTTATTTTATTTTATTTTATTTTATTTTATTTTATTTTAATAATATATATTTTATTTTATTTTATTTTATTTTATTTTATTTTATTTTATTTTATTTTATTTTATTTTATTTTATTTTATTTTATTTTATTTTTATTTTATTTTTTTTTATTTTTTTTTTTATTTTATAACGTTATTTATTTTCGGCCGTCATATTGGATTCGCTATTTTGAATTCTTTGAAGTACCTTTATATCACAAAGCAACAATCGTTTCTGTACATATTGTTTTTGACCATCAATTATTACTTTTACAACGTCTTTCTTATTTGCCATTATTCTACTATTTATGTCGTTCTCATAAAACTCTTTAACTGCTATAGCAGTACTATCAGGTAAAATTTTACCTTTTTTCTCAAGTGGAGTACCCAAAACTCCTGCAGTCATTTTTAATTGTTTAGATTCTTGAGCCATTCTATGAGAAGTATTAAACTCTTCTTTTATTTTCCGAATTGACCAACAATCAGGGGCTATTGTGAGAATAGACAACCGAAGGGGATCATTTTCTGGTAGACTAGAAAATTTTTCTTTAAGTCCAGTCAACATTACTTCTAATTCATCTTCTCTAGACAAACATTTTTTCTTGTTCGGGCTCACTTCTTCCTCTATATCTGAGTCTTTCAGATCTTCAGAAAATTCTGTATCTTCAGCCCTAGAGGGGCTAGCTCTACAGGTTTTGCATATTTTTGCATTGATTGGTAAGTCTGGAAATTTTTCAAACAATTTTTTGGAAATTTTCCTCAGACCTTTACCAACGTGGCCATCAACCTGTAATGGATTCACACATCTATCACCATGAGATTTATTTTTAAATTTATCACAATCGAGTTTACAAGTCGACATAATTATAAATACCAATAGGAAAAGAGATTTAATCAAAACCACCCAACTCAATTTAAAAACCTGATCAGGTTTTAAGAATATATCATCATCAACTTTATTTCACGTAGCAGAATAAAATAATAATCAATTGCTAAGACGAGAAAAACAAAATACGTACAATTACAGCAATGAAATAAAAACAAATTTTGGGACCACCAATTTTATCTGCTAAGTCAATAAGAAGAAAACGACCTTCCTTCTTTAGATTGAAAAAAACAAAATAAAATCACATAAAGTGAAATCGAAGCATCTTGAAATACACTGTGAGAGTAAATGGAATAAATGTTTGTCAAGAACACAGCTACAAAAGACCCAAATAGCACGTTATCGCTGCAACATACACGTACAATTACAGCAATGAAATAAAAACAAATTTTGGGGCCACCAATTTTATTTTATTTTATTTTATTTTATTTTATTTTATTTTATTTTATTTTATTTTATTTTATTTTATTTTATTTTAATAATATATATTTTATTTTATTTTATTTTATTTTATTTTATTTTATTTTATTTTATTTTATTTTATTTTATTTTATTTTATTTTATTTTATTTTATTTTATTTTATTTTATTTTATTTTATTTTATTTTATTTTATTTTATTTTTATTTTATTTTTTTTTATTTTTTTTTTTTATTTTATAACGTTATTTATTTTCGGCCGTCATATTGGATTCGCTATTTTGAATTCTTTGAAGTACCTTTATATCACAAAGCAACAATCGTTTCTGTACATATTGTTTTTGACCATCAATTATTACTTTTACAACGTCTTTCTTATTTGCCATTATTCTACTATTTATGTCGTTCTCATAAAACTCTTTAACTGCTATAGCAGTACTATCAGGTAAAATTTTACCTTTTTTCTCAAGTGGAGTACCCAAAACTCCTGCAGTCATTTTTAATTGTTTAGATTCTTGAGCCATTCTATGAGAAGTATTAAACTCTTCTTTTATTTTCCGAATTGACCAACAATCAGGGGCTATTGTGAGAATAGACAACCGAAGGGGATCATTTTCTGGTAGACTAGAAAATTTTTCTTTAAGTCCAGTCAACATTACTTCTAATTCATCTTCTCTAGACAAACATTTTTTCTTGTTCGGGCTCACTTCTTCCTCTATATCTGAGTCTTTCAGATCTTCAGAAAATTCTGTATCTTCAGCCCTAGAGGGGCTAGCTCTACAGGTTTTGCATATTTTTGCATTGATTGGTAAGTCTGGAAATTTTTCAAACAATTTTTTGGAAATTTTCCTCAGACCTTTACCAACGTGGCCATCAACCTGTAATGGATTCACACATCTATCACCATGAGATTTATTTTTAAATTTATCACAATCGAGTTTACAAGTCGACATAATTATAAATACCAATAGGAAAAGAGATTTAATCAAAACCACCCAACTCAATTTAAAAACCTGATCAGGTTTTAAGAATATATCATCATCAACTTTATTTCACGTAGCAGAATAAAATAATAATCAATTGCTAAGACGAGAAAAACAAAATACGTACAATTACAGCAATGAAATAAAAACAAATTTTGGGACCACCAATTTTATCTGCTAAGTCAATAAGAAGAAAACGACCTTCCTTCTTTAGATTGAAAAAAACAAAATAAAATCACATAAAGTGAAATCGAAGCATCTTGAAATACACTGTGAGAGTAAATGGAATAAATGTTTGTCAAGAACACAGCTACAAAAGACCCAAATAGCACGTTATCGCTGCAACATACACGTACAATTACAGCAATGAAATAAAAACAAATTTTGGGGCCACCAATTTTATTTTATTTTATTTTATTTTATTTTATTTTATTTTATTTTATTTTATTTTATTTTAATAATATATATTTTATTTTATTTTATTTTATTTTATTTTATTTTATTTTATTTTTATTTTATTTTTTTTTATTTTTTTTTTTTATTTTATAACGTTATTTATTTTTGGCCGCCATATTGGATTCGCTATTTTGAATTCTTGAAATATGACTCCAGAATCGCAACCAGCGACCCCAAAAACCCTTTTAAAACAGGTTTCAAAAAAATCGAAATAATTTTTTTATTTTTGACCGCCATATTGGATCCGCCATTTTGAATTTAAAAAATCTGACTTCAGATTCGTAATCAGCGACCCCAAAAACCCCTTAGAAATACATTTTAAACAAATCGAAATAAATTAATATTTTCGGCCGCCATATTGGATCCGCCATTTTGAATTTTGGAAATCTGCTTCCGAAATCGTAATCTGCGACCCTAAGAACATAAAGAATCAGTATTACTTTTTTTTCATTGCTCCTGGTTTTCTTAGGAGCACACAAGATTTTAAATAAACTCTCATTTTTAGTCAGCTTAGACGCCATAATTTGGACGCCATATTGAATTTCTCAATGGGCCAGACGGCTTTCAATAGTGGACATTCAGACGATCATTTTGAGACCTTGGACTTCAAAATCGGTCCCATAGAATTTTTGACCGGCTAGTGTACCGGTTGACGTGGAACGTCCCATATATACCCACTTTAAGTCCTAGCATGCTTACATACACACATACCTATTTGCCTTCTAAATTTCCTACAAAATAATTGTATTCATATGTAACTACATCCATGCACGTTCAAACATACATACATATATGCGCGAGCACAGCGCTTCCTTCTTGCATCCGTGTACTTTTGTCTTTCACCAGTCGATATTCCGAATGTTGCACTTACAAAAACAAAATACCTTGATTGACGCAAAAGCAACAGCAAGCGCAACGCGAAGGCCGCTTTGGCAACACGAATTCCAAACTGTTCTAGAACACAACAAAAACACAGCGCATTCACTTCATGCCTGAATATGCGTATGCCTTCCAAGCCCAAAATCTAAGCCAGCGACTACAAAAACAAAATACATTCGTAGACGCGGTCGCAGCGGTCATGATTCTTTATATGGTGCGAAAACAAAAAAGAGAGACATGAATCGCCTAAAGTGTGTCTTAGATATATATAAGGTATAGCTCTCTCTCGCTCCTCTTCCTCTACGTTATATCTTTTTTCTCTCTCGCGGAACGAAAATGCCCAAAACGTTGCACATATATATTGATGTATACATATGTACGGAGCCGCGGGCACTCGACTTGACCAAAATTCACGATTCACCAAATATTGGCAAATAATTATACGCGAAATATTCCAATATTGAGTATTTTCAACTGGTCGAGAAAATTAGCATATGGGCGGCTCATTTTATGAATGAAAGTACTTTGCTCGTAGAAATATGAGCTCGAATTTATAATTGAATTTTTTTATGATGAGTTTTTGTTGAAACTGTTCAGCGCCGCCGCGACTATTTTAGGCTGTTTAGCACAATGGCAACTAGAATGATGGCTGCTACGTCTGCGCCTATTAATGCATTTTGTTTTTGTAGTCGCTAAGCATAGAATTTTAGCTTTGGACGACATACGCATTTAGAGGCATAAAGTGAGTGCCCCCTGTGTGCGCTGATATGTACATATATACATACGTGTATACTAATAACACAAATATGTATGTACGTTCATTGACTAGGGCATCAACTACGCACATACGTACAGAGGGAATGATATGAAGTGTTACCAACTTTACACTGCTTGTATCTGTAAAACAGTTCATGACATCAACTTCAAAATTGTTCTAATGACAGTTCAATATATTGTTTATAAGCCACCAAAAGGATTTTCGTCTCAGTTTTGTTGAATTTTTTTTCTGTGATGGAATTCAAACGTCATGGTGTGATTGCGTTATATAATATTTGGCTGGAAAATCACAACCAGCCATTGTTCGTGAGCTCAATCACCTCAAAGTGAAAAAAATGTTTATGTATCACACTATAAAACCTTACAATGATACTGGAAGCATTGCAAAACGCTATGGAGGTGGACCAAAAAAAAACCGCAACAACGCCAGAAATAGTTCGGAAAGTGAAGGCTCGACTTGAACGAAATCCACGTCGAAGTGGAAGAAAAATGGCCAAAGAACTGAAAATATCGCAAGACAGCATTCGACGCATATTGAAAAATGAGCTCTAGGTCAAGGCTTATAACTTCCAAAAGCACACGATCTTTCACCCCAGCAAAAAAAAGTTCGGTGCGAAAGAGCAAAGGAGTTATTGCGCTTGCTCGAACGTGGCGAATTTCCTAACATTCATTTCGTACACACAATGGCTTTCGAATTCGCCAGACTCCAATCCGACGGACTATTCCATCCATTTTGGAGAGCAAGGTGAGGACTAAAAAATATGTCAGTATGGATGCGCTGAAAAAACCGATTATACGAGAATAGGCCAAGATACCTGAAAATCACATTCGTGCAGCATGCAACTCATGTTTTGACTGTTTGAAGGCTATAGTTAAGGCAAAAGGTGGTCCTATCGAGCTAAAGTGAATATTTGTTAAGGGGGGGGTAAGGGATAAAAATTGATTTTTTTTTTGCATGTTATTGTAGTAAAACATTTCAAAAATACCGTGTTAAAATTTTAAGTCAATCCGAGCAAAACTTTTTAAGTTATAGAGCATAAAGCCGAGTCGCCTCAAACATCTGCCGAGACGCAGCAGTTGCGCGCGTAGTCCGTTACAAACGTATACCTGCGGTTTTCTCGAACCTTTTTTTTAAAGTGCGTAGTCATTGGCATTTGAAAACTACTCAACCGATCCTTTTGAAATTTTGCACACATATTTTAATTACATATAAAAAACCTTCCCCCAACTTTTTTTTTCGCCATTTTTTTTTTATATTAAGGTGGTTTTGCACCTACAAAATGGCGGCATTTTTTCGTCAAAAATCACTTTTTACTTCAAACGACTACCAAATGGCTGAAAATGAAAATAAATCGTCAAAAAAAACGTTGGGGGGAAGTTTAACTCATACTTTAACTAAATTATTCAATTTTTTTGATTTCAGATGATTCTACGCTGAGATATGCTGACTACTGCAAAATGTATTTTTGAAAAGACGTCTACGTAAATGTGCTCTCATTCGCCCATTTTGCAATATTTTTACATGAAAATTTTATCAAATATTCTTGAAATGTTATTTTATAATATGCAACAACTTTTAATAAACTGACTTGAACCGTTTCGCTACAATAAATTCATGAAAAAAGTGTTTTTTTTAGCGTTTATCCCTTACCCCCCCCCCTTAAAATTGTAATCATTTTGAACAATTTTGTCTTTGAAATCAATAAAAACTAATTTCACAGAAAAAAGTTATGGTGTTTTGAATAGGTAACACTTCATATCGTTCACCCGTATATACATAGTCAACGATCTGGAACTGTGTAAAAAATAGATCCCAACTGTCGAGATTGAATGCAGAACGCGTATTTAAACATGCGCACGTTGAAGGTACATACATTTACAGTTGCTATCTGCCTCCCAGCTTAAATCTGTTGGAAACAACAGGCTTCCTAGATAGTCTCGCCCAGGCTGTACAGAAGCATAGACCTATCATCGCAGCTGGGGATTTCAACTCTTGGGCTGTTAACTGAGGATGCCCCCGGTCAAACTCTTCTGGGGCGTTCGTAATGCTAGATATAGTCTTGATAAACATAGTAAATCAGAAGACGCATCAAAATGCGGGAACGGGCTCTATAATGGACCTTTCCTTCGTGAGTTCTAATCTTTTTTCGCTGCAAGAAATGGTTCGTTAGCCTCGGAGCGATCACCTCTCAATAATTTGTGAAATAAGGAAGCACGGCAAAGAAAGGTTCTCAATTAACTATGACACCACGTATAAAGTTAAAACAAAGGAGGCTGAGATTATTGAAATCATGCCGGCAGATGTAACTCTCGTAACGATGCATCTGAGAAGACTACGCGAACCATGAAACACCTAGCAGAAGCATGCGAGGCAGCCATGTCCAAAACGAGACCCAATAAGCACAACAGTGAGCCTGTATACTGGTGGACAGCAGACATTTGCAGAATTGCGCAGCCAGTGTAAAAGAGTAAGGCGTACGGTCAGTTTTCCAGGGAACTAGCTCCAATATAAGCAAAGAAGGAAGGCCCTAAAATGGAAGTTAAAAGCAGTAAACGCCGGTGTTTTCTTCAGCTATGCGACGATGCCGATAATGATCCTTGGGGCCTCGGGTACAGGCTTGTTATGAGAAAACTTAAAGTCTTTAAGCCACTTCGCACGCAATGTAGTAGAATCACTGTTCCCCGTGAAAGACACTATACAATAGTATGCATCGGATTAGACTACCAAAATTTGCAGTTAAAAAACGAAGAAGAACTCCTGATGATTATCAAACAGATCAAAAATAATAAAGCTCCAGGTCGGGATGGAATCCCCAACGAGGCTCTAAAAGTTGCAATTCAAAATCATACTGACATTTTTGTAGGTCTATCACCCCGACAGTTCAGATTCCGGAAACCTGTTCAACCACAGATGCTGTATGTGCAGTCAAAACCATTGCGCAGAAGGCAATTGAAGGGCTATATTGCCTAGGATTGCGTAGGATTGTCGCCAGTTACCTTTCTGACAGAACCCTGCGCTATAAAACCGATTCTGGTCTAAAGGAGCACAAAATAACTGGCAGAGTTCCACAAGGCTCAGTCCCAAACCTCTTTTTATGGAGCGTTATGAAGTTTTGCGCCTCAATCTACCTCTAGGGTCACAAATTTTAGGATTTGCTGACGATATTGCTGTTGTGGTCGTGGCTAAATCACTCCCTCAAACCGAAGAAGCATGTAACCGTGCTGACGGTAAAGGAATGATGGTAGTGCAACAGAGGTCTGACTCTTGCGGACCATAAAACTAAAGCAGTGCTAATTAGTAGCAGGAGGATTGTAGAGTCGGCCAATATAATGGTTGGCGATCACGGCATAGAATCGAAGTCTTTCATTAAGTACCTGGGCGTAATAATTGACCGTAGGCTCAATTTCAAAGGACACTTGGCGTACCCGAGCAGCAGGACGGCTGAAACAGTAACTGTATGATCGCGCATAATGGCGAACATCAGAGGTCCTAGGCAAAACTGCAGGAGACTACTCAACACTGTCGTCTCATCGATTTTGCTGCATGCAGCTCCAGCATGGGCGGAAGCCACATTGTTACAATTACAACTCATATGTTAAGTGTATGAAATCAGTGTAGCGATAGAGTTCCTTCAGAGTGTGCTGCGCGTTTCGCACAGTATCAGAAGACGCCATTATGGTTATTGCAGGACTACTCTCAATTAATTTAATGGCAAAAGTGTATGCTGAAGTTTACAAAAACAAAGCTACTTCAGAACGGCTGATAATACGCAAGGAAGCAAGAGAGCGGAGCTTGCGTTCACGGCAAGAAAAATGGGGTTCGTCCCTCAACGGACGCTGGACGTACCGCTTGATTCCTATAATTTCCAAATGAGAGGAGAAGACGCGGAACATGTTTTGTTTGTTTGTCCGCGATTTGTGTTCGAAAGGGAGGAGTTAAGCACTAGGGTGGAGAAGTCAATTACGCTTGATAATCTGGTGGATATTATGATTGAATCAGAAGAACATTGGTCCGTTGTATGTAATATGGCAAAAAGCGTCCCGCTGAGCAACAGCATAGATCTCCATGAAGAAGCAATAGGCCGCTCCCCCTCCCGTGAAGTTCTACTTAACGGTTGCCCCGCGGGAGAGAAACGGAGCTGGGGTGGGTTTTTAGAGGGTAAGCCGAAAGGCAAGTCTCACACTTGTCGGCTTTCAATGGTTTGTGCAAATGAGAATTGATTTAGGATTTGTTAGGCAGGAATTCGATCATTGGGATATTTCCTCCCTAATTATTATTTGTAAATAAGATAAGGCGATGATGAGGCAGGTCATAGTCGCTTCAGTACATATGTAGAAATGTAATTTGTAATTTATTTGTAAATAAGATAAGGCGATGCCTCGTGAGGCAGGTCATAGTCGCTTCAGTACATATGTACATATGTATGTGTGTAACATTATACGAATTATATATGCAATTTTAGTTTTGCTTAGTTGTCCATGGTTATAGGATTCTTGAAGTTTTTCTTCTATTTATTTTAAATTTGAAAAATGTATACAATCTACCATCTAAATGCACATTATTCCCTATAACAAAAAGTAAACTGAATAAAATTTCGTTTGGCAAAGGAACATAGAAATGCATATTCAAAAATCCTGCTAAATGTTGTTGGCCATTCGCCAATTTGATTTCATACAGAAGCCAAAAACTGTGCAGAGCCAGTGTACTCAGCTGATTACACTGGCTTAGTTAAGAACCTCCCCGCTGTCGAGATGGGCGAGATGAAAAAGTCTTTGCGGTTACGCTTCATTTTTCACAATTCACACTATTCGTAGCTCGTGATACTAGATCTGGTGGTGAACGAGAACAAAACAAAGTACCTCCTGTGATCAAACAAACAGTCGGCGCACTTCGAGGTTGTAAAAGACTTCGTTTATCTAGAAACCAGCATTAGCTCCGAAAACTATGTCAGCCTTGAAATCCAGCGGAGAATATCTCTTGCCAACAAGTGCTACTTTGGACGAAGCAGACAATTGAGTATTTAAATCCTCTCTCGACGAACAAAACTAACACTCTACAAGACTCTTATCATGCCCGTCCATACGTATGGCGAAAAGCTTGGACGGTGACAACATTTGATGAGGCGTCACTTTGAGTGTTTGGGAGAAAGATTAAGACTTAGCGCAGCGAATAAAGATTCAGCGACTACATTGGCTGGATCATTTCGTCTGAATAGATACAAACTCTCCGGCTCTGAAAGTATTCGATGCGATACCAGCTGATGGTAGCAGAGGAAGTGGAATCCCTCCTCTGTGTTGGAAAGATCAGGTGGAGAAGGACTTGGCTTCACTTGGTGTGTACAACTGGCGGCGGTTATCACGAAAAAAAATTGACTGGCGTGCTTTGATAAACTCGGCCAAAATCGCGTAAGCGGTTATCGCGCCAATCAAGAAGAAGGATATTATTAACCATGGTGAAAAAGAAAATTGTGAAGGGAACTTCGGCTGCCACGTCACGGGGGACTCGGCAGTCTATGCATTGATCATTTCAAATCAAGGAAGATAGATTTACAAGTTTTGCCCAATAACTATGGTGGAAAACAATAGGCGGCCACGTCACTGGAGATTCGCCTGTCGAATTCTGCGTTTTCATTTCACATGTATTCACACATTCATTCATTCAGTCGTTGTCAGATAGCAACGAACCAACATTGGCGGAGGCTGAGGTGATCGTTTTCGTATAGCACTAACATAATCTTATCGCCAGTCGAAATCTGCACGACAATTTCACACATAATCACACATTCGTCCAATGATTTTTTGTTCAGACGGCAACAAAGGGATAATGCGTTAATGTTTTTTTCATATATGACTAACACACTTCTTGTTTTTTTCGTAAACAAACCGGGCTACGTCAGACCATCAGCTGATTCTGTAAAATTTCCTGGGAGGCAAATAACAGACCGTTATCTATTCTTCTTTATTCTTTTCACCATGATTTCACATGTATTCACACACTCGTCCAATCAGTCGTTCTTCCACACAATCTCAGTTTGTTTTATAAACATAACCTGACAGCTGATTTTGTCGAATTCGAATTCTCAATTTTTTTACCATGGTGGCAACCGAAGTTGCTCTTATAATTTTGATTCTTACCATAGCAGATTGACCTTCAACATGTCGGTCTGCATATTCAATAGATTTTTGATTTTTAGTTTTTTTTATTGAAATGTAAAAAAAAGCTTTACATTTCTTAATATTACATCTAGAAAAGCTAACAAGTAATATTTTTCGGTATAATTAATTGATAACATATAAACAATTAAAATTTTAAAACATAACTATGACACGTTGGCCACTAAGTTTCGAGGCTTGGTTCTTCGTAGTCTTGTTGCTTTATGGTATAACGAAGTTGTCTTTATCTGGATTTTTGCGGTCTACTGCTTATTTTATGCGTTTTGGCGGTTTGCAGTAGTAATTTATTGTATTAATAAATCCCTGGCAGGTTTTGCATTGAGCGATTAGTTTTGAAGATTTTAGTTGTTTTTTATGATGGTGTTCAATATTTCTTAATTTCATAAAACTGGTTCAAAGCACAATGTAAACAGGTTTAGGGGCTCTTTAGTGTTCCACTTTAGCATTTATATGCATTTGTAGCTTTTAAACCCTGTCTTTTAAAGTTGTTTTAGTTGTTGTTCAACTATTTAAATGTTCAGTTAATTGTTGACAGCTGCTTTGCTTGCACATGTTTCGGCTCGTCTTCGATTTTTAATTATTTAAAAAGACGAAAAAATTGATGAAGGTAAGAAAATGGTATTGGCCATTCGGTAAACACCGTTAGAGAAGTTGTTGAGGACCTAGACATATCGATTGGCTCGTGCCATTCGATTTTTTTTAATGATTTGGGCATGATACGGGTCGCCGCAAAATTGGACCAAAAGCAGCATCGCATGAACATTGCTAATGAGATGTTGGTATCTGAACTTTGTCGGCAATGACCTAAATTTGCTCAAGAGGGTCATAACTGCTGACGAATCGTGGGTATATGGTTATGACGTAGAAAACAAAGCTCAATCAGCTCAATGGAAGCAGCCGCACGAACCAAGACCGAAAAAAGCGCGCCAAGTTCGATCGAATGTAAAAGTTTCGCTTACCGTTTTCTTCGATTGCAGGGGCGTTGATGCACCTGAGTTTTTGCCATAGGGTAAAACGATCGATAAGGAAAATTACTTTCAGCTTGTGCGCAATTTGTGCGAAGCAATCCGCCAGAAACGCCCGGATTTGTGGAAGAACAAAAATTTCCCATCACGATAACGCCTCTGCTCACACATCGTTGCTTGTGCGCAACCTTTTGGCCAAAAACAACAAACAGATAATGCCACAGCCACCGTATTCCTCATATCTAGCCCCCTGTAGCTTTTTCTTGTTCTCGAAACTGAAGAGACCCATGAAAGGACGACGCTAAGCTACGATTGACGAGATATAGACGGAATCGAAGGAGGAGCTGAACAATATAAAAAAATGATTTTTTGAAGAGCTTCGAAGATTGGAAAAACGTTGGCACAAGTGCATAATATAATATCTCATGGGGATCACTTTGAAAGGGACAAAATAGATATTAATGAATAAATAAATAATTTTGAAAAAAACACAAAATTCGCGATACTTTTTGAACACACCTCTTATATGTCTTTATTTGACTACTACTCTTATATGTCTTGTATGTTTGTACTCGTAAGAATGCCATATAAACTCGTATGTATATATTTAATTATATATAATTGGCACTTAAATCCGTTTGGGGTGTTTGGCCAAGCTCCTCCTCCTATTTTTCACGCGCGTCTTGATGTTATTCCACAAATGGAGGGATCTTCAAATTTAAACCGACTCCGAAAGGCAAATGGTGTTTTATGGCAGAAATTCATTCGGAGGTTTGCCCTTGCCTGTCGGGGGGCGACCGCTTTTTTCCATTTTGGTGTTTCACGGAGATTCGAACCCACGTTCTCTTCGAATTCCGAAAGGTTGTCACGCACCAACGCATTCGGCTACGGCGGCCGTAAAAATGCCATGGTAACATTAAATCGGTAAAAAACTTTGTAACTTTTCTATAATCGCTAATTTAATAATAAAATCGTTACTTTTATTATCTTTAAGTGTCTTTTCAAGGTGTTGGTGGCTTAATTTAGCAATTGTTAATATTATTGGCGTTGTTCGAAGCTCTAGCAAATTAACTTGTTCTTTTTGTAATGGCTGGATGTTTTTCGGCGATGATTACAATTTTCTTTTCTTATTTTCCTTCTTAGATAAATGGTGAACCCATCCAATTTCTTTTTCATGTTCCTCTTCATCGGTGTGGTATTCAAATTCAGTGGTGTTGGGCACAACCGATGTCTCATTTGTTGTTTTAATATTATTTAATTCGCTTTTAATGGCTTTTCTTCATGCATGAAAAGCATAATTTTTCACACTCTTGCACTTTAAATAGTAATGAGTGGATCTCATTATGTTTTCCACCTCCTGGAGGTCGCGTATTTTGCGGCATTTGGTGACTGATTTTTGTTTATTGTTTTTTTTGTTTGGTTGTTGGACAGTAATAAATGCCAGAAAATAAATACATAAAATAAATAAATATTTATTGGATAGGAATAAATACGTAGCTTCCTTGAAGTGTGGGACGTAAACTTGCATCATGCATTCGGAGACATCGTATAAAAAATCCTAACTTATCAGGACTAATGACAGACATACTCGTATACACCATTGCCAAAGATCGATCAAATATCTCATCTGTAGACATCGAACGAATTTTCATTTGGTATTATGGTGCTCATTCGTCCTCTCAATAGTCCTACTATTGTGAATTTCGATCGCTCGACGCATTTACAATAGATAATTTTTTCTCAGCTGATAAAGCAAATCAAAATAAAAGAAAAACCGATTGTGTTGAAATTCTTTGCTAACATTATTTTTAAAAGTTAAAAAAAGTATTTTTTGTGAAAATGAGTACAACGGAGTTGTGGCTCGACGATTCATCGGACGATGAAAGATTAGTGGAACTAGCTAGAAGTAGAAAACAGTTGAGGGACGCATCCAACCCCCTAGAAATGGCTTCCACTGAGTAAATTTGGAATTTTCAAAATGTGTTGACGTACTTAATATTACAGAAATTTCCTTACAGATTTTTAAAGATTTTTAGATTATCTAAAGAGGCGTTTGTGAACCTACTTTCCAGTACAGAAAACCAGTTGCAGCAGTGCACCCGAGCCAAATTGATTCCAAATATTTTAAAGCTAGACACAATTCTGCGATTTTGTGCTCAAGGATCGTACCAATTGAGTATTGGTAATGAAGGTATGCTAGGACTTGCTCAACGCACTGTGTACGATGATGCTGAAGATATTGAAGTGGAGTCAAATAACGGAGAAGTAGAAAACATAAGAAATGAAATTTTGAGAATATTATAGAAAAATCTATAAAGTATTAAATAGAAACCTTTACGCCACAGTTTCTGTTTTATTTTTGTTATAAATTTTCTTTATTCAATTATTCGTCATTCGAAAAAAATATGTATTTCAGTTCCTCTACGTATTTCAGCCCATACCTGCCAAGAGAAAATAAAAATGTATTTCTATAAACATCACAAAAAAAACTATTATGCTTGAATTTTGGTGCAAATCCCTTTTACGAATTGTGGATTCGCCTTTCTAATTGTTGTTTGGTACTCACGGCTTTCGACCTGCATAAAATTAACAAAATTAGTATATATTTATTATTTGGTTACTATAAAACCATAAATAATCGCAAACAACTTACACTTTAACAAGTTTTCCCTCAATACGCTAAACAATCGAAAGCAAAATTGCATTTGACTCTAAATTCGGTAAACAACGAAAATTTCGATAGGGTTGCACCGCTCATAATACCAAGATCGAATGTAACTCATAATAGGGGCCATTACTCTTTCGCACTGTTGTCATTATCAGAACTCCAATCAAATCGTGGATTTCGTCTTCATGTGCGCCAGTAAATGTTGCAGCGCTCATAGACGTGCGTAGGTTCACAGTTATCTCGGTATAAGCATATTTTACGATTTCGACACTTATTTCATCAATAAAAAAATATTAAAATACAAAGCAGGATCATATGATATATATTCCTCATAGGTATATATTCCTCTAGCATGTACAGGGCATGCTGCTAGATTGACAGTCCTTGGCCCGATATAAATACGGGTCGTTACAGTAATGTAGAACCGGCTGTCGTGTGTTATGCAATATTCTCTTCTATCTCCGCATCTTCAAAAGCTTCGCTCTCGTGGTATTATACTTCTCCATCTGCGCCTTTACAGGCCTTTATCCAAACTCTTCGACGCGAGATTATGTTTCTGACGTAGGATATCTACGAATATAAATTATGAACTACTATAAAATATGCACAATAAGTGGTTATCAAATAAGCAAACAATTAGAATATTAGCTTTTTAAAAATCTATATCATAATCATAATATTAGCCTATGTATTTTTTAAATGATGTATTCCGGATCAAACATTATAATAGTTCAAGTCCGTATATGTACCTCGTTGCTGCTGTGTTCGGTAACTTTTAGTAATTGGCAAGAGCAAACCACGGTCGCGTCCCAGGTGGTGGATAGGGAAGCCCTGGCTTCACACGAGTGGCCTTCCCTGATCGGGTGGGTTCAACACTCGTGTGCCATCCGCGAACCAAACTGGCTAGGGAGGTGTCCCGAACAAAAACCATCCTTGGTAATGGAAAACACAGAGGATATTACTCCAGGTGGAATCCACACAAGTGGCAATCCACCCGCTTCGGCGGCAGGGGCATGGATTCTGGAGGCCCCAACCATTACCCAAGTCTCTCAGCTCTACGAGCGAGAGCGCATCCTGGAGGAGACGGGGGTTGCTATCGCAATCTCCTCTCCATCAGAGTCTGAAAAACGTTTCCCTGTTTCGGAGGTCCTGAGTTGTGAGGTCTCTTCGGCGGCTGCACGACCTCCCAAAGAAGCCGGGAAATCGAAGAACGTGGCAAGGAGGGAGAGAAGAAAGCGGCGGGCAAGGCTCAAACGGGAGAAATCCTCATGTGACTCTGCCGGCTTTTCTGCGTCTGTGTCTTCCAAAAGACCTCGGTCAGCGGTTGTTGTCTCGCTCTCGGGGTAAGCGGAGAAGGACGGTGGCTGAAAGCAGCACACCTCCCTGCCCTGCGGTTGCCGCCAATGGCCGAGCCACGACCCTCCAAGGTACGAGCGCGGTATTGGCGCCAGTCAATGTGGCGGGAAAAGGTTCTGCTGAGCCCCATTCCTATCGGCGCCTTGACAAAATGTCCAGCACAGCTGTCTGCCCGGCGAAATCTTCGTCAGTGGAGGATGGGGAGCTGAAACTTCGCCCAAGCACATCCAAGGGTGCGGCCAAGCCATCTTATAGCGAGAAGGCTGCTGGCCCACGACTTGTGGCTGTGATTTGAAAATTGGGGCCTGACCATCAGCTGACGGATGCAAAAATCAAATACATACTGCAAAAGTCAACTGATGCGTCAGGTTATTGCCTCCGGTCCTGAAGCCAATGCGAAGGGCTATGAGACAAAGGACGGCACAATAAAGGTGACGTGCGCGTCTCTGGCCAACTTCGAGTGGATCAGGACCGTGGTCAATAACGTACCCCCATGGGGACCACTCGCGTCGCAGTCAACAGCGAGGAGAGTGTATCCCTCAGAAAGGCCATCTGCTGGATTCCGGATCCAGACCTGTCTACGGCGGATGTCCTATCCGGCGAGTCCTCTCGTACGCCAAGAGCAAAAACCGGGAAGGAAAGGAAGGGGCTGCTCTTGTGGTGCGAGTGAATGAGGCCAGTGTTGATATCATGGGCTCACGGTACGGGAACCGTCTGAGTCTCTTCTTTGGGACGGTCAGCTGTCATGTCTTTCCCAAATGATTGGCTCGGACAGTTCCTGTAGCTACCGTCCTTTGACGGTGACGCAGATTAACTTGCAGGATTCCAAAGCCGCTACTGCACTACTAAGTAGAAGGCTTACCCAGATGCACACATTACCCCACATACCAGCAGTGCAGGAACCCTGGGTCTTTAGGGGCCGTCTCTGTGGCTTAAGTGCGCTGAAAGGGGCCACTTTATTATATGACAGGAGTTCGAGTAGACCTAGGACCGGTCTTATAGTATCATGCCAATCTGAAGGAAGGCGCAGAGTCCGTGACAGCAGCACTGAAGAAAATCTTCTCGGCATGCCTGGCACTGGCTTACATACCACGCTCTTGGAGGATGGTGAGGGTCGCTTTCATCCCAAAGGTTGGAAAAGACGACTACACCAGCCCCAAAAGTTTTAGACCCATCAGCATGACCTCTTTCATGCTGAAAAGTCTCGAACGACTGGTAGAACTGCGCATACGTCAGAAGTCGCTGAAGGCTCACCCTCTGTCTCCATTCCAGTATGCCTATCAGAGTGGAAAATCCTGCGAGTCGGCACTGCAAAACCTTGTTGCTAGAGTAGAGCTGGCCATTGACAGGAGGGACTACGCATCTTTTTAGACATAGAGGGGGCGTTTGATAATGCCACTTTTGACAGTATGTGCAGCTCTGCTAGTAGGCACGGCGTAGACCGGGTGCTAGTAAATTGGACTCGTTCGACGCTGGCCCAAAGAATCGTTTCGGTGCGAGCAGAGGAAGATCTGCTGGTATCATCTGGGGTTAATAGAGGCTGCCCCCAAGGCGGTGTGCTGCCTCCATTGCTCTGGTGCATGGTAATCGATCCTCTGCTCACCACCTTAAACGATTCGGGAGTCTACGCACAAGCATATGCGGACGATGTTGCTTGTTTGGTAACAGACCATTCGCTTATGAACATCTGCAGGAAAGTGCAGAAAACTCTGGACCGGATTGACACTTGGTGCTGTGCGAACGGGCTATCGGCAAATCCCGTCAAGACTGGTATTGTCCTCTTCACCAGAAGGAGGAAGCTTGATCGACTCGTTCTGCCTAAGCTAAAAGGAGTCCCAATTCAGCTATCGAAAGAAAATTAAATATCTTGGATTAATCCTCGATAGTAAGATCCTATGGAAATCACACGTTGAAACAAAGTCAGCCAAAGCACTGACAGCTTTCTGGGAGTGCAAAGATGTCTTTGGGAAAACGTGGAGTCTTTCTCCTAGAAAGGTCCTATGGATCTACACGGCTATGAGAAGACCTATTATCACCTATGCATCAGTAGTCTGGATGAGTAGACTCTCTCTAGTGGGAGTCAGGAGGACCTTATCGAGACTACAACGCACTGTGGCCATCTGTGGTACCGGAGCTTTTCCGACTACTTCAGGCCCGGCATTAGATGCTCTGATTGGTTTACCACCACATGATGCTTTCATCCAAGGAGAGGCCTTGAACGCCATCTGCAGACTGAAACACAATGGGAACTGGTACGGCCCCTGTCCGGCATTGGAACACAGAGAAGGCATGGACGTCGATTCACTGATTCTCTCCATGCCCCTTGACTCCATGCCATCAAGAGTCGTACTTAGCAAATGGGTAACTACCACCCACAAGCGAGGCAGGCTGAGAAAGGCTGCAGATGGACTAAACTGATGTTACCTGTCATGTCCGATCGACTGTCGCAAACCCTTCTGTCATTAAGCAGAGGGGAGTGCAGACGGCTGGTTGGACTGATGACGGGCCACTTTCTGTGGGCGAAGCACATGGAAAGGTTGGGCATCTCAGACAGTGTACTCTCCCAGCTTGTGAAGAGGAGGATGAGACGGCGGACCACTTCCTGTGTTTCTGCCCCGCCTTCGCTCGAATCAGGTTTGAGGTCTTTGGCACTGATGTGTTAAGAAGCGGCCATCTTGGCTCGGGGCACCACAAGATCTACTCATATTTCTTCGGAGATCGGGTAGATTTAAAGAAAATTAAAAGGGAATCCAAGTGTAATACAATGGACTCAATTAATGTCTGAGTGCTGCACTTGCCAGTTGTCCCGACAAAAAAAAAAAACATTATGCACTGCAAAATAACGGACTCAATTTGAATTTAGAAAAATTTCTCACGAATGATGTGACTCCTGGTTGCGGGTTGTAATCTAAAGCTGCTAAACTTTTCTTTGTCACACTGGCATAATAATAATTAAGGAATAATTTACGTTAACTTTTGAATCGAGCTTTAAGAAATTTTATACTGTGATCTGGTATATTTTTTAATATGCATGCCTTTGTAATATTTGTATAAGGAGTCATATTGCAGTACTTACGAATTAACAGCCTCATTCCTTCCATAACAACACAGGCATTTATTATTTGCCTATCCAAAAGTACTTTTATTTATTTGGTGTATACAATTTAAAGCGCAAATTTACAAAAACAAGTGCCGTAAAAAATTAAGACAAAATAGTTTGAAAGAAAAGTCTCATCTACCTATGCTTCTGCCTAAGCAGTACTATTAAGATATAGGCAGGTATTTGAATTCAACACCATATAATTTTCTGAAATATTTTTGATAATTTTTTCTGTGTTCATAATTTTTTATTACTAGTTGTATTTATTCATAGTCTAACCAAGTTTCATTACAGTGAGACAAAGAAGTTACGTGAAGATACGGAGCTGCTTTGTCTATTCCAAAATAGTTCGAGAGTACAGGGTTTATACGAATACATCGAATAATATTAAAGCATTTGTTTTCCTATCCAAACGTACATTTATACATATAATATTTTGATTCATAACAGTACAATATTTAAAACTTGTTGCTCAAAGAATGGTTGGTATGTTATTGTCTTTTTGTAATTCTTGGGGCTTAATTGAACCACTTGTCTATATGAAATGCCTTTAAAGCAACAAATTAAAATTTAATAAAAAAAATTTAATTCTTTCAACAACACAAAAGATATAATTAAGTAGGCGTGCTCACATTTTTTTATCTTATTGCTGTTTGCGTTAAAAAATTTAATTTATTATATTCAGCAGTGTTTTTAATAGTTAATAAAAATAACTTATTTTATCAAATCCAAATATCTTGTAATTGGAGTAAGGCTTTCTCTTCTTATAATGCACTAAACGGAAAAATGTATGTTCTTGTATTAGCTTACTTGTTGTGAAATGCGTGCTGAAGTATCTATGTACGTATGTATGGAAAAAGTTATTGGGGTATTCCTAAATAGTAATGCGTATATAAATATATACATATGTATAGGCATTTATGGGTTAAATACACTTAATTTCACGAGAAACTATACTTCTTTAACTTTATTATTGTAATTTTCTTACTTAAATATATGCAAGATTCTCACAAAATAACAGTAATGGTTTGACTATCTGTCGAACAATTATATAAAACTAAGGACCGTTTTCTCGACCGCCTGTTAATGTGACGAAACTGATACAAACATTTCATTTTCTCTACAACTGGTTAAATATTTATTTAATATTAGGGAAACAGTAAAAAAAGATAAAAAAAAACTGTCAAAATCAATCTGTATAAATATGTCAAAATATATACATGTTAGATTTAAAACGGTATTGAATTAAAACTACATCCAGGCTTCCGGGGAAAAATATGCTCGATTATTCTTAAAAAAAAAATATTTATGTATTTGATATATTAAATGTTAGTTGAAGAGTTTTATTTTTTCCTGTTTTTCCTGTAAAAGGTATGCCAATTAATACGTACTACTCCGTACTACTTAATTTGAATTTCACCGCCTATCCTGCTCCTGTACTCTTCAAAACAGTTCATTAGGCTTCGAAAATGCCTCTAAGCTCAGCAGTTTTTTCAATCATTCCCTCCAATCGACAGGTTGTCGAAGTGACAAATGGGTGCCTGCTAAATTTGTGGACGGCATAGACATAGCAGACAGTTCAGAAAATGAAAATGTGTAAAGTGAAAAAATATTAACGGGAAATCGAGAATATGGCCGTAAGTCATTTAAAGCCAAAGAGTTCAAAAGATTATATTTTATTTACATATTTATATGTAACAAATAACGCGTAAAAAAGCTAGATACGTGTATTTCTTATTGTTGTTAAAGCACTTTAAGCCGTTGGGCAATAATTAAACTCTCTTTTGAGAAACGGAAGATTATCAAATAACAAGAACCTATTATTTATTAAAATTAAACAGTGGTCAGAAGCCGTCAAGTCAATGATATTTGTAGGTTTTTAAAAAACCATTGGACCAATTTGGTATATCGATTTTGTTTTGTTTTACTTGTATCTCCTATCTGGTATTTTAGAAGTAGTTTCCATAAAACTGAAACATATTGCGCTATGTACATACGAATATTTATATTGATTTCAGGTTTTTATTCCACTACTAAGATTTTCATTATGTATATGTGTGTGTACATTTCCATGAACAGCATGCATATGTGTTAATTATAACCATGTATAATACGTTAATTTTAACAGTACGAAAGACAAACAAAAGCATACGTATTTATTTTATCTATAGGTCACATAAGAATATAAATTCTATAACTTGGATTATTTATCGGCTGCTACGAACAATAAGAGCGCACATTATTTTTATCATCACTAATGGTACTTTTACGATTATCCGCATTGTGATTCCTTCTACCGTATATTTTGCGATCTGGCGAATTTTCGTTACTTATTACTCGATTGCGAGTTATTGGCACTGTTGGTTTTGTGTATCCCTAAACGGCTCGTTACCGTTGAAGTGGGTTGTTTTTTCTTCAGCTGCATTATGTGAGAGTGGCTGATCATATGCGTGACGACGAGATAATTCACTAATTGCTTTTTCATTAAAGCGCCCAATACTTTGTTTCTTTGCTAGTAATTCACGAGCAGCTAGATTCATCTCCTCCAACGTCATATCTAAAGCTTCTTGCATTTCTCGAGTAGCTTGACCAACAAACTCCGGATCACAATATTTTCCAAGGCCCTCCGCAAAAAGCACCTGTATAAATATATCAAAATATATACACGTTAGATTTGCTATGGCATCAAATTAAGTCTGCATACAGGGTTCCGAGAAAAGCCGTACTTAAGAAGATACTTTCTTCTTTAAAAAATTTTAATTTGGGAGAAAAAAAAGATTATGTTTGCATTAAATGATTGCGCAAATAGTTTAAAACTGTTTAATGGTCGATCTTTAGATGGGGGATGTGGCGACTACTAACATGCCGATCAACTTCGATTATTTCTGTGATTTTATTGACATTTTCCATATTATCGACATTTTTTTTAACATCAAAAATGCCTGAACGGAATGGACGAAACCTAAATTGCACGTAATTAGCTATTACAGTGTCGGCACCATAAACTATTCACAGTTTCACTGGACTGTCTTGAACTTTCGCCTTTATGAAAGAAAAACTGAAAAATGTACCGAATTTTCTCTTAAATTACTTCCATTGTTAACACCCTGTAACTCACAACTGAATGGAACAAACAAAAAACAGCAAAATAATTTTTTTTGTGCGAAATGTCACCTTGACAACGATCACAAGCATTAAATCGTACGATCGCTACTTTACGAGATATCGGGCACTACAGACATCTGCCAAGAATATAATGGATTTCTTTTTCCCTAAACTAATATATGTTTATGTAAATATTTTATTGTTTTTAATGTTCGTTCAAGGGTCCGATTTTTTCCAGTAAAAGGTATTTCAGTTAATAAAATTCATCAATAAAATTTGAACCAACCAACAGATAAAATTCGGTGTTTGACAATGTTGTTAATGTGCGATTTTTCGAAGTGTTTCCTACTTCACGTTTTGCAAATTGTTTTAAAAATTATTATGTCTTTTTAGGATTAGCTGGCAGCCCCACCAGCAGAATCGGACACGATGGGCTAATCACCCATCCATCTTTAAACAACCCGAATGCAGAAAGAACAACGATGAAGACATACCAAACGGACCCCAAGTTGAAGACTTTTGGTATGAAAGCTAGGACGAGATTTTGTGGCCATTTCTTTCAACTAAATTCAAATCTTAAGACCAATTTACGTATATATATGTATATATACATGTCTATTTGGTCATTAAAAAACTATACTATTATATGAATAATGTTATTGAGTAGACTCAGCAGGTAGTCCAGCATAACGAGACATAGATTCCAAACACTACCAGTTTAGTATTGGATTTAATGTTAGCGCATTTGGTGGAACTTACCGAAGACTACGAAAAACTGGTTCTGATATGATATGGCGTACCAATGTAGGGAAACACCGTAATTTTTACGTGGAGGAAATCGAAACGTTGCGGCAGAACAGCTTAGTTTCTCGTATTGAAAGGTGTAGTTTATAATATGACACATGCTATTGGACAAAGCCCATATAACTTTAAGCCTGCGCAAGTGATAGAAGAAGGGGATCCATTATATAATGTCCACTATTGGGTTCCGAAAGGCGAAAGCAACCGAAATAAAAAGAGAACGAAAGGGCCACAGAGATTATTTATCTTCTATGTGTGAGTCTTTTCATCTTTCGGATTTTGGTTATTGGGGAAAAACTCCTTAACAAGTAGTGGGTTTTGCAGGTGCATGCGAATTTGTTATCCCTCCATCATGGCACAAATATTCCTGAGGCAGAGGGTAAATTCCAAGATCCTTTAATTTTTTTTATTATTTTTTATTTATCCTTAAGGACAGGCACGCAAGGATGTGTTCAGGTCTGCCAAAGCATATTCTTAAAGATTTTTACGATCTCACGATGCCACGCAACAGTGGCCCTGTTATCGAAACTGCTAATAAACAGCGGTAATTCTTCAGGGTCGCCATTAAAAGTTGGGAGCTGCTTAAGCCTGCCTTGTTGCTAATTGTACATTTGTAGGCCCATTGCTAAGAGAGGGCATCGAAGTGTTGGATGAGGGCAGTTCGTTATACTACGAAATAATCATAGATTTATTGTCCAAATATTGTTATTGCAATTTCATCTCCTTTCCAACTTTTCAAGCTGAAGGTTTCGATATATTTTTGAGTTCAATAGCATCTGCATACCTTGAGCATTTCGCCCACTTGATGCACCGACTAGAACACGTTTGGCTGACCGAGGTGGCGACGCCTCCCGTAGCTAATTGCTATAGCCCTTGGTCATACTCCGTAGTTAGTGTCGGTTTAGTTGGCAGTGGCGATCCCTAAATTTATTTACTAGGCTCGAAATTCCAGCTTGCAGGAAGGTCGAAAAATTCGCGAATATTGGAGCTAGAGTACTACTATTAGTGACGGTAGAAGTTACTATATTAGTCATAGCTTTAAGATGCGGATTGACTCTTGAATCAGATAAATTCGGAATGGGTGGAAACGTTGAGAGAAACTTCACTTGCCGGTTATGTCGGTTGGATATGCATTTGTAGCGGATGCATTATTCTTTCAGCTTTCACAGCTCCAGCATACGCCAGTCACATTGTTATCTACTCGAACGCAATTGAAATGGTACCAGACGTCGCTGGTGTCTCACTGGACCATACTCTCAATGTAGGTGAGAAAGAATTCGAATATGAGAATAATGAAACACACAAAAACAAGACTATGAATGATATTTACGGTTCGGCCGTACTTTTCGTCGGTATCAAAGTTGAGATTGTGACATCATATCATTTGACTAGAATAATTAGAAATGTCTTAGATAATTTACTTGACCTAAGTAATGTTCTAGGCCTTTGGGGGCACCTGTTATCCCTATAGGGCGCGTCCCCAGGTGGTGGATAGGGGAACATCTCCCAGAAATGGAGGTAGGAGAATAACTATCTCCCGCGAACCACACAGGTCGAAGACGTAAATTTCGTTAAAAAAACTCCCTCAACCCAAGGTGTAACGCAACCTGTGCCTATTGGGTGGGCTTAGCAGGCGGGGGATATAATTAGGCTGTCTCTTAATGGAGCCCTCCTGATATCAGGCCGCCTCAGGTTGTAACGGTGGCCTTGCCATGTTATGGGGCGTTCCCATGGCGGACCGTTTATTTCCCATTTACCCTCATTGGTCACCGCACATGGCGACATGGGCAGCCCTCCGGAAGGGCAGGTGACCATAAGAAACATAAATCAATAAACGATAACAAACAAAAAATTCGGATAACGCTACCAAACGGACAAACAAGCAGACGCAGGAAGTTCGGAACTTCCTCAGAGGAAAAGCTCTTGGCTTTTAGTCAAGGGACAGTTGATGGCAAAGCTGTGGGCCACAGCTTTCAATGCAAGAAGGCAATCAGGGCCTTCAAGATCACTCAATGGCTTCTTGGGTCAAGAGGCCAGATGGTACTTGGACTTCTACGGCAAAAGAGTCTCTAGCTCATGCTTTTTACCACCAGATATATGGTGCCAATCTTTACCCTACCAAATATTAACGGACAAATCTCGCACTTTCTCGCAGTGCAAAGTACTTAGGGGTAATTTTGGACTCCAAACTTAGCTGGAAATTAAACGTCGAAGAACGGGTAAGGAAAGGAAAGTAAAGAAAGAACGATAAAGGAAATTGCTTTACATGCCTGTAAACGTATGCTTGGAAGAAGATGGGGTCTTCAACCTAAGCATACATTATGGCTGTATAAGGCGGTTATACGACCCATTTTATCGTACGGTTCGGTAGTTTGGTGGAAAGCTCTAGGAAGAGATTACAATACCAAATTACTCGGCAGAATACAAAGATCAACCTGTGCAATGACGGTCAGTGCAATCAGATCATGTCCTAGGGAGGCTGTCAACGCACTGACAAACGTTATTCCAATAGACCTACACATTAGGAAGACGGCAACCATGAGTACATTTAAGCTAAATGGAGCGGATTGCTGGAAAGAAAAAACGTATGGTCATGCCAGTCTATTATTGCAACAAACTCAGTTAACCTCGGTGAGGCCTGACTACATCGTCCCGATGGTAACATTCAATAGGAATTCTGCCACTCTCCTTCCATCTAAGGAGGAATGGAATAAGGGATTCTCAGTAAACAACTACAGTCTATACAGATGGTTTCAAAATGGATTGTGATGTTGGAGCTGGTATATATTCTCATAGACTTAAATTGAAAAATCTGTGCGTCTCCCCAATGCATGCAGTATCTTCCAGGCGGAAGTACTTGCAATTGGGGAAGCTTGTAGGCTACTAGTCACAGATTTCTCTTTTAAGGGCAATATCGCTATTCTTTCGGATAGCCAAGCCGCAATCCAGGCACTGGCACTGCCAAGAGGGGGATCTGCCATGAATAACGGTCTTACAGAATTCCTCCGGATCGCGGATTATAGGTGGAAAGACCAGACGAAATGCAAATTAGAAGAACGTTATGGCCCAACTACAACCTCAAACAATCGTGCACATTGTTAAAGATGAAACGACTTGACGCCTGGAGACTAACGGCAGTCATAACTGGCTTTTGGCCGGTCGGAGAACAAGCAGCCAAAATGGGCATCCCTCACAACATGTACTATCACAGTTGTAAACAACCGGAGAAAAAGGAAACAATCTTCCACTTCCTCAGTGAATGTCCTGCCCTATGGAAGGACAGAATATTAACCCTGGGCAAACCGCTGTTCGAGGGTCTGGAAGAACTATCTGGCTTAGATGTCAACAACCTTATAAGGTTCTTGAACCGCACAGACTGGATATAGTCATGCCGTCAATAACTGGTAAACAAGTTGGTAACGAGGATGTGGCAACCAAATGGTGCGGAAGCGCTAGTTGTATTCTGGAAGAATCACCACTCAAACCAACCAACCAACCAATGTTCTGGGATGATATTCTCGGTAAGTCTGTATATGCATTTAGATTTGTATTACAGTAAGATGCAAGTGTGCCAGGAAAATCGTTAATTTTGACCGCCAGACTGGATAAATTTTCTCGACTTAGTAACTTATTAACGGACAACTATTTTGGCAAAAATGACGATTCAACCACCTCCGAAGCATGATGCTAACTTCAAGTTATGCTCTGTAACTTCCATATTGTTACAACTTCTGCTTCTTGATGTTTCTCTATTCTTTTTACTACCTCTTTTGCACTCCTGAGAGTTTCCAAAAACACCGTTTTACGCATATTTGCATACTTATACTTATCTTCTATACTATAAAGTTGAATGTCTGTACGTTGTCCGCGCATCACTACGAAACGACAACACCGAATGGCGTAAAAATTTTTATACATTCATATTTTCACCCAATGAAGGTTATAGGCATGTTTTTATGATGGAACTCCCTTCCCAAAGCCCCCTGATTGGTTGTTTTGATTTTATTCAACGAGGTATAGCAACGGATGCCGGGTATTGTAATATTATGGTTATTGATAAAAAATTTTTTTCTATGAAATTATTGTTTGTAATTCTTTTATATACATATCCTAAATCCCTCAAAACTACTCCTCCGCGAGCGGGGCCGCGGGTTAAAGCTAGTACACATATAAAAGTTACGCCTATGTAGATGTTTGTAGTGAATCATTTCTGGATGGTACCCTTCTTTATTAAAACTTATTATGAAAATGATCGATCTTTAAGAACAACATAAGGCAATATTCGTGTTCTTTTTGGTAGAAATAATAATTCGGACGACAAAATTTTAAGAAAGTTGTTCTGTCGAGGATAGTAAAAAGACTGACTACTACCCTACGATATTACATTTTGTGGGGTTGTTTGAAAAATATTGTGTGAATAAGCCAACGATTCCAGAACGGAAACACAATATGTAAGATCTCATTTTATGTGGATTATTTTTATGCGATTTTAAATGTTGTGCGGTTTGTATTTCATCTAATAATTTCTTGGACAATCATCGCAAAGTTGAATTACTGATTACATTATCAGAAAACAAAGAGCTACTGAGAACAAGAATGAGCCTTTACCGTAGATATATAATATATTGCAGAGACAGTCGCTTCTAATGATGAAGGCGATTTGGAACGGTGCAAGCCATTATCGGATAGGGATAATGATTAAAAAATGTAAAACAACATTACTTTTCAATAAATTGAAATGAATGAAGCTTGAATATAAATTTATTTAAAACTTGTATATGAGTTTCTTTCAGACATTAGAAGTAATTTATTAAGCAGTCTATTTCTTTTATGTTTTTTACGGTTTTTAGTTAATTTTAAATAGTTGTATTGGTTTTATGCGATTTTAGAAAATTAGCGAACGTATCCCTGCTTTTTCAAGGCGAGTAAAATAATTTTAATGCGAATTTTGTATATGCGATTTCCTTTAGAACGTATCCACCGCATAAAACGAGACCGTATAGTATTCGGATCAAGATTGAGAACACAATGCGATATTGTGTAAGTGAGTTATTGAATATCGTATGATAGTCAGTAGACGTACTCATATGAACGATATATGGCTTTTTATGAGGAGTTTTCTCAGGACAAAAACTCACTCGATGTTTTTTTTTTTGTCATTGCCTGCCGAGAGCGACCGTTATTAGAAAAAACCTTATATAACATTTGGTGCTCCACACCCAAAATGGATATCGAGCCCGGTCTCACGCACAACCATTTCGGTTACAGCGACTGAAGATGTAAAAAAAGTTGCTCATTGATGTCCCGTACAAACGTACTCACTTATTACATAACATTTGCTGCAAGAGGTTTATAACCCGAATTTTTTAGATGAGTATGCTGAAATTACCACAAGTTTTGCTTTTATGCTGTGTTCATGCTGCTATCAATTAACATTACTACCTCATTAGGTGAAAATATGTCTTGACTTTCAATCAGGGAGACATACTAAATGGAAAACTTTGAAATCATTGTCTCGACATTTTGCCATTGCAGCCTACCCGCATAACTGTTTTGCTCGTATTTTGACTACTTTTCATTTAAAAGGATTTACCGGAGTTTTAATTTTTCATTTCATTTTATTTAAGTCTATGATTAAAAAAACATTACAGACTAGATACATATATTAACTTAAAAGTAATTCTTACATGCTAGAACAAAAAACAGCTATTATGAATAGTTGGACACAATTCTCGAATGGAAAAAATCTTGGTATTGTAAAATCTAGTCTGCAGATACTATTGAACTCAGTAAGATCCCTCGTAATAGGGGAAAAGTTATAGTAGTTGAATTTGACTGTCTTGACTTTAACTGGATTGTAAAGTCGTAAATATTTGTTAGGAATATTGAAGCCAATATTTTCAAGAACTTCAGCAAAACCACAATTAACACAAAAAACATCAAGGACTGAAGAGTACGTCTGTTGACAAGGAACTTCAGATTTATTAGCATACACCGAGCACTGTAGGGTAGCGAATCGGATAAAATTTCGTTGTATTCTTTTAATTCTATGTGAATGAGATTCATAAATTGGATTCCAAGCCAAAAACGCTTATTCGAGCTTAGAACTATACAATTTTTCTAATAGCACCAGAGTCAAATGTCACGCCTAGATCAGAAAACTCGTTAACTTTAGAAAGAACGACATTCGATAATGCATGGGATGAAGCCAAGTCTAAAGTAAACGCTTGCAACCTGTGAATACATTGCCGTTGTCACTGAAGAGATCCTTGGCATGAACCTCGTCTGTTTATAAATCGTGTATGTGCATCTAAGTATGCGTGCGATGAATGATCATCGACAACTTCAACCGCCTTGATCACCATGCAAAAAACAAAACAGATAGATATAATATGTTTTGATGGTTGTGCGTGGCCATTTTATGTTGATGCGCACTGTAAAAGGGCCGAATAGTTGACGCCTTAAGATGCAAATGGCCGCGCCGCATTGATGCAATGCCTATGTAAAGATACCATCTGCTGAGAAAATGTTACGCCTTGATAGCTTTGGAGAACTTGCTTTCCATTCAATATCCAGTACCGTGAGCGAAGAGTTTGAAGAGTAACTTGTGCATCACCACGAAGCGTGGTTTCATGTGCATGCCGAATGAGTAAGTTGACTAGACTTCCATGCTTTGGTAGAAATATCGGGAAAAGCCGAACTTCCGACAGGTCGGCTTGTTCAATACGACCTCTGGCCCGCAATATGTTATTATTATCTATGTGAGAGCTCAATGATCTTAGTTTGCTAGAGCTGGATATTCTCGATCCCTTCCTAATCAAAGCCATACACGCTGCAAAGCTATACTGCTCGTTTCGGATTAGCACGTTAAGAATGCTCCATTTCTGTGGAATTAACGATTAGTCTAGGCGAGGAATCATTGCTGCCTTTACAGGCGCCATTTTGGTGTTAGAACTTCACCGTCAGTTATCCTCTTATAGAGGACAGTCGCGTAGACAAATGGACTTGCACCATAAAACCCAAGTAGCGTAGTTATCTTCCCTTCAGGTAAACCTAACCTTCATGGTACAAGGATACGATTTTTAAAGTGCGGTGCTCTGTAAAATAAGACCCTCGTATCTTGAAGTGCATTTGGGAGTGGTGCAACTCATTCCATGCCAGCAGATCACAATTTCTGAATAAATAACAATTGCACATACACCATTGTATGTCAATAACGACGCACTGTGGAGATTAACGAATGATGAACCCATCCTTATGCAAATCAAATGCAGAAAGTGGCGATGGATAGGTCACACATTGAGAAAACCACCAGATAGCATCACGAAAATGGCACTGGACGAGAGCCCGCAAGGGAGTAGAGGTCGTGGTCGACCAAAAAACATTTGGAGAGGGTCGAAGTTTTGTTTTTTTGTTGTTTCTTTTTTTTTAATTTTTCCAATTTATTATATCTGCCAACTCTCGACACTTAGTAATTTTTATAAAAATTATGGAAATATATGCGTAACATTAAATCATTATTTAAGGTACATTACTTTTTACAGCATAGGTAAAATGGATAATGCATGTAAGAATTATGTGACGTAGGGCGGATAAATACACATAGCAATTATATGACATAAAACGTAGAACAGGTTGATATTTATTTTAGTGATGAAGTATCTGCTAGGGCTGTCGGAGTTATTCGTTTTAGTCTTCGTTTTTGCAGTTCTGAATGTGGAATTTTTATCATATCTTCGTTTGTGTGTATTAGTAGTCTGTGAATATGATTTGTGCTGCATTCTCGAATGACGTCTTCGATAAATTTAATTTTGAGGTTCCTGTGTATATTGTCATTGGTTATGTATTAGCCTGCGTTTGTGATAGTCCTTAGGATTTTGGATTGTAGTCGTTGCATTATTTTAAGGTTTGATTTGCTTGCTGTTCCCCATAGTTCGATGCCATATTTCCAGATCGGAGTTATACGAGTTTTGTAGATTAACAATTTATTACCAAGTGTAACACGCGAGTCGTTTCGTAGTAGCCAGTAGAATTGTCTGAATCTGTTTTTAACTTCATTTTTCTTTTGAAGTAACGGGTGATCAATTAAGAGGAGTTTTTTTCATTTGCGTTTTTTTTACAGATCGCGCGCGAGTTGTGGCAAACTGTCATCGTGGATTTGTTGAACAGCGTTTGGCATTTCATCATGGAAAGACTCACACCGCAACAACGTCTACAAATTGTTCAACTGTATTATGAAAATCAGCGTTCTGTGACAAATGTTTTTCGTGCGCTTAGACCGCATTATGGTCAACATAATCGGCCTGCCTTAAACACTATTCGACATACCATCAACAAATTTGAATCCGAATATTCATTGGTGGATAATTCTCGACCGAATAGACCACGTCCAGCAAGAAGCATTGAGAATATAGCGGCAGTAGCAGAGAGTGTACGTGAAAACTACGATGAATCGATTCGGCACCGTTCTCAGCAACTTGGACTGTCGTATGGAACAACTTGGTCAATTTTACGGAAGGATCTTCATTTAAAAGCATACAAAATACAGCTCGTACAAGAACTAAAGCCAAATGACCTTCCTGCACGTCACCGTTTTGCTGATTGGGCTCTTGAAAAGATTGAAGAGGATCCGCTGTTTTCGAGCAAAATTTTGTTCAGCGATGAGGCGCATTTCTGGCTCAATGGTTACGTCAATAAGCAAAATTGCCGTATTTGGGATGAAGAGCAACCAGAACAGGTTCAAGAGCTACCTTTACACCCAGAGAAAACAACGGTCTGGTGTGGTTTATGGGCTGGTGGAATCATCGGTCCATATTTTTTCAAAAATGATGATGGCCGCAACGTAACTGTGAATGGTGCTCGCTACCGTACCATGATATCGGACTTTTTGCTACCTGAAATTGAATCTAATGATCTCTACGACATTTGGTTTCAACAAGACGGAGCCACTTGCCATACAGCTCGTGAAACAATGACTTTATTGAGAAGCCATTTCGGAGAGCAGCTGATTTCACGTTTAGGACCTGTGAGTTGGCCACCAAGATCTTGTGATATCACACCTTTGGACTTTTTTCTTTGGGGATTCGTGAAGTCCAAGGTCTATGCTGATAAACCAGCTACGATTGAAGCTCTGGAAGCCAACATTACGCGTGTTATTCACGACATACCAGTCGAAATGCTCGAACGAGTGATTGAAAATTGGACCTTCAGAATGGACCACCTTAAGCGTAGTTGCGGCCAACATTTGAATGAAGTCATATTCAAAAAGTAAATCTCAAAGAATGTCCTTTCAAATGATAAATAAAGGTTTTGAACATAATTTACATTTTTGTTTTTTTTTTAACTATTGAAAAAAGCACCTCATGATTGATCACCCGTTATATGCTCCTCCCAGGTCAGTTTTGTATCAATTTTTGTTATCATCTTCCTTTTGTATTTTGTTTGTTACTCTGGCTACCTGTTGTATCGTTGAATGTTTTCGCCGAAAGCCAAATTGATTGAGGGCGGTCATAAACCAGTTGTTCAAATAGCTTCGACAAAATAGGCAAGAGACTTTTCGGCCTGTATGATGAAGGCTTGTTGGCATCTTTATTTGGTTTTGGCAGAGCAATCATTTCTGAAACTTTCTGAGGCAAAGGGAAATATTTGAGTCTTATTGACGAGTTAAATATATTCCTTAGATACTTAATTCCATTGTCGGACAGATTATTTATAATTTGTCCATTAATTCTGTCGTAGCCTCGAGATTTTTTATTGTTTAAATTCTTAATTTTTGTCCGTATTTCATGTATGGTCATTTTTCTGATTTTTCCATCTTTGAATTCAAATGTATCAGGTAAGTTATTTTGTTGCCTATTTCTTGGATTGTAGAAGGTATTTTTGAAGTGTTTCGCAAGTGTGCAAGCTTTATCCAAATGTGTTTTAGCCCACGTATTATTTTCGGTAAGAAGTGCATGTTGGTGAAGTGTTGCTTTGTTAATGTTCTTCGTCGCTTACCATAGTGAGAATTTGTAATTTTTTGTAGGGTATAAACTTGCCAGATAAGATTGTAGCTTTTTATTTTCAACTTCCTTTAACATCTGTTTAATATCTTTAGTCATTTTGTGTAAGATTGTGTTGTTTTCCCAGTCTGTGTTTTATTGTATAATTTTGAGAAATGTACTTGGGACTCAAGAATTGCTTGATACCATAAAAATATTGGTGAATGATCTCATGACACGTCGAAGTTAGGTTTCATTGTGATGTGATTTCTATATACACCTTTGTACATAAAAAAGTCGATAAGATCTGGCTTTTTATTCATATCGGTAGGCCAGTTGCATTGCATCCATTAGATTTTTTCCTTTGGTGTTTGTCAGCCTTACTCCCCGTGCTGTGTTTTTTGCGTTATAGACACCTCCGCAAATAAACCTGCTGCCGAGAGTTGTGAGATAGTCGAAGTATTGGGTCGTCGAGTTGTTGTGTTTCGATGTGCAGCTGATATCATCAGAAGCCCCATTTGGTCTTCAATTTGGACAGTTGTAGATGGATATTGTCTTTTTTGTACGGGTTCATTAAAACACATTTGACTGCTTTTCGTAATATTATAGCTGATCCCCCATGTGCCTTTTTGTCCGGATTGGTGAAAAATATATTGTAGTCTGGAATTTGTATGTAGTTCTTTTCCGTTAAGTGTGTTTCTGAAACTACATAGTAGGATGTCTATTCTATTTTCAACTTGGAACGTTTTAAGTTCCAAGACATGCTGACCAAGCCATTTGCATTCCATAGAGCTAGTTTCAGATTATTTATTTTGTCCATCTATTTTCGAAACAAGCAGGGTGATAATAGTCATCATGTTTGCCATTTGCGATATTAGTTGCTTCATCATTTCTTTAATTTCGTTGAGCTCGTTATTTAACGGCGGAGAGTCAGTTTTCGTGGATACTACCTGGGCAAATGTCTTATTTGGTGTTACCATTTGCAAGTGAGGATTTTGGCTTTTTTCTTTTAGTTCTTGCTTTCGAAGCTCATCGGCATTTAATGTTGTGTTTTTTTGGTTTACGTGCTGGGAGACGCTTGATTTTTAAGGACTTGTATACCATGCATCCGCGGCCGCCGTAGCCGAATGGGTTGGTGCGTGATTACCATTCGGAATTCACAGAGAGGTCGTTGGTTCGAATCTCGGTGAAAGCAAAATTAATAAAAACATTTTTCTAATAGCTGTTGCCCCTCGGCAGGCAATGGCAAACCTCCGAGTGTATTTCTGCCATGAAAAAGCTCCTCATAAAAATATCTGCCGTTCGGAGTCGGGTTGAAACTGTAGGTCCCTCCATTTGTGGAACAACATCAAGACGCACACCACAAATAGGAGGAGGAGCTCGGCCAAACACCTAACAGAAGTGTACGCGCCAATTATTTATTTATTTTATACCATGCATCCTTTATGGTTTGCGGTATGATTTTCTCCGCAAAGAGCGCATTTAATTTTACTGCTGTCCATTTTTAATTTACATTCGCTGGTTTTGTGTTCTCCTGCGCATTTAACGCATATTGAGATTTTTGAGCAGAAGTATTTTGTGTGTCCATATTTTTGACAGTTTTTACATTTTGCTATACATTTTTTTTGTGAGGTGGTTCAAAGCTTATTTTACAATGTAACAGGGATTTTAAAGAATATATAATATATTTTTGTTGTTTGTGTCTGGTTTGAGTTCGATAGAAAATATTGGAAGAGGCTTTTAACTTCGTGATTACATTATGTTTTGGATTTAAACTACTTCGTGACCATGTTCGCTAAGCTCTTGAGTTATTTCTTTTACATCAGTTGAGTGGTGCATATTACGCAGAATTACCTTAAACCCCCTTTGTTCCTTTGGCTTTAAAGTGTAGTATTGCGTTGACTTCTCTTTTAATAATTTTATTATTGATGTGTAGTTCACTGAATCTATGGCTTGTATTTTTACTTCGTTGTTACTTAAAACCTTCATTTCATATTTTACATGTTTGATGCAATTTAGTGATTTGGTAAGATTTTTGATATTTTCAACATTTTGAACATACATACATATATGGGGGGTGGTTTAGGTATAGAATTTTTCTGCGTTAAAGTTGACTTTGTTCTACTGCCACAATCCGAGTGATCCCTATCAGCGAGATGAGCGAATTGGTTTGAGTCGCTCAACCAATATGATGTGAGAGACGTTTGATTTGCTTGCGTTTTTGTTTGTGATTTTTGTTTTTTAATTGTTCTGCCACATTCGAATACTGTGACGGGAGAATTTCGCATGCGCTTTGGTGTAAAGTTTACAGTACTTGCTTGGCTTTGCAATGTAATTACTTGTGGACATTATTGGTGTTCCTGATGAAATTACTGAGTTTGTTATTGTGGTTATGGTACAGGTTTCGCGAGTGTTTTTTTTTTCTTTTATTTATTTAGTTATTTTAGGGTTGATAAGCAAAATATGCTGCTAAGATTGACTTAGCAATTAAAGCGTCTATTTCGCTGAGTTTATTTGCTTTGTTTTGATTTTTACAATGCACTTTGTTGGCACTTTATAATCACTATTGAAAAACGCGTCTGCACAGTTCGATAGTTAGTTTGTAAACTTGGTCGAAGTTGCGTGAACTAGCAGATGCCGACATCATATGGGACGGTGGAAAAACAACTGCACAGAACCGTGTACGATGGAAGAGCTTTGTCGAGACCCTATGCTCCCGCGAGGAGGGAACAAGAAAAAAAAATGGAAGGAGCTCTGGGATTACTCAGCGATTGGGCCACAGACTGTGGTTTAAGTCTAAACCCGAGCAAAACTAAAATGATGCTATTCATTAAAAGAAGCAAAATACCAAACTTTAAACGGCGTTAGCGTTATGCTAACCCAACATGCAAAATACGTCCAACGTAGAGTTCAACGTAGAGTACAGGGTAAAGAAAGCCAATATAGCACTTTACACGTGTAAGAGAATGTTGGGTAAAAAATGGGGTCGCCAACTAAAACTCTCTAATTGGTCCTACACAGCCATTGTAAGGCCAATACTAACATATGCGGAACTAGTCTGGTGGCCCACAATAGAAAATAAATACAACCAAACCAAGCTGAACAAGATATAAAGTACAGCGTGCATCTTAACTCCAGGAGCGCTTAGAACCAGTCCTACTGAAGCGCTTAATGTACTAACATATCTATTACCAGTAGTCTTACATATAAAAACAATCGCTACTTGCAGCGCGGTACGACTCAGAGATATAGGAAACTGGACAGCAAGGTCGCACGATCACAGCAAGATCCTCCTACAGGTACCCCCACTGCTCAAAAGCAAATCAGACTACACAGTACCCGAACTTAACTTCAAGAAAGACTTTGCGTTACCTTTTACATCGAGAGCCGAATGGATCAAAGGGAGGGTGATTGGAAGATACGATATTGAAATCCACACTGACGATTCTAAGATGCACTGTGGTGTAGGAGCTGGCTTCCATTCGAAGCCGCTCAACCTATTTATCTCAGTTAATTCAACTTCCAGACTATGCCAGTGTGTTCCAGGGAGAATTATTAGCGATCAGAAAAGCATGTAAATCAGTGGAGCAAGGGCAGCTATCTTTTCAGATAGTCAAGGCCTTACAATACAATTCCACCTCATCCAAACTAGTCTTAAAGCATAGATAGAAACTAGAATTGCTTAGTCATTGGCTTGAAATTACTCTGATATGGGTTCCGGGTCATAGGAACATAAGGGGGAATGAGACAGCGGATGAGGTTGCAAGAAAAGGTTCGACACTAGATATAGCACAGGCGGTGGCAGTCGCCGATCCACTCAACACAATAAAACTATCAATTGCTTCACACGATTATGCTTTAGCCGTAAGAAGGTGGAAACAATTAACTACATGTATTACAACAAAAAACACATGGTCCTCGTACAGCCGGACTCTACCTTCCTTTCAGTTCCATCTGCAAAAGCTGTCAAGCGGAAGGGGAGAAAGGGAAAGAAGAATGAAGTAGCAGTGGCGGCTCCTTAAGGGCCCGTTGGCACTGCTAATTCGCGGCAAAGTAATGTGTTGTGCTTCCGGTCACAGTAATGGCAATTTCTCGCTTTGCTGAGTGACTTAAGCTTGGTAGTCCTTGCAGCAGTAATTTCATTCTTCATCATGAGACAGAGTGCCCTTACATGTGCGATGTGCACCCTCTCTCACGATGTGCCTTTGGCAGTATGTGCAGTTACCCTCCTCTGCAGATACGACGAGTGATTTAACAGCTAGTGATTGACAGCCAATTCGTAGTTGACTCCGAGATGTGAATTCAACCCCATTGCTCCATGTGTCACCCGCTGTGCTCATACCAAGTACCAGCTGACCCAAAAACATAAGCAGGTCATCTCGGAATTTCGCGCTGTATAGTTATCGGAAGTTCAGAAAATATTATCAGTACGGCGAAGGCATACCATTTGGCAGCTGGTAGTCCCGTGAAAACTAAAACAAAGTCTCGAATAAGACCTGCCTACACTGATGACAACCACTGCGAATGAATTAAGGAATACGATTTGAGGGCATGTGTCTGGAATATCCGGTCCCTTAATGGGTAAGGTGCCACTGCACGGCTGGTTGATGTCCTCGTAAGAGCAAAGGCTGACTTCATTGCCATTAAAGAGATGTGATGGACGTGGCAAGGCAAAAAAAAACATTGGGCCTTGCAACGTCTACTACAGTTACCATGTAAAGGAGCACAAACTCGGTGTAGGATTTTTTGTTTCAAGACCGGTTTTTTTCCTGTAAGAACAAAAGCGACGATCTGGTGATCGACATCCAGAGTGTGCTTAAACTATGGAATGACCACTTCTTAAACAGTTCCTGCGCATGTCACAGAGAATGTGAAGATCCCCATACCCCAATCGTTAACGACGGAACTGTCCTTCCGCTACCCGACCATGACGGCTTGCCATAGATGTGCACTTTGCAGCAGCAGTAAAAATGCAGTAAATATAATTTTTTACTGATTACTGGAATAAAATTGCAATGTCAATAAACCGATTATTGGAAAAAATGTCAGTAAAAATATTGTTTACTGATTACTGGAAAAAATTTTGGTAAAAGAATTTTTTTAGTGATTACAGGAAAAAATGTCAGTGAAAAATATTTTTTACTGATTACTAAAAGAAATTGCAGTAAAAGTCTTGATGATATATTTGAATTTGCATTATCGGTAATTTACTGTTTATTGTTAGTCAAAATGTAATGCACTCTCATCAGGGAATTTAAATCACTTATATTTATACTCAATAAATAATTTTAGTTTTGTCTTATATTCTTTTCTTCAGAAAAAGAAAAAGAAGAATTGCCACACTAAATCCAAAGGGCTTGAAACTGAAAATATTTAGCAAAGGCTGAAATAAAAATAACGTAAAAGTACTATTAGTATTATGAACGATCTGAGATCATTAACAAAGAAAAACATCATCTCATAACTGTTACTGCCGTACAATCCAAAGTAGAGCTCTCTCTCGAAGGACGAAACTGTTACTCTACAAAACGCTCTCATTCCTGACCTTTTATATGACGCAGAAGCATGGATGATGTCAACAGCATTTTAGAAGATTTTGGGAGCTTTCGAGAGAAAAATACGAAAGATCTTTGGCCCGAGCTATACAGGAACATGGGTATAGTTAAGCGAGTACAAATACAGGGGCTACGCTGGATTGGCCATGTCACCCGTATGAAAGAACACGCTCCAGCAAAGCGAATTTACGACAGGGTACCCCAAAAAGGAAGACGATAAGAGGAATTGCACATCTTCGTTGGAAGGACAAATTACTGCAGGACCTGTCAGCACACGATATTTCTAGCTGGCACCAGCGAGCACAAGACAGAAACAGCTGGCAGGGTACTTTGTTTCCGCCAAAACCTACACGCAGTTGATCCGCCACATAAGCAAGTAGCTTAGAAATAAAGAAATTTGTGTTATATGGAAAGATTGTCGATGCTCCAACTCGTGTCCCGCCTCATATCTGTTTTATGAATATATTTGCTTAAATATATATTAGCATAAAGTGTAGTTCCACTGACTCGAGAAATTATCTTCAGCCAACACTATATATAGTATACCTGGCTGAACGAGATGCAACAGCAAGTTGTATAAATAAACATAAGTCTATGAAAATGCAAAAACTCAGCGCTGCAAATTAATTTTGTGGTAGTTTTAAAAAAAGCTTATAGCGAATAACAAGTATAAAGTATTGTTTCAAACAAAAAAAAAATCGCATTTTCTGAAATAATTCATTGAATCTCGTGGTTGGGTATTTGTAACTATTCAGTAACTATTTTCAATAAAAAGTAAATACTTTACTCATAGTGCAAATCAAATTACATTACCAGTATTTTTACTGCAATTTCTTTCAGTAATCAGTAAAAAAATATGTTTACTGAAATGTTTTCCAGTAATCAGTAAAAAAATATTTTTTTCCGGTAATCTGTAAAAAAATATTTTTACTGCATTTTTATCAGTTATTAGTAAAAGTTTATTGGTAATGCAAATTAAATTTCAGTATCAGTAAAATTTGACTGATTACTGCTATTTGTAATGCAGTAAATATATAATGCAGTGTGCCCATTCATGCGCGGCTTGTATTACAATGGTTTTTGAGAAGTTTGGAAGTGATAATGCCGCAGGTAAAGAAGTAAATTGCTGCTTAACGTACCTGCCCACCATTATCGCTAATTGCTCATTTCTTAAGAGGATCAACTTTAAGTTAGGAGTTCTGGAGCCTTCGTATGAAAAGTTGTTGAGTTCAGAAATCTGGCATACAAATTTAACTGTGAAGCAGTTTCTGTTTTTTTTTAAAAGATTCGCAGCAGCCGCCACCGGCATATTAACGTCCTCGAATCTTCCTAGTGGTGGTCTTAAGGTCTACTTTCAGAACTTATCCGGCATGCGTACAAAGGCTGAGTACGTGCATTCACTTAGTGCGTAACTAGATTACGACATCTTCGTTCTTGTTGGGATCTGGGAATCTGGGAACGTATTTAATGTTTTTCGCAAAGCAGTTATACTGGTGAAACAGAATGGTTGCGTAGGGGTGGCTGTCAAGAGTCACTTAAGCTCACTCATGAATCTGTATAAGTTGTCCCACTATACAAGGTTCTTTATTTCTATGTACTTGCCTCGTCTTTGCCGCCTGAAAGTTTATTTCAGTTGTACAAAGCGCATGCTGACAACATGGTATATCTAGTCTTGAATAATCTAAATAACAATCATTTATGTGTATTAGGTGATGTCAAATTAAGTAAGATTAATTGGTGTACTAGTGTCTCCAACTCTATTCTCACACCAAGTAATGTTTGTGAATATAATGAATTACATTTTTTTGATAATATTCTTAGTCTTAATTTATTTCAAATTAAAAATTTTGCTAATTCTCTGAATAGAACTTTGGATCTCATATTTGTGAGATCAATGAATGTTTGAATCACATAAGCATCATTTACCCTTAGTTGACAATCTCGGTTTTTACTGTTTTGCTACTGTTCTGTCCGATGCTAAGTTATAATTTAATTATTCATTATGTGATTTTGCCAATTTCAATGACTTATTCCTTGATATTAATTAGGAGAATATATTTGCTGAACTTGACATATCTAATAGTTTTCTGCCTTTAAGTCCATTTTGTCTAAACTCTGCTTGGATAACATTCCGCGGAAAGGGAAATCCTTATAAATTACCCTGGTATTCTAAGACTTTGAAAAGGCTTAAAAATCTTAAAAATAATTAATTCAAGAAGCTTAAATATCCTAGGTAGGTAGGTATAGTGGTTGCCAATTGACACACCTAGGCCTGTTGTAGGCCCATTGTGATATCACCAGGGCTGCACCCTCTCCTCACTCTACACTGTCCTCATTGAGCCAACCTTTGGCTTTAATGTATCTAACAATTCTTGTTAGTTTTAAATTGGCTACTTTTACCAAGTTAGTCAAAAAATTTTTTTCCTAGAATATTGAACCTTCTTCTACCTAGAGCTTTGCACCCACATAGAAAGGGTTCTTATGTCTATAGTCTCTTCTTCTTTAATTTTATTACAGCTTCTGCATTAGTTATTATAGGCTTCTCCCAGTCTGCTAGCATACCTGCCTTTAAGATTTCTCATGTCCTTTCTGTTCAGTTTGAACAGTCGCTTTGTGCGGCCCCTACTTGTTGCACAGCTCAGAGACTGAGTCCATAGTACGTTTGCAGATTTGATGGTGTGTTTGTCTATTAGTAGCTCACAAGTTGCTTTATCTGGTTGGATCGGTAATGTGGTACCCAATCTCGCTAGTTCATCTGCTTTGCAGTTACCTTCTATGTCGCTGTGACCCGGTACCCAGAGCAGGTTTATTGTACTGTATCTTTTACTGTCTTCGAGTTAATTTTAGGTGATTGTAATGATGTCAGGTCTATCTGAACATATATTTATTTATCTTGTGATGAAAACACTCTTCTTTAATACCAACACGCTTTCCCTGATTTCAGCTTGAAATCCGCTACAATGATCCGGTAGCCGGAAGGAAACTCATTTCCTTAGAGTAAAAGCCTCTACCTATGTATTTAGTTAGCTTGGAACCAGCAGTATAGATACTGACTCCCCATCTTTTGTCTATAACAAAATTGTCCCAATCTTCTCTGGTGGTAAAGGATGTATTTAAGTCCAGCTTTACTGAGTTACAAAAGTCTGTTGTTTGATGTAAGAAGGGGTATTCGTCTATTATTTTTGCATGACCCTTCCTGTTAGTGGCTAAATAAGAAGATTCTCTTTACCTAAGTTCCGATTTCGCCGCCAGTTGTTTACTGTAGGCCTCAATCGGTAATAGATGCAGCATGACACTCATCGCTGCCGTGGGCGTAGTCTTTAGTGCAGAGACTGCAAGCCCTTTGAATACCACCAAACCAAGACATCAAATGTCAGGATTGGTCCTACCACTGCTGTGTATAGCCAGTGTACTATTTTTGGGGTTAAGCCCCATTTTGTTCTCACAATTATTTTGCATGTATAGAGTGCCGTGACTGATCTCTTTACTCTATCATTTATCGTTAGTTTCCACGAAAGCTTCTAGTCTAATATTAGTCCCAGGTGGCTCGCTTCTTCCCCGAGTGGCAGTGTGATTCCACCAAGGGTCTTGCTCTTAATTAAAAAATTAGCTTGTTTGGGCTTTCGTTCTCATTTGAGGAATAGACGTTATGTTGCAAAAATTGAGGGTATTTCATCTACTAACTTTGCTGCCCCCTCTGGTGTTCCGCAAGGAAATATCTTGGGACAGCTTTTTTTTTGTGTTATTTATTAATGACATCAAAAGTGGTTTCTCATTTGCTAAATTTTTGCTTTATGCTGATGACATTAAGATCTTCTCAACGATCCAGGCTCAAGAGGATGTCATTAAACTTTAAGCCGATATAGATAGACTTGTGGTGCCAGAGTTCACGTCTTTCGCTGAACTTATCAAAGAGCTTTCAAATATCCTACTCGAAAACATCTACGATTGTGTGTACTAAGACAGTATCTCGACCTGTGTCCTGCGGTAGTTAGCCAGTTTAAGGACTTTGGCGTTATCTTTGTTAACAGATTTTCTTTTACTAATCTTTTAAATTATATTATTTCAAAATCTTTCTCGATGTTGGGCTTCGTCAGACAGAACCCCACTAAGTTCTTTGATCCGCATAACATTAAGTTATTTATCATTTGTTAGGTCTCATTTAGAATATGGTGTTTTTTATTTGAATACAAAGTAGTGAGCAAGCTATCAACAGAATCGAGCGCTTATAAAAAAAAATTCCCATATATGCCCTTCGGTCTCTGAATTTTATTGATCCCAAGCCATCATATTCTGCTCGTCTAATGCTTATAAGTCTCAAATCTTTACAAGTTCGTAGGTCTATACTGTGTTTGTCTTTTACTCATAATATTATTAATGGAGTCATTGATTGTCTCTACTTGTTGGAAAGAATTCTATTTAATATTCCCCAGTGGTCTTAGGAACCCTTCTATCCTTTTTATGAGGAAAACTTTAAAAATAAGTATTGCAGTAATGCTCCCATTACTCGTGCTTTAGTGATTTAAATACCATTCATAATGATATTTTTCTCGATTTTTAGCTTTCCACGCACACCATCATGTAAACGTTTAATGGCCTTCATTGCCGAAGAGCACAAATGTAATTCTGTCATTAGCGAAAAAAGAGTGTGATTTAAGAAAACATTTTCAAGCACGCATTGCATCTACGAAGAAACGGTTGAAAAGCGGGCATGGCACAGGCCATTTTTCAAAGTTTTTCTTGCCCAAACATTTCTCTAATTGTTTTATAATTATGTTCACGTAATGGTTGGACAAGGGTACTCAAAATGATTCATCCTATCGGAAGATGTTATAATTTTTGCAAATGACGTAACACTTGTGGACTAGATAGCGGCAGTATACAAACAGAAGAGATGCTTTCCATTTCAATTCAACCGGGCTATTCGGGTCATGTTCTTCGATTTCGCTGTAACTTAAATATGTTGCTCTCTGGTCAAAAAAATGAGACACGTATTTTTTTGTTCGCCCGAAAAAAATTTTTTTCAAGAGTTATCGGCAATTTTGTTTTTCGGCTCAAACTCGATTTTTTTTAATTATAACTATAAGAAAAATTTTTTTTTAAATGCCCATAACTTAGTCAAAAACAAACCGATTTTAATAATTCTGGGTTCAAAATGATCGTAACTACTTACACGAGCGACTTCATGTAGAAACAATTGCAAAAAAGTAGTTGAAAATTTTTTATTTAGCAAAAAAGAAAAAAAAAATGAAATTTTTTCGAAATTCAATATTTCAAAAAGTGTATTTTTGTTTTTGTTTATAACTTTCTCCAAATCAAAAGGACATCTCAAACTTTTATTGAGCTGAATGCCCAGTAGCTAAAATGAGTTGTTTTCGAGTAATGAATTTTTGAGTAAAAAACCTGTTTCGCACTCTTTGTTTTTTGCAAAATAAAACATTTTCAACTACATTTTTGCAATTGTTTCTGCATGAAGTCGCTCATGTAAGTAATTAAAATTATTTTGAACCCAGAATCATTCAAATCGGCTTATTTTTGACTAAGTTAGCTAAAATGAGTTGTTTCCGAGTAATGAATTTTTGAGTAAAAAACCTGTTTCGCACTCTTTGTTTTTTGCAAAATAAAACATTTTCAACTACATTTTTGCAATTGTTTCTGCATGAAGTCGCTCGTGTAAGTAATTACAATTATTTTGAACCCAGAATCATTCAAATCGGCTTATTTTTGACTAAGTTATGAGTAATTAAAACAAATTTTCTTATATAGATTCTTTCCATTTCAATTCAAAAGGGCTATTCGGGTCATGTTCTTCGATTTCGATGTAACTCAAATACGTTGCTCTCTGGTCAAAATAATGAGACACTTATTTTTTTGTTCGCCCGAAAAAATTTTTTTTCAAGCTTTATCGGCAATTTTGTTTTTCGGCTCAAAATCGATTTTTTTTAAATAATATAAGAACATTTTTTTTTAAATGCCCATAACTTAGTCAAAACTGAACCGATTTTAATAATTTTGGGTTCAAAATGATCGTCATTACTTACGCAAGCGATTTCATGTAGAAACAGTTGCAAAAAAGTAGTTGAAAATTTTTTATTTTGCAAAAAACAAAAAGTGCGAAACAGGTTTTTTACTCAAAAATTCATTACTCAAAAACAACTCATTTTAGCTACTGGGCATTCAGGTAAATTGAAGTTTGAAGTGTCCTCTTGATTTGGAAAAAGTTATAAAAAAAAAAAATACACTTTTTGAAATATTGAATTTCGAAAAAATTTCAATTTTTTTTCTTTTTTGCTAAATAAAAAATTTTCAACTACTTTTTTGCAATTATTTCTACATGAAGTCGCTCGTGTAAGTAATTACGATCATTTTGAACCCAGAATTATTAAAATCGGTTCATTTTTGACTAAGTTATGGGCATATAAAAAAAAAATTTTCTTATATAATTAAAAAAAGTCGAGTTTGAGCCGAAAAACAAAATTGCCGATAACTCTTGAAAAAAAAAATTTCAGGCGACCAAAAAAATACGTGTCTCATTATTTTGACCAGAGAGCAACATATTTGAGTTACATCGAAATCGAAGAACATGACCCGAATAGCCCGGTTGAATTGAAATTGAAAGCATCAAGAGCAATGAAGTACTATACTCCGCTCGTACGTGGAATAATAGTTTCGATTTTTTGTATTAATAACACCGCGTTACACACATTCTGTCCTATGAACCAAATACACTTTTTCGGAAAGGGGATAAAAAATAAAAATACACGTGTATCGGCGATTTTCATGTACACGTCACAATTTTTTGTGTTTTGTATTTTATAACTTTAAACGAGCAATTCTTGTATGCATATCTGTATAGCCACACGATCTCAGGATTAGCTTAACGGATTTGAATGAAATTGGGCACACAGATAGTGTATCACATTTCTAGCCTTTTAACCTAGGTGTTTCCACTGACAATGTTTCACAGGGTTGTCACCTGTTCGAAATTAAAAAAAAAAAAATTGCATGAGATATGCCGATGTGGGTATCAAAAGAAAGGTATTTCACTCCGCATTACAATAGAGATATAAAACCCCGAATTTTTAATTAATTTTATTATATTAAAACTAGCGTACCCTCGCCCGCTTCGCTAGACGATAAATTCAATGATTTGCTGAAAGAGAATAAAATTAATACGAAATAAAGCAAATTCTTTGATACAATTTCATTCGAACTTTATTGTAACACTTTTTGGTAGACAACGTTTTTGGTTTTTTCATCTTTCGCGTGAATAATGACGATGGTTTGCCAACTCGTGAGCAAGCTACATACAATTGTCCATGAGAAAAAATTGGGTATTCTAAATTAATACCGCACATTTGTAAAGACTGTCCTTGCGCCTTATTAATTCTCATAGCGAAGGCAAGGCGAATAGGGAACTGCAAACGTTTGAAATCGAATGGTAAATCCGCCGGAATCAGTGGAATTCAGGGTATCAAAATGTCTTCTCCTTTGTACTTCCCTTTCAAAATTGTTGCTTCGATAACGTTACCCATTAGCTTCTTCACAGCGAGTCTGGTACCGTTGCAAAGTCGGGGCACATTACTATTGCGCAGCATAATAATCGGTGCTCCAATTTTTAATCGTAAATTATGAGGTGGTAAGATAATTTACGACCTCATCTTGATCAGTAATAGTGTCCATTGACTTATACGCAACTATGTCACCAGGTATTTGATCTAAAATAGCTGAATTTATATCATTGACGTCCTTATTTTTCCCAGCTAAAATTGCTCTTTCGCTGGGTCAATCATGGTTTTTGTAATGTTGAACTATGTTTGGAAATACACTCTGTATCAATGTATTGTTTTTGAAAAAAGGTTTATTTTTTTTGGTTAAAAAGTGTTTTTTTAAGTTTTGAAAAACACTTCGCTCTAACAAATTTCTTCTCAGTTAATTGCTGAAAATTAAATATTTTGAAAAAACTATTTTTTTTAATTTAACGTTTTTGAGAAAATTTTGTTCTTGAAAAAATTTCATACTTTTGTAAAAGTTTAAATTGATTTGTTAAAAAAGATTTTTTTCCGCTTTGAAAAACACCCCCTCGAAAAAATGTATTCTCTATTAATAGTGGAATATGAAATGCTTTGAAAACACCATTTTTTTTTTTAATTTTGTTTGGTTTTCAGAAAATTTTGTTTTGAAAAAATTTCATACCCTTGAAAAAGTTTTATTTTATTTTATTTGTTTAAAATTTTTGAAATTTTTTTTTTTTGTAATTTTAGAAAAACACCTCTTCGAAGAAATTTCTTTTATCTTTTTGAGGAAAATTTGGTTTTGAAAAAATTTCATGCTTTCGAAATTTTTTTATTTTACTTTATTTCTTCAAAATTTTTGAAAACAATTTTTTTTATATTTTCGAAAAATACCCCTTTAGAAAAATGTTTTCTACATATGTGTCATAGTGGTATTCCATTAACTTTTAGGATTATAGTCAAATACTTACAAATATCTACGCTTTCACAAATAGCAACAATAAACAAATTTCCTCAAAACCAAAAAATTTACTTTTTTTCTAAAAAATTCTAAACAAACAACGTAATAAATTTAGAATTTTGTGTTCACGAAAAAACAGTATTGTTTTTATTGTATTAACTGAAAGCCAAAATGTTGCAAAAAATCAAAACAAAACTAAATTATGTTTTTGTGTTCATTTGGTCCATATGTTCCATAAAAAGTTGATATGGTAAATAATATGCAAGGTCTGATACACGCAAATTTCCATTGACCATTATAGTGGCAAAATTATCGATCACCAATTCCAACAGGATTTCAAAATCAGAGTTGGAATGAGTTGTTGTGTGGTGTACTTCTGAAAAAATGAGAAATAAACAAAATAAATCTAAAAATTCGAATTCTAACTTTATCTTGTGTATTTTCTTATTACCTTTGAATTTTTCCAATGAAGCACCATTCATTTTAAATTTTCCAAGAATTTTTTTTATCATTTCGCGTTTCTTTCCTTTTTCATTCGATTCCAACATTTGTTCATAGCCGAAAACATCGTTTGCAAACGCATTCATTTCCATATAGAATTGGTCAAAGAAAGCATTGCTCAATTGAATTGAAACATTATTTTCATAAATACTTAGGACCTTAACTAATGCACCTTGGTACATACCTAACGTAGATATTCATCGCGACCTTGACATCGATACTATTGATGAAACAATACAAAGCGCTAGCAAAAGACACATAAATAGACTATTAAGGCATACAAATCCTATGATGAGAAGACTACCAAATAAAGAAAAATCTACCCAAAGTCGGCTTAACCGTCAAACACCAACAGATCTTGCAAAATCCTTGTAATCAATTGTCAACTAATCGTATATATCATTGTTTGTTAACCACTTGTTTTTAAATGAGCTTGGGGGCATTGGCCCTTCAATATCACTCTCATTCCATCTTTTTGTAAATCAAATTACTTATTGTCTAACGACAGGTGTTATATTTTATGGAAGAAATAAAAAAAAAAAAATTTTCATTCGAATCATTTGAAATTTCTGTATACAATAACGAAAAATTCAAAAAAAGTTGTACACATAAAATGAATGTCGATTCGAAACTTACTTTAATCTAAGAATCGAGCAAGTTTTGTTTTGTACAATACCATATTTTGATTTTTTCTTTTTTTTATATGAAGAAAATATTTAAAAGAAATTTTTTTTTGCCAAAAACCTTCCCCTAGTGGATCCCTATAATATGAAAAAAGAACGAATAAAATTGGCCTCGTATCGGCCCAAAAAAATGCGTACAAACGAACATCATTTCATTTTTATATATATAGATTAAAAATTGTTACATTAAAAATTTTAATACTTTTAAAGAAACTTAGGCCTTTTATTTTTGCGTTTGTAAGCATTTGTGTCAGTATCGCGACAAATAGACCAACAGTATTCGCCAAGCATATGCGTAATGTCTTGTCCTTTAAAGCGCTTTTCAATAGCCGCAATGTCCTGATGGAACCTTTCGCCATGTTCATCGCTAAAAGCTCCTAAATCACCAGGGAAACAATCTAAATGATTGTGAAGGAAATGGATCTTTAGCGACATTAATATGCCCATTTCGCCATATGCCGAAAGCATTTCTGCAACAATATTTTTATAATTGTCAGCTGGTTTGTTGCCAAGAAACTGCTCAATAACGGCAACTGTGCCTTTCCATGCACGTTGTTCGATAGCATTCAATTTTGATGAAAATTCATAACTTGCAACTATTTTTTTTATCTGCGGACCACTGAAAACACCTTAAAATATACACATCATTAAAAAAATAAAGTTACTAAAAGCCTTCGTAAAAAAAATACCTGCATGAATCTTTGCGCCGCTCAGTTTCGGAAAAATATTGCGCAAACTTGCAATCGCCTCCCCCTCACGATCCAGTTTTTTAACAAAATTTGATACGACACCGAGCTTAATGTGTAGTGATGGCAAAATGATTTGAGATGGCTGCACTAATGGTAGATTTTCTATACTTTCTACGCCTACTTTGCAGCATGTTCGCGGCTTCCACTTAAATTCAGTGTAATGCTGACCTCTTTTGCGACCTTCCCATGTACACAAAAATCACTGGTGGGTTGGAAATCCACGCTTAACACCCATGAGTAATCCGACCACTTTTAGATCGCAGCATATTTTCCAATTATGCTCTTGATAGTTTATCAGCTGTAATATTATATTAATTCGTTGGATGTTTGTTACCGATATGAAGCAGCATTACTTTAAGGCTGTTGACCGATGCATCGATGAAATATGAGGTTAACCAATTTTTTCAAACATTGAATCAATATCACAACAATAAGCCAAGTTTTTTTCCCGATCTTCGTGCAACAGAACTTAAAACAATTGTCAAAGTATACGTCTCCTAGTAGCGCAACTGTCAGATGATCGGAACTTCCGGAACTGGAATAAACACACAAACGGCACAGAGTGTGTTGTATGAAACAATAAATTAAAGGTTAATAAGTTGTTTAAAAATTTGGAGTCCCTTCAAGTTATGCCGAAAATTTAGAAAAAAAATTTTTTTTTTAGAAAAAAAAATTCAAGAAAATCTGAGAATTGATAAAATTTTTTTTTTTAATTTTGCATAATAAATACATTTCCACGAGTCTGCCTGCAGAAATTCAGCGCGAATGGATGACGGAAAAAGGGCTAAAAATTGATCCAAAGTTTTTCACACAGGCGGACTACGAGCTCTATATTTTATACATAAAAAAACAATTCTGACGTGTACATGAAAATCGCCGATACACGTGTATTTTTATTTTTTCTCCCCTTTGCGAAAAAGTATTTTTGGCTCATAGGACAGAAAAAAAGTTCGTTTTTGTAACGCAGTGTAATCGGTCGGTGGTGCTGGCACTTCGTAAAACCAGACGTTGATTTATTAATCGTGTCGTACCGACTGAGCAAACATTAGGGCGCTGAGCTGCTCGACTTAAACAGACTGAAACCACACGAGCTCTTGCAGGACGTGTCCGCCATGGGACTGGTCATTCAGTCGAAAATATCGCGGCTGTGGCTGCCGATGTCGTTAAAACCTCGATCTCAACAACAAAGAGGACGATTTTGTGTCGAAACTTATCATGAGCGACGAGGCGCTTTTCCTTGTAAACGGATGCGACAATAAGCAAAATCCTCGTTTTTGAGACATTGGAAATCCGCGTGTGATGCTCAAAGAGCCATTCACTCAAAGCCAATGTGTGGTGCGGCGTCCACGCAGGCGGAGTGATCGGGCTGTATATTTTTGAGGGCGTAACCAGCAATACATTCACTGTTACTAGCTAATGCTACAAGCCCACGGTAAACGAATTCTTATTGCATGAGCGGGGCTAGTTAAAGACTTGGAAGATAGTTAAGGGCTTGTTGAATTGCGATTAATATAAAAATTTATTTCTTTGAATTTGATTTTAGAGTAGTTCTTAATACTATGTTAATACTGGACTGACTGCCAACATATTTGACAGTCGTATTTATACTTATACCTCATCTGTTTTAGGTACACGACTTGCATATTAGTTTCTTTGTTTGCTGCTCAGGAAAAACATTTTGGATTTGTTCAGCCCTGCATGATTATACTTAGAATTTACATAATAATTTTTTTATTTATTATTTGTGAATGAAACCATTCCTTAACTCTCCCCTTCCTAAATTAAATCGTCCCGGTTTATATCGAATTAATGTTTGTTCCTTGTTCTTGACTATTTTGGTGTCTCCTTCTGCTTGAATTCCGATTATGATGACTATGGCTAGTAATATCAGGTAATTTATTGTCGTCTCCTGTAACTGTAGAATTTTTTACGTTGCCTTTGCCCTTCCTTAGTCAAAATCGTATCTCCACGATCTTCCTGCACTACGTACTTTTTGTAACGACTGTCGCTTTTACTTCTGTTGTTAATTCTTAACACCAATACCTGGTCTCCTTGTTTGAATATTCGGTGTCTAGTTCACTGGTTTAGACGCTGTAATATTTTCTCCGCTCATCTTTTAATTTTTTTACTATGTCTTCCTTGCTGTATGTTATTAGGTTAAAATGTATGTCCTTTGGTTTTTTTTCTGTGACGGTATGGGTTGTGTTGTTCAATGTCTTTATAGCTATATATAGCTCCTCGGTTGCTGATGTTAAATTCCTTATTTTTAATATTCTTGCCAATTCTGATATGGGATTGTGCACATATGTTTTAACATTGTTGTATTCAGACAACTTTCGTTATCTGTCATGAGTCGTTCAGAGTTCGGAAAATTGTTGATAAGAATTTCTTCTACTCTTTTGTCCATTTCTGTTTTTGAGTCTAATTGTCTGATAGTTATGTGTTTTGAGAATTTATCTACTGCTCCTAAATATGTTTTGTGTTGATTAAAATAAATATCTAAATGTATATATTCCCCTCATCATGTTGGTCTCCTTGTCGCGGGGATGAGGCTTAAGTGTTGGTTTGACCCCCATATCATGGGGACCAACCCAACACGAACTAAGAGGGAAGCTCCATATGAGGATTGGCTAGCCATCCACTCGCTTCATGGCAAAATTGGTGGCCATCCAATCACCATATGAAGATCACCGTACCGACGCACCTGTTAATCCTTAACCCTCATCATCCCATCATCTCCTCTCCTGGCGTCAGATTCAGAGGAGCCCAACAAAACGGTGGTGGAGAGGAAGCCCAGTAACCATGATGTTACGGGTTCTTCAGATTAACCTCCACCACTCAAAGGTTGCGTCCGCCAACCTCATAATCCACCTGGCCAAAGGTGGACATCATATTGTCCTGATACAAGAACCATGGGTATCACATGGACTTGTGTGTGGACTAAGGACTCAAAAATACAAACTGATGTATGCTCGCAACAAAGGTAACCCTAGAGCGTGCGTACTAATAAGAAAAGGGATAAATGCTTTCATGCTCTCTAATTACAGCGACACCGATCAATTGACCATTAGCCTGGAGTCGGGAAATGAACGGATGTGGCTATCTTCCTGTTACCTCGCACATGACCACGAGGAGCTACCGAGATCAATATTCAAAGATCTGGTAGCGCAGGCGCAGAAGCTTGGCACAAAGCTAATCATTGGTGCGGATGTAAATGCGCATCACGAGATATGGGGCAGCACTGATACTAACGCTAGAGGTGAGTGTCTCTTTGATTATCTGATAGGTACTAAGCTACAGATTTGCAATAAAGGTAATAAACCTACCGGGCCCAGATGGCATTTACCCGGTGGAACTGCAAAAGGCCGCCGGATATCTAGCACACGGACTACTAGCAATCTTCAAAGGTTGCTTTCTCTACGGTCATATACCTCTCAAGTGGAGACAAGTCAAAATTGTTTTCATTCCAAAAGCTGGTAGAAACTCACATACCCATCCAAAAGACTTAAGACCGATATCTCTCTCCTCCTTCCTATTGAAAACTTTGGAGAGGTTGATAGAATTTCACTTAAGCCTAACTATAGATAGAAATCTTATCTCTACGTCACAACATGCCTACACGAAAGGGAAATCGGTAGAGACAGCTCTACATAACCTTATTTACACGGCAGAGAGTTCACTGCACAAACACGAATTTACTTTAGCCACTTTCCTTGATATTGGAGGGGCCTTTAACAATGTTGAATGGGGGGCAATTACTGCAGCACTCACTGATCTTAGGGTAGAACCGGGCTTGGCTTCATTGGCAAAATGCTAAATAGCAGAATCATTGAAGCGGAACTAGGAGAATCGGTGCTCAGGAGATCGGTAAGTAGAGGTACACCGCAAGGTGGAGTCCTCTCACCGTTTTTATGGAGCGCAGTTGTAAATAAACTTCTGTTAATACTGGAATCGGTGGGCTGTAAGGTGATAGCTTACGCCGACGATGTTGTATTTGCTGTCTCTGGTAAATTTGTATCTACATTAAGAGACCTAATACAAAATGCTCTAGATATACTTTCTAGGTGGGCAGGAAAGTGTGGTCTAGGAGTCAACCCAGACAAAACACAACTCATATTGTTCACTAGAAAACACAGAATCCCTCAGCTAAGTCCAATTACGCTCAAAGGGGAAGCTCTTGTGATTTCGGAAGAAACCAAGTACTTGGGACTAAACATAGACAGGAAACTGACTTGGAAGTCAAACACCTTAGAAAGGGTCAGGAAAGCGAACCTAGCTTTTTATGCCTGTAAGAGAGCTTTAGGGAAGACCTGGGGAATTAAATCTAAGGTTGCTCATTGGCTCTACACTGCTGTCGTCAGACCCATTCTTCTATATGGAAATGTTGTCTGGTGGTGTGCTATGCAGAAAAAAACCTATTCTAATTTATTGAATAAGGTGCAGAGATCAGCGGAACTAGCAATATGTGGCGCCATGAAAACCACGCCATCCATGGCTTTGGACATCATGCTACATCTGCCACCCCTAGATCTCTTCTGCAAATACTCAGCGGCCTGCGCCGCTATAAGGCTCAAAGCGAGCTCACAATGGAGAACTGTCACACATGGACATTCAACCATTTTAGACGGATATACCCAGTGAATGTGATTATCACCCTCCCATTCTTTGCTTCGAAAGGAATTTCCTAATGAAAATCCCTTCTAGGCTGGAATGGCTTGAAGAAGATCCAACACCCAACACACCCGTTAAGATCTACACGGACGGATCCAAAATGGACACCGGTGTAGGATCAGGGTTATTTTGCGAAGAGCTTTCTATTAGTGAATCCTTTAAACTACCGGATCACTGTAGCGTTTTTCAAGCGGAAATAAACGCTATTCATGAAGCCTTGAAATGGTTAAAGATAAACAGGATATCATCAACGGATATCTGCATTCTATCAGACAGCCAAGCTGCCCTAAGAGCCCTGGATGCATTCCAAACAACATCAAGGAGTGTCTTACGTTGTCGCCAATCTCTAAATGAGATGGCCAAACAATATCGTATAATATTATGCTGGGTCCCAGGCCACAGAGATATACCAGGGCAGCTGTAGGGCAGACCAACTTGCAAGAGAAGGTACCTGTATGCCAGACATAAGTAATTTTATGGAGATACCTCTCGCAACTTGTAAGCTTCTCATTAAGGACGCACTAATCAATTCTGCAAATCAGAGATGGATTAGCGCTAACACCTGTGAAATTGCTAGGCAAACATGGCCAAGGCTTAATTTACGTCTGTCCAAGAGTATTATAAAACTGAGTAGACTTCAAATCAGGACCTTAGTAGGGGCCCTCACAGGACATTGTCTCATAGGAAATCATGCAAGGAGATTAGGCGTATACACGCATGATTTCTGTCGTAGCTGCAGAAATGAGGAGGAATTGGAAACAATTCAACACCTCTTTTGCACATGCCCGGCTCTATCCAGAAGCAGAAACCGATTTTTAAAATCCTACTTCTTAACGAACATAGATAATCTATACACTTTAGGTATCAACAACCTTTTACGCTTTGTCAAAAGCTCAGGATGGTTCAATATGGAAAGGGAAATGTAGCCCAGCCCCCGCGGCTCACAACGGACCCATTCCGTGGTCTAAGTGGCATCGTTGTCTCTATGTGCGATGCGGCTGCCAAACCTACCTACCTATATTCCCCTCGTTGTGTGGGTACGTCTGATTCTTTTAATGGTTCTCTTGTGGGATTCAGTTCTTATTTGCCGTAAAGCCAAGCTGTGCACTTTTTGTTGCATGCCTTACATTGTTGTTTTATGTTCGGCCAACAGTATTGTCCTAATAGTTATTTTACATTATCTTTGAACGTATTTTCTATAATTTGTCCGTATCTAAATAAATCCTCAGCTGTTGTATGTATTGCTGCAATTTTATCTACCTCAAACAAATCTAATTCTTCATTCATAAACTTAATAGTTTGTTTCATATTAATTATAGAATTACCACTTGTAATGGTTTTACTTTTTTGGTTATATTAAATTTTAAAATTTTCTTAACATAGGGACGTCTCTGGTGATGTTGTTTCACATAGTAGTGTTTATTGTTGGATGGATGAATGTTCTGTTGTGCATAGCCTAGACGTAACTTTCGATGTTCATCATCGTGCTCTATGGTACGGGCTACTGCAAATGCATGCTCAAAATCCCTTATAGGACTCCCGCATAGGGTGGAACGAATATATGAGTTATTTATTCCATTCTCAAACACTCTTACCGCTTCTTGTGTTGCATCATCATTCATTACTGTCGTCACTTCTTGGCTATGACCAGACATATATATTTTTGACGTGATTAGCGTCAGGGCTCTTAATATTGCATTTTCTGCTTGGATACTCTGAAGCATTACTTGCAAATTGGCCATATGCTGAATCATGGTGTTCACGTCGATTTGTTCCATAAAGTCAATGGTGTCCAAATTTCTTCGTATATTAATTTATTACGTTTCTCCAAAGATTTTCTCATCTACTCCATTCTGTGAGAATTAGATCACTGCTTTTATTTTTTCTGTCACTAAATTTTTTATTTCTTTGTTCACTGTATTTTCACTTCTCTTCCTTACTGCCTTTAATTTTTTTACATAAGATTTTGTTCTTTATTATGAAGGATTATGTATGTTCGTCCTTGCTGCGACAAGGATGACTATTTTTTGGTCTGCTCACTTAAAGAGTTGGAAGATTGTTAATGACTTGGTTGAATTGCGACTAATATAAAAATTTATTTTTTTGATTTTAATTTTAGATTAGTTCTTAACACTTTGTTAACACTGGACTGACTGCCAACATATTTGACAGTCGTATTTATACGAGTACTTATACCTCATCTTACTGTTTTAGGTACACGAGTTTCTTTGTTTGCTGTTTAGGAAAAATATGTTTATCTCTTGTTAATCTTAAAATACAAGTTAAGGGGTATCCGATGACATATGCGCAGAAGCGTTAGTATTGTATAACCGCCGCTTCACCGTGTGAACCGCTATGTCAGCATTATGTTAGATTAAGAATTAGGCTTAGCTTAAGTATAACAATAAATTGGCAAGGCACTTGAAGTTCTGGGCTGAAGGTAACCACAACGGATTTTTACTTGCTCAGCATTGGAAAATAGGAGTAAGTATAAAAAAGGGGCCAAGTGGTTGGCCCCCAACTTTAATTTTTTGGTGCTCCCTGAAAGTGAGTGCGCCGTGTTATAAAAAAAATGTGATGAAATAGAATAAAATGAATGGAAAATAAAGTTAAATCTAATAAAATAAAATAAATCAAATTATAACTAAAACTGAATTAAAATTAGTCAAGAAACTAAAATTGGGATCATAGCTAAAGTAAAAGTTTTAATGTAAATTAACACAAAACAAATTAAGTTCAAATGAAATTAAATTTAATAAATAAATAAAAAAATTGAGTTAACAAAATAAAATGAAATTAAAGTAAAATAAACTAAAATAAAATATAATGATATGAAATATAAAGTAAATATAAATTTAAAATTAAAATTAAATAGAATTAAACAAATTAAGTAAATGTAATTAAAATTAAAACTATTCTAAAAATAAAAATAAACAACTTGAGTGAAAATTAAACAATAATAGAAGATTACTAAACTGAAATTAAAACTGAATTTGAAATAAATTCAAATTAAACCAAATTAAGTGTTTGAAAAAAAACTCTCGACGATTCACGTCGCAAAACGAAAAATCACGAACACTTGATAATGCCCTTCCGCAATGTGAAGCCGCACTTGTACAAAATAACAGCCGCAATGCGAGCTTCACCAAAGATTCCCCTGTTTAGTAAGGGAATATCCGGCAAAATGGAGCGGAGTGCGACGATAATTTTGTGAGGTGCAGTGAAGGGTGAATGCTCGGTGAAAGTAGTTTTCTTTCTCTTTCGAATAAAAAAATAATTATAAAATAAATATAAAACTCGAAGTATATTGCTCAGCGATTCACCACCTACGGGAAGACCCTCCTGGCAATTTACTCACGAGGATGAAAGAAAATTGCTAAAATTTGTGAATTAAATAAAACAAAATATTACTTATAATTGCACTACTGCGATAAATAAATATAAAACTCGGAGTATATTGATCAGGGATTCACCACCTCCGGGGGACCCTCCTGGCAATTTACTCACGAGGATGAAAGAAAATTGATAAAATTTGTCAATGAAATAAAACAAAATGTTACTTGTTACTGCACCACAGCGATTTTTCGTCTGCGCTCGGTGACATTAGAATTGCCACAGGAGGCCGTATGCCTACGCCTACTAGGACGGACTCCTGCGACTATAATGTCGGTCGGTTACAGTCTTGTGTGCCCGCAATAGGAGTCATGCTACACTTCCACATTGGAGATTGCATGGGACCAAGTACTGGGTGAAGCAAGCTGTGCCTTAGTAGTTTGTTCGCAATGTGATTGCGGGTAACTAAAAAGAATAACATAACCCTTCCGTGAGCTAAAAAAAAAAAACAAAAAAAAAAAATCATAAGACTCTCTTTTCCTTATGAAAAGAAAATATTAAAAATATAATTACTTAATTAACAAAAATATTAAAAAATAGTAGGAGAGAGAAGAAAAAAAAGGAAATCCAAAACGGAAGAAAGAATCGAGGAAAGAATCGAAAGAATCCGAATGGAAATAATTCTGTAAGGAAGCAAATTCAACTAAGCAAAAACAAATCCTTGTCGTGCCGTGCCAATAAAAAAAAGAAGGTAACACTCAAATTTATTCATTCTTTTTTCTACTGTACTGTGCCTTAAGGTTTAGGGAAGGAATTTAAAAATGGAGGACCTAAAGAAGTCAATTACTGAATTAAATGGGGCGGTAAACGATATCCTCGACCAACTAAAAAATTTCCATAATCGATTAGGAGCATTGGAGGGCTCAAATTGGGCGCGAATTGGGGCGGTCGATCACGCTCCTAGAGCAAAAACTGGCAGAGAAGATATTTGACTTTGCCAAATTGAGTCCTGCCGAAGAAGTAAGGCCCACGGTTATTGCTAGGGCTCCGATGACGGAGGAGGAGCTTAGAGAAATAGGCAGACTCCCCGACTGTGTAAAGGAATCCGATTGAGTCCTGCCGAAGAAGTAAGGCCCACGGTTATTGCTAGGGCTCCGATGACGGAGGAGGAGCTTAGAGAAATAGGCAGACTCCCCGACTGTGTAAAGGAAATTCAAGTTTTTGAAGGGAACCCCACACAATTCATTTCCTGGCTCAACAATGTAGAGTCAGTTCTTAAAGATTATGAGACAATTAAAGGTCAATAGTGCAGCATATAAGGGAAAATATTAGGGGTAGGGCAGATGCCGCCCTGGTGTCACACAATATTTTCAATAATGATTGGTTGGAGGCAAAAAGAGTGCTGTCACTTCATTTCAAGAGGGACATCCAAACCCTCGAACACCAATTAAACCAATTGATGCAAAAGGGTTCGAAACTTGAAAAGTTTTATGCAACTGTTAACCATCAGTTGTCACTCATAGTCAATAAAATTAAAACGGACGAGTACTCTGAAGAAACAGTAAATGTCCTAATAGAAACGTATAGGAATCGGGCGCTGGATGTTTTTATTCATGGCCTGAATCCTGAACTTTCGAGGATGTTAATTATACAAAAGGAGCGATCGTTGCCAGAGGCATACTCAGCCTGCCTCGATATACAAAATTTGACAACGAGGAATACCCTTATCCACGCTAACACCTTTAATAAGGTAGATGTTCCAAGGAATACCATGTCCGCTTCAAATCAGCGACCCCCAATTCCACCCAGGACACGTTTTTATAACAATTGGGCAAACAAACCATTTGGCTCGGGCCACTTCCGGGTGAATAATAATAACATGCAATGGAGAGCTGACGGAGTCAATAACTCGTAAAATCCGGTAGTTAAAATGGAAGTGGATGGAACGGTTCGGACGCGACATGCCAATTATATGAACCGCCCGAGGAAATGGAATGCTGATAAAAGGGGGCCATCTTCGTCAGCCGGGGGACTGCCCAAACAAGAAAAGCTTTTCAACTTAGAAGCAAGCCCTGAAGTGGCTCAATGTGAGGAAAAACTCGAACAACATGATGAGACCGAGGGAAATTTTTTAACAGAGGGTCTTCCTGCTTATTTCATATAGGTGAGAAGACGGAAATCCTGTCAAGTGTGCCATATTTTACGTATGTGGCCACGAATAACAAGCAACTTAACTTCTTAATAGACATAGGCTCCAACATGAATAATATATACAAGGTGTCGCAAAAGTAACCTTGCGAGGTTTTTTGGCTGTAATTAAAAAAAAAAAAGAAAAACTTTGATTCTTCTTGTGGATTATTTTTATTTGGTCTTTTAATTTTTTTTTACATCAAGTCGAGAATATGATGTCATGTAAATGACCGCCGCCACAGTTGATTGCCATTTGAGCCCTTTTTTGTCATTTTCCATCACTTTGGCCAAAACTTCCGGCGATAGGTCCTCACATTCTTGACGGATATTGTCTTTAAGAGCTGCAAGAATCTGAGGCTTGTTGACATAAGCCCGCGACTTCAAAAAGCCCCACAAAAAGAAATCTGGAGCGGTCAATTCAGGCGATCTTGCTGGCCAGTGCAAATCGCCAAAACGGGAGATTAGGTGCCCGGGAAATGCATCCTTCAGCATATCGGTTGTGGCACGTGCAGTGTGTGCCGTTGCACCGTCCTGTTGGAACCACATGTTTTCCAATCCCAATTCATCAAGTTGCGGCAAAAAGAACTCGTTGATCATTACTCTGTAGCGCTCACCATTCACAGTAACCGTTTGGCTCGCGACGTCTTCGAAGAAAAAAGGTCCGATGACTCCTCCAGCGAAAACAGCACACCATATAGTGACTTTGAGTGGGTGTAATGGCTCTTCGTGGGTTACACGCGGATTTTCAGTGCCCCAGAAGCGTAAATTTAGCTTATTTACGTACCCGCTAAGATGGAAATGGACCTCATCACTCATGATTATTTTTGATGAAAAATCATCTTCCTCTTGGTGGTGATTAAGGATGGCTTGAGCGTATGTTCGACGCGATTGGCGGTCAGCAGCTAACAGCTGATGCACCGTCTGGACTTTGTACGGAAACATCTTCAAATGTTTTACCAAAATTCGCTGTAAAGACCGTCGACTGATACCCATTTGCGTGGCACGTCGTCTGGTCGATGTCGACGGCGCTTCCATGACATCGTCGGCTACAGCAGCAATATTCTCTGCAGAACGGCTACTCCGGGGTCTGGCACGTCTGGCAGCATCTCGTGTTGTGCCAGTCTCTTCGAGGCGAGCGGCTAAACGTCGCAGTGTTTCACCAGTAGGCGTTGGACGGCGAGGAAATCTACGACGAAATTCACGTTGTGCCAAAGTCACCGACCGATTATTGGTCAAATAAATAGTCAGCAATATTCTGCGTTCTGGAGCAGTGTAGTGTAACATTGTTTATTAACGTGTATTTCGCATGTGTTTACTACACGAATGTCAATACAGAACTGACATTAGGGGCCAATCGGAAAATTTATAGCATTTTCTGATAGGAGGATTAGTTTAGCGCCACCTTATATATATAAGAGCAAATCTGCAAACCAACACCAGACTAATCGAATCTCCTTTTAATGTTCAAACAGTAGCAGGACCACTGACAATAGAAAAAGTAGTAAGAGCAAAATTATTTAAGTGTGTGGAAACGGGGACATACTGACCTTCTATGTACTCCCAGGCCTCGAGTCATTTGACGGCATTATTGGGGACGATACCCTGAAACAACTTGGCGCAGTCATAGACAGTAAAAATCATATTTTAACTATTAGGCCGGGGATAAATATAACACTTAGGAATAAGGTAGTAAACAGTCTCCACCTATTGCGGACAACGGACAACGCAATCGAATTAGTAAACTCCTTGCTTGAAAAATACTCCGAACTATTTGAGCCCTTAAGCGACAATATTAGTGCAAAGACTTCGGTTAAGGCCGAGATAAACACATCAACTAATGACCCCATTTACACAAAGAGTTACCCCTATCCTATCAATATGAGAAGTGAAGTGGAAAAACAAGTAGCCGAATTACTGGCGAAAGGCATTATCCGCCCTTCCAAAAGCCCCTATAATTCTCCAATATGGGTTGTCCCTAAAAAACCCAAACCCAATGATGAAAAGCAATATAGGATGGTAGTGGACTTTAAGAGATTAAATGCAGTGACAATCTCAGACGCTTATCCGATTCCGGACATTAACGCAACATTGGAAAATTTAGGAAATGCGGACTTCTTCCCCACAATTGATTTAACATCGGGTTTTCATCAAATCCTGATGAAGGAATCTGATATTCAAAAAACAGCTTTCTCAACCATGAACGGGAAATACGAGTTTTTGCGACTTTTTTTGGGCTGAAAAATGCCCCAGCAATTTTTCAGCGTATGATCGACGACGTCCTAAAAGAATTTATTGGGAAGATATGTTACGTTTATATTAACGACATCATCGTATTTGGGAAAGACCTTAAGGATCATGTCAACAATGTCGCCACAGTATTTTAGAGATTAAATGAATCTAATTTACCAGTAAATTTGGAAAAAACGAAGTTCGTAAAAACCGAGGTCGAGTTTCTAGGTTATAATATCACTCCTGAGGGAATTCGCCCGGCTCAATCTAAAGTCAAAGCAATTATCGACCTACCACCCCCAGAATCCTTGAAGGAATTAAAGAGTTTCTTAGGTATGACTTCGTAAAGGGTGTTTTTTAGAGGTTAGGTTTTCAAGTTGGCACTACTTTTTTCGTAGATGGTCTTTTTGACAGCTGTCACTTGATTTATGCTCAAATTGGTTTGCCATTTCATAATGAATAGACTTACATCTGAACAACGTTTGCAAATCGTGCAAATTTATTACGAAAATAATGGTTCGGTTCGCGCGGTTCGAAAATAATGGTTTTTGTTCAGCAATCAAGCTCACTTTTGGTTGAATGGGTATGTCAATAAGCAAAATTGTCGCATTTGGAGTGAACATAATCCACAAGCCATTGCTGAGACGCCGTTACATCCTCAAAAAGTCACTGTTTGGTGTGCTCTATGGGCAGAGGGAATCATTGGTCCATATTTCTTTAAAAATGAAGCCGGCCATAATGTTACAGTCAATGGAGAGCACTATAGAGCCATGTTGAATGACTTTTTCGTGCCTGAATTGGACGATGTTGATGTGGACGACCTTTGGTTCCAACAAGACGGCGCTACATGCCATACAGCCAACGCAACAATCGATTTATTGAAGGAAACTTTTGGTGAGCGCATTATCTCGCGCCGTGGACCTGTGGCGTGGCCTCCAAGATCGTGCGATATAACACCGCTGGACTATTTCTTGTGGGGCTATGTGAAGTCGCTTGTCTACGCAGGTAAGCCCGAGACGATTGACGTCTTGGAAGAGAATATTTGGCGCGTTATTGCTGACATACGGCCCCAATTGCTGCAAAAAGTGATCGAAAATTGGGCCTCTCGGCTGGAATTTATTCGAGCCAGCCGCGGCGGCCACTTGCCCGAAATCATTTTTAAAACATAATGGCAAACCCTTATCTTTATAATAAAGCTAAATTCTTGGCCATAACATTCAATTATATACGTTTTATTTCATCTTGAAAGCCTAACCTCTAAAAAAAAACACCCTTTACTACCGCAAATTCATTAACCCATTTTCGGCAGTTGGTCGATTTTTCGACCACCAAGTTCGAACTCCAATATCTCAGAAAGTAAATGTAAATTTATTGATCAGTTTTCACAAGTTTTAAATTTGGAATTTAGTTAATTTCTAGAGCATAATTTTTTAAGAAAAAAAGGTTCAGGGCAGATTTTTGTAAATCACTATTTTTACGTGTTTTTTGTGCAGATGAAAAAATAATGAAAAACAAATAATTGTTACTAATTTATTGTGAAGAGAAAATATGAAATTAAGAGAATCAAAAAAGTAACATATCGATATTGCAATAACTTTTACTGTTTCATGGACGTAAACTTTAGTGGTCCAGAAATCGACCGCTGGCCAGGAACTGTCATGTAGGATAGAACAAAGTCTAGCAATATTTTTTTCTTATTGAAAGAGATGGAAGTGATTATCTTTGTGGTATAGGAAAGGTACTACCCCTGCAGGGAAAATCACTACTAGTGAACCAAAATTCTAGTTCAGCACTAGTACCTTACCTCCAAAATCGAACCTGTCCTATATTGGATGGTACGGGACTATTAGAAAATACCTACAAATCGAACTAGTTCTCATTCGTCTAATATCGAACTAGGGCGGAACTATCCTAAAAGGGATGCAGCGGTGGAATGTTGGCATTCCGCTAAAATTTTTAGTTCTAGAGTTTTCCGCTTGAGTAAATAGGATTTTGCCCGTCCCATATGGCGAAAACCCAGAGATTTTCAATACACAAGGACCGCAATAAATGTGGAAGCAATCAAATTGGAAGAATTGTTTTCTGAAATTGGTAAGCAATCAATCCTTTTTGTATACGTATATATAATTGCACTATTTTGTAGGCTCAAAATCCCCCTATGATCTCTTTACATTTTTTGTTGATAATAATATTATCACAAATATTACCCCTTTCACAAATGAGTATGCAAAGCAACACAATGCTCTAATTAACATCACGCCAATCGAAATACGTAGGTTTATTGGAATATTGTACCTATCGGGGTACCATACTTTGCCACACATTGACCACTACTGGTCTGTTCGACCGGACATAGGAGTTCCAATTGTGAAGCAGGCTATGAGTCGTAATTGGTTTAAAAAAATTAAGCAGTTTTTCCATCTCGCTGACAACACGAATTTAAACGCAGCAGACCGTTTTGGGAAGGTTCGTCCTATTACTGACGCTCTCAACAAAAAGTTTATGCAGTTTGGAGTCTTTAGCCATAATCTCTCTATAGACGAACAGATGATTCCATACTTTGGACGCCACTCCTGCAAAATGTTTATCAAGGGAAAGCCAATCCGGTTTGGGTTTAAAACATGGTGCTTGTGCTCTGAAAGTGGGTACTTATTTCCTAGTTCATTGTACGGGTGAGCAGCAACCCCTCACGATAAAACTATTGGTCTAGGCGCACAAACAGTCTTAGACTTGCTTGCCAAGGTATCTGACCCTGAGTGCCACATCATTTTCTCTGATAATTTTTTCTCTTCATACCATCTAATGTGCCTTCTGAACGAACGTCGATTTTTTGCAACTGGTACTATACGCGAAAATAGAATGGGCGATTTTCCTTTGAGAAATTTAAAAAAAGAATACGAGGAACATTTGACCAACTACTTGATCATCAGCAAGAAATATTGACTGTTCGGTGGAATGATAATGCTGTAGTCAATGTTATAACTAATAACTCCACAGTCAATCCAATTATTAGCACTAAAAGATATTGTCGGAAGAAAAAACAAACTATCACTATCCCGCAGCCAAAAGTTATTCAAGAGTACAATCATGGCATGGGTGGTGTGGATCTCCATGATAATGCGGTGGAAAATTATAAAATAAAGCCACGACAGAATTATTGAATTACGACAAGAACGAGGACGAGTATGAAAACGAACATGGAGATGAAGGTCCATCGAACCTTCCTCGGATCAATGAAAGGGTACACGCCGTCATGAGAAGCATTGAAAACAAATTTTGGCGGTGTAAATTTTGTAAGAAACATACTATTTTTACTTGCAAAAAATGCAATATTCATTTACATACTAAATGTTTTGATGATTATAAAAATTTGTAAGCTGACTTTTCTATCAATAAAACCACAAAAAAATATTTGTATTTGAAATAAAATGAAATAAATTGACTTCGTGTGCTAATTTTTTTTCATAAATGTTGCATTTTTTTTTTAATATATTTGACGGTTTTTGGCCAGCGGTCGATTTTTCGACCAGTCCATATCTAAAACACCGACGGTCAGAATTTTTTTTTTTTAATTTTTCTTGATTATGGTCCTATAAGCACTGACTAAAAAGGAAATGGAAAAATTATGTCGAATTCTTGTAGCGGCCGAAGATGGGTTAAATACTATACCAAACTAGCTAAGCCACTTACCAACCTAACCCGTGGAGAAAATGCACAGATAAAAGATGTAGCGGCCGAAGATGGGTTAAAGACTATACCAAACTAGCTAAGCCACTTACCAACCTAACCCGTGGAGAAAATGCACAGATAAAAGCGAATCAGTCAAGCAAAGTTTTAATAACACTAGATAATCCGGCTTTAAGAGCTTTTAATAGTCTGAAGGAACTCCTCCTCTCGTCTGAAATTCTTGCATTTCCCGATTTTGAGAAACCATTCAATTTAACGACAGACGCGTCAGAATATGCCATAGGAGCCGTCCTCTCTCAAGGGGAACACGGCAAAGATAGGCCGATTGCCTACATTTCCCGATCCCTTAATAAATGCGAGGAAAATTAAGTCACCAACGAACAAGAAATGTTGGCTATTGTATGGGCGCTGGATAACTTGCGTTCATATCTGTATGGCTATGAAGATTCGAATCTTTACAGACCATCAGCCCCTTACCTTCGCTCTTGGGAATAGGAACCATAACGCGAAACTAAAACGGTGGAAATATCGCATAGAGAAATATAACCACGAATTGATTTACACTCCGGGTAATTCAAATTACGTGGCTGACGCCTTGTCAAGGATGCGAGGACAAATCAACCACACGACTGCTACAAATTACCCTCAGGATGATTCTACAACTGAAACTGCTAGCGAGGGAAATGGTAGCCTGAGAATCGATAGTGTTGACGAAGCGAAGCTGTAGTGCAGATGAAGATGCATCAGACCTCATCCCTCATGTAGAAGCTCCAATCAATGTATTTAGGAATCAAATAATTTTCAGGGAAGGAGGGGATTTGATGTGCACAGAAAATCCCTATCCAGGGTATACCAGGCACTATGTAACCCTTCCAAATTTGAAAAGACACTCACCGAAGTGCTGAAAGAACGCTTAAATCCATCGGTAATCAATGGAATAAAAATTCCAGAGTCTCGCATACAATTGCTCCAAGACCTATACTTACGAAATTTTTTATATTACAAAATAATGCTAGTAGTATGTATATTACGGGATCCAGCACAATATCAAAATTTGAGTTAAAAATTGAAAAAATGCCCAAAATTTCGTGTTAAGAATTTTGACATTTTTTCAGAATCCAGCACAATATCAAAATTTTGAGTTAAAAATTGAAAAAATGTCACATTTTTTAACATTTTAGTTGATTTTTTAACATTTTAGTTGATTTTTTAACATTTTAGTTGATTTTTTAACATTTTAGTTGATTTTTCGAGTTGGATCGATGTATATTAAGTGAAAAAATGTTAAAATATTAACTACGAGTACCTCAAAAATATTAACTACGAGTACCTCAAAAATATTAACTACGAGTAACTATAATATAGGGGTGGACTACAAACTGTAGTCCACCCTAAATATTGATTACAAGTATCTTAAAAATATTAACTACGAGTACCTCAAAAATATTGATTACTAGTACCTCAAAAATATTAATATAACTAGTTACTCAAATTTTTGACATTTTTTAAATTTACCTCATTTTTTTAACTACGAGTAACTCAATTTTTAACATTTTTTAAAATTTACTTCATTTTTTAAGCCTACATTATTTCAAAAAATGAAGTAAAAATTGAAATGTGGATCGCTAATTTCAAGCTAAAACCCAAATATTATAGTTATTCGTGATCAATATTTGGGGGTGGTACATTTTGTAGTCCAACCAGAAAGTTGGGTCGATCTCAAAGTTGGATCAATGTCAAATAATACAAAATATTGATTAAAATAAATATATCTATTTTTTGAAAGTTGGGTCGATCTCAAATAATACAAAATATTGATTAAAATAAATATATCTATTTTTTGAAAGTTGGGTCGATCTCAAATAATACAAAATATTGATTAAAATAAATATATCTATTTTTTGAAAGTTGGGTCGATCTCAAATAATACAAAATATTGATTAAAATAAATATATCTATTTTTTGAAAGTTGGGTCGATCTCAAATAATACAAAATATTGATTAAAATAAATATATCTATTTTTTGAAAGTTGGGTCGATCTCAAATAATACAAAATATTGATTAAAATAAATATATCTATTTTTTGAAAGTTGGGTCGATCTCAAATAATACAAAATATTGATTAAAATAATATAAATATATCTATTTTTTGAAAGTTGGGTCGATGTCTATTAAGTGAAAAAATGTTAAAATATTGATTACAAAATATTTAAAGTAATCTATTCAAAAAAAAAGCAAAACAAAAAAAAAAAAGAGCACCTTCATTTTTGCAAGTATCTTTTAAAAAAGCGTTCCAAAAGAAAAAAGCGTTCCAAATGGAACGCAAAATATCCCGGATTCGAACTCGCAACAAAAATTATTGTTACAATACCAACCGCTTAACCAACTCAGCTAAACCGTACATTCTGAAGTAATGTAATTACAGCTGAGTAGTATGCAAAGCAAACAGTTGATCTTATCAACACTGCTCACAAGCTATAAATAGAATAAGCGTATGCCATTGACAGAGTAAATATGAGTCACAAATTGCAAGATAAGCATAATATTTGATCTAGAATATTCAATTAAGCTTTTATACATCAACACATAGTTACAAGTGTAGTAAATATTTAGTTAGAAACATAGTGGTCAGCAATACAACTGGTAAGTGTGTTACGATATTATTTTAACATTAAAATAATTTTATATTTTTAATAAAATTACAGAAATGGAGAAAATGGAAGTGGAAGAAATTTCACAAAAACTAAAGGACGACGCAAATTCCCTATTTGATTATTTTTCCGAGGAGGATGAAGAAGTAGAATGCAGTAAACAAAAAATGAAAAATTTTGCAGAAAAGTTGCAGTATTGCGCAAACTTATTTTATAATGCATCCTGTGATAAAATTTCATTTGATCAAATGAAAAACGATATTATTAACAACGGTATTGCTATAAAAAATGCTAAATTAAAAAATTTAATTTATAATTTTGTTGATATAGAAAGTACACAAACAAAAAAATCAAATAATATTAGTCCTCAAGAATTAGCTCAAATTTTAGAAAAAAAAATTACTAAACAATATAATAAAAATCTTAAAACTGAAATTAATGATGAAACTATTACAACTTTACATAAACAAAATATAAAAGAATTACAACGGAAAGCAATTGAATTTCATAAATTATATAGTTCTAAACGAGCAACTAGTTTTCAATTAAATTGTCATTTTGGTATTATATTAGAGTTATATGTAACTAAAATTAAAGAAAAAAATAGTTCTTCACACAAAATAAAAAGTATTTATAAAAAATTTAGAATATCAGATAGTTATGCTAGAAAACTTAGATACATTAGTAATTTAGTATGTTTTTTTCCTAGATTACAATATTTAAATACTAGTGTAACAGAATTTTATAAATATAAAAAAATATTAGATATAGTTTTTGATGAAAAAAATGAAAAATATAAAGATTTCCAAAATAAATGGATATAATAAAAAATAAAAATCTTATTCAAACAAAAATTCAAACATTTTTTTATACTGTAAACAAAAATTCAAACATTTTTTTATACTGTAAAGAAAAATTCAAACATTTTTTTATATCTACCATCATTTGTTTCTTGTTCTTTATCTATTACTAAAAATCCAAACTGTTCTTTCCAACATTGAATACACATATTTTTTAAAATATCATAATCAATATCATTACAATGATCATTAAATATGTGTTTCAGATTAGTCTTGTCTTGTTTAAATAAAATTATATAGTTTGCATTATCTCTTATCAATTGTTTAGGTATTTTTGAATATGTTTGACATAAATAAAAACAAGAAATGTTATTGTGTCTACCATAAGCAAAATAATTGGCAATATTATCTTGCTGTTCTGTAGATATATCATCAAATATTATTACAGAATATGGTTTAATATTTTCAGGTGTTGGTAGAGATTGAATTGATAAACATTTTATATCTTTAGATTCCAAATCATTTTTAATACACAATTTATTAAATTGAATTATCATATCTTCCAAAAATTTATATTTTTCTTGATAGCAAGTTTTTGAACAAATTATTATATCAGAATAATAAATCTTTGATAATATATTTAATAATACATTTGTTTTTCCGCAATTACTTGGTCCACAAATAATTGCTCTAATAATATTCGGAAATATTTCATTTAATCTTTTTATTGGTTTATGAGTATCAAAATTTTGAATAGTTAATTTAATTTTATTATCTAATTTAGTAACTTTTAAATGACCATCCATAATTTAGAATTTTAGATAATTTTTTTTAATCTATTAATATAATTAATTACATATTTATTTCAATTAATTTTTAGTTAATTTTAATTTTATAAAAATTAAAAAAAAACAAGTCAAACATGCATTACTTGATTTGTTAGTGGATTATATGAATAACTATCATCACTAATAATTAAACAGTGAACGACTGTATTTGATGGAAAATCTTCTGTCCATTTAAATTCAATTTTAATATCAATAGCAGCCTCTTTAATTACCTCATTCTGTTTAGATGTATCAATGCATATTATTGGATATTCTTTTAAAAATGTATCATAATTAACTATTGGTAAATTATTTATACTAGAACCATAATATGAATTTTTAAAATCTAGAAACATATTATATAATGTATCAAATTTATTTTGATTAATAGATAGTTGCATATCATAGTTTGGATATCTATTCGTATTTAATTTAACTACAACATTTTCTAAATTACAATGGTCAAATTTACTATTGTCTTCATAATTATTCTGATTTCTTGATGTTTGAAATGCAATAAGAAAATATCTAGGTTTAGCACTAGATGATGTTATATTCCAGGTATAAGTCTTTACAGCTGGAATTGCAGTAGTACAATAGTATCTCCAATTTCTAAAATACATTTGAAAGTTTGTATTATTTGAAATTTTTTTATTAATTTCATGATCAACTTCAACTGAAAATTTAACATGAGGCATTCTCCATATAATTTGATTAATATCAATAGAAAAAGTATGATCACTTAAACTACTATCAATAATTAAACAATTTGTATCATCATTTGATCTTATTAATTCTAATTTTTGATTAATTCTTAAAATGAAATTTTTGTAAATGGTAAATCATTAGAAAATGATGCTAAGCCTTTAATTGTTGTTGTTATTCCAGGATTTTCAATTTTATCAATTTCAACTGAATTAATAAAATATGTAATTTTACTAAACAGATTTATTATACCATTATTCACAAAATTTATTTTATCAGGATTAAGTTTATCTAATATTTTACCATCTTTATCTTTAGCAATAATTTGACCTCTAATATTAAGTAAACTTTTTGATGGTAACGTTTTAATGTCTTGATTATTAATATTTATTTCTATTGGTCTTCCATATTCATTTAATAGTGTAGAATTAGATGGCAAATGTTCATAAAAGTCATAAGATTCGATACCTTTTTCTTCTTTCATTTATTTAACTAAAAAATATTATTAAAAATTTACTAATATGTTTTGACTAGGTCGAAACCTATGTTTAAAATAATTGTAGTCTTGCATTTAATTGTCTTATGAAATTATAAAAAAACATTATTAATAGAATAATAATTAGTACCATTGAAATGTATTCATTTTGCATTATTTTATCTATTCCATTTGAAATAATAAAATCTATTTTTGATAATTGATTATTTTTATCAAAATTGTTTTTACAATTATTCATTTAAATAAAAATTTTTTTCCATTTTTTGAATTAATGACATAATATTATATAATAATTCTTTTACTTCATTCATATTCGTTAAATTTTCTCCATTAAAATCGCTTAGTTTGATATTATTTTCATCAAGTTTAGATGCTAATTTGGTAGTACATTCTGTATTTGATAATTTTATTAACGACTTTAAATTATTAATTTCATTATAAGATAACATACTAATATAAATAATAGCAATGATGACTATTATAAGTGTTGTTATTATTACAATTTTTGTTATACTATTTGAATTGTTGGCATATATATTACCCTCCCAATAAAGATCAGATTTACTATTATTTTCGAGTGGTATTATTTTCACATGCATTTTTATAATTTTTATTCAGAATTATTATTTGTATTTATTAAGATATTTTTTTTATTTTTTATTTTTTATATATCAAATTGAAAAATTCATCATCAGTTAATTGTCTACTTTTCTTTTTTATAGTTGGCATTTCATTTTTACATTTTATTAATTCTTTAGCTTTATTACGTATTTTTTCATAATTTTCTTCAGTCATCATTGTATTTCCATCTGCTAAATTTTCAATTATATTTTCCATTTGATTGTTTTCTACTACTAATTGATTCTTTTCTTCTACTAATTGATTTATTAGATCAGAGGAAACTGTTTGTGCAAATTCTAATATCATTTTTTCATTTATAAGTTCATGTACTATTTCTCTACTTGCTTCAACTGCAATACAATTATTATATTCCAATATATTATTATTAGTTTTTCTAATAATTCGTGCATGATTATGCCATTCATCATTAGGATCATTAGCAGCAATATTTAAACGTTTAACAAATGCAGATCTATTTTGTATAAATTTAGGATTATTACGTAAAAAAAGTTTAGTTTCTTCAATTTGTTTATTAATTTCTTCCCTATTAATTGTTTTCATATTATTAAGTCTTAATTTCAATACAGGAGGTTCATTTTTTTGAATAGTTGTAAATGTATGAATATTTGACATTTTGACAATTTTAATGGTTTACAAAAATAAATTTATTATTTATAATAATAAAAAATATTCAAAAAAAATTTATATATATAAATTATAAAATAAATTAAAAATGAATTCAAAGAAAATGATATCACCAGCACAATATTATATACCATCACAACCACCTCTAAAAAAACAATCTAATTTAAGTATTGTAAAACAACATATATCTAGTTTGAAAAATGCAAAAGTTGGTGTAAATATACCAAAAAATATGAATGAATTAAATCAATTTAGAGCTGAAAATTATGCATATGAGTATTTAAAATCTGCACTTGCTCTCAAGATAACTAAAACTGATTTTTGTAAACAAAAACATATTTCCCCTAATACACTAAATATTGGACTAAAAAACATTGGTATGAATACTATACGTAAAACTAATAAACAAGAGAATAAACAAGAACAATTGCGAATAAATGAAAATCAACAAGAACAATTGGGAACATTTGAAAATGATTCAAACCAAGAAAGAAAGAAAGATAGAAAAAAAGGTGGATATAATTATAAAGCTGAAATTACTGAAAATTTCTAAAAATTTGGTAAATATAATAAATATAATAATTATCCAAATAAATAAATAAATACATCACATTTTCTATTATAATAAATGGTACGATATTATGGTAACGGTATTATAAATAATCTTATAAATAATCTTCCATTTGAATTACATTCTCCAGGATATAATTATTTAGGACCTGGTACTAATCTTGAATTAAAACTTGAAAAAGATATACATCCAATTAATAAATTAGATGAAGCAGCTAAAGAACATGATATTGCATATTCTAAAAGTAACGATATAAAGAAAAGACATGAAGCTGATAAAATTTTAGAAGATAAAGCATGGTCAAGAGTTTCAGCAAAAGATGCTAGTTTATCAGAAAAAGTAAATGCATATTTAACTACTAATGCTATGAAATTTAAAAGAAAAATGGGTATGGGTTTGACAACTCACAATTCATCAACTGAAGAATTGATAGATAATAAAAATGAGAATAAAGATGAAATTAATTTTATTCCAAAATGTGGACGATATATTAAATATCCAATATCTCTAAATGAAGATCAACAAAAACAAGTTTATGATGCTATGAAAAATAAAACAGATATTACTATAAAATTAGAACCAATTCAATTACAAAGAACTAAAGAAAGTGTAATGAATGAAACATATTTACCATTAACTAGAAAACAAATTAATTCTATAAAAAAACACGTTTCCGAAGGAAACGGTTCACAGAGTGAATATGTTTCACAAAGTCAAACAGGTTTACAAAGTAAACATTTGGATAATAATAAAACTACTTTTAAAATTTTTATATTAAAATTATCTATGTCCCAGTTACAAAGTTTTAATAATGAAAAAATTGGAGGATTTTTACCAGCACTATTACCACTTATTCCAGCAATAGGAGCTGCAGTTACTGCAGGAACAACATTATATAGAGCATATAATGATAAAAAAACTAACGATAAATTATTAGAAGAAAAAATACGTCATAATAAAGCATTAGAAGAAAAAAATATAAAATCTGGTAATGGTATGTTACTTAAAAAATCTGGTAATGGTATGTTACTTAAAAAAAATTTGATTTTGAATTAATTCCAATTAAACCATTAAGTAATTATGATTTAAAAAAATATGCTAGAAAATTTAATATAGCAAATTTTAGAGGTGTATTCATGAAAGATAGATTACCAAAAAAGATAAAAGATATAGAATGTGGAATAATAAATTTAGATAATAATAATGGTAATGGTACACACTGGGTAGCATATAAAAAATATAATAATCATATTTTTTACTATGATTCCTTTGCTATAAATAAATTACCAATATTAATAGAGAAATATTTCAAAACTAATGAAAATACTGTAATTTTTAATAATAATATTGATCAAGAAATAAATGAAATAATTTGTGGTCATCTATGTTTAAAATTTTTACTTAATTAAATAATGCCGACTATATCATTAGATGGAAATACTTCAATAATTTCATGTAATTTTGATGAACCAATAATTTTAGATAATAAACATGATTTTGAAATGTGTTTGCTTAATTTTTCTACTTATAATTCTATACCGAATATATCTGAAAAATTAAAAAATAATATTTTACATTATGTTTCTGATGGAAACCAGTCACAAGATAATTTACATACAATTAACAGTGTTAATAAAATAATTACATTCCCAACTGGTTCATATGAAATAAATGATATAAACAATTTTATAAAAGAGAAAATAAAGGGTATTACTATTAAACCAAATATGACAACATTAAAAGTTGAAATTAAAAGTGATTATATTATTGATTTTACACAAAAAAATTCCATAGCTTCATTACTAGGATTTAGTGAACAAATTATTCAACCTAATACATTAGTATCATCTGATTTACCAGTAAATATTATGAATGTTAATTCTATTAGAATAAAATGTAATATTGTAGGAGGTAGTTATGAAAATAATAAACAAACAAATATTATTCATGAATTTTTTATTAATGATAAACCTGGTGAAAAAATAAATGAAATACCTAGAAATTTAATATACTATCCAGTAAATACAAATACTATTAGAAATATAACTATTTATATAGTTGATCAGGATAATAATTTAATTGATTTTAGAAAAGAAAAAATTAGTATAAGATTAAATATTAGAAAAGTGAATTGATATTTTTGAAGAAAATAGTTAACAAAGTTAACATAAATTAAAAAAAAAATATTTGTTAATAAATTGGAAATAATGGGTGAAATAATACAACAACAACAAAGATTATATCATAAAATGGTAAATGGTGAAAGAATATGTTTGTCTATTATAGATGGTAAAAAAATATGTTTTTCATGTTTAGAAGAGAAACCTATTTCTAATTTTATTTCGAATAAGAGATATTGTAAAAACTGTTACAATCAAAAAATTGCATATTATAACTCATTACCATCAAGATTTGAAAGATTAAAGTGTGAATGTGGAATGTGGTATACAGTATCACATAAAAAACGTCATTGTAATTCTCAATTTCATATTAAATATATTAATAATAAAGAAAATAATTAACAATTTATTATGAAGTAACGAAATTAATTTCTAATTTACATCACACCACATCATATTTAATATTTAAATATTATTTATTGGCGATAATTCCAAATATTTAAAAAAAATTTTTCTATATAAATAAGGAAAAATTAAGTAAAAATATCAAATAAATAAAAATGAATTCATTTAATATTAAAGAATTGAAATCCAAAAATTTAAAAAATCTAAAAAAATATATTAGAGCAAATAAACATATTTTTCAATTGCCAAAATATTGGTATAATAAAAATAAAAATAGTTTATTAAACATAATAAGTGTTTTAATAGAAAAGCATAATAATGATGTTATTCAAAATATATTTCAAGATTTTGATGATTATGATTTTGATATTATTGATGTTCAAGAAAAACAAATTAAAAATGGTTCATGTTTTAACAATATGGTTGCTGATTTAGAGTTTACAAATAATGAAGAATTTGATATTGAAAGACATTTAGAATTAATAAAAAGAAATTGTTTCAAATATTTTTTCAAAGGTTTTAAAAAATATAGTAATTTTAAAGTGTCTTTAGGAACAGCAGTAAATATTGTTGTTATTGATAAAAAAACTAATGAAATTAATGAAAGTTATGAATATTGGTATAGATCAAAGATACATTATGTTAATAAATTAAACTATTCAAAAGAATTTAATTTAATGATTGAAGAAATAGTTAATAAATTCTCAGAAAAATGTACAAAAGGATCTACAGCTAGCTTTGTTAAAATATTAAAAACACATGTTAGTACAGATAAATCACAACCATTATTTGGTGGATCATATATTCCATTTACTAATATGAATTGTATTAACATTAAAAATATTGATAATAAATGTATTTTATATTGTATCTTATATTTTATTCATCAAGATGAAATTGTTAAAAATCCACAAAGACCAACAAAATATAAAAAATATCTTGAAGATTTAGAAAATGATGATAAATTTAAAAATCTAAATTTAGAATTTCCATTTATAATTAATGAAGAAAATGTTAAAAAATTAGAAGATTATTTTAATATTACCATGAATTTTTATCATTTTGATTCAGAAGAAAATGATGCAACTGAACAAATTCAATTAATATATAAAAGTAATTCTTTTGATTTTCAAAGAAAACATATTAATATTTTATATTTAGAAGAAAATATTACCAAAGAAAATATTTCCAAAGAAGAAACATACAAATCTCATTTTGTAGTTATTAAAAATTTATCTGCATTTTTAAGTGGTAAAATTCATCATCGAAATGAACATCTATATATCTGTAATAAATGTTTTAAAAAATGTAAATCAATGAATGACTTGGAAGAACATATAAAAACATGTTATTTATTAAAAGATGATAATAATATACTTCAATATGTAACATTACCTAAAGAGGGTGAAAATATTTTAAAATATAAATCTATTGGAGCAGAACTATTTCATCCATATACTTTATATGCTGATTTTGAATGTACTTTGGAAAAAATTAATAAAAGAAAATCTGATAAATGTGAAAATACAATATTACTTCATGAACACATTCCAAATAGTTATGGTATTTATAACACTTATAACAAACAATATATTTCAAATAATACTTCTAATAGAAAAGTGCTATTGAAATCATTCTTAGATAATTTAATAAAATATGCTAAAGATTATTATAAAGTAAGAAAATTGAATAATATAATTAAGGATAAAGAATCGATATTAAAGTATAATAATACTAAAAATTGTGAAATTTGTGATATTCCATTTTCTAAAGAAAATGAAAAATGTTGGGATCATGACCATACAACTGGTAAATATAGAATGGCTTTATGTAATACATGTAATCTAAAATTAAAGATGCCAAAATTTTTACCAATTATTATTCATAATCTAAAAGGTTATGATTCAAAACTATTTCTAAAATATTTAGATGAATTTCATCCTGAAACTGAAACTAGTGTTTTAGCAACAAGCACTGAAAAATTTAAACAAATTAGAAAACCAGTTATTGTAGATGAAACTAAATATTTAAAATGTAATAAATGTAAATATAATTATAATTTAATAACAAAAGACACCTGTTATAAATGTAAATCAACAGATTTAGAATTATATACAGTTGCCGAAAAAATAGAATTAAGATTTATAGATTCAATGGAATTTATAAATACTTCATTAGATAAAGCTGTTAAAAATTTATTAGATGTTAATGATATATATTGTGTAACATGTAAGAAAATAAGAAAAATGGATTACGTATCTTACAAGGTAGGTAAGAATAGTAATACCAAGAATAACTTGTATGCTTGTAGTACTTGTTCAGCTTGTAATACTAGAAATATAAAATATATTAATTTTGATCATTTAGAAAACTTTAATAATGTTTTTAAAGAATTATCATTAAAAGATAAATGTTATTTACTTAGAAAAGGTGTATATCCATATGAATTTATTGATAATTATAAAAAATTAAGTATAACAACACTTCCACATCTTGAAGATTTTAAGTCATCATTAAATGGAAATATTAATATTAATGATTATAAATTTGCAGATAAATTTTGGAAACATTTTAATTGTAAAACATTTAGTGACTATCACAACTGGTATTTAAAATTAGATGTTATACTTTTAAGTGATGTATTTGATAATTTTAGAAAAGAATGTTTTAAAAATTATAATTTAGATCCTATACATTATATAAGTTCACCACATTTAAGTAATTCAGCTGCTTTAAAATTAACCAAACAAAAATTAGAATTATTAACAAATCAAGATATGTATGAATTTTATGAATGTGGAACTAGAGGTGGAATATCACAAATTGCACATAACTATGCTAAAGCTAATAATTGTTATTATTACGATTCTGAAGGAAACGGTTCACAGAGTGATTACATTGACAACGATTCACAGAGTGAATATGTTTCGACAGAGTCGAAAGTCAACGGTTCACAGAGTGAACACACTGATATTGTAGAACAAGTTTATAAATTAAGTAAAGAGGAAGCTTCTCTTAAAGGTATATACGATTCTAAAAAATTAACAAGTTATATTTTATATTTAGATGCAAATAACTTATATGGATGGGCCATGTCACAAAAATTAAGTGTTGGTAATCATGAATGGTTAAATGAAGATGAAATTAAATACTTTTATAATATTAATAATATAATAAATAAAGATTTTGATAATGGTAACATTGGATATACATTAGAAGTTGATATAAATATTCCTACAGAATTACACAACTTTTATAATGATTATGCTCCAGCACCACATCATTATGTTCCACAATTTGAAGATTTATCACCAAATCAAACAGACTTAATTAATAAAGGTATTGGTAGTAAACCAAATGATAAAATTAAGAAATTAATGTGTACGTTATTACCTAAGAAAAATTATATAATTGATATAAGGTTATTAAAAGAATATTTAAATAATGGGGTAGTTTTAACTAAAATTCATAGAGGTATTAAATGTAGACAAGAAGCATGGTTAAAAAATTATATTGAAAAAAATACAACGCTTAGAAAGAATGCTAAAAACGATTTTGAAAAAGATTTTTTCAAACTTATGAATAATAGTGTATATGGGAAACAAATGGAAAATGTTAGAAATAGATTTAATGTTAGAATAGTTAAAATTGAAAAAATTATGAGAAAACTAATAAGTAGAAATACATATCAATCAAGAAAAATAATAGATAGTAATATGTGTGTAGTATTTGGTAAGAATACAAATATTAAATTAAATAAACCTATCTTTGGAGGACAAAATATTTTAGATTTATCAAAATTATTAATGTTTAAAATGTATGTACAACTTAAAACTAAATATGGTAATAGAATGAAATTATTAGGAACAGATACTGATTCATTTATTCTTTATTTTGAAGGTAAACATATTGGTGATGATTTTGATATTTATTCTGAAATGAAAGATGATCTAAATATTTATGATACCAGTGATTATATTGATAATTTTCCAATTGAAGACTTAAAATCTAATATTAATAAAAAAGTACCAGGAAAATTCAAAGATGAATATAATGGAATACCAATTAGAGAATTTTGTGGACTTAGAAGTAAAATGTATGCATTTAAGACAGATGTTTGTGATAAAAAAGTTTGTAAAGGAATAAAGAAAAATAATATTAAAAGGTTAACAATTGAAGATTATAAGAATTGTTTAATTAATTTAGAAAATAAAAATGAAACTGTTCATAATATTAGATCATATGATATGAAGCTATATACTACAGAAGAAAATAAAATTGGATTATCACCCTATGATGATAAATTTTATTTCAATAAAAAATTGAATAATAATGATAACGATAAGTTAAATAAGACTTACAAATTATCTTGGGGACACTATAAAATAAGATAATATAAATAACTAACACTATATTATTATATTAAACAAACTATTTTTCTAATTTATACAAGTAATAATTTTTTAATTTTTATTATTATTATTATTTTTTAATGTTTTAAAATTTTTTTCCATTTAGATAAGCATACATTTTTTAATTATTTTTCAATTATATATCCAATTATATTATTTTTCAATTATATTTGTTTCAATCTGTAGTTTACTTTTTTCACTATTCACTTTTTTCAATATTTGATTCAATTTCTTCAATATCTGTTTCACTTTTTTCAATATTTGATTGTTTTATAAATTCATCTACTTGAATACCTTTATCAATCTTATTATTAGTTTCATCATTTTGGTTAGTAGTATTATTTTGATTAATATTGTCTTTATTTTGTAAAACTAAATCTTTAAGATAATTATCAATTAAAATTTGTTGTTCTGAATAACTATCCAATTGTTTTTCTAAACTGTTTTTAAAATTTTCAATATGTGTATCTATAAAATCTACTCGTTTAATTATGTTAATAATATTAGACTTATTATGATTTATATTCTTTTCTAATTGTTCTATTTCTTTATTTAAAATAGTAATAGCTGTCTGATTCAAATCTACTAATTTACTAATACTCTCTTTTGATTGATCACCATTTGAACGAATTTCTTCAACTTCATTTTCTAATGATATTATTCTATTAAGAGAATATTCATTAGATGAATTTATTTCTGAAAAAGATTTTTGTCCAAACTTATCAATTCCCATTTATTAGAATAAAAACTTTTCAATTTATTTAAATTTATGTTTAATTTAATTAAATAGTCAACATATTTTCTTCTCTTAATTCCTCAATAATATTCATAATTTCATTATGTATTTCTGGACTATCATTTCCTGCATTATACTCGCCTATCAACAAATTTAATCTATCTTTTAATTCATTAATATCATTCCAATAAACACGTTCACATTGTGAACGATTCGCAAAACGAACATATTCAGTAGGTAAACTAGTTTTAATTTTAAAATTTTTTAATGATTTTGAAAGATCATTTTTTGAATTTAAACCAGATCCTACTTTTTCTTTTATAATTTTATTTTTAATCAATATTGGTCTAATAAAATTCATATATTTATTTCCAACGCTAGATTTAATACGTTTAGAACTTTTGTCATTATTTTGCATGTAAGCATATGTTGATAATATAATTTCTTCATAATTTTGTAAATCATTATTTGTTACAGCTGTTGATGGTTCTTTTAAAGTTATTAATTCCCATAACCCTTTTGTTCCATTATAAGTTTTATTATTTAAAATAATATCATTATTACTAATTTTTACTTCAGTATTACCAATCCATAAATCTTTTCCATCTTCAGATCTTAGACCAAAAATATTGTCACATAATTTCATATCAGAATTATTTAAATTTAAATATTTCATTGCCATATTTCCAATTTTTTCTGAAATAAATTGTACTGGTGTAGATAACGTTTCATTTGCACTACGCAAAAGAGCGTCTTTTGATGTTGATGGAGTCAACTGTTCGCTTCGTGAACATGTGCTAGTTGTTGGTGTACTTTCAACTAATTTTTGTTTGTTTGTTTTTCTAATTGGTGATAGTTGCTTTTCGTTAAATTCATTAGTTTGTAAATTCATATTATTGTTAGGTGGTTTATATTCATGTTGTGAATCGTTTCCTTTGGAAGTATATTCACTTTTAGTGTCGTTTCTTTTGGAAACTTGCTTGACATTGTCAAACGGTTTCGATTCCGTTGAAACATGTTCACTTTGTGAATGTCCATCTATTGTTTTTTTATATGATTGATTTGATTGATTTAAATCTACTATTAAATTTTTAAAGCTATCATTTAAATTGTGAACATTAATAACTGATTGATTTAATGGTTGAATAATTGCTTGAAGATCTTCATTAATTTTTTCTTGTTTTATTACTTTGTTTAAATTAAATTGTTGAAGTTTATTTTTTAAGTCTTTTTGTGTTTTAATATATTCTTTTAAAACTTTATCTGATATCATTGTTATTTAATTAAAATAAATTTTAAATATTTTTGAAATGGATAAAGATGAATTTATTGATACTAAAAATAATGATTTTAAAATAGCAAAAGAGTTGCATAAACCAGTAAGAAAAAATTTTGAAAGAAGAAAAATTATTACTAAAGGCATAAATGAATTATGGGCAGCAGATTTACTAATTATGACAACAGTTAATGTTAGAATTAATAGAGGATACAAATATATGCTTAATGTAATTGATACATTTTCTAAATTTGCTTATATAGAGCCATTAAAAAAGAAAGATGGAAAAACAACTTCTGAAGCATTTTTAAATATTATTAAAAAAGCAGGTTGTGCACCAAAATTACTTCATACAGATTCTGGTAAAGAATTTTTAAATAAACTTTTCCAAGAAGTTTTAGATAAATACAATATTAACATGTATCAAACATTTAGTGAAAAGAAATCATCAATTGTAGAAAGATTTAATAGAACCATTAATGAAAAACTAAAAATACGATTTGAAATTCAGAAAAATACTAATTGGATTGATGTAATTGATAAAATATTATATGAATATAATTACAAAGATGTACATAGAACTATTGGTATGAAACCTTGTGAAGTAAATGAAAAAAATGAACAATTAATTTTTGATAATTGTTTTAAAATTAATAGAAACAATTTAGAAAAACCAGTTTTTAAAATTGGAGAAAAAGTAAGAATTCAGTCACATAAAAAACAATTTGAAAACAAATATAAAAATAATTGGACTCGAGAAATATTTTATATTAGTAAAATTTATCCATCTAATCCAATAACATATTTAATAAGAGATTTAAATTATGAACCAATATTGGGTAAATTTTATAAATTTGAACTTCAAAGAGTTCAAATTTGAAGTTTCAATTATTTTGCGTCCACCCTCTTCTAACGCTAAATACATACTGCACTTGTAACCATGTTTGACTTTGTCAAACGGTTTCGACAGAGTCGAAACATGTTCACTCTGTGAACCGTTTCCTTCGGAAACATGTTTGACTTTGTCAAACGGTTTCGACAGAGTCGAAACATGTGTTGATGTATAAAAGCTTAATTGAATATTCTAGATCAAATATTATGCTTATCTTGCAATTTGTGACTCATATTTACTCTGTCAATGGCATACGCTTATTCTATTTATAGCTTGTGAGCAGTGTTGATAAGATCAACTGTTTGCTTTGCATACTACTCAGCTGTAATTACATTACTTCAGAATGTACGGTTTAGCTGAGTTGGTTAAGCGGTTGGTATTGTAACAATAATTTTTGTTGCGAGTTCGAATCCGGGATATTTTGCGTTCCATTTGGAACGCTTTTTTCTTTTGGAACGCTTTTTTAAAAGATACTTGCAAAAATGAAGGTGCTCTTTTTTTTTTTTGTTTTGCTTTTTTTTTGAATAGATTACTTTAAATATTTTGTAATCAATATTTTAACATTTTTTCACTTAATAGACATCGACCCAACTTTCAAAAAATAGATATATTTATATTATTTTAATCAATATTTTGTATTATTTGAGATCGACCCAACTTTCAAAAAATAGATATATTTATATTATTTTAATCAATATTTTGTATTATTTGACATTGATCCAACTTTCAAAAAATAGATATATTTATATTATTTTAATCAATATTTTGTATTATTTGAGATCGATCCAACTTTCAAAAAATAGATATATTTATTTTAATCAATATTTTGTATTATTTGAGATCGACCCAACTTTCAAAAAATAGATATATTTATTTTAATCAATATTTTGTATTATTTGAGATCGACCCAACTTTCAAAAAATAGATATATTTATTTTAATCAATATTTTGTATTATTTGAGATCGACCCACATCAAAATTTTAACTTTTTGTTTTTTTTTGAGATAATATAAGCTAAAAAAATGAGTTAAATGTTAAAAAATGTTAAAATTTTGAGTAACTAGTTATATCAATATTTTTGAGGTACTAGTAATCAATATTTTTGAGGTACTCGTAGTTAATATTTTTAAGATACTTGTAATCAATATTTAGGATGGACTACAAACTGTAGTCCACCCCTATATTATAGTTACTAGTAATCAATATTTTAACATTTTTTCACTTAATATACATCGACCCAACTCGAAAAATCAACTAAAATGTTAAAAAATCAACTAAAATGTTAAAAAATCAACTAAAATGTTAAAAAATCAACTAAAATGTTAAAAAATGTGACATTTTTTCAATTTTTAACTCAAAATTTTGATATTGTGCTGGATTCTGAAAAAATGTCAAAATTCTTAACACGAAATTTTGGGCATTTTTTCAATTTTTAACTCAAATTTTGATATTGTGCTGGATCCCGTAATATACATACTACTAATGCTAACACAAAGAATAGCTGAGGATGTAGCAAACGACGATAGAGTGGTGAGCATCATAGAAGGGGAACATAGTAGAGCTCATAGGAATGCCAAGGAAATGAGGGAACAAATCCTGGAAAATTATTACTTCCAAAAATGGCGAGCTTACTACTAGCACACGTTACTAGGTGTCAAATCTGCTCATTAAATAAATACGACAGGCATCCACCAGTCCCACCGTTAAAAGAGACTCCAGTGCCAAAATTTCCTTGCGAAATAATTCACGTAGATATTTTTGAGTTACAGGGGGAGAAATTCCTTTCATGCATAGACAAATTCAGTAAATTCGCTAGATTTTTCCATATCAAGGACCGTTCGGCTATCACTCTTCGCACCAAATTAGCGAAATTACTTCATTATTTCACAGCTCCAAGGATGGTGGTAACCGACAATGAAAGAGGATTCATGAGTCCGGTAGTGACCAATTATATCAAGGGGCTAGGTATAACCGTATACCAGACGCCTATTCAGAAAAGTGAAGTTAACGGGTAAGTAGAAAAGCTGCACTCAACGATCCCCGAAATATACCGCTGTCTGCGACAGGAATTAAAAAATATTAACCCAAAGGAATTGCTGTATATTGCAGTAGATCGGTATAACACCACAATTCATTCTGTCAGTTGGCGAAAACCTAGTGACATATTCTTCAATCGGTCTGCTAGAATTAATTACACTGTGTGACAAAAAAGAAAAATTAAATATACTTTTATGGAGACCTAGCACAACTTGTGGCTATAGAAAAACAAAAAAAATGGTATCGGAGAAATTTCCAATACACTCCCAAAATCTCATTTTATGGCCATCAAACCGTTTTTCAGTAGGTTGATGTGAAGAATCACTCCTAACTTCGCCAATTTCCATCCGATTTCGAATTCGTTTTTTTAGTTCGAAAGAACAAAAACAAGCCTTTTTGACAGTTTGTTGACAATTTTTCTGAAATGACAACTGACGAGACTGTAGACGGAAGTATTTGGAATTTTTTTATTTTTTCTCTATTTTTTCAACTTTGACATAATTTTTACGATATTATCCGATATTGAGGATTTTTTTTAGTACACTATTGTTATAGAAAATTTAATTTTGCGTCGAATGAGCTATATTTGACTTTAATTGAACTAAAATTAATAGAGTTGTGTGAGTTTTAAGATTTTATTTTTTTTTTTACTAATTTGGTATGTAGGTATAACTTACGCTAAATGTGAATAAGGACGTATTTTGATGCGTTATTATAGATACGTAATATTTATTGGAGTATATATGAAAAAGCTCCCAAGTGTACCAAAATTCACACTGTACATTGATTAACAAAAGAAGTTTGTTATTATAATTTAACCTTATTAAAACGTCAAAGTTTTATTGCTTTGCTTCAATTTGTGAGAAAGAAATGTGCGATAATCGCAATAAGTTTTGTTTCATATGTGGTTTGTGGATCAAAAGCATTGTTTGAAGTTACAGAGTAATAATGCTCTGGTTGATGGCTACAACGAATTCTTTAAGCTTACATATACTACTTCTGATCGCTGGTATGAACCGGAATTTGCTTGTACTGAGTATTCATTGAAATTCAAGAGACATAAATCAAAACGTTGCCAGAAAAGTCGAATTTCTTTATATTCTCCGATGATGTGGCATCATCAGCCTTATCATAAGCCAGATGATTGTTATTTTTGAAAACGGACGTAAACGGTCATCATTATAAAACTCGAAAGCACATAAAGTATGCTGATGTTGCAACTCAACTGTAGGTCATGAACTGAAGGAAGTTCAACTCATTGCTGATGATGATCAAACTGATAACAATAAACCTGATGATGAAGAGTACTTTCCGTCTGGTTCTGAGTCTTCAGAACGACACATTGTATCAAATTCAGATTTTTAGGATCTTTCTCGTGATTTACTTCTTTCGGGAAGACAATCTGAAACGCTCGCTTCTCGATTTAAACAATGGAATTTAGTTGATGACGAGTTCAGATGAATTATGATGATCGAATTTCTTACAGAGAAGTATTCAAAACTGATGAAGAGAATGACAAATATGCCGTACCATACTAAACTCCAAAGGGCCGTTTCCAATGCATTTTTAAGTTTGGAACCAGTTCCGTTGTGTACTGCACCGTACCGCACCGTACCATACTGTACAGTGCTGCACTGCACAATTCTCAAATAAATATTATGTGTTTATAATATCACTTGCTATCATTTGCATGCTTCGAAACGCGCCCTTATTCCCGTTTAGCGTAAGTTATACCTACATACCAAATTAGTAAAAAACAAAAAAAAATTTTAAAACCCACACAACTCTATTAATTTTAATTGAATTACAGTCAAATATAGCTCATTCGACGCAAAATTAAATTTACTATAACAGTAGTGTACTAAAAACAATCCTCAATATCGGATAATATCGTAAAAATTATGTCAAAGTTGAAAAAATAGAGAAAAAATAAAAAATTCCAAATACTTCCGCCTACAGTCTCGTCAGTTGTCATTTCAGAAAAATTGTCAATACACTGTCAAAAAGGCTTGTTTTTGTTCTTTCGAAATCGGATGGAAATTGGCGAAGTTAGGAGTGATTCTTCACATCAACCTACTGAAAAACAGTTTTATGGCCATAAAATGAGATTTTGGGGGCGTATTGGAAATTTCTCCTACACCATTTTTCTTAGTTTTACTATACCTACAAGTTGTACTAGGTCTCCATAAAAGTATAATATCACTGTCGCACAGTGTTATCAGGGCATTACTGACTTTAAGAAAAGGATTCTCAGAGAGATACGAGCACAAATTAAGGAAACCCAAGAGCAGCGAAATCTCAGACTGAACAGAAACAGGAAACCACCCAAGAAATATGGAGTAGGGGATAAGGTGTATGTAAGGGATAAACAGATAAAAGGGAAACAAAAACCCTTGTATAAAAAAGCGACCGTGAGTAAGGATAATAGAGTTACTATACAAACAAGCGAACTAAAGACCAAAGGATAAGAATTCTTCATTCTTTTTATGGGGGGAAGCACAGTACAAAGAAAAGCAGCTCTTCCAACCCATAAATTGGTGGATATTCTACGAATATCGGGGTTCGACTCCTCATAAGGAAGAGTGAATGAGTAAAAAATATATTAAAAAAAAAAATGATAAAAAAATGGCACTTTAAAAGGCACATTAGAATTACAAATACAAATATTTTTTGGCACGTTGAAATTAAAAATAAATATTATACAATAAAAATACTCTCTCAACCCATAAATTGGTGGATATCCTTCGAATATCGGGGTTCGACTTCTCATGGGAATGATCAAATGAATAGAGAGCATTTAAGAAAAAGAATGGCACTTTAAAGAAGAAAAAATTATGATTTATTTTTTTACCTATTAAATGGAATGTTGAAAACGAAATAAGAATTAATACACAAAATTTCAAAGTAAAACTAAAAATTAAAAGATTAATAGAACATATTAAAATTGCCTAGAAGTTGAAAGCACTACAATAGTTTTAGGAGAAATTATTATAAGAATATCTTTAAATTTGAAATTTCATTGCAAGATAGGTTAATGCTTATCCCCGTCTCAATCGGATTCAGTATTTTTCAAAATGAATCCCCAATTGTTACGGTGGAGCACGGTAGCGGCTATGTCATCAGCGGTCATTTTAAATTAATCCACGCTATTGATCTAAAATACTTCGACACCGTGTTGGCAGAATTAACATCTCTGTCCAAGAAGAGGATCGGAAAAGAAGCAGCCAAATCACTCATCGACTTCCAATTAAACCAAACACGTCTGCGCCTCATTGAATTGACAGGAGAAAAAACAAGGAAATCACGATCCATCAATTGGATTGGATCCGCATGGAAATGGATTGCGGGATCCCCTGATGCCGCAGATTGGGATTATATAGTTAAAAACCAGAACGAATTGATGACGAATGACAACAACCAATACGTCATAAATAAAAAGTTATTTAATGCAACGCAAGAAGTAATCCAGATGACAAACGACATGGTAGAATACACGAACGTCCTTGGCAGAAATATTAATGCAGAAGGTTGGGGTGCAATTGTATTCTATAAGGTTCTACTTGTAAAGGAGCAAGTATCAGAAATTCTGGAAATAATGCGCTCATCGAACTTACTCTTCAACAAATCAATTGTAGCGTGTGCTGTGTGGCTTGTGGCCCCGTCCTGTTGAAACCACATGTCGTCTAAGTCCATACCATTCAATTGCGGCCAAAAATAATCGTTTATCATGTCGCGGTATCGATTTCTATTCACAGTAACGTGGCGATCATTCTCGTCAACGAAAAAATATGGGCCAATTACGCCGCCGGCATGTAAACCGCACCAAACAGTGATTTTTTCGGGATGCAACGGTGCCTCATGAATCACGTGTGGATTGCTTTCTGCCCAGTAACGCATATTTTGCTTGTTGACAAAGCCATTGAGCCAAAAGTGAGCTTCATCACTGAAGATGATTTTTTGGAAAAAATCTGGATTAAAGTAGCAGCAACAGAACGATTATTTTCATAAAAAATTTGCACGATTTGCAATTACGATTACTCAAGTGTGTAGCGTTCAATGATGAAATGTATACTAATGAAGTTTACAAATGATACGCGAAAAATAAAAAATATTGCGTCGTTCGCCTTCCCTATGGAAAAAAGTTGAAGCGCACCTATTGAAAAACGTCGAAATGATGGCTTAAAGGTTAGCTTATCCTAGATTCATGGACTCAGTCTGGACATCATAAATCAACTTAAGAAGCTTTCCTGGAACTTTCACTTCTCTTGGGCAACGGACGGAATTGTCCTTATAATTCTAGCATCAGCCTCCTATATGATCTGGCGGAAAATCACCTCAGGGGTAGATGTACCCAGAATTGTCAGTGTAGCTGAAATTCATCAACTTCCTGCTTCCCCCGCCACAACTGAAACCCCCCGGCTACAACGCTGTCATCTGCGGGACGCAGATTTTTAAAGGGGGAGGAGTTAAGGCAGCTACCTGACTGCAATACGCTAGCAATGCGTATCCGATGACATATGCGCAGCAGCGTTAGTATTGTATAACCGCCGCTTCACCGTGTGAACCGCTATGTCAGCATTATGTTAGATTAAGAATTAGGCTTAGCTTAAGTATAACAATAAATTGGCAAGGCACTTGAAGTTCTGGGCTGAAGGTAACCACAACGGATTTTTACTTGCTCTGCATTGGAAAATAGGAGTAAGTATAAAAAAGGGGCCAAGTGGTTGGCCCCCAACTTTAATTTTTAACTTACATATGTTTATCTTTTGTTTTTCTTAAAATATGTTTATCTTCTGTTATTCTTAAAATATTTGTGTTTATCTTTTGTTATTCTTAAAATACATATGTTTACTTTTTGTTATTCTTAAAATACATAGTTTTATCTTTTGTTTTTCTTAAAATATGTTTATATTTTGTTATTCTTAAAATACATACCTATGTTTATATTTTGGTATTCCTAAAATATGTTTGGATTTGTTCAGCCCTGCATGATTATACTTAGAATTTACATAACTATTTTTATTTATTATTTGTGAATGACATCATTCCTTAACTGGCTTGGTGAACATGTGGATGCAACAACATGGCACAACCGGACACGCAGCATGGGCCACAAAGTAAGGAAACGTTTCCTGGTCAAGTAATCTCCCGTTTTGGTGATTTGACAAGACCAGATTTTCTATTTAACAAAAAAGAGTAGAAGATTCAAATAAAGATTTCCAACACTTAAAATAATTATTTTTACCTAATAAAAAGTTAATCAAAAACAAAATTGGATGATTGATTTTGTGCCAACTGTATGTTAAATCTTTCGAAGCTTTACGCAATAGATAATCTCACCGTGCCTTTAACGAATCACCGTGGCTGATGTAAGCGCATCTAGTCCGTTCCTATTCCAGACTTTTGGTTTGACGATTCTGGCGATACAATATTTGGAGCTGCAAACTTTGATAGCTTAATGTTTCAGAGCTAAGCCAACTGCCATTAAACTATTCCTGCAAATATCTCGAATCTTCGTATGGGGCTTCGTTATGCCGAAGTAAGCGCCTCTAAATTGGGAATCAATTTTCTAGCTCACTTCGACTTGCTAGTTAATCTCAAACATCGATCCCTGCTTGACTGCAAAATTGCTTTCAATCTGATCTACGATAGCAACTTTGATTCAAAATTATTCCCAATGAATACACTAATATTACACTGCCCGCTAACTCAGGATAAAAAACTTTGCCAGATGATATGCATTTTATCGAGACTGGAGGGCAAACCACGCATACGCAGACATGGAGATTATCGCCGAAAAACTCTTTGCTTTCCGAAAGGAATTGGTAGAAAGTTATGAAATAACGTATTTGCTGCTCATCAAACAGCAATTGGGTAAGCGCATTGCATACGAAGGGGACGATAGGTGGCTCGTGGAGGCTATAGGGTCTTAAATGCCATAATGGATCGGATCGCTATCATTTGCCGTACCTTCGAAACTTTTTGCAATCCTTATTTTTTTAAAAACAAATTTTCATGAAGTTCCTATTAACCCTTATGACATTTCTAAAACTGCGCAAAGTGCACGCCATTTGGTCTATATGAATTCACTCATATGACTTTTTGGGTTAATGAATTGAGAATCCCAGTAAACGTGTACAAGTCATTTTCGACTACCCGGAGCATAAAACTGTGAACCACGATGGTTGCTTTTATCGGTGTTTTTAAAAGAAACGTTTACGATTCCATCAAAGCTATTCGATATGGCTAAATTCATTAAAAAAATGATAGAACATTATTAATTTGGGATGCGATAGCAGAGTGTTGTTTTGAATGGAGTAAGCAACAGCTGGAAAACTTTCACTCCCATTACCGAAAACCAGTAAGCTGAGTTGGTGCGTTAAGTTTGCGCTCAGGGCAATCCTCAACTAAATTATTAACAATGAAGTACAGCGAGTTTTTTTCAAAACTTAAACAAGGCATAGAACTAACGACAGCGAACTTACGGCTAAACATACTTAAACTCAAACAATATTTTAATTGAAAACCATTTTTTTGGAGTATCTGGACATGATGAGAGCCGATTGGTCATGTCTGGATGTTTGTGCACACATAAAATTAGCAAAATTTAAAATATTTCAATGAAACTGAACATACCTGATATCAGACTTTAAGTGCAAGCAAGCAGCTGTCAACGATTAACTGAACATTCAAAATGGCCGAACTCGTCGGCATGAGAGAGAGGCATGAGTACCAACATATCGACACAATAAAATCGAAATTCGAATATACGGAACCTGCGAAAATTCGAAATTCGCGATACTTTTTGAACTCACCTCGTAAATACATACATAAGACATTTAGTCTTAATTATATATAGTCCGTTAGATAAGTTTAGGGTAAGAAATTCTATAGAAAATAAAGAGTGCATTTGCAAAGTAAAGGGTTTTCCAATAACAGATGTTACAGGTGAATAGATAGCGCTATCGATGATGATTAACGATTTTTTATGGCCAGAATTGGATGGTATTGATCTGGACAATGTTTATCTTTAACAAGACATCGCTATGTGTCACACAAGCAACGAAACCATTGATCTTTAACGGGAAAAGTTTCCGGACAGTGTTATCTCTCGAAGAGGTGATCACAATTGACCACCGAGATCTTGTGATTTAACATCTTGCGACTTTTTTCTTTGGAGCCACGTGAGAGAGAAGGTCTAAGCCAACAGCCCAGGGTCAATTCAAGACCTCAAAGATGGAATTCGTGGGGCTATCTAGGACATAGGGCAGCCACTTTGCAATTCGGTTATGGAAAATTTCATGAAAAGAATATTGACCTGTAAGCGTGGTCGTGATGGTCATTTGCCTGATGTTATTTTCCACTATTAACGGCATACCTTCCTCTTTATAATGAAATAAACATCCGATCATTTATATTAAAAAATAGAGTAATTCAAATTAGAGTTAAAAGCGTGGGATGCATTTTGCTTCACTTTCATAACATTCTGTACATAGGTAGTTGCCAATAGAATGATTGTAATATTTACTATATCAAGCATCCCACGCTTTTAACTCTAATTTGAATTACTCTATTTGTATCTTAATTTTTGTTATAATTCTGTTCTGAGGTAGTTGACTATGACTGATCGTTCGATTTGCTATTACTTCATTATAGGTCCCTTTGTCATTAAAATTTATTTTCTACTTTTTAGTTCGATTAGCAATAAAAGCGTGTTTTTTAAACTATTTTTTATTTTCTACTTTTTAGTTCGATTAGCAATAAAACCGTGTTTTTTAGTTTTTTTTTAACTATTTTTTATTCTTAATTTCTCCCGATCTAAAGCATACAAAAGGAATGTAATGATGCAATTTTGTTTTAAGTCTAATTATTTAACAGTCTAACAAATGTAAAAAAAAAATATTTTCAGTAGTTACTTTAAAAGTTATTCACGAAAAACCAAAAAAATGCCCTGACAAAGGTGTACATACGTTATATTAGGACACTTATTTTGCTCTTCTTTTCTGCGAATACTTAACTGTAAAGTACCGTTTATTTTATTTTGTGGTTCTACTTTTCATTCTTCTTAAAATTTATGGCATTTTGTCTTTTGTGTACGATCGGAAAAATGTCGCTCCGCAAAGAAATCTCTACTGATTTGAGAAAATTAGTTGTTGAGTACAGAAGTAATAAGACATCCTTTGGTTAAATAGCCGATTTATTGCATTTAAGCAAGTCTACGGTACAAACTGTTTGTAAAAACTTTGAAACAACCAATTCTCTGGAGATTAAGCCGCGTATTGGCCGGTCCAAGAAGCTCAACCGGAGAGATGTATTCTTTATTCGCAAAGCAGTGAATTAGAATCCGAAAATACATGCTACTGATTTGGCCCAGGAGGTAGCCGAGAGGTATCAAATTGTTGTCCACCCACGTACAATAAGCAGGACCCTTAATAATGAAGGTAATATAACATCTGCAGAACTCCTCGCAAGAAGCCCCTTATAAGCGAGAAAAACTGAAAGCTTCGTATGGAGTTTGCAAAAAAGTACCTTATAAGGGAATAGAATTTTGGAAACTAGTTTTATTCACTGATAAGTCCAAATACAACATATTTGGATACGACGACAAAGCCAAAGTTTGGAGAAAACCAAACACTGCCATGGATCCTAGGAATCTGATTCCGACTGTAAAGCATGGTGGTGGCAGTGTCATGGTTTGGGGAGCAGTTGCAGCCACAGGAGCTGGAAACCTCGTTTTCATTGAAGGAAATATGGATCGCTTCTAATACAAGCACATTTTGGAACAAAACCTGATGCCATCCGTGGACAAATGAGACCTAGGCTCGAGCTGGATCTTCCAGCAAGATAAGCATTCTGCGCAAATCGTCAAGGACTAGCTGCTGTATTACATTTTATAATAAGTAATAAGAGGACAAAACGTTCATGGACACACGCTTTTTTCTGTAAAATGAATCCCTATTTAATACAATAATATTTGACAAAAATTTTATTAGAATTATGTTTACAGACCTGTTTTCTTTCCCGGCATCCATTTCATTTAGTTTTTATTTTGCTGTTTCTCCTTACATTCGTAATAATAATTATCGATAACACAGAAAACACAGGGTTGTATGCCAAAAAATATCGTTATTATCTAGGATTATTTTATAATCTCAGAGTTTGGGAGACAAATTTTGTATGGGAAATCGCGCTTTTTAATTACAGATTTTGAGTTAAGCGCGAAAAAGTAGATCATTTACTTATATGTGAACGTATTATAAGACACATTTAGTAGAAACGGTAGATGTTGGGGTTAAATACGCATAAAAGACGGATTTCATTAGAAATAAAGATTTTTCATTTTACAACCAAATTCACCTTACTTTTTGCCCATAAGTAAAAAAAGAAAATATTAATCCTGGCAATCCTAATAAGGATAATGGAAAACTTTTATCAAATTATTGCATTGTCATCAGTCCTTCAGAGTGTGCAAAATTTCAAGTCGATCAGATTTTTAGAAGCCAGTGAAAATTAAGCTCAAAGATTCCGTTACATACATAGATACATACATACATACATACATACAACCCAAGCTAATAAAAGTGTGTTAAAAACGTTTTCTTCATTTTAGTCTTTTACTGTGATTCGAACCTACGTTCTTTCTGAATTCCGAATGGTAGTCCAACCCATTCCGGTACGGCGGCCGCTTCCAAAAAAGGTACTAATTATAATAAATTGTATTTCTTAAAAGCCCTTAACCCCTTCATACCAATTATTGTTAATGGATAATAAAATTATTTTTTTACTATTTGTTAGTAAGAAGGACATCATAAAAACAAATGTGTGAAAAATCATACATATTTATTAAGTTTTCCGAATTTTCCGGCATGTGCACAATTATGCACATTAGGTCCCAAGTGTTGTCAGCAAAGTCAAATAAAAATATTATAAGGCTTTAAACATTATGAGTATAATTCCGCACATGAGGTCCGAAGGGGTTAAGAATTTTCATGGCGCTCGAGCAGAGAATTTGTTCGTGAAAAATAAAAAATAATTATAATAAAAATTATAAAATAAAAATAAATAATAGTTCGTAAAAATAAATTTGTGAACGTAAGCAATCAGAACTCATTTCCAAATACAAAAAATATATTATATAAAAATAAAATATAAGCGCAGTCGAAACCGAACTGTTAATCCCTAAGGTCGCATTTTTTCCGCTTGTGTTACTTTGTACAGGGTGGGCCAAATAAGACCTACTAATGTTAAACACAAGTAACTGTTGCAATAATCATTTATTTTGGTTAATTGTTTTTGTACATTGAATATATTTTATGAAAATTATGTATGAAATATTACATCAGACAAATGTCCACCATTTTTCTCAATACAAAGATTGGCTCTTTTCAGCGCATTTTCCATTAGAAAACATAATGTTTCTGGTTGAATCCTCAGTATTTCGTCTCGAATATTTTGCTTCAGCTGTCTAATAGTCTCTGGCTTATTAAGATACACTTTGTCTTTTAAATATCCCCATAAAAAAAAGTCGGGCGCAGTCAAATCTGGCGAAAGAGGTGGCCAGGGGAAATCTGAATTTTTGGAAATCAGACGTTCGCCAAATATTTCACGCAGCAGGTCCACAGTTTGCCTAGCAGTATGCGCAGTTACTCCATCTTGTTGAAACCACAAATTAGGATACTGATCCGCCATTGGCCGCAAAAAGTGTTCTATCAATGTTCTGTAAGCAGCTCCTGAAATCGATTCCGGCGTTTCATCCTCATTTTCGAAGTAATATGGACCGATAACTCTAGTGGCCATAACACCGCACCATACAGTACATTTAGATGGGTGCAACTGATGTTGGTGTGTTGCCCTTGGATTTTCAGAGCCCCACAATCTACAGTTTTGTTTATTGACATAACCATTTATATGGAAATGCGTTTCATCCGATATCAAAACATTATTTAAAAAATCAATTTGTGTGACTAATTGTGTAAAACGAATAACGTATTGTAGTCGTTGTTAGTGGTTCCATAATAAATTTCCAACAATTCAATTATAACCTACAAAAAGAGAAAAATAAATCTGTCAAAAAATAAAAAAGTTATTTGTGCTTGAAAGAACTTGATATTAAATTCAGAAACATGTATTGGCTTATGGGTAAAACATCTGCTTTATCCATGTACAATAAAGTACTTCTCTACAAGCAAATACTTAAACCAATTTGGACGTATGGGATACAACTATGGGGTTGCTCAAGCTCCAGCAACATACTTCAAATTCAAAGGTTCCAGAATAAAGTTTTGCGATGCGCTACTAACGCGCCCTGGTATGTACGCATCAGCGATCTCGAACGCGATCTCGGCATAGAACCAGTTGCCGTCGTAATTAAAAAAAATGCCCTATCTCATATAAATAGGCTATCTCATCATGTCAACAGCGAAGCCTCAGCCCTCACTGACCAACATAATTGGTTTGTAAGGCTGAAACGCAAAAAGCCGCACCACCTCGTGCAGTAATCAACTCCTTTGCAAGTTTTGTGCAAAGCACCATCATATTAATTGTATCATTCAAAAACCGAAGAAAATTGTTCGTTAGTTTATTTTTGTTAACTAGTTACAATAAAAATGAATACAAAAAAAAAAAAAAAAAATTTGTGCTTAACATTAGTAGGTCTTATATGGCCCACCCTGTATTATTCGCAGACTACTTCTGTACTTTTGTTTATCACATACGCTTCACACACATATACACACTCACATATAACTACACCAATGTTCAGACAATACCCCTCGGGGGCAACATATGTTGGTTCGCCCTATTGTCTCCAGTCCAGAAAACGAAAAGGAAAAACCCCAAATATTCAACGCTGGATCTCTTCTCGGAACTATCAATAACAAAAATGGAGGACCTGAAGTACTTAATAATCAGGTCTTTGCACACTAACAAAGCACTTGCATCTGCCTCCTGCTTTGTTGCATACAAAGGTATACAAGCTATTAGCAAAGAGGTAAACACCATTACATCACTACACGATGGCAGTCTTTTACTCCTCGTAAGAAACCATAAAATCGCCGAAAAATTCTTGGGAACAAAATATCTTACCGGCGCAGGCGAGGTTGAAGTTACCCTTAACGCTAAGCTCCGTGAAGCGCACGATTTATGCCCCCTTTCTCTGCCACCTGCCGGATGACGAAATAATTGGTGGCATCAAAGACCAAGGTGTATCCGCAGTGCACAAATTTATACGATTAGAAAAAGGCTCGCTTGTAAGTACTGGTGCGGTGCTATTAACATTCGACAAGTATAGTCTTCCTGGCTGAATAGAAGTCGCTGGCGAGCCCTTGACGTCCGTCCCTACTACCCCAATCCCACGCGCTGCAAAAATTGCAATCTGCTAGGACACAAAGCCAAACGCTGCATCAATACTCCAGCTTGCGTGGTTTGCAACCTCCCTCTCAACCACCCCTCCACTGCAGAATGCTCTAGAGTATACTGTGCCAACTGCGCAGGTGAAAATCCCTCATAATTGAGTACTTGCTCCAAGTTTATTGAGTCAAAAGAAATACTAAAAATTAAAACTATGCATATGTAATTAAGTGTACCATAAGAGAAGCCATCACCACTTACAAAAAACCACTTCCCAGCACATCTGCCTCCTCCTCTTTCGGCCGAGTGGCATGTACAGTTATCAATAACGACAACATCTAAAATATCAAAAAAACCCAATAGTACATCTGCCACCCCCTTTTTCGCCAGAGTGACAAATACACCTTCCAACAACGATAATATATCAAATGTAAGCAAAATTGATAGCATAGAAAAAATCTCAAAACACAAAAAATACAAACCCCAACACAAATTCTACAAAATCATACGCTACTAGCCTCTCATCCTCCAAGAACAATTCATTATCCCTTGAAGAACTTCTTCAAAACTCAAAGCAGACTGCTTTTCCCACCTCTCACTCCTTGAATCCTTCTCTTTCTCCTCCTTTCTCACTCATTCCTCTTAACCCATCACCCCCTCTCTACTAGTTACTACCCTTTCAATGGACCATTCGACTATACCATCTCTTCCCTTGCTCATAACCCTAACTCGTCCTCCCATCCCCACACCTCACCATCACCCCCAATAATGGAACAATAAATACTTATATTATACACGTACCTTCGCAAATATTTACAACTGTTTTTTCTTTTAAATAATCAATATCCATACTTCAATGGAATATTAATGGTTACTTAAATAATTATATCGATCTCGAACTACTAATTAAAACAGTCAACCCCTCAGTGATACTATTAAACGAAACACATCTCTCCAGCAACATTGCAGCTCATACCCCCAAAACTTATATCGGTCACTTCTATAACCTCCCTTACAATACCTCCTGTAAACAAGGGATCGCCATCCTAGTTAAAAAAAAATATACCTCAGAACACCCTCCCCGTACTTCCTTCAAATATCTCCTCCCTTTCAATAGAAATTCGTTCTCCCAATAAAATCATAGCCACTTGCGTTTATATTCCTCCCAATCAAACTTTCACTTCAACCGACATCTGTAATTTCCCTCTCCCCCAAAACAGATTGGCACCGCATCGATGACTTACACGGTAGGGATCACTTTCCCATCCAAATTAAACTCTCCTCTTCCAAACCCTCGCCCCTCCTTAAACCCAAAATATTCTTCTAAGTCTGTTTTGACTGGACCAAATTTTAAAACTACTGTCTGCTCTACTCTGAATCCTTCCCCTTTTCATCCAACATCAACCGGGAAACCTCCAGAGTACAAAAAATCATTCGTACCGCAGCTAACCGATCTATCCCTCAATCCTCCGTCAAGCTACTCAAACCATTTCCTCTCTGGTTGAACAGCGAACTCTCGCCACTAATGCTAAATAAACAACGAACATGACGACAATTTAAACGAAACTGCTTGCCGATAAACCTTGTCGCCTATAAAAATGCTAACGCTCTTTTCAGACGTAAAGCCAAAATTGCCAAAACCGATTGTTACAAAAATTCACTAGCAGCATCAACTCCTCTTCCGAACCGAAAAAATGAGGACTCTTTTTTCCCATTTCTTTCTTAAGCACCCCTAGAGGTAATTTACTACATCCTCAAGACATAGCCGTAAAATTCGCCAATAGTTTCAGGGACTCCTCCTAAGATACCAATTTCAACTCCGAATTTTCTGCTAACAAACTATCCTTATTATCCTATACTCATTCTCCACTCATCAGTTAACTCTTTCGGAAAAACGGCTTGAGTCCGAACTTTCCTTGCCCGAATTAAAAGTGGCTCTATCCTCAGTCAAAGGTAAAACTACTGGTAAAGCAAAATATCCTACCTCATTATTAGATACCTCCCTTCTCTCGTCCTCTCGCACCTCATCGTCCATTACAAAATTTTTTCCATACTGGCATCTTCCCCGAACTTTGGAAAATAAGCGTTATAATATCCATATTAAAACCTGGAAGGCCTGCTTGCGAAATCGCTGCTACCGCCCCATTTCTCCAATACCTTACCTGGGAAAACTTATGGAAAAAAACGTTGCTACTAGGCTCTCCTGGTATCTTCATTCCAACAAACTAGTCCATCCAAATCAGGTAGCCTTCAAAAAGGGCCTAAGCACTATCGATGCACTCTTACATCTAGATCAATTCATATCCGACGCGTTATCCAACAAAAATCATGTTTCGTTACTTTCACTCGACTTTGAAAGGGCCTTCGATCGTATTGATATACAAGTCATCCTAAGGCAACTCATCAAATCGAAGGTTGGCCCACGCATCGACAACTTTGTTAAATCCTTTCTTTCCAAGCGCAAAATCAAAGTTCTTATTTCTAATATTTCCTCCCCCACTCTACCTCTTGATAATGGCACTCCTCAGGGCTCACTCCTATCGGTCATTCACTTCACCATAGTATTTGACGAAATAAGCTATATCCTGTCTAACTTCCCTAGTATCCGTAACTTACCTCTAAAAAGTCCTCACTTACATACGTAAACCTCGCAACCCCCGTGGCCGGTTTCAAAATCGTCATTTATAGATCAGTTATCGCTCCTATCCAAATCCAGCACTCCTAACGTAGTCTACAATGCTATGTTCCGCGAAACCATGGCTCGATCCAAACAAACTAACTGGCGTCTTATTTTCACTGACGGCTCCAAAGCAGTACATACTACTTTTGCTGTCGTAAGCGAGAAATGAACCAATTTCATACGGCCTACTTTTCCCCTTCTGCTCCATCTTTACAGCTGAAGCTACTGCAATATTTCACGCTGTCCTACACGCTACTAAAAATACATAACTGGTACCTGCATTAGAGACAATCTCATCTCCTACCTAAATAAGATAAAGATAATATGGGTACCAAGCCATACCGGCATCGACGGCAATACCAACGCAAACAAAATGGCCAAAGACACCACAGTTACATCCAGCCTCTTCATAAAGAGCAACATATATCGCCTAGTTAACAAAAGAAGACGCACCAAACTGGGTCTTGATTGGATAGATTACAACCATCATTACTCAAGAATCAACCCAACCCGGACCAAACCTCACTACCCTTCATCCATACCAACAAATATGCTCACACCTTTTATACGGCTCCGAATCGCACACGCCATACTCACACAGACACGGACCAACCAATATCCCTTCTGTAATGCTTCAACAAGCGTTATCCATCTAATTGCTTTCTGCCCAGGACTCGATGCCAAAAGACATCGGAATTACGTTCACTTCTTATGAACCCATCTGAAAAAAACATACCAACAATATATATGTACATAGATTCCTAAATACCAAAAATGTATAGATTCCTAAAAGCCGCCGACCTACTCCGAAGGACTTAAAACCGTTGATACTTCCCGGACAGCTGATACTCGTATCCTCTGATGCTAGTGCTGCATGACAACTCCAGTTTATATAAGTTAGATCTTTTTAAACAAAGATCTTAAAAAAAATACAACTAACGCGAACTTTTCTCGAAAAAGATCGCGGACAATGTTTGAAATAAAAATGCTTTCCGTTATCAAAACGAAGTTTATTCTTTAAAGTTCAAATACAGAGTGACTTAATTTTAGACAATATGTTAAACTTATCAACTACCTGAGCCATAAGCTCATATTCGGATTTCCATGGAATTTTGCGAAAGCATTGCAGTTAATGCTTTCGCATTGTAAGTCAGACGCTGCAGTTTTATGAACGGAAATGCGTTTTCAATTTCGTTTTAATTTTGTCTGAGAATATGGGCAGCGGATGTCGTCAACACATTGGGAAACAAATATGAATATGACTTGAATTCATATGTGCCAAGATATATCAAGAGTTTTCAACATATTTTGTGTTAACTCTTCCCCCTTTAAAAACGATTGTCCCCAATCGTTAGAAGTAGGGTAGGTCATCAATTTTTTGTGGCTTTGGCTCATATGATTTCGTTCTAGCAACCGAAGATTGTATAAATTTCATGTTAGGATCTATGGTATGGAGAATTACCTTTTCTTTATTTCTTGTAAAAAGCTTTATCAGGATAAGACATATAGTTAAAAGGATGAATAATGCATCAGTTGTATATTTGGTGATTGCAGAGTCTGACCTAAGCTCATGGATACGCTTGGTATTATTAATATGCAAGTGGTTTAACATTTCCAAGGATAATAGGTTTATGAATTCATCTTCAACCGGCGTTTGCTGAATTGTAGGTGGTGAAGCTTCCACAAGTGGAGCTTCCCAGTTTCTATAAAATTTGTCATTTATTTGCAACGTAACATTGTGGAATTTGATTAAAAATGTCCCATTAACTGTTTTATTATTTATTGTCCCGATAAAATCATTGAGGAGGATTACACCTGGAGAAATATTTTCTATTTTAGGTATATGGTAACCGTAAGAAATTGGACAAGATGAATTCATTCCGTTTAATAGCGGTGGGATGCAAGTATCGTTGGATATGTTTACCAATTCGTCATTCTTACAAATCTTAAAATTTTTCGTTGTAGTACACTCATTTTTTATGCCAAATATTTTCTTATTTTTCTTTAATATTTCATTAAACTTAGTACTTATGATTCTATTATTTTTCTTTATAGGCTTAATATAATATTATAAAATTCTTCTCTACTAGTGAGCGGGATAATAATAACATATACAAGTTTTTTCTGATTGTACAGAACCTTAATGCTTACAAATTCAAGAGCTTCTTCTATTGCTGTAAATACAATATTGTCATTTGTTATTTTTTCTAATGCCACTTTTATTTCTTTTTTATCTAACAAAAATGAATTTATAATATTTTGTTTTGCCCATTGTATAGCATATTTAATGTTAGTTATTTCTTCTTTTGTAAACCTGAGCTTGATTTGCATAGTGAGTGCAGCCTCGTTTACGTAATCATTATTGTTCTTCATAACCTTGGATATTTGATTTGTTATTTGAGTAAGGTTTTCTAGCCTTTCTGTAAAAATGTCATTTATAATGACTTGTTGGTTATTGTTATGGATAGTTTGATCTAATGCGCATTTCACCATTTCAAAGTCGTCGTGATCTGGAGATCCGTCGATGTATTTCCAGGCAGTACCTATTATACATATTAATGGCTCTTTTTTTCCTGGATGATTCCACAGGTTCGATGGTTTCTAGGATATTGTGAATTTGGGATATTTCATGCATTAGGAGTGGGAAGAAGGGATTGGATTTTGGGATAATTTGTCTGATTTGGTTCTGTGCATCGTCAACAATGGATCTGTACTTGTCTATTTCTATGATGTGGATTAGTTTAAATGTACCGTCCTGTATTCTCGCTGGTCCATTAAAAATAGTCACAAGGTGTGACATCGTATAGTTCAAAATTTGCATCTCGGTTGCAGTAGAGAAGCCAATTGTCAAAAAGGTGCTGTAATAAGATAAAATATTGTTTCAATTTTTTATGTTACTTCTGTGGACTATTTTTCCAGACTCTGTAGTTATTGTGGTAGATCTATTTTCTTTGACTATTTCTTTTCTAAATTTAGGTGATAGTTTGGTCCCTATGCGTTTATTAATTCTTACATAAACGATTTCTCCTGGATCGAACTGTTTGATGGGCTCTAGGTTTTTGTTATGAATCCTTAGATCAGTTGCTTGTTTATCTTTGAATGTTGTCCTGCCTTGCTTTCTCGTACGTTTCAGGGTCAGTACTTATTCTCCGTCCGAAAAAGACTTCAAGTGGTCTTTGGCCCGTTGTGCTGTGTATTGAATAGTTGTATTCATAAACTGCTCTATCTAACAATTCTATAAAAGTAGTGTAAGTGCGTTCGGTTTTAAGACAACGCATAATCTCCGTTAAGGTGGAATGAAAGCGTTCAACTTGTCCATTGACCGTGCTCGTATAAGGAGGAGCTTTGTAGATTTGTATTCCTAGTTGGTCCTGTAACATAAAGGTTATTGAAGCTGAGTTAATTGATTTTTCGTTATCGAAAACGATACATTTCGGAACGCCGAATAGGAAAATAAGTTCTCGAAGGGGTTCTTTCACGTCCTCGACGGCTCTTGACTTAATGACCTTGACCTGCGTATATTTTGAAAATTTGTCTAAGGCTGTAAGAACGAGTTGGTTCTCGGTTGTGTAAACGTCCACATGAAGAATTTCCCCAGAGTACGTCGGTATCGGTGTTTCTTTGAGAACAGGTTTCGATGGATGCCTATCATACTTATTCTCCTTACATACTACACATTGTTTGACAATTCTATTAATCTTGTTATTCATACTAGGGAAGTAAAATTTTTCGAGAATTTGTATTTTATTTTCTTTGGCATTTCTATGTGCTCTTTTATGTGTACCTATAATCATCTCATCCTGTTGGCGTTCATCCTTCACATCCTCCACTTGAAGGCTTGTGAATCTTATTCGAATTTTAGCAAAATGGAGAGGGTAAATTTCTTGAATTTTTCCCATTAACGATTCTGGAGCTTTAATAGCATTTATAACAGATGGATTGAGGTATTTTTTCAGAATGGAAATTAGCTGTTCGGGAGTATAATCTGTCAAAACTATTGTATGTCTGTGAATAGTAGGGAAAACTATTTCAAATTTATACGCAGTGGTTAAATCCGGATCAAAAATAATTTGATTCTTGAATGCATTTACAGGTGTTTCGACGCTGCAGATAAGGTTTTGTCCTGAACTGCTGTCACTTTTAGTCATTTCTGACATAGTATGGACTCCCGATTCTAATGGAATTCTTGACAGGGCGTCGGCCACAACATTACTTTTTCCTGGCTTGTAGTGAAGCTCATAGTTATACTCCTCGAGTATAGCCTTCCAGCGCTTCATTTTGCTGTTATTGTTCTTATGGCTGAGCGCATAAGTAAGCGGTTGATGGTCTGTATAGATCTTTACTTTGGCGGAACCATACAAGTAATTTCGAAGAGAGTTTAGGGCCCAGATGATGGCGAGCATCTCCTTCTCATTTGCCGCGTAATGCTCTTCCGCTTTACTCAATGTCCGAGAAATAAAAGTTATGGGCTTATCCTTTTGGGAAAGGACAGCTCCAAGCGCGAAATCCGATACGTCCGTCGTGAGTTCGAATTCTTTGTCGTAGTCAGGGTATGATAATAAAATGTCTTTTGAGACTAGGGAGTTTTTTATTTTGTTAAAAGCCTCGTTTGCTGCGCTATCCAGATTTATCGCAATTTTAGAGGATTGACGTTTTGACACATGGCCTTCTTCGCCTCTTAGCATTGTTGTTAAAGGTTTGGCCAATTTAGCGTAGTCTCTTATGAACCGACGATAGTAGCCGGAGAGGCCAAGGAACGATCTTAAGTGTTTCAAAGTTTTTGGTACAGGAAAATTAACTATCGCCTCGACTTTCTTTGGATTAGTTTTTATGTCGGTTTGTGACATTACAAACCCCAAAAATTCCACTTCTTGTTTGAAGAAATGGCACTTGTCGAGTTGTACCTTCATATTGGCGTTTTCCAATGTTTTGAAAATACTTTCGATGTGACGTACGTGCTCTTCTTCTGACTTACTGTAAATGATGATGTCGTCTATATAGACGAAACATATCTTTCATCAATCATGAAGGATGTCGTCTAACGCACGCTGGAATACCGCGGGTGCGTTCTTTAAGCCATTGTTTATGGAAAATGCGGTTTTCTCTACGTCCGAGGCTCTAAGTGGAATTTGATAAAATCCACTTTTGAGATCGAGCACTGAGAATACCTTGCTATTGCCTAGCTGAGACAGGACGTCTGCTATCTCTGGGATAGGATATCTGTCTGGTATTGTCAGTGAATTTAGCTTTCTATAGTCGATCACCATTCTATACTGCTTATTCCCCTGTGAATCTGGTTTCTTATTCACAATCCAAATTGGGGAATTATACGGCGATCGTGATGGTCGTATTATTCCATCACTTAGAAGTTTACTGATTTGTTTTTCTACCTCACTTTTAAGCGAAGCTGGATATGGGTAAAATTTACTATAAACAGGAGTGTCCGTAGTAGTTCGTATTTCTCCAGTGACTTTTGTCGTGTAAGTTAGTTTTTCGTCGGGTTCCGAAAAGAGATTCGGAAATTTCTTTACTAAAGTGTCTTGTAGTCCGATAGAGTTTATACTTTGGCTACTAAGTTGCTTAAGTTGAATTTTGATTCTGTCGCGGATAACCATGAGGTTTTTGTCAGTAAAAATGACTGCATTCAGGTCTCTCAAGCTGTCGTTTCCCAGTATTGCATGGAAAGATTTTAGGGTAGGGATGACGTAAAATTTGAGCTTATCGTCTAAATTGAATAAGTTAACATAAGTATGCGATTGCATTTTTATGTCTCCTGCAACTGATTTTGCGAAGAATGTGGTGTCGTTAGGTATTTCTTTTTTTACTAACCTCGGTTGGACATAGTTTTTACTGGAGCCTGTGTCAACCAAAAATTTTAACACTTCTCCGCTCTTCGTTCTACATTCGAAGTATGGTAGCGAAGAGCTGGTTATCCTAAAAAATGTACGTCGCTTAATACCAATTCTTCGTCCCTGTTTTCCGATTCTATGGAATCGACGTATTCTGTCAATGTCTGGTCGTAATCGTCATTTCCTTCGTAAGTGTCTTCGCTGCCTGCGTCAATGTGAAATACGCGTCGGGTTTTGTTAGGCTGGATATTCCTTTGAGAGGATGGTTGGGGTGGTCTTTTTCCCAGGAATTGATTTGCCTGAGGTCTGTTCGCGTAATTTATTTGTTGGGAGCGAATGCTTCGGTCGATATCCATCGGCTCTGGCGGTGGTAGTGGTTTGGATGCTATGGGTCTAGGTGGGGGTTGTCTTGGCTGGTTGCTATTTGTTCGTACTTGCTCGTAATTAAAAAATCTTGGGTTATTTTGGAATCCAGGTACGTGAGCTATTTGGGGGTAAAAAGTCTGTCTTTGTCTTTGATTATTGGGGCCTCTCTGTGGCAAAGGTGGTGGTGAATAGTAAGACTGCTTCCTTAGTGGTAAGTCGTTTTGATTTTGAGCATAATGAGTTCGAAATTTCTGATTCTCTAGTTTGAGACACAAATGTAGAGCTTGCGGAAGGTCCGCAGGCTCTCTCATACCTAGCAGTCTCGGTAAATCTCCGTTGAGACCTCTGATAAACGTATCAAGGGCCTTTCCTCGATAAGTCTCGGTAAGTAAGCTTAAGGCTTCTTTTCCTGTGTCCAGACTACCTAATTTGTTGAGGATAAGGGATAAATGAGAGTACACTGCCTGATAGAATTGTTGTACTGTAGAGTTGCCTTGAACGAGTCCTGTCATCTGATATTCCAGTGTTGACACATCTCTCTTATCTGCGTAATGCAGTGTAAGGCATTTGGCGATGGCTGTCGAGTCCAACGGCGTGTTGTAGGACTCTAACGCGATATCAGCGTTTCCTACGATTTTGTTCCTAATTATGTTTAGGATTCCATAGTACTTTGCTGTTCCGCGTAAGGGCTCATAAATTCTGAGTATTCATTCCACGCTCTTCCTCCAAGAGTTAAACACCCCTGGTCTGCCTGAAAATTCCCTTAAGCATTTAACAACGTCGGAAATTCTGTCGAGGTCGCCTAAACTATTTAGATGTTGTGTTTCTATTGTTTGGTCTACCATGTTAACAAAATTCGCGTTGGGATTGAGTGCGGCCTGCACAATTGTTGGTGCTTGACTGCTAAGGACTTCTAAGGTTATCTGGGAAACTAGTTCTCTTAGATCTGAAAAATTTATTTGCCTTTGGGTTGGAGGATTGTTGGAGTCGGATGGGTCCCGAGGACTTAGGTTGGCTGTGTTATTTTTGCTTAGCCTAGCTGGTTGTACCAGATTGCTTGGATTTGACATTTTTCGAGTAATAATTTCCCGTGAAGCTTTACTTCAGCTTTAGTTTTGACAGTAAATGTTTTTTTCCTTTTTAATAATAAATTAAAGTCTGCAATTATTACTTTCGCCCTTTCTTCGTTTTAAAATTTACAAAATTTGCTTTTCAATATTCACCAATTTATTTTTCAGTTAAATTTCTGTATTTATAATAAATTTCTTTGAAGCTTTGTTTCGGCTTTTTGTTTCTATTTCAATTATTTAAAAAAAAATTTCCTAAACAATATCAATATGTCTCCTAATTTCATCCTTTTTATCCTTTCTTTCGTTTCAGGATTTATAAAATTTTTCATTTGCTATTCAATGATTTATTTTTCCACAATATTTCTTTAAAACAAAAAATTAATATAATTTAACTTACACAATAATTAGAACTGCCGATGACATTTGTGCTGCTGCTGGTTGTTGGTGTTGTTGTTCTTGGTGTTGTTGTTGTTGTCCTTGGTATTGTTGTTGGTTTTGTTGTCCTTGGTGTTGTTGTTGGTACTGTTTTTTTTTTTTTTAAGTGGATTTTTCAATTGTTTATTTAGATTAGAACGCACTGCGTTTATATTGAATAGTTCTATTCTTCACACCAAATAACGCGTTTTATTTAAAAGTTTATGATGATTTTATTTTTTTATTTTTTATTATCATTAAATTTACGTAATTTAAAACCGTTCCGACTGCATGAATTTTCTCCGTTTTGTTTGTCACTACTAAGGATTCATTTGCAATACACTAAACGAACGGGTGCCTGCGGACGGACGCGTACAGGCTTAGGTTCCGTGGTATATATTTTATACCAGGCTGCTCGGGCGCCAGTTAGATCTTTTTAAACAAAGATCTTAAAAAAAATACAACTAACGCGAACTTTTCTCGAAAAAGATCGCGGACAATGTTTGAAATAAAAATGCTTTCCGTTATCAAAACGAAGTTTATTCTTTAAAGTTCAAATACAGAGTGACTTAATTTTAGACAATATGTTAAACTTATCAACTACCTGAGCCATAAGCTCATATTCGGATTTCCATGGAATTTTGCGAAAGCATTGCAGTTAATGCTTTCGCATTGTAAGTCAGACGCTGCAGTTTTATGAACGGAAATTCGTTTTCAATTTCGTTTTAATTTTGTCTGAGAATATGGGCAGCGGATGTCGTCAACACACTTGTCAACGATATTCGCTGACAACATAGTTTTTATGACCGCGCGTGTAAACTACATATTGGGAAACAAATATGAATATGACTTGAATTCATATGTGCCAAGATATATCAAAAGTTTTCAACATATTTTGTGTTAACTTATACTATAATAGTTATTAACATTGTAGTGTTAGTTTGTTAGTTAATAATGCAACAACAATTGCCTGCACGCGTTTCATTTTTTCAAAGTCCGTTTTCGCGTCGGGTGCAGTGACCAAATCAAACAAACAAACATATAAACAACCGCCAACGAAAAAGGGTTCAGTAACTAAATTAAACAAACAAACAAATATACAGTACAAACATTCGCAAGAGAAAAATATAACAAAACAAGTATAAATATACATAGTATACATATGTAAGCACATAAGGATAGTAGCGGTATCAGCGGCAATACGGTGCGGTGTTTATGAAAAGGGACATAGTGAGGAGTGAAAAAATGACTTAAATTATAACAATACAATTAATAATATATATAATACATAAAATTAAAAACATATTAAATACATAATATTATACAGAAGCGGTGGAAAATCATTTGTATAATATTTAGTGGAAAATAAATAAATCAACCAAAAGAAATAGTTCTTGCGGTTCAAACAGTGCGGTATATGTACAAACGGCCACAGTGGTATATAAAAGTATTCGGCCGAAAATAAGGCAATTTTAAATGTTTTAAAGCCCTTTCAAAACAAACAAAAAACCCATTGTGAGAGGACTTAAAACAAGTCCTAAGTGTCGTAATTGATTGCCGGTAAAAGTGTCGTTTTGGTCTTGACAAAAAAACCCTGGAGTCCACCGCTGCTTATTTGCAGTTCAAAAGCCTCGCGACCGCTATCACTGTCCGCTGTCCTCGCAGTTACTGCTATCCTCGCCGCTACTCTCATCCCTGTCATCGCATATGTCAGGCTCGGGCAAATGTCCGATGGCAAAAGAACATGCCAAAACATGATTATACTCCAAGCAAACATGCACAGGAAAAAAATGCAGAAAAATGGAGCAGATGGTCTTAGAAAAAACAGTTCAAGTAGTATTGATAGGCGAACAATATGCGCAATCCGAGAAAGCATAGATCGAAGACGACTCGAGAACTGCCGCCTAGGGGCAAAATTTTGCAGTAACCGCTAAAGGATCAGGCGGTGCTTTCGTCTACGTTCAAAACAGCCAATTCACAATGACAAGCTGTTACCTTACACCGAACGACAATATAGATCAATTCACCCGGAAACTAAAAAGCATAAGAAGACAAAGCCCTTAGTTTAGGCAGATGATTAATCATAGCGGGAGACTTCAACTCAAAAGCAACCGAATGGAACTCGGCGACAACAGACTAAGTTTATTGGTGCTCAATACAGGAACGACTACGTATAGAAAACCAGGTTGCGAAGACACCACACAAGACAGAACCCTAGCATCGGAAAGCATAGTAACCTATACCAAAGAGTGGAGAGTCCTGGAAGATTACAATGGGAGTGACCATCAATACATCACGTAATGCATTGAAATGGAAAAACAACGAGTGCGTGAAAATCAAAATAAAAGTATCGTATACGCAAATGGAACATAAACAAGCTAAGACCAGCGACGCTCCTTGCGACTATTGACGAAAATAAAACGACGATATGTACGAATAGTACAGCAAAAACACTAGTCAAGAGAACAATGCGATGCATAACGATAGGTTGCAACGCATCTATGCCTAAAATATAAAGGGGTTTTCAATTGGCGCGGGTCGATTTTGGCTCCCTATGGCAGCCATTTTATTTTGGTGACATCTGTCAAATCTTTTGTTTATTATTCAGTTGTTTATGTCAAATCATCATTGCAAGTTACACGATTGAACAGCACGTTCAAATGATAAAACTTTATTATCAAAATGGGTGTTCATTCACGCAAACGTTTTTCAATTGACGCGGGTCGATTTTGGCGCCCTGTGGCAACCATTCTGTTTTGGTGACATCTGTCAAATCTTTTGTTTATTATTCAGTTGTTTATGCCAAATCATCATGGCAAGTTACACGATTGAACAGCACGTTCAAATGATAAAACTTTATTATCAAAATGAGTGTTCATTAACGCAATCGTTGCGCGCATTGCGCCCATTTTTCGGTAGACGTGGTGGCCCTTCCAATTTCTTATGGCCCATATTGAACCACATGGACCTAGACGACATGTGGTTTCAGCAGGACGGCGCTACGTGCCACACAGCAAACGCCATTTTATTCCATTTGAACATCTACCCGCCCTTATTGAAAACCCCTTTATAAGAAAAAAAAGGAAATGCTGTATACGGGCAGTGGCGGCGCTAGAGCAAATGTGTGCGTCGGCGACATCAACTTCGCGAGGCCTCTTACTTCGCAGTGAAAAAAACCGTAAAATTAAGTGAGCAAAATTATAAAATAATTTATGAGTATAACGAGTTTTATTGTTAATAAGATGATGACAAAAAATAATTACACACAGAAATTAAAATAGTCGAACTTATCGGCTTTTAGTCTCACTGAATTTTTTCAGGATTGTGTGGTAGTTAAGTCTAGCCGCTATTTCAGCTTCGATTGTCAGAACTGATAACGCGGATAGTCTATCTTGGCTCATTGTGCTTCTCAAATAGGTTTTTATCAATTTCAACTTTGAGAAGCTTTTCTCAGCGGAAGCTGTGCTGACCGGAACTGTGAGCATGATTCTAATTGTAATATAAACATTTAGATATATTTTATCTGAATTATTTTTTAAAATGTATTGGATGAGTTGTTTCGCGTCGTTGATAGAGTCTAGTGAATTAGTTTTTAAAAGCTGAAGTTCTTCATATAGTTCGAAAGGCTGTAAGTCACTGTTTTCGCCTTCCAGAAGTCTTGTACCTAAATCAGTACAATGTTTGAGAATATCCTCTTTTGGCATAGATTCCAAATAAATATTGATATCATAAATAAAACCAAATTGCTCAAAATATTCACTGAGCGCTGTAAATCGACATTCGGTATCGACTATTATAGCATTTATCATTGTGCTAAAGTAATTAACTCTGAACTGCATTTCAGGAGATTCAACTGATTCATCAGTATGTTCGTAACTAAGCATTCGTTTTTTCCTGGCTATTCTTTTCTCCTTAAATTGAAACTGAATTTCATAAGTACTTTTCCCCCCCAAATAATCTAGCTTCTGTTACGGGTTTTTCAAATCCTGTATTTCGGAATTCTTGAATCCAGCTACAAAATGAACGTAAAGTATCAATAGTGACTTGCAAGTTGACTTGAACCGATTGCCATAGTTTACTTACATATATTGTTTACACGTAGCAAAACCTCATACCACACGTGCAATGCAACAATAAAATCAAAAGTTAACATTTCCTTTAGGGCTGCTTCACTGTCGCTTAGAGTTTCGGAATCATCAGTTTTATTTTTCAGTTCATTCACACATTCGATGACATCATCAAATTGTAAAAATATTGCTTTTACTGCTCCGATTCTACTCTCCCATCTCGTTTCACACAGAGTTTGTAAAGTCAATTTTAATTTACTTTTTACTATCTCCCAACGCTTGCTTGACTTTGAAAACAGCACATAGATTTTATTGATAAAGCCGAAAAATGTTTTGGCTGTCGTTAAAGAGTTAGCTGCATTTATCAAAAGTAAATTCCAACTGTGGCATCCGCATGGTGTAAAGAATGCTCTTGGATTTATATTGAGTATTATAGTTCTGATACCTTTGTTAATTCCGACCATATTGGCGCCCTGGTACAATCGAGCAAGACGGCGTAGTATTTTACTTGTTTAACCCTGTGTATAATTTCGTTAATACCTAATTTAGACATTAAAGTAACTAATTCATTTTGGATGTCGTGGCTCAGATAATGTTGATTAGGTTGCTTTTCATTAATACGTTGCATATGTTCCCGTAATGTCGGATCCGGATCATATTTAGATAACAACTTAACTAAGTCTACAAAATTGCCAGAAAGTTGGATATCCACACTTGTCAGGAAATCCAACTTTCTGGCCTTGGGTTGTAATATACTATCGTTAAAAAGTTGATGTTGACTTACCTTAACATTAGGTATGAAATTAATAACAAATAACGGTAAACTTTTATCCACTAGAACTGTGCATAAGAACGTCGGGGTGATGACTTTACAATACAATAAAAAGAAACTTTGCGCTTGCGAGTTGCAAGTTGCCGTATGAAGAAAATTACTCTCACAGACAAATGAAATATAGATAAATAAACTAAATAACACGGGGATTCCCCGTCCAGAGTCTCGAGCGCCGGTCGCGAAATCGAGCGTTTTCACATTACCCGATAATACGATATTGGTATCGGGCGCTCATAATGAAGAGCACACACACACATAATGTGTGTGCTAAATTAAGATCTTTTGCACGTATCTATACTAATATTATAAAGAGGAAAACTTTGTTTGTTTGTTTGGTTGTAATGAATAGGCTCAAAAACTACTGGACCGATTTTAAAAATTCTTTCACCATTCGAAAGCTACATTATCCACGAGTAACATGAATTATATTTTATTTTGAAAAAAAATAGGGTTCCGTAAGATATTTGGATTTTTCGGACACAAACTGAAAAAAATCTTATATCTTCTATCTATCTATCTATATATATAAATGTGAAAATCTGTCCCTATATTCGCTTAAAACTCGAGAACGGCTAAACGGATTTATCTTATCTTGGTCTTGAATTATTCGTGGAGGTCTAGGGAAGGTTTAAAAGGTGAGAAAAATTCGAATAATTGCCGGGAAAATGGTCAAAACGTGGACCCGGGTAACCTTTGGTTGTGTATGTACAATATGGATATCAAATGAAAGCTGTTGATAAGTGCTTTGATACGGGGTAATTTTCATACCTATTGATGACTAAGGTCTCGAAATATATGCCAAAACGTGGACCCGTCGTGTCTTTAAACCGAATTAAACCAAACTTACACACATTGTTAAGGAGGTATTGAAGATGGTTTCCGTATAGTTTGGATACCTATTGGTAGATACGGTCTCGAGATATAGGTCAAAACGTGGACCCGGGTAACCTGGGGATGTGTATGTACAATATGGGTATCAAATGGAAGCTGTTGGTGAATGCTTTAGTTCAGAGTATTTCCATCCGCTCCGTGACTAGGGTGACTCTCATCATTCCTGATAAGTGGAAATTAGGGAGACTGGTCCCACTACTGAAGCCTGAGAAACCCGCCAACCAAGGGGAGTCTTATCGTCCGATAACTCTCCTTTCCCCAGTAGTGAAGACGCTTGAAGCCCTTCTACTCCCACTCCTCACTGAACACCTGACTCCAGCCCCACCCCAGCATGGTTTCCGTAGAGTGCACAGCACTCACCGTCATAAACACCCAGGTAAACCGCGGACTAAACCAAAACCGCCCCTGCGAGAGGACTGTCCTAGTAGCGTTGGACCTACAAAAGGCTTTCGATACAGCCAGCCACGCCACGCTACTAGATGACATTTTACAGTCGACACTCCCGCCAGAGCTGAAGAGTACCGCAAGGTGGTGTCCTTTCACCCTTGCCTTTTAATTTCTATATATCGAAACTCCCCCAGCCACCAGAGGGAGTCTCACTGGTCTCATATGCCGACGACTGCACGATAATGGCGTCGGGCAATGACATTGATGGCCACTAAATCCACGGCGACCCTTTTTACCACCTGGACAAAGGAGATCAAGCTGCCACTTCAGGTGCACGTCGATGATACCTCAATACCGACGGTTAATAACCCCAGAATTTTGGGAGTCACCTTTGACAGCTTGCTCTCCTTCTCAGCGCACACAACCGCTATTGCAACGAGAGTACAGAATCGCAACAAGGTCCTCAGTCGCTCGCCGGCAGCACTTGGGGCAAAGGCAAATAAATGTTGCTGTCGACTTCCAAAGCAATAGGCCGACCGGTTCTTAACTATGGCGCACCTGTCTGGTCGCCTGGAACCAGTGATACGCAGTGGACGAAGCTCCAGACCTGCGAGAATACTGCCATCAGGACCGCGACAGGATGTCTCCTGATGTCCCCTATTCAACACTTGCATGACGAGGCGCACATGCTCCCTGTTAAGGAGCACAACAAAATGCTCGGCAAGCAGTTTCTGCTTGGGTGTCACCGCAGGCCTCACCCATGCAGACACCTGCTCGAGCCTGAGCCACCTCCCAGGCACATCAGGAGACACTTCCTCAACTACGTGGACGAGATCCAGAACAAAACGGACAGACCACTCCAGGATCAGACAGTGTACAGACAGGCCATTAACGACATTCATCGGGAGACCCTTACCACCTTCTTAAGCTCCCGACCCCCGAATGCCGTTATCGGAGTCCAACCGCCACCTGTCACAGACGAAGAGCTCCAGCTTCCCCGAGAGTCCCGCGTAATCTTGGCACAATTACGTTCTGGATATTATAGCAGGTTAAACTCCTACCTATCCAGAATCGACCCCGACATACTAAACATATGTCCAGCATGTGAAGGTACCCCGGACGACACTAACCACCTCTTCATATGCCCCATCAAACCCACTCATCTAACACCTCTCTCCCACTGGACCCAACCCGTCGGAACAGCCAGTTTTCTGGGCCTACCGTTAGATGAGGTAGACGAAGAGGACCGGTAATTACACTACACTGACAGGGCGAAGATACTGCTACAACAGCAACAACAACAACAACAGTGATCTGAATTCATGTCTAGCCCATTTTCAATATTAAGATATGCACTTGAGGCTTTTCTGGTGATGAAGAAATCGATAAGGTCCGGATTTTTTTGTGGATCAGATGGCCAATACGTTGGCTCCATGAAGATGCAGTGTTACAGTTTGTTTGTTGAAGCGCTTTGAAGAGCTCCCTTCCTTTAGTGGTTGTTAGCCTAGATCCTCAATGGATATGTTTAGCATTAAAATCACCGCCCATAATGAATTTTGTTTTATGACGCTCAATAAGATGGACATATTGATCGTATTTGATTTGGTGCCTTGGAGGACTATAAACAGCTGTCAATGCTAGTGCTTTGGGAGCCCGTTCGCGTTCCATAACAGTATTTTTAAAAAATTAGGCATGTGTAATTGACTGATAAATTTTAAGTTCAAGATTTTGCAACCTTTGCTCCAGTGATTTCTTAAATTCTTGTTGTTCTGTTAGTTTTTGCAATATTTTTGAAAGTATATTTCCTTCATGTGTAGTGACATTTTCGTTAGTTTTGCCACTTGTGAATAGGTTGGTAGATTGCTTGGTGCTGGAATTGGTATTGGTTTATGCGATATTTATTTTGTACTAGCTTCATCTTTATTTTTCTCTCTTCCTTTAGTTTGGCTTTCAGCCTCAGTGTTATTTTTCCGCTGTCCGATTTTTTTGTCTCGAATTTTTTGTAGTTCTTTGGCTACTATGCAGCCTCTGTAGCTAGCAGGGTGTGCTTCTCCACAGTTGCAACATTTTGGCAGCTGCTCCTTTGATTTTGTGCAGTCGATTGTTTCGTGCTTCTGCGCACATTTGACACAGCGTGGCTGCTTGCCGCAATAATTTTGAGTGTGTCCGTAGCACTGACATGACTTACATTGAGGAATTAATGTTGTTTGTTTAATCGCTTCAATTTTGACATGTAAGATTGTTTTTATTTCAAATATCTTTTTAATATCTTCAATTGATTCGAATGTGAGTAGAAACATATCTAGTGGCTCCTTTGCTTTCCATTTTAGCTTTTTAACTGCATTAGTGATTTTTAGGCTTTGTTTTTTAAGATCTTGTATGATATCAGTAGGATCGCAAGAATGATGAAGATTTTTTCCTATAACTTTTATTGGTCTTGTTTGCTTATTTTCATAAGTGTACCAAGAAATGTTTTGTGTTGATAGCGACTTTGTTGTCTTTCTATAATCATCTGGATCAAATGTATTTATTTTATAGATCTCATTGTTCAGAATTTTAATAGAGAACGCATTGCTAGACCCGTTTTTTACAATGTTGAACAGTTTTTGGTACTCACATTCAGCTGTTACTATAATTGGTGGCGGACGTGGGGCTTTTTTCATCTTGTGGTGTTTTATTGTTGGCTATTACTGTATTCAAATTTGAATTTGAGCCTATTTGTTCAAGTGAATTGACAGCTTTTAGTTTTTTAGATGGACGCTTTTTTAAGAACCAGTCCGTCTGTCGATCTAGCTCTTCTTCATCGGTTTCGTATTGAGGTGGTGTTTTATTTTGCTGTGCACTGTTGGTTTTACTTGTGACTACAGTTTGAGCTGTTAGTTTAGCGTTTTCTATTTTTAGCTGTTGTAGCTCATTTTTTAATTCAGCACAAATTTGTTGCATTTTTTCTACTTGTTTCGATAAGTTTTTAATTTCTTCTTTCTCTATATTTTCTTGTTGTTTTTAATAGATTTCCTCCTATAGATGGAGTATTAATAGTGGCTCGATTCTTTAACGAATTTCCGCCGCCCGGTGGAGGTGTTCTTTGCAAATTATTTTTTTTTTATTTAACCCTAGAACACACACCCGGGTACAAATGTATCCACTTCAACTTTGAAGCGTTGTAACTTTTGAACCGCTATACCTCTATACCGCTATACCACTTCGGATGTAGGAAGATTATTTAGTTTTGAGTTCAAATTCAAAATTTGAACCAGATCGGACCGTTGGTTCAGGAGCTACAGCCTTCCAAACACATTATATACGTAAACACACACCCGGGATACGTTTGTACCCCAATAGTAAAAATCCTCATAATAATCAAAAAAAAAACATTTTTTATATTATTTTTTTATTTGAAAAACTAAAAATGCTCATTTCACACATTATATTATTGACTTTTATTATAAAGATTATAAAAATGGATCTTATATCTAAGGAAAATCATGGCAAATAGAGCAATTTGTTGATGTGACCGAATGTTCAAGACACATTGGCTTCTTACATTTGGCGCACAGCTTTCTGGTTTTTCTACGGCGTTTTTCCAATTGTGCGTAACATAAATAGCAAGATCCGGACACAGGTTTTGGCGTGCGCGCTGCGGCAGATGTTGATGCTGCTGTTGACACCATTGATTCCAGCGGTCGGTTGAAATATGCTTCAATAGCAATTTTAGTCGAAAAATTTCGCGTCACTTGACGATTTATGGCTCTGGCTTCAATAATGGGCATACACAATGCTTCAGCCAAGCTGCGCAGGATCTGCTTACGCTTGTTGTTTGTTCTCCAAGGCAACATAGGGTTATTCAAATCGTAGACAATGTAGGCTGCAAGAGCTGTAATGTCCAACATGTTGAAGAACATCGCTAGTGGCCATCGTTTCGTTTGTCTTTGTGTTGGATATTCCGCAAACATTTGGTCCATTCGATCAACACCACCTTTGGTACGATTATAATATTCAATTATTTCAGGTTTCCCACTGTCAGCTATTTCAGCATCATTATGCATGGTCGAAAGCAAAATTACTGCTTTATTTTTTTTTTGGGAACATAAGAGCACATTGTCACATTATTTTTGAAGCCAAATGTCGTTGAACCAATTGTCCTGTTTTTGTTCTGCTTCATTTCTTGAGGAATATATGATTTGTTTTTGCGCAAAGTTCCAACGGTCGTGAGTTTCCAGGTGAGAAGCAGTTCTGCAACTGGCAAGGTCGTAAAAAAATTGTCCATTGTAATGTTTCGGCCACTTCCTTGGTATTTGCAGACAAATCCTTCACCACTCGTTCGCCTTGGTTCGTTTCCCTATCAGTTTCTGCTTGGCCAGTATATATTTGTCCATGCAGTGGATATGCATTTGTGGCATCGCAAATCCACCAAACCTTGACACCATATTTAGCAGGTTTTGACGGTATGTACTGCGTAAACTGTGTGCGTCCACGGTAAGGAAATAATTGTTCATCAATCGTTAAGCATGAGCTGGGCTTGTATTGTGCAGCAAGATTATTGTTCATCATCGTCCACAACTCACTGATCGGTGCTGCTTTATCAGTTAGTAAGCGTGTTGCACGAGTGTTTTTATCGTCAAATCTTAGGAACCGCAATATCGAACAGAAACGGTTGACTCCCATTGTGGCGCGATATAAAGGATAGTTTTTGACGCTCCATAAATCTCGAACATGTTCTCCATTGCTATGGTTCGCACCAGTCATAATAAGTATGCCAAAAAATGCATACAGCTCTGTTATTGACACAGGCGTCCATGACTTAGGAGTTGTGTTTGGATGCGCATTGTTGTAAGCATTATAAGTTTCTTTTGCTAACTTATTTGTGTGGCGCATAATTATATCAGCCATTTCAACGTTCATGAAACATTTGAATGTTTGCTCTATTGACAACATTTCAGTGCATCTAGCTGGTCCAGAACGTTCTCTTATAATATTTTGTCTGAGTACCTGACGACTTACATTTGGTTCTTTCATCCACTCAGTACCATCACGTTCAACAAATTTTTCGCCACTAGCAGATAATTCATTATTTTCTTCTACTTCTTCTTCTTCATCGTCTTGTTCATCATCCTCATAGTCCGCATAATCAGGTAATACTTCTGCGGCACTTTGCGAAACTTCAGCATCGTCATCAGCAATTTCAATGTCATTGAATTGAATTTTTTCTTCATATTCTGAGTCAAAGTCATAGGGAGCGTCATCGTCACAAATTTCATCAAATAAAGATTGTATATGTGATTCTCGCTGTTCCTCAGTTAGCCTGCATAATAAAAAAAATTAGTATATGTTTACCGTGTTGCTTATTTTACATTTTTTACCTTCTATATGCTGCACTTGATAAATATTCGTTTCTTCTTGAAGTCATTTCGTATCCAGTTATTTATAGTTTCAGTTATATTTATTTTCACTTATATTCTCACTTCTTACACTTTTGAGCACCAAAACAATAATGAAAATATCAACAGGCAGCATTTATAACAACACCTCGTGTGAAAACAACCCTTGCAGTTGCATATAAAATACAAAAACCAGTTATATCAGTGTATTTGCTACCTACGTACCCATACCTTGCGCGACCTTTTTGCACATATCTTTTGAACCAGGTAGAATATTTCAATGAAATAAAAACCAAAATGTGTATTCGTTGTTACTCTACAAGTATATTATTATATTATAAATTATATTATTTTGTTTTGCATTTATCAGGACAACAACAAAAACAAAAATCCACTGTTGCATGTCCTGACTTTATTTGCCCATATCGCTGGAACCAGTAGGAATATTCGAATGAAACAAAAGACGAAATACTTGTTATATGTTATATTAAAATATACATTTCAAAAAAAAAAAATCATAGAAATCGGTTGAATAAGCATTAAAAACCCGCAAAATAAGGTCCCGGGTACAAACGTATCCCGGGTGTGTGTTTACGTGGTATTTTCTGGGTGTGTGTTCTAGGGTTAAATGGCAGCCCTATTCGATTTGGCGTCGATAATGCAGGTGGTGTTAAGATTTCTATGGCAGTGCATAGGTGGCGCGCTGCACAGTATTTAATTTTGATAAACAAGTACAGCTGAAGGCCGCTCTCCTCTCTCTGCCGCAATTGTTTAAGTTTTTTGTTTTTTTTTTGTTTTGCTTACTTATCTATTTGTTTACTTATCAATTTGTTCCAAGTGCTTTGCTGATGTCCAAGACGGGTATCCGATCGCTGGTACCTAGTCACGGTAACTTTTGGTTTAATTTGACACTTTAAAATTGTTTAAATAGATAATTTATTTAGAGCACAAGTTCGACACGTCCACTCTCGGCAACTTTCGCTCGATATGACCACCTTTTGTCTTGACTATGGCCTTGAGATGGTCCAGAAACGAATCGCAAGCTGGCCGAATGTGACTTGTAGGTATTTTTGCCCACTCGCGGACAATGGCCTTTTCAGCGCTTCGAGATTGTTGGATCTTTTAGTTCGGACCTTGCTCTCCAAAATGCCCAAAAAGAATTTGTGAGCCATTGTGTGGACGTTATGAAGTTCGGAACGTTGTTTTTTAGCAATTGTGGAGCTTTGTGAGATGGTGCTTGTTCAAACGTCCATGGTCTGCAACCGAAATGTTTTTTTGCCCACGGCTTCAAAGCAACCTCCAGAATATTTTCCTGATAATACATATTTCGTATTTACCTTGACGCGAGGCTCGATGAAAACAATTGGAGAGCGCTCATCTGTGGTTACAGCAGCCCAAACCATTACCTGAGGCGGGTACTGCCTCTTGGTGGCCAATCGATTACTCAAATTCACGTATGAACGGTTGACCTACTAAAGCCTATCGTTTTGGGACTTTACGAATTGCTCAACTTAAAAACTTTTCTAGTCAGAAAACACAATGTTCGGAAATTGACCGCTTTCGGGCAAGCGAAGCAACTACTTCGCTTTCTCAAGTCTGACTTGTTGATGTTTTGGTGTGAGATCATGCACCTTTTGGATCTTGTAGGGCTTGACTTTGAGATAATTTTTCAGTAAGCGGTGAATGCTACAGTCAAATATCATATTTTCACTTCTTTTGCCATTTAATTGGCACTTTGTCTGGAATTCCGCTCAAATCGCTTCTTCACTTTTTGAACCATTTCACGTGGCGTTGTACTCTTTTGATGACCACCTCCATGACATTTCGCTATGCTACCAGCATCATTTTAATAAGTAGCGTTAACGATAAATAAAAACATTATTTAATTTAACGTGATTTTCCAGCCAAATATAATGCAATACTATTACGCTTCAAATCCGTTACTAATTTCCTTTCTTCGCGTTTACTCTCGGAAAAATGCTTCCATGCGTCAAGAAGTCATTTCTGGACTGTCATTTAGCCAACTAACACACAGCTTATGGTCGTGCGTCAGCTGCGCGAGAGGTTTGAAGTTTTTTACACATCGATTGCCGGACCCTGTATTATAAATAATAAGCTCAGTTCTTGCCCCAAAGAAATTGGAAATTCTTGCACAAAACATTGGTCTGAGTACTCAGATAACACTAATCTTTCTCACGACTTAGTTGCACACTAATCCAGAATGTTAAGTGAAATATATTGTCGCCCTTAAAATCTCACTCGCTCTGCAAGAGAGAACGACAATCCTTTGGTTTAATCATCATCCAAGAGTTTGTTCATTTTGGTTACCAAGCCAGAGGCTCCGCTCCTGGTTATGACCGTATTAGTTACGCCATTGTTAAAAACCTACCTGATGCTATTAAATCTATGTTATTAAACCTATAAAACTCCATTTTCACTTATGGTATCATTCCAAAATTTTGCTTGTAGATTACCTATTCTTAAGCATAACGTCAACCTTTCGCCCGATTTCCTTATTGCCATGCACCAGCAAGATTTTAGAGAAAATAGTTTCTAACCCACTAATGTGACTTAAGTCCAAACATAAAAGCTTAAACCTCAGCCAGGTTGCCTTTAAAAAGGGGCATAGCACTGTCGATGCACTTTTATCTTTTGATAATACCTATGTCAAATAAGAAACATATTACAGCACTTTCCCATGACTTCGAAAACTCCTTCGATCACATCGTGACACACATTGTTCTAAGGCAACTAAGGAAATGGGATTGGTTCTAAAACATGCACCATTGTTAAAAGCTTCATAACAAGTCGAAGATTCATGGTTAAGATAAAGGGCTCTCTTTCCGACAGATAAAACTTAGAAAATGGGACTCATGGTTTTTTTGTTATAGCGTTTCACGAAATAGGCCAAATAGGTAAAAAGATAAGAACAATATTAGCCATTGTATTTACGTGGATGATGTTTTGATATTTATGTACTAAGCTCGATAATTTAGTACCGGTTATAACAACCTTTAACAAAATCCTTGAGGACATTGCTGTATGGTCGCTCGAATCTGGAGCGATTTTATCATGCGAAAAATCCGAAATATTGCATATTTGTCGGAGGAAGTGCTGTTCAGGTGTAAAACTCACTCTCCATAATATCCCTATAAGTAACGTAAGCCATTTAAAAATATTAGGAGTTTTCTTTGACTGTAAATACACTTTTAAATTTCATTGCAATTACATTAGAAATAAATTAATTAATCGTCTTAGCATTGTAAAATACTTTTCATCAAAAAAGTCCGTTGCACGTAGTTCTACACTTTGATACACTGTCAAATTGCTATTTTTATCTGTAATTGACTATGTTTTACAACTTTTTACCACAGCTTCCATGCTAAAATAAACGCAAGCCTTCTGTATACTCTTTGTAACGCTGCTCTGCATAAAAGCCTACGTGCCTTCCCCACTACTCCTATTCGTAATATCTTGGTTGAATCCGGACTTCCTAATTTAAGTGAGCGGGTGGAATATATGACTGCTGCCCTTATACACAAAGTCTTATCCGGCAATAATGATCACCTTTATAAAATCACAAAATTTTTTCCAAACAGGCATATAGTTATATATAATTGGTTGTCTTGGCTAGAAAAATGAATATCCATTTTAAACCTACTCATCAAACCCGTAGTAAGTGCCCACCTTGGCTTCTTTCCGACTCGACTGATCTAAAATAGAAACGACAGGAGCTTTGTTCTGATAACTTCGAGTTTATTTATTCAAAATTGTCCTCTATGCACTGTTTTGCGCGATCTAAAAGCTTTTTGACAGAGTGTTTCAGGTCATTGACCGGAATGTTCTTCAGGATATCAGTACAAGCCTTTTGGGTGGCGTCTACGGACGCAAAACGTTTTCATTTCATGGCCAAATGCAATTTTCCGAATAGGTAGATGTCGCAAGAAGCCATATCAGGCGAATATGGTGAGTAAGCACCAGCTTCCTCCTTCGCTGTATTCAGGGGGCATTCGACAAATGCGACGTAAGAAATGCTTCAAAACGCCAAGACAGCAAATTGTATCGACGGCTTGGCCCGTTGGAACGAACTCTTTGTGGACAATTCTCTTGGAATTGTAAAACCAAAAGAGCATCGAATTGACTTTTCCAAACGCGATTTTTTAGGTGATGGCAGGTTCATGTTGGAAACACCACGTTTCATCACCAGGTACAATATTGCAAAGGAAATTCTCGCCTGTTTTCGCCTCTTTAATGAGGTCTTCCCAATGTTGAATTCTGAGCGATTTTTGTCCTCTGTTAACAGACCTTTCGTAAACACAAATGATCAGTTAATGCGGACGACGTTGCCTGTTTGTTATTTCACTTATGAACATTTGTAGAAAAGTGCAGCAAACTCTGGATATGATTGAATCTTGGTGCTGTGTTTATGGGCTATCGGCAAACCCTAGCAAAACTGGTATTGCCCTTTTTACCAAAAGGAGGAGGCTTGATGGACTCGTTCTGCCTAAGCTAAAAGGAGTCACAATCCAGCAATCCAAATAAATCAAATATCTTTTTTCGAAGTTACACGTTGAAACAAAGTCATACAAAGCACTGGCGGTGCAAAAGTGTGTTTGGGAAAACGTGGGGTCTTTCTCCTAGCAAGGTCCTATAGATCTACACGGCTATGATAAGACCTATTACCACCTATGCATCAGTGGTCTAGATGAGTAGACTATCTCTCGCACTGTGACCACCTGTTGCACCGGAGCTTTTTCTATTACTTCAGGTCCAGCACTAGATGCTCCGGTTGGGATAGCACCACTTGATGCTTTCATCCAAAGAGAAGCCTTGAAGGCCATCTGCAGGCTAAAAAACAATAGGGATTGGTACGGCCTCTGTCCGGCATTGGAACACAGAGAAGGCATGGACTTCGATTCAACGATTCTCTCCATGCTTCTTGATTCCATGCTATCAAGAGTCGTACTTGAAAAAAGATACAGCGTGTTGCTGCCAGAGCGATGAAATTTGTTGTGGAAAACATATGTAGAGGCAGATCTATATGCGCTCATGGCCTTAGACAGCCCCCCAACCACTTCAAGGGTAATCGAGTCCTGTAAATCCAGGCTGAACTATGTCGGAAGACATAATAGCCTAGTGCTTACATGGGTTCCGGGAGACGTGGGTATCGTGGGTAACGAGATCTCTGACTCCGTAGCTCTGAAGCCAACTTCTCTGACCCGGAGCCCGTTCTGCCCCTCCCTTCTGCAGCCATCAAAATCACCGTTAGCTAATGGGTTTCAAAAACCCTCAAGCGAGCTCGGCAGGCTGAGAGACGCTGCAGATGGACTAAACTGATGTTACTTGTCATGTCCGACCGACTGTCAAAAATACTCCTGTCATTGAGCAGAAAGGACTGGAGGCAGCTGGTTGCACTGATGACGGGCCAGTTTCTATGGGCGAAGCACATGCAAAAGGTAGGCATCTCAGACAGTGTACTCTGCCCAGCTTGTGAAGAGGAGGATGAGACGGCTAAACTCATGAGGAGCCCGTCTTTGCAAATAGTGTGGTAGAGGCCTTCCTGGAGGCTTTCTCAGATTATAGAGTCATTCCATTTCATACAACTAGATACACGCAAGCCCTTATGGGAAGAGAAGGCCTGCTTTTGTGTTGGAAAGCATCTGGAGCGCTAAAACGATATATGCATTCAAATAGCGGTTCTCTTTTGCACACAAGTTGAAAAAGAAGAGCAGTTTAAATAACGATTTACAAAACAACAACACAACTCATAAATATTAGCTCAGTATAGTTCAGCTCGTATAAACTTGACTTGGTGGGAGATCAATTATGAGACTTTTGTGATTCAGCATGAAAAAACGTGGGAAAGTTCCCTTCAAATGTCACTTCGAAAATTCAATGACAGTTTATATCAGTTCTGCCACAGCTGTAGTGTTCCTTGCAACTCGTGCGATAGAAGTAATATATCAAAACTTCTAATACAAACATGACTACATAGGTACGATACATGATACATAGGTGTTTATTTATATTTAACTTACCCTTCCTACAAGATTTTCAGCTGCACCGTTGGCTTTAGATAAAGTTGACGAAGGACGCGGATCATATGGGCTACCTATTTTTGTTTGCATGGCATGATCGTGGCCAAGAATACCATTTACTGCAATATAATTTAATAGGTTACATATTTGATTGTAAAAAGTTCTCCAGAATTTTTATGGATTGAAGAAATTTTTTTATACCAACATTAATGAATAGCTTGCATATGTATTTATAAGTCACATATATAAAATTCATATATTAACGAACAGAATTTAGTAGGTTAGTCTTTACACTGTAAGCTATATATTTGTTTCCTTCTCATACATAAATATAATATATAAGCCAATGATGGTCGGTGTGCACCAACGCTCAGCACTCAGCCCGTTAACTTTTATCATTGTTATGGATCATCCGACAGATAAAGTTCAAGACGAACCGTCATGGAATATCCTTTATGCGGACGTTATAGTCTTAATTAATAAAGACTTCTCTTGTCTGGAGAGAAAACAGAACACTTGGAATGAAATATTGACTAGCAACGGAATGCGGAATGCCCTGTACTAATGGGCAGACAATAACAGTAAAAATAAGTTTCAAGTACCTAGGATCGATCCTGAGCGAAAATGGAAGCATATACGAAGATGTGACGCACAGAGTTAATGCGGCGTGGTTAAAGTGGCGCAGACTGACGGTAATGCTGTACGGGGCTGAATGTTGGGCAAAGGAAATGAAAATTCTTCGCTGGGCAACAGGAACAACACTGAATAAAAATAATGTACGAGAAGATGTGAAAATTGCACCAAACTCGAAGAAAATCTTAAAGATAGGCTAAGGACTACTTCCTCCAATCCGCCATGAACGTAACTGAGCCGACAAAGAGGGACGAGTCAAAGAGGGAGAGTAAACCTTTATTAACACTATTTTTGATTTGAGCGAAGCGTTTAAAGTGATAAAGATTACAGCCCTCTATAAAACATCTTCTCAAAATAAAGGGTCTTTCAAAAGGTAAAACGATAAAAACCATGATTATCGCTAAAACCATTGTTGTTAGTTCTTTTTCCAACTGATCTCTTCAAAGCAGAGGAGGTCTTCCTGTTCCTCTGGTACCACCACCTGATACTTCATCGAGTACTTTTAAAGCCGAAGAGTTTGTATCCATTCGGACCACTTGACATAGCAAACGGAGCCGATGGATCTTCGTTCACTACCGTCACCAATGTGCAAAGATCCAACAATACTTCGCAGGATCTTTCTTCCAAACACCCCAAGGGGCGCCTCTTCAGATATTGTGAACGTCCAAGCGTCTACGCCATAAGATAGGATGGACAAAATCAGATATTTATAAAGGGTTTGTTTTGTTCGTCGAGAGAGCATTTTGCTAGTCCAAAGTGGCACTTGTTGGCAAGAGAGATTTTTTGTTGGATTTTAAGGCTAACGGTATTATCGGTGTTAATGCTGGTTCCTAAGTAAACGAAGTCTTTTATATCGTCAAAATCGTAACTGTCAACATTGACGTGACCATTCGCTTTGCCTCTTTTGCCGATGATGTCAATACCATCGGCACATACAAGCAATTGTGCGCTCTTATAAAAAATTGTGCCTGAGCAATTAAGTTCAGTGGCTCGCACAATCCTTCACAACTTCAGGTCAAAGTCACACGACAGTGAGTCACCCTGTGCGAAAATTCGTTTGGTATCAAAAGGCTCGGAAAGGTCCTTCCCAATTCTAACGGCATTGCTAGTATTGAGCAACGTCATTTTGCATAGCCGCATCAGTTTTGCGGGGATACCAAATTCAGACATCGCGGCATACAGGTAACTCCTTTTCGTACTGTCGAATGCAGCTTTGAAGTCGACGAAAAGATGATGTATATCGATTCTCCTTTCATGGGTCTTTTCAGATCTAAAGCCACACTGATATAGTAGACGATGGTAGACTTTCCAGGTCTAAAGCTACACCGACAAGGTCCAATCAGTTGGTTGATGAAGGGATTCGGCCTTTCACACAAGACGCTCGTTAGAACTTTATACGCTCGAACCATATTGCGGATAAGGCACTAAATTCCAATCGGCAGGTATGCCTTCATCCGCTTTTTGTGTAGAAGCTTATGCATGCACCTAACCGAAGGCTCCCGCGGCTTCATTGTTCCTTAGCCGTGTGATCGCTATTCTTACCTCGTCATGGTCATGAAGTGGAACGACAATTCCGTCTTCAACAATATCGGGATCTTCACATTATCTCTGACAATGGAGAGAATAATGAGGTGGCGTCTATCGTTGCACCCTATTTTACTATAAGCGCATTTGACAATGTCGTGACGTCACCCTAGTTCAATTGGTAATCAATATGACAAAATTACCATTTTCGTAACTAAATTTTGCATTTTTTTGTTCCCTATCCTTAGAGTTTTAATTCATTTTTCCTGACATTTTTCTATTCTCTTATATAATAGTTTTAAATGTGATGTTTATTACTATATGAATTGTAAAAGTTTTTAAATTATTTCAATAATGCTCTCAGTTCTTCTTCAATTTCTTTCTTTTGTTTTTATTTATTATTAGGCGGTTCCGATTATTGTTGGTGTAGGTTGTGATTTGTGTGTGCCATTTTTTCGCTTTATTTAAGCCTTTTTCCAAGCTTGTTATTCTCTTCCGAGCAGCTAAATCTCTCTCGTAACTGCTTGGTTGCCCAGTTGTGGACATAAAACTGCTTAAAATGCCCATTTCAAGAAAAAAAAGCAAATTTTTGTTGAATTACTCAAAGAACTTTGTATGTGTGGCACATTGCCTTTATTATGCCTGTTCTTTAAATAAATCTGTTTTGATTATGTACAATGGTTATGGCGTAGAGTAAGGGTTGGCAACACTGCACAACTACACTAATCTGACATCACGCAATCTTGTTTCTGTGATTCTTGGTATTTTTCGTATAGCACCAATACTCTCAGTTTTTTCATGAACAAGCTGCTATCACAACCCCATGAAGTGAGCCAATCTGTTGATTCCTTTAAAATCTCTGAGAGTCGGTTAACAGTCGAATGTTGGCCACACTTCTGCATTCTGTACATCGTGCTGGCAAGCAACTCGAAAAAACAATCAATATTGCATTCAATTGTTATTGGGATTTTCGCTCTTACAGCTGATAATGAGTATATTTTGCCGTAATAAATGCACTGCATAAGGATAAGGAGTCTTAATAAGCAATACGGAAGCTTGAAATTCGTTAGCTGCAGCGAAAAGATAACTAGATGCAAAACTCTTTTTCTCGTGAGAGAGTTGTCCAAAAGGGGTATTTTTTATAATATTCGTTAGTAGTGCTAAACCGAAAAAAACACTGCTTGGGCATTTTGTAAATACAAATAGATAATTTTCAAATTTCTACACCACCTTTGATCACCCGTATATACATATTATATAATGTCATTACAATCAGTATAAAATACATAAATAAGCAAAAAATTAAAAAATGAGGATTTAAATAGAAGTATAAAATATTTATAATAAAATTACATAAATGCAAAATGTATTTAGGAAAGTGTGATTTAGTTTTCAGAAGAAATAGGTATTCTATATATAATATATATACAAGATGAATTGGAACTATTAGCTGAAAAGGAAATAAGAGACGAAGAACGTTAATGATATAGATAAGTCTCACGAGCTACGAATAGTGTGAATTGTGGAAAATGAAGTGTAACCGCGAAGACTTTTTCACCTTGCTCAACTCAACAGCGGGGCAGCGGGCAGTGTTGTCTACATAATTTTTCACAAATAATTACCATTAAATTGCTGGCATAAAAATGCGATTAAACTAAAAGCTACCATCTGACGCGTAAATGACACCACACGCACATCCGGCCAAACAATGAAACTAAAGAAGGGCTTACCGCTGCATGGGAAAGCCAATATACCAACGCAGCGTTACCGCTTCATGCGAGCGTAAATATGTTTACACTGCATTACCGCTGCATGGGAATTGTTTTGGTAAACAACAAGTGCAATTCACCTGCCGGTACAACGTGACTTCTGCGTATAAATATTACTAATAATAATTAAACAAGTTTAATTTTTAGTTGGTGCTAAAACAATAAACAAACGGCAGAAGTCACAAAAATATAATAATAATTGGCGCCCAACGGCTCAGGCGCGCGCTTCTTTTAATTTCGTTTAAATTAATAAAAGTGTAGTACCTCACACAAAAGTATATGTGCAAAGTTTTTTATACCGATGTCTTTGTTGATAGTAACGGTACATTTTTGTTTGGTATGCCAAAGTTTGCATTTGCGGTCCAACTTAACTATTCGGTTGCAAAATTCTTCTTTAGTCATTATCTTAGTACCGTTATTACACATTTGTGTTGCGAGATTTGGTTTTTATATGAAATAAGTATATGTGCAATCAAGATTCAATCATAGAAGGTTAGGTAAGTAAGCAGCTTTCTCGCTCCCTCTTGACAAATCGGCTCCCTTATTTGAAAACATGTTGCTTCTTTACAAATATACGTACATGTTTTATGATAAAACTTTTAAATTGTAGTAAAAACTAAACTTTTGGTGCAAATTATATGGTCGGCAACACCGTTTCGACTTTGACACTTGCCTTGTTATTATTTGTTGAAAATCATTTATCTGTTTGTAATCGTTCAAGTAAGTATAATAATAAAAACTAATTACATATTTTGTAAATTAATGCCGTTTTTCACTATTTAGGTGGATTATGTCTTCCATATGATGGTAGTCTATTATATGGAGTCGGCTTTCTGGTGCAGAAAACCACAGGTTTGTAAATTTTCGTATACGTAAGTCTAGATCAGACATTTGTAAAAATTCTTCTTAAACTTTTTCATTCCTAGGTTTTAAGAACAGCGTTTTTGCAAATATAATAGTGACCACCTTAAATATGATACAATACATAAACTACAGTTAGTAAGTTCTGTTAGAATATTTACTAATAAATTGTTTATAAAGTTTTTATTTGTACGACTTCACAGACGAGCAAGTGCAGCGGAAGGAGTGTGTTGAAGAGCTAGGTGGCACAACTATTGTGGTTTTTAGAAACGAAAGCAAGTATGCGCGTATTTGTACCACTGTCACATGTGGTGCTACGGACAATTTCATAGATGACACTGAGCGTGCTGATTATGATGTGGATGTGACGGTCATTATGTGCCCAGTGCTGTTACCACTGAAATCAATTTGGCTTCCGAACTGGCTGCGCACGTCGATACCTTACCCGGTCTGGAACAATATACTGTACGTAGATTCATGCGCAACTCCTACGCGAGCAAGTCCTCGGGCTTTACGTCTACAATTACACGTAAGTTGTAGTGATATATTTGTAAGTTAAGAATTTTCAAGATTTTTGGTTTACAGGTTTTGGATTTCGGCCCGAATAAGTGCAGGGTTCAAAGACCTATACGAGCAAGTGCACCCACTTTTCTCATATTTCCGCTCCGATTTATTACAGCGACGCGTTGTATTGATATACGTAAATTTACAAACAATCACAATTCCTAAAAGTGGATTATATTATCAACATATGAAATTTTTCGATGTATTAGTTTTAGAATATATGAATGAATTTTCCTAACACTTACTACTACTGACGCCAAGTATATTAAGGTAGACAAATTTTAAACTATAAACTAGTAAATTTGTAATTTTTGTTGCAAACAATTTTAACTCTACTAACTCCAAATTTGTTCTTATGTTTAGAAATGATCGACTGAACTTCTGCTTTCGCAATGTCTTTACGGTAACATATGTACATTATGCACGAAATACGAAATTAAACATTCTGTTTTATCGCATTCCTGTCGTTTAAGTATATTTTGATCTTTGCTGTATTATAGAACTGGTAGTATTATGGAGGATGGTTCCATATGTAGAAGTCCACGCAAGGATAGCTGGTTGTGCGCTGGGTTTGGGACGCCCCACTTAAACCCCTTAACTTAAAGGTGCCTCTTCCCGGCTGGTTGATGTCCTCGTGAGAGTAAAGGCTGACATCACTGCCATCCAAGAGATGCGATGGACTACAACTGCCATGTAAAGGATCGCAAATTCGGTACTAGATTTGTTGTGGGAGAGAGACTTCGTCGCCAAGTACTGTCGTTCACTCCGGTGGACGAGCGTCTCGCAACAATCCGCATCAAAGCCCGTTTCTTTGATATATCGCTATTTTGCGCCCACGCTCCGACGGAAGAGAAGGACCATGCGACCAAAGATTCCTTCTATGAGCGCTTGGAACGTTCCTATGAGCGCTGCCCCCGCCACGACATAAAAATCGTGCTAGGCGACTTCAACGCCAGGGTGGACAAGGAGGGAATTTTTGGACCCACAGTCGCAAAATTCAGCCTGCACAACGAAACATCCGGTAACGGACAGAGGCTGATCGACTTCCCCGGGGCCCGAGGACCCATCATCGACTCGGATCATAACCCTTTTGCAGCCCAACTACGCACACGCCTCTGTGCATCGAAAAGCGTACATCTAACTACACAAAGAATGTTGTACATCGAAAAGCTGCAATCACAACAGACAGCCAGAAGATTCGCCACTCGACTCTCACTCCTGCTCTCGGAGAGCACTGCCCAACACACCGGCATGCACGAGCAATGGAGCAACATTTCTCGTTCTCTACGTACCGCCGCCGAAGAAGAAATCGGATTCCGGTGAACCCGAAAAAACAATTGGTATGACGAGGAATGTAATGCTGCTGCCGGAAGAAAAGTTGCTGCCTATAGAGCTACGGTGCGATCGGGCGCAACGCGAGCCATCTGGGAGCGCTACAGGGAGCTAAGAAAAGAAGAGACACGTATTATCTGACAGAGGAAGCGAGGGGCCGAAATACGTGAGTGCGAGGAGCTTGCGATGCTGGCCAATAGGAACAACGCCCGAAAATTCTACCAGAAAGTTCGGCGGCTTACAGAAGGTTTGAAGACCGGGGCGTTTTTCTGTAAGAACAAAGACGGCGATCTTGTGACTGACAACCAGAGCATTCCTAAATTATGGAGGGAACTCTTCTCGAAACTATTAAATAGTGATAGCAGCGCATGTCGCAGAGAATATGAAGATCCCGATACCCCAATCGTTGACAACGGAATTGTCGTTCCGATACCCGTTCGTGATGAGGTGAGAATAGCGATAACGCGTCTAAAGAACAACAAAGCCGTGGGCGCCGACGGACTGCCGGCTGAGCTATTCATACATGGCGGTGAGGAGCTGGTAAGGTGCATGGACCACCTCCTATGCAAAATATGGTCGGATGAAAGCATGCCTGCCGATTAGAATTTAAGTGTGCTCTGCCCAATCCAAAAGAAGGGCGATCCTGCAATCTATGCCAATTACCTCGGGATTAGTCTTCTAAATATCGCCTATAAGGTTCTAGCGAGCGTATTGTGTGAAAGGCTGAAGCCCACCGTCAACCAACTGATTGGACCTTATAAGTGTGGTTTTAGTCCTGGAAAGTCTACCATCGACCAAATATTCACCATAGGCCAACAGACCCATGAAAGGAGAATCGACACACACCATCTTTTCGTCGACTTCAAAGCTGCATTCGACAGTACGGAAAGGATATACTTGTATGCCGCGATGTCTGAATTTGGTATCCCCACAATAGCCGGCAAGATGACGTGGCTTAACACCAATCGAGGTTTCAGACAGGGTGACTCGCTGTCGTGTGACTTCTTTAACCTGATGTGGGAGAAGATCGTACGAGCCGTAGAACTTAATCGCTCCGGCACAATTTTGTATAAGAGCGTACAATTGTTGGCGTATGCCTTAACAACCACGCTGTTAGTTCTGCCTTCTCCAAACTGGATAAAGAGGCAAAGCGAATGGGTCTGGTGGCGAACGAGGACAAAACGAAGTACCTCCTGTCATCAAACAAACAGTCGGCTCACTCGCGTATCGGCACCCACGTCACTGTTGACAGTTATAATTTTGAGGTCGTAAAGGACTTCGTATACTTAGGAACTAGCATTAACACCGATAACAATGTCAGCCTTTAAATCCAATGTAGAATCTCTCTTGCCAACAAGTGCTACTTTGGACTAAGTAGGCAATTGAGTAGTAAAGTCCTCTCTCGACGAACAAACGTATGGCGCAGAAGCGTGGACGATGACATCATCCGATGAACCGACGCTTGCAGTGTTTGAGAGAAAGATTCTGCGTAAGATTTTTGGACCTTTGCACGTTGGCAACGGCGAATATCGCAGGCGATGGAACGATGAGCTGTATGAGCTTTACGACGATATAGACATAGCGCAGCGAATAAAGATCCAGTGGCTACGTTGGCTGGGTCATGTCTTCCGAATGGATACAAACGCTCCGGCTCTGAAAGTATTCGATGCGGTACCAGCTGGTGGTAGTAGAGGAAGAAGAAGACCTCCTCTGCGTTGGAAAGAAGAAGTGTATCCAATTGACGCCGGTTAGCACGAGAAAGAAACGACTGGCGCTCTTTGTTGAACTCGGCCAAAATCGCGTAAGCGGTTATCGCGCCAATTAAGAAGAAGAGAAGTATTATAGAATTTTGTAGCAAATATTCTTGTAATAAATTTAACACATAATATTCCTTTATTATGACTGTTTTTTGTTCTTTCCCACAAAAGAGATACAAATCTATTGCGAGATTAGATTCTTAAGATGTTACTCGGAAATATTCCTGGTTATGTTTAACGTATCATGGCAGCCAAATCTGTATCAAATTCAATGGTTTAACAAGTTACTCTCTCAATGCATAATATAACATATAAAGGATGCTAAAAGTCAATATTTATGATATTTCAGGAATAAAAGTTTGTAAAAACAGTTATGAAACGTACATTTACGTTCGTACGATACTGAAATGAGCAAATTTGCCACATCTCGTAATGCAAAGGTTACTAAACATGGCTATATATGTATAAGAGTCAGCTAATTTTCCAATTTAATGTAATGAAAATACTCCTTTAGAGACTCCATTTTTTTACATTTGTCTCGCTACATATATAACTAATATTTGTTTTACAACTACGAACTAACATAAAACACATACATATGTAACATGACATAGTTCTGCGTGCTCTTGTTTAGATGAACATCGAAAATATTCTAAATAAATATTACATTTGCTTAAATAAAAACCATAGTTTTTCTGATGTTTTGTTGTAATCTAGATTAAATAACCAATATACTTATTTTTCTCTTGTTACAGGACTAATTAGCTACTTTACGTACTTTTTTACTACCTTTAGGCAAGAAGGGGAAATCATTTTTCCCTCTTTCCCCATTCTTCGTAAATGCAGCCCTAAAATAAGGGAGTGTCAAAGCGCCCTTGTCATTACTTACCTAACCTTCTATAATTGAATCATGATGTGGAATCAGAGATCAGTGTTGATATGGCAAGCACTGAGAGCAAGTTATCAAAAAATTTTGTGTTATTTGCATTGGTATCATAAGGAAAAATGTAAGTAAAATAGATTACTTTTTTGAACAAAGAATAATTGAATTATTGATGGGTTAATCTGTAGAATGCCACGTCGAGGACATTTATCTGTTGAAGAGCGTGGTCTGATTCAAGGGCTAAGCGAAAATGGCAAAAGTATTTATGAAATCGCTGCTAGAGTAAATCGGCATAGGAATACCATCAGCAACTTTCTTCAAAATCCAGAATGATATGGTCAACTCAACCGAAGCGCCAGATCAACTAACATCGATAGCACATGCAAACGAGAAATTCGTTGTCTGGCTGCTCAAAAAGAAATGTCTTGCAAGGAAATCAAACACCATTGAAGTCTTAAAGTCACCCATAGACGAATATATCAAATTTTGGTCGAGGACGGAACACTAAAATATTGTTTACGGGAGCCGGTACCAAGACTATTGGCACGCCACATTAAGGCTCGTTTAGCAATTGCCGGAAAATATAAATTTTGTACTGACGAATTCCGAAACGTTTTATTTTCGGACGAAAAAAAGTTCAACTTAGATGGTCCAGATGGTTACCAGAAATATTGGCGGGACCTTAGACAACCACGGCAAACGCGCTATAAGCGGAACAACGGTGGCTGATGGTTAGATGATTTGATGAGATGACACAACTGGGCTTTCCAGCAAGACGCCCCAATCCATACGGCTCGTTTAACTAAGGCCTTCGTATCGTCAAGAAAACTTTCAGTTCAGGATTGGCCAGTACTAAGTCCCGATTTTAAACCAATTGAGGACCTCTGGGGAATATTGTCGGCCCGTATTTATAAAAGTGGTCGGTAGTTTGAGACAATCAAAGACCTGAAAGGTGCTTTAGTGGAAGAGTGGGATAAGATAGGCTAATCCACTCTTCAAACCTTGACAGACTCTAAGCCTAAACGTATAAATGATGTTCTTTCTCAAAATGAAAAACATATTAATTATTAGAAAATCGAAAGTTTTAGAAACGTTGAAAAAAAGTGTAAAGAAAGGCCAATGCACATATACTTATTTCATATGAAGTTAATTTCTGTTTTAATTTAATAAGTTTAGTCAAGTTGAATTTTTGTTGTATAATTTTTTGTTCCTATTTTTCCTAAATATATATTAAAATTATTGGTTGAACCTTTCTCCTGCTTCTTTATAGTTTTTCATTTGAAAATACCCTTGCACATATATAGTACTTACTTATTTTTGTGAGGCAGCTAATCATGCTAAAGGGAAGCTCCCAGTTCGCCGATCGACCCACATAAGAATATTTAAGTTAGAATATTTAAGTAATAATATTGTGTAAGAATAATTAAAGTGGAAAAATTTTTTGTTAGAATGTTTAAGTTAGATCTTTTGAGTAAGAATATTAGGCAAATATATTTAAATTGGAAGAATTTTTTAAAAATATTTAAGGTGGAACAATTTTTTTTTTTTAATAAATATCTAAAACAAAAGAAAGGAAAAAAACGACTACAACTTAAAAGAAGGACATTTACAATAATATACCCCAAAATGCCAGATCCTTTAGTCAGACCCCCAGTCCTCAACGCGCTACCACAACCGCCAGCCTTGAGCCCTCAGGTAACCCCAGAACTAACGAGTTTTATTCGAAGCATAGTAACTCAAATTTTTTTGGCGGAAGCGCCAACACTAAACCAAAATATCGTTAACCCCAAACGAGACCCTATAACATATCAGACAATCGTCGCCAGGCATGCAAGGAACCTAACAGGACTCGACAGCGCACCAGATGTAGTAAGGTGTCTTAGAGATTTTTCAGGCGACCCCAGAGAATTCGCGTCATGGAAGAAAAGCGTAGAAAGGATTTTAAGAATCTACGAAGGCGAAAAAGGCACTCTTCAATATTTTGGAATTTTAAATGTCATTAGTAATAAAATAACGGGAAATGCCGATGTAGCCCTAGAATCCTACAATACTCCGCTTAGTTAGGAAGCCATATCGAAATGTCTCAATACCCACTATACCGACAAAAGGGACATAAGTATTTAGAGTACCAGATATCAGCACTTTCCCAAGGGAGTAAAACCATGATTGAGTTTTACCAAGATGAGTTTTCCGACCTTTCTCCTATATTAAATAAAATAGCCTGCCTTGAAATACGACAAGAATCAATTAATATCCTAACAAAGACCTACCACGACAAAATACTAAACACATATATTAGAGGCTTGAATGGCGAACTTCCAAATCTACTTCGAATCAAGGAGCCAACAGACCTACATCAGGTGTTGCAACTATGCATGAAATTGCAAAACTTTAGAACATAACACGCTTTCGGTAATCAATCCTTGCGGAAAGCCAACCCACCTCCATTTCCACCAAGGAAGCAGCACTTCCCAACATAGCCCTTTTATCCACACCTTGCCCACTTACCCCAACCAACGCCTTGCATTCCAGGCTTTGTTCAGCCAACCATGAATAGAAATTTTCAGCCTCAAAAGGACCAAAAGTATAAATTACATTAATAGACCGAATAATAATGCCTTTGCTGGAAAACCACCGAATACCACATTAAATCAAGTACATCAACCCTTCAAACAACACAGAATTAACCGCATAGAACCTACTAAAAATATAGTAAATAACGAAGGACAGCAAAACGAGGAAGAAAATGTACAATCCTGGGAGGACTATTACGACCAGTATACCTCAAATGACAACTACACTGATGACCATCCCCCAGAAGAGGACGCGAACGAATTTTCTGATATTCATTTTTTAGGCTAACGAATTCCACGTTACCTTACTTCCAGTGTAAGGACAGTAACGGGAAACACTAAAATTTTTAATTGATACCGACTCAAATAAAAATTATGTACAACCACAACTCGCCAGGAATCCTATTCCCAACAAAGAAATTTTCTGTAGGCGGAAATATTAAAATAACCCACCATACCTTAATTAACCTTTAAGGAATAAAAGAAAATTAAAATTTTGTATATAGTATTATATACATATACACATATATATATATACAATATATATATATAATTGGCGGTGTGCGTCTTGATGTTGATCCACAAATGGAGGGACCTACAGTTTCAAGCCGATTCCGTACGGCAGATATTTTTATGAGGAGCTTTTTCATGGCAGAAATACACTCGGAGGTTTGCCATTGCCTGCCGAGGGGCGACCGCTATTAGAAAAATGTTTTTCTTAATTTTGGTGTTTTCACCGAGATTCGAACCAACGTTATCTCTGTGAATTCCGAATGGTAGTCACGCACCAACCCATTCGGCTACGGCGGCCGCCCACATTTATCCTCTTTTCACCGAATTCTAGACAGTCTAAAACAACTGAAAGCAATCATTTTCACTTCGGAAAACTATATGTTAATAAAAAATAATATAAAGATAGCAATTAAACAAAAAACTGCAAAATTTGTAAATAATATCGAAATAAGAGCAAAACATCTCACTCACGGACAGACACAAAAACACCAGAAGCTGTGAAATTCATATCTCAAACATTTTTCCGACCCGGGTGTAAAATTGAGTTATACTACAGTAGTAAAAGCCGAAATAAGGACTACAACTGAAGAGCCAGTACATATATTGCAGATATTATATTATCTCTATCCTATGCACCTTAAGGACGAAGTAGAAAAAAAAAATAACGAAATTACTTGACGACGGAATATTTTCTTATTTATTTATTTATTTGTTGTCTATAATTAAAATTACGAAATAACTTGTTAGCACAAGCTACCAAGGCTATCGGCTTAGTCATATGGTGATAATACTTATTTCTAAAGGTTTAAATTAAGTGAAACATTTCAATATCTTTTAGAAAGTTAACAATTAGTCTTATATTAGATTCTGAGGGGTGTCGTAGTATTAGCGGTAGTGTGTTCTGTGTTTGAAATGCTTGAGAGCGTTGAGCGTGAAGATTTGGGCAATCTGATAAGATATGCTGAATTGTTAGGTTGTTATTGTTGCAGAAGTGGCACTTGGGTTGAGATTTCGATTGCAAAATATATTCATGCGTTATAAGTGTGTGTCCCAATCTGAGGCGTATGAAGCATCTGTTGGCCCATGTTGAAGTAGAAGTTTGATCTGTGCATCGAGAGGGTTTATATCTTTATATGGATGTGTGTAAGTTGACCATTCCTCATTAAGATGTTTACGTAGAGCGTTAGAGTAATAGGTTTTTAGTGACTTCACATCAAATGGCATGAAGACGTGAAGACAGTCTTTTAACGAGGATTTTGCAGCTAGGTCTGCTTGTTCATTGCCCAATATGCCTGAGTGAGATGAGATCCACATCAGTTTTATTTTTGGTGAGGCGCTCATAAGTAGTTGTTGCACCGATTGTAATGGGCTGTCTCTTATGTGAAATTTTTGGGAAGCTAGGAATACCGATTTACTGTCTGTACATATCATTTGTTGGTTTCTTTGGCCATTTGTAGTGCCGAGATTAATCCCTGTAGTTCTGCGTCAAATATTATATGTTTGCATATTGTGGTAGTAATCCGCGGGACTGTGTTAGACCATTCTCGTCTGTAACAGCAAATGATACACCGTCTTTTTGTTTTGACCCGTCGGTAAACAGAAAGCTCCATCCTTCCTGCTTTAGTGGAGTAACGATGCTAGTGTATAGCTTTTGAAAATTAGATTGACATGTCTTGTCTTTGTGGTGGAGTGTTAACTCATTGATAAATATCTTGCTGTCAAGTTCCCATGGTGGGATTTTTGCTGGCGTAAGTTTTGGTGTGGAAAAACTTAATTTGAGAAATTCAGCAAGTTCCTTTATCTCACACAAGGCGGATTTTCTTTTTATGGCCGTTTTTCGTTTGTTAAGTAGTTGGATTTCACGACTTAGTACGTTTGGTGAGTAGGCGTAGAGTTTGTAAATTATACGGCTTCTGCGATATTTTATTCTGGATTCGATTGTCTGAAAGCCCCCTTCGGTTAGCAAGTTCTTTATTGGTGTAGTTCTAAATGCTCTTAGGCTTCTTCTCACAGCAGAATGGTAAGGGCCTTTAATCATCTTGAGGTGATTTTTAGAGGTGGACCCATAGATTTGTAATCCATAGTCAATTTTGCTCAGAATTGTTAGTTTGGTGATATCGATTAAGGTGTTAGTATGTACATAACTTTTTTTTGAGGATAGATATTTTATAATATTCAGCCTGGTAGCTAGTGCGTTCCTTATATTAGAACAATGATACTCAAAGTTATATTTGGAATCAAATGTTACACCTAATATTTTCATATTATTATCGTTAGGTATAGTATAGTTGTTATTTTTGAGATTTATTTCGCTACTATTTCGTTTTTTGCAAATATGCAAATGTTTGCATTTATTTAAGGAGATTAGGGCACCCGATGGTAGTGACCAGTTGTATATGGCATTTAAGGCGTTATTGAAAGACTCTTCAATGTCTGAGGTTTTTGTTTGGGTGGAAATGAGGTAAAGGTCGTCGGCATATAAGCAGTACATGATGTTACGGTGTTTACTCATAAGTTTGCTTATGTCGTCGAATGCCACCAAGAAAAGTGTGACCGACAATGGCAAGCCTTGGGGAATTCCGTTGTGGAGGGGGAATGTTTTGGAAAAGGTGTCATTTGTTTTACAACGAAATTTTCTCTTTGTCAGAAATGATTTCACATATTCAAAAATTTTTGGGCCGATTTGCCATTCCTGTAGTTTTTGCAAGACCACGTGACAACCGATGTTGTCAAATGCTTTGGCAAAATCTACGGAAAGGATAGAAATGTGATTCTTTTTTAAGAGATTTTTACATATGTGGTGATCGAGAAAGAGAAGTGCATCTAAGGTGCTTTTTCCGGACTGAAATCCTACTTGGAATGGAGATAGAAGCTTTTTGGTATTTAAATACCGCAACAACCTTGTAGCGATTATTTTTTCCATGATTTTGCTCATGCACGGAATTAGTGAAATGGGCCTATAGTTTCTTAAGTCGTTTGGTTCTTTATTTGGTTTGAGTATTGGGATGACTGTGGCAGTCTTAAAACTTTGTGGAATCACTCCGGAGTCGAAAATGGAATTGTAGAGCTGGAGTAGTCTTAGCTTTGTGGGTTTCGGTATTTTTTTTAGCATTTCGTAATTAATTTTGTCAAATCCCGGGGTAGTACCTTTCACCGATTTTAGAGCATACTCCAGTTCACTAAAATTGATATCGGTCTCGAGATGTTTTGCTAGATTGTCGGTATTATCGTTTGCACGCATGGTGGTAACGTTTCTGGCAGAAGCGATGAATTGCGGTGGGAAGTTGGAATTTTCAGAAGATTTTGAAAAATGTGGGGCGAATTCGAAAGATATGTCGCTTCTATTTGTTATGTTTGAACTATTTATATTTATAGATGAAATGCTAGTGGGGTTATATGTACCTGTGAGAGTTTTTATTCTTTTCCAAATAGTTGCTGTTGCAGAGCTTGGGCTAATTTCTTTCGTAAAATTTTCAAAGCTTCTGCGTTTGGTCAATTTCTTTTCCCTATTTTTTTTAAATTAATCAAAGAATCGAGAGTTCTTATTTGTTGATATTCCCTCCATGCTTTAACTTTTTCTTTATGGAGATCGCTTAAAGCGGGACTCCACCATGGGACTTGCCTTGATCTATATGGGTGGAAGGTTGTTGGTATAGCTACATTTGCTGCATTTCTAATTGCTTTTGAGATAATCGCTACTTCTTTATTAGTGTTCCTTTGCGTAAATTCCGGTAGATGGTTGGAGCTAAGAGCGTCTTGGTATTTATCCCAGTTAGCCTTAGCTGTATTGAATCTAGCTGGCTTAGGGTTTTTGTAAGAATTGTTTGAAGGGAATGAAATCGAGCAGATTATTGGGTAGTGGTCGCTGTTGTGTAAATCTTTTAGCGTGTACCAAGTTGTAAGTGGGAGTAATTGGGGTGACGACAAAGTTATGTCTACGTGTGTGAAAGTATTGTGTGTAGAGAAGTGTGTTGGGCTATTGTTGTTAAGTACACATAGGTTTGAACTCAGTAGAAAGTCTTCTATTACTATACCTCAGGGATTGGCTTTAGGTGAGCCCCATAGGGGGCTCCAGCTATTGTAATCTCCGGCTAGAACTACAGGTGTGTTAATTGATGAGTTGATTGCCTCCAAGTCGGAGACCGAAAACTTTTGGAGTGGTGGAATGTATATAGATACAATGGTTACCGGATATTGAAGATTAACTTCTACGGCGACTGCTGAGATGTTAGAGGTGATATTTAAGATTTTATGTGGGATACTATTGTGTACTAGTATGCCACAGCCTTGCTTAGCGTTAGTTATATGAGGGAAATTATGAAAATGCGCTGAGTATTGTTTTGGTGGATGTGGAAGGTAATTGTGTTTAAGGTGAGTTTCCTGGATACATATAACGTGGGGTCTGCGATCTTTTATTAAGAGTTCTAAATCTTGGTAGTTGTTGTGATATCCTTTAATATTCCATTGTAGAATATTAAGTACCATAATGTATAATATTAATTATAATTCACTATAAAAGCTGTTAAATGAAAACAGCTTATAGTGTAGGCTCGTCGTGATCTATTTCTATATCATCAACTTGAACCTGAGAGACTGATGTAGAGTGGAGTTGATAATGTACATAATTCATGTAGTCATCGGGCAGTTGGTAATTAGAGAGAGTTTCTGAGGAATTGATAGTATTTGTAATCGTGTGGGCAATTAGATTTTCGATTGAGTTATTAAAAGAATTTGCACTGAGGTGAGGCGTATGCTCTGTGAGAGCCCGGGCACTCATATCTGAGTTGTTTATTGTAAACGAGCTCAAGTTATGTGATGGTATGCTGTGAGATGTTGGAGTAAGTGAGCTAGTTGTGTTCGGCTGTGTTACGAGAGATGATGATTCTTGTACTGTACTGCTTTTGTTATTTTTAAGAAAGTTGGGGGAGAGAGATGCGAAGTGTGTTGTGGTATTATCTTCTGAGTTGAGTGAGTGCTTGGGTTAAGGGAGTGCGGGTGGCTCATTCGTGTTTATGTTATTTGCTGTGTTTTGAGAAGTGTCTGAAGTTGTTGTTTTTGAGATAGGATGAGATGGTGAATTTTCGGCGGTTGTACTGAGTAGTAGGACAGGGGAAGGTTCGGAGGTTATTGCGGATGCATACGTTTGTTTTCCATTGAGAGAAAACGGGTTTTGTAGCTTGAATAGCCGCTTGGCTTCGTTGAAGTTACACTTATTTTGTGTTTTAATTTTTAATATTTGTTTTTGCTCAAGGTATTTAGGACAGTCTCTAGCTGAAGCGGGGTGTAGACCAAAGCAGTTGGCGCCATTTTGCGTTGGCATAGTTCAGGGGTATGAGGGGGGAGATTGCAGACCTCACAGGTGGTGTTGTTGTTGCATTTTTTAGTGGTATGACCGAGAAGCTGACAATTACGACAACGCATTGGTGTTGGGAAATGTTCTTCTACTTTTAGGGAATACCATGCAACGTCGATATCTTGGGGGACTTTATAAAGGTCAAAGGTCAAATGTAAGAACCATTCGTCCTGTTGGCATTGGATTTCCATTCACTTTTTTGGTAAACTTGTAGACATCTACGACTCCTTGCGATTTAAGGCCTTCAATAATTTCTTTTTCATCGGTTTCGGCTAGGTTTTTGTCATAAATGGTACCTTTACACGTGTTAAGAGATTCGTGGAGGGGCACAGATATTGGGCATAATCCACCAAGATTTCTACATTTCATGAACTTTTCAGCCACCTTTTTAGATTTTGTAAGTACTAATAAACTGCCGTCCTTGAGAATGCTTACGGAGCTGTACTCTATACTTATTCCGTCATGGGCTTTCTTTTTAGCGAACACACTATACTTGGAAATTTTGTTGTTTTCTTCAGAGGATTTTATAATGATGAATTTTGGTTCACAGTTTTGGTGATTGGCGATGGTAGGGATGGGTAAAGATGGGTAAAGGTCTTTATTTGCACTGGTTGTTTTTTTTCGTTTCGATTTGGGGGGAATTGACATACTATCAGATAGTATGTCAAATCGGTTCCCCGAGGGGAACGGAATATTATTTTCCATTAGAAATCAACACTTCAGGCTTTTATTTATATTTTTGCACTTCACAGCAAGAAAATTATAGGAAAGTCAATTGCACTAAGCACGTGGAGATTAAGAACACTCTGAGAGAGAAGTAACGCAGCGAAAATTAACACAACTATTCGGTACGAAGTGTAGTCGACGACGACGACGGAATAATAAGACCTTCTAGATCAGCCTACAATTCTGGATAGTACCAAAAAAACTGACGCATCTGGAATAAAAAAATACAGAATGGTAATAGGCTTTCGAAAACTAAATTCTATCACAATAGCCCGTTCCGGAAACGAATTAGGTACTTTCTCAACTCGAACAAAATAAATTTTTTACGGTTCTTGACTTGAAGAGCGGCTTTAATCAGATTCCATTAATTGAATCTGACATTAGAAAAACAGTTTTTTCGGTTAATAATGGTAAATACGAATTTACCAGACTCCTATTTGGCCTAAAAAACCCACCTTCAATATTTCAAAGAGCATTAGACGATATACTAGAGAATACATATATCGCAAAAATATGCTTTGTTTATATGGACGCCATAATCATTTTCGGTAAGGACGAAGACTCTCATCTAAGAAATTGTAAAATTATTTTCAAAACATTGCAAGACGCCAACATGAAAATGTAACTTGACAAACGCGAACTCCTTAAGGCAGAGGTAGATTTTTTGGGATTTTTCGTCTCCCACAACAGACTAAAAACTAACCCATCAAAAGTGAAAGCAATTTTAGATGTCCCACCTCCACAAACTTTGAAAGGACAAAGATCTTTTCTAAGACTTTCCGGGTACTATCGCCGCTTTATTAGAGATTATACAAAACTTGCCAAACCCTTAACAGTACTTTTGAGATGTGAGGTGGGACGCATGTCCAAAAACCTTTCATCCAAAATAAAAATTACCCTTGACAATAAAGTTATAGAAGCATTTAACAAACTAAAAAATTCACTTTTATCCTCCGACATTGACAAAGACTGAAGAAAACCGTGCGACCAACGAAAAAGAACTGCTAATATGGACTTTGAAAAGTCTTATAAGCTTTCACATACTCACTCAGCAACAGAAACACCTTCAGTAAGCTCAAAAGATGGAAATCTATATTAGAATAATACAATTAGATGCACTATCTAGATCACAGCAGCAAATAAATTCCATAACAGCAACTCAGCATAGTGACGAAAGTTCGGCACCAACATTAATACCATACACCGACGCCCCAGTTAACGCATTTAAAAATCAAATGTTTATCTCTTCTCGCCATAACCCTGGCCCTCATATCAATTTTAAATAGCTTTCCCTACCCACCATAGACACATCATAGTAGAAAAGGACTTCACCGAACAAAGCTTTACCAGTTTGTTAAAAAAATATTTAAATCCTTCAGTAACGAATTGCATAAAAACGGACCACAGCATACTAGGTAAAATTCAAACCATTTATCAAACGCATTCTAGTAGATACAGAGTACGTTACACACGAAAATTCGTAAAAGACGTTGTAGCAGATTGCGAACGGAAAATAAGTACGAAAGAAACCCATTTAAACCAATTCTTAAGGTAACCCCGATACCTAACTATCCAGGAAATATTCTTCATATAGATCTCTACTACACCAACAATAAAATAGTGCTTACAGCAACAGACAAGTTTTCATAACACGCTCAAGCAAAAATCGTACCCTCCAGAGCATGTTAAGATATAAAAAAACACCACTCAGAGATCTTTTAACAAATTTCGGAATCCCAGAAAAAATTTTAATAGACAACGAAAAATCCTTGAGTGCAGCCCCATAACGTGTATGTTAGAAAATCAATTTGGAATAGAAATTTTTAGAACGCCACCATACAAAGGCTCAATAAATGGACAAATAGAACGATTCCACCCCACACTTCCTGAAGTTTTACGATGTACTAAAGTAGAAAATACCCATACAGATTTTCATAAATAATATTTTAAATAACAATATCAAAAAGTTGTATTAATAAACCTATATTAGAAACAATTAATGATGTCAAATGTAATTTTAAACGAAATGAAATCGAGCGACGCTCTTTAGCTAGAAAAAACTGTTGAAAGAAAATTAAAATTTAGAAAAGAAAAATTAACAAATATTGAATACTCAATCTAATGGGCAAAGGCCAGAATTGTAAACTCATTTATGCTATCGAACGAAGAACTAATTGTTATAAAAAAAATTAGAAAAACAAAATAGGTATGCCTTACTTAAATTTAATTGAAACTATTGATGTTAGTGATGTTAAAGTTGCATCAAATGCATCGTCACTTATTTATATTGTAAAATTTCCTTTAACCAGAGAGAAATCTTGTAAACCTATAATGATCAAACCAGTAAAGAAATATAATAAGCCAATAAAATTAGAATATGAAAACTTAATTGTTTGTAACAAAGAAATACAGTGGTCAAACCATTTATTCGTACTATATACTCACAGTTTATAAACAGATATACCTTATACTTGGCACGATTTAAACAAAAGAACAAAATTTGGGCATATTTATAAAAAATAACATATCTACTCAATATTTAATGAACAAAAACTTCTAAAGTCATTTCTGGAATTAGAGACCTTGAGGCAATAACGAAATAAGGCATAATTTCATGCAAAATTATTATTCGTACTCAACCAGATAAAGAAACGAGTACGAGTATTCAGTACATTGTTGGGTCACCTATAGCTTTGATAAATGCCTTGGTTTCATTAGCTGCAATATATTGTGCTTTCTGATTCTCCTTTCTAAGAGCTCCCAGACATGCTCAATTGAGTTAAGATCCGATGATTGAGGTGAAGTTTTAAGCTGCTTATAGTGGTAAATCAGCCATTCTTGCACAAGATAAGATTAGTGTTTTGGATCATTGTCTTGTTGAAACAAGAACCCTCATGCAAATTTTTCTTCAAAATCCTTAAATAAAGATGTTTGTCCATTTTATCATCAATAAAAACCATTTTTCCTACTCCAGACGCAACTATTCACCCCAAACCATTGCATTTCCTCCTTCAGGCTTAACGGTAGGAATATGATTTTTTTCACTCCGTTCCGTATTTTCTTTTCGCCAACCTTTTGGAGAATCATCTTATCTGAAAACATTAAATTTCGACTCATCTTTGAATATGACGTTTTCCTAAAATGAATCTGCCTCATTTATATAGCGTTTGGCGAACTTCAATCTCTTCTTTCTGTTAATCTCTGAAATGAAGGGCTTGCGGCGTTCCACTCTACTGTGATAACCAGCGTTATGCAGACAATTACGTACTGTTTGTGGGCTTACTTTTTTATGCAAAGGCTCTGGAATATTTCGGCATAGTATCGGGGAGGTTATCTTTGGATTTTGCGCAACTGATGCTACTACATATGTTGCGTTACTCACGTGAAGTCAATACTTTCGCGTTCTGGCTGGTGTTGATTAGCTTCCAATATACCAGTACTAACGTTATTAACAATAACACTTTGCACCGAACAATGTGATTTGCCAATTTTTTTGCCGATTTCGCGGAGAGATTTGTACCACATTCCAGCATAAAAAGATACACCAAACTACCTGGCTGTCTCCCAATCGAAAAACGCGAAACCAGATCATTCATGTTGTGATAGATGAAAGACACGCTTCTACCGGACTAGAAGTACCTTCGATCCGAGGACCCAACATCGACTCATATCATTACCTCGTTGCAGCCAAACTGCGCATACGCCTCTGTGCAGTAAGGAATGTTCGACATCGGAAAACTCCAATCACAACAGACAGCCATAAGATTCGCCCCTCGACTCTCAATCCTGCTCTCAGAGAGTACTGCCCAACAGACCGGCATGCACGAGCAATGAATAATCGAATAAATCGCCGAAGAAGAAATCGGATACAAGAGAGCCCGAAAAAACAGTTGGTACGACGACGAATGTCATGCCGCCACAGAAAGAAAAGATGCTGCCTATAGAGCCACGCTTCGATTTGGCGCAACGCCCGAAAATTCTACCAGAAAGTTCGGCGGCTTACAGAAGGTTTTAAGACCGGGGCGTCTTCTTGTAAGAACAAAGACGGCGATCTGGTGATTGACATCCAGAGCAATTTTAAATTATGGAGGAAGCACTTCTCGAACCTGTTAAACAGTGATATCTGCGCATTTCACAGAGAATGTAAAGATCCCGATACCCCAATCGTTGACGACGGAAACGTCGTTTCGCTAGCCGACCATGACGAGGTGAGAATAGCGATAATGCGGCTAAAGAACAACAAAGCCGCGGGCGCCGACGGACTGCCGGCTGAGCTATTCAAACATGGCGGCGAGGAGCTGGTAAGGTGGATGCATCAGCTTCTATGCAAAATATGGTCGGATGAAAGCATGCCTGCCGATTAGAATTTAAGTGCGCTCTGCCCAATTCATAAGAAGGGCGATCCTGCAATCTATGTCAATTACCGCGGGATTAGTCTTCTAAATATCGCCTATAAGGTTCTAGCGAGCGTATTTTGTGTAAGGCTGAAGTTTGGCTTTAGACCTGGAAAGTCTACCATCGCCCAAATATTCGCAATACGCCAAATCTTGGAAAATACCCATGAAAGGAGAATCGACACAGACCACCTTTTCCTTGACCTTAAAGCTGCATTCGGCAGTACGATAAGGTGTTACCTGTATGCCGCGATGTCTGAATGTGCTATCCCCACAAAAATTATACGGCTATGCAAGATGACGTTGTTCAATATCAGCAGCGCCATCAGAATTGGGAAGGACCTCTCCGAGCCGTCGTGTGACTTCTTTAACCTGATGTTAGAGAGCATCGTACTAGCGTACAATTTTGGCGCATGCCGATGATATTGACATAATCGGCCTTAACAATCGCGTTGTTAGTTCTGCCTTCTCCAAACTGGATAAAGACGCAAAGCGAATGGGTCTGGTGGTGAACCAGAACAAAACGAAGTAACTCCTGTCTTCAAACAAACAGTCGGCGCACTCGCGTATCGGCACCCACGTCAATGTTGACAGTTATGATTTCGAGCTTGTAAAAGACTTCGTTTATTTAGGAACCAGCATTAACCCCGATTACAATGTCAGCCTTGAAATCCAACGAAGGATCTCTCTTGCGAACAAGTGCTACTTTTGACTGAGTAAGCAAATGAGAAGTAAAGTCCTCTCTCGACGAACATACAAGGATCTCATCATGCCATCCCTAACGTATGGCGCAGAAGCTTGGACGATGAAAACATCCGATGAAACGACGCTTGGAGTGTTAAAGAGAATGATTATGCATAAGATTTTTGGACCTTTGCACGTTGGTAACGGCGAATATCGCAGGCGATGGAACGATGAGCTGTATAAGCTTTACGACGACATAGACATAGCGCAGCGAAAAAGGGTCCAGTGGCTACGTTGGCTGGGTCATGTCGTCCGAATGGATACAAACGCTCCGGCTCTGAAAGTATTCGATTCGGTACCAGCTGGTTGTAGCAGAGGAAGAGGAATACCTCCTCTGCAATGGAAAATCAGGTGGTGAAGGACTTGGCTTCACTTGGTGTATCTGATTGACGCCGGTTAGCATGAGAAAGAAACGACTGACGCGCTTTGTTAAACTCCGACAAAATCTCGTAAGAAGTTATCGCGCCAATTAAGAAGAAGAAGAAGTAAATAAGTATTTTGATATTTGATAATGCTTATGCAAATACACTTTGGGATGAGCGCCCATCGTACCAAACTGACGTACAAGTAAAAGTTATAACCTGTGTATATCATTTGAATTATTTAATTTTCAATATTATAACAAATAACATTCTCTAGGCTGCCATGGAAGTAAAAAATGATTTATTGGGCTGCCCAATCACTGTAGACGACATAGTTAAAGTGCGTAATAAAACGAAAGCAAATAAGGCGCCTGGGCTTGACAGGATTTTATATGAATATTTTAAAAATTCAAAAAGTGAGTTTTTGAACCAGATTGTCGAAATTTACAATACGTTATACACAATTGGTGTAGTGGGAGACGTTTTTCAAACAAATTTGCTTGTTCCGATTTTGAGAAAAGGTGATAGAGAGAAAGCCACAAATTACAGAGGAATATGTTTAGGAACTGCAGCGCAAACATTCGAATGGGTGTTTTTAAATTTTTAAAGCCAGAAATAATTGCATTATGTATGAAGAAATTAGTTTGAATACAGCGCTCTTCCAATAAGTCGCTTAAATAAATATTCACTCCGGCACTTGGCCGTTAAATAATTTGTTTTATTGTCTGAGCCCGAGGCTAGCAATAAGAGGCACAGTTCGCCTCTCAACCTAATCTTCACCCGCAACAGGACCAGAGAATATTAATTGGCGCCCAACTAGTGGTCGGACTCCACAACCAATAACAACTAAAACAGCAGCACAGGAGCTGCAACAACCAACAGGAATTAAGACAGCAGCGCGGGAGCTGCGAGTGACCAACCTTATAAAGAAATTTTTTTTGTGTTAGTTGAATCATGTAAGTGGATACTCTAGCCAAAATTTGTCTTCAAATACAAAAGTTTTAATTTTTTATAAAAGTTAGTTAGTACTTGTGAGTATTTTATAATGCAACAGATCATAATTAATAACAATAATCAGAACCAGCTTTCTGAAACACGTGAGAGTGACTGCTTTGAGAATTTTAGTTGAAACAATTTATCATCCAGATCGTTAATAAAATTACTTTGTGTTACTTTCTATATGTCTAAAATTGTGCTATAACAATACATACAGTTCTCGTGGTTCAGAGCTACGACGTAATTCGATCCATCTTTTGACGGCCCGTTTTACTTTTCGCGGCCACTGGCCTGCGCATGTCACAGTTTAGCCAATATAGAAAACCTCGCAAGCAGTCTAGCGACTCAGATTCCGACTGTGACATTCGCATCAGAGTCCCGGCTACAAGATTTCTCCCTGCAGTTCCCCCACCATTAGGTAAAATGGATCCAGATCAGGGAAATAATAAGGTCGGCTGTCAGCAATGCTTTAGCTGAACAGGCCGCTACAAACGAGCAGAGGGAGCGAGCATTGACTCAAAGATTTAATGAGTTGGCTCAACAAATAGCAGCAGCAAACGTTGCCGCCCCACAAGTAGTAGCATATGCTGCTATAGGAATTAGAAACGACATTCGCTGTGACGAGCCGAGAGATGCCGTCAAATGTTTACCTGAGTTTGCAGGAGTACAGGAAGCTTATGTATTTTGGAGGCAGGCAGCATTAGCCGCTTACGAGATCTTCAGACCACATAATGGCAGTTCTCGTCATTACCAGGCTGTTATCATTATAAGAAGCAAGATCAGGGGCCCCGCAGACGCGGTGCTGGCCTCATTTGGTACTGTATTGAATTTTAATGCGATAATAAATCGCCTAGATTTCACATACAGTGACAAGAGACCAATTCATGTCATTGAACAGGAATTAGGTACCTTGAGGCAAGGTGGCCTGTCCCTGCTTCAATATTACGATGAGGTAGAAAAGAAACTCACTCTTCTCACTAACAAAGTTAACATGTCATATGAGCCGGCTTTAGCAAAGGGCCTATGTGAAAAATTCCGCGACGATGCGTTGCGTGTGTTCATATCAGGTCTCAAGCGCAGTCTTACAGATGTGCTCTTTGCAGCAAAGCCCAGAGACTTGCCTTCAGCGCTAGCTCTCGCGCAAGAAGTTGAGTCAAATCATGAAAGGAACACATTCGCGGCTAATTTCGCAAGAAGTCTAGAGGACAAAGAGCGCAAGCCGCATGCAAAAGCGCAGGGTCACCAACAGGAGAGGCATTCGCAACAAGCCGAAAAACAAGCTAGCGGTACCAAGAATCCACACTTTAGCAAGCAAAGCAAGGCCCCAGTGCAGACTGACCAACGAAGCAGCAGGCGGCACAATAATAATGGCGCACCGGTGCCCATGGAGGTCGATCCTTCCTTCTCAAGGGTTTTGCAGCCCCCTCAGGCCCCTGCTTACGCGAATAGGAAGCACCCCGCATCCGACCGCACAGGCGGTCAGAGAAATCAACAAAGATTGAATCACGTCACGCAAGACGCGGGACAGGGAGCAGAGGCGTACGCTGATGCCGCCTCTAGCGCAGCGGCACAAATCAATGACGATGCTAGTTATGACTCTGATGCCCTTAATTTTTTAGGAGTAAATCCCTGCTACCCGTCATCAGACGAAGAATAGCAGGGACTCACATGCGATTCCTCATAGACACGGGCGCGGCCAAGAATTTCATTCGGCCACATGAAGGGTTAAAAGGCGTCCGCTCTGTAGAGTCCCCCTTCAAAATTCATTCCATTCACGGCGAGACACAAATGCTTTGTTACAATGTTTGGGTTAAAGGCAACCTTTTTTATTCTGCCGGACTTGTCAACCTTTGATGGGATTGTAGGCCTTGACCTGCTAAAGAAGGCAGCTGCTTCGCTTTGTCTAGCTTCAGGACAGCTTAAATGGGGCACGGAGGTCGAAAAAACATCCTTCCACACGTGCAAAAATGTAAATTTCACAAATATAAACTGTGCAGAGGCATCCCCATTAGCTAGAAGTTCCTTTTTGAAAATGCTAAAGACCAGACAAAAGGCCTTTGCAGACCCAGACGAAGCGTTGCCGTATAACACATCAGTCGTGGCTACCATTAGGACCACAGATGAGCAACCGATCTATGCCAAACTTTACCCATATCCAATGGGAGCAGCTGATTTCATTAATAAAGAAATCAAAGATCTGCTAAAAAATGATATAATTCAAAAGTCAGTCTCTCCCTACAATAACCCAATATGGGTAGTAGACAAGAAGGGCACTGATGAAGCGGGCAATAGGAAAATGAGGTTGGTAATGGATTTTCGTAAACTTAACGAAAGAACCGTGCCTGACAAATACCCTATGCCAAATATATCAATGATATTGGGGAATTTGGGGAGAACCAAATTCTTCTCAACATTAGACCTCAAGTCTGGTTATCACCAGATCATACTCGCTGAACGCGACCATGAAAAAACCTCTTTCTCTGTAAACGGGGGGAAATATGAGTTCAAAAGGCTTCTCTTTGGATTAAAGAATGCAGCAAGCATCTTCCAAAGAACCATCGACGACATACTGCGAGAGCAGATTGGCAAATTTTGCTATGTTTATGTCGATGACGTAATCATCTTTTCAGAAGATGAGGACTCCCACATTAAACACGTGGATTGGGTCCTAAAAAGCTTACACGAAGCAAACATGAGGGTCTCCGTCAAAAAGTCACGATTTTTTAAGAAAAGCGTGAACTTTCTTGGTTTCATAGTCACCAGCACTGGCGCCACGACGGATCCTGAAAAGGTTAAGGCAATACAGGAGTATCCAGAACCTAAAACACTGTTCGAGGTCAGATCATTTCTAGGCCTCGCAAGTTATTACAAATGTTTCATTAGGGACTTCGCCGCAATAGCAAGACCCATCTCCAATATTTTGAAGGGTGAAAATGGAACAGTCAGTAAGCATAGGTCCAGAAATATAAAGGTTCAATTCTCTGAAGTGCAGCAAAGGGCGTTTCAGAAGTTGCGCGACATTTTGTCATCTGAGAATGTAATGCTGAGGTACCCCGATTTTAAGAAGCCATTCGATCTAACGACCGATGCTTCGGCTCACGGCATAGGTGCAGTTTTGTCTCAAGAGGGTCGTCCTATAACAATGATTTCAAGAACATTGAAGGACAGCGAGGTAAACTATGCAACAAATGAGATTGAGTTATTGGCCATCGTATGGTCACTTGCCAAGTTAAGGCACTATTTGTATGGGGTGAAAGACATTAATATCTTCACTGACCATCAACCCTTGACCTTCGCAGTTTCGGAATCCAATCCAAATGCGAAGATCAAAAGGTGGAAAGCGCGCATTGACGAGTCTAATGCACGTATCTTCTATAAACCCGGCAAGGACAATCTGGTGGCGGATGCCTTGTCAAGACAGCAGCTCAACGCTGTGAATGAACAAGAAATTGAGTCCTGCGCAGCAACGATCCACAGTGAGGTATCTCTCACCAACACCATTGAGACAACAGACAAACCCTAGAATTGTTTTCAAAACCAAATAGTGCTAGAAGAGGCGCGTTTACCCTTAAAACGAAGTTTTATTCTTTTTGGAAATAAGAAACGCTACTTGATCAGCTATACTTGCATCGAATCGCTGCTAGACGAGCTCGAAGATGTAGTTTCACCCAAATCCGTAAATGCTCTCCACTGTAATTTACACACGCTTGCAATGATACAAGATTCATTGGTTCGTAGATACCCGGCCACAAAGTTCTGGCATTGCAAAAATCGCGTAGTGGACGTATTTGCGGTGGGAGATAGAAGGGAAATCCTCACAGCCGAGCATAATAGGGTCCATAGGTCTGCACAGGAAAATATTAAGCAGGTACTCTCGGAGTACTACTTTCCAAAGATGGCAAGAATGGCCAATGAAATAGTACAAAATTGCGAAACATCTGCTAGGGCTAAATATGATAGACACCCCAAAAAACAAGAGCTTGGGGAGACACCGATCCCCTCACATGTAGGTGAGATGTTACACATAGACATTTTCTCCACTGACAGGAAATACTTTCTAACTTGCATCGACAAGTTCTCTAAGTTTGCTATTGTCCAACCGATCCCCTCAAGAACCATTGTGGATCTGAAGCCAGCTTTAATGCAACTAAAGTCGAATCCATTTACTGTGACAATAAACCGTCATTGAATTCAGAAACCATAGTGACTATGCTCGCAAACAACTATGGGGTCAGCATTTCAAATGCACCACCATTGCATAGCATCTCGAATGGACAGGTTGAGCGCTTTCACAGCACTCTGTTAGAGCTAACCAGATGCCTAAAGATCGATAAAGGCATAAATGACACCGTAGAAGTCATTTTACTGGCTACAACTGAGTACAATAAGTCGATCCATTCGGTCATCGACCAGAGACCAGTTGATGTGGTTCAGGCGCACCCAGATGAGCCACAAGAAAAAATACAAGAAAAGATCAGAAACGCTCAGACGATGCTCAGAGCTAGGGAGAACGCAAATCGGCAGAATAGGGTCTTCGACGTTGGTGACAAAGTTTTGGCCAAGTCCAACCGACGACTCGGAAACAAACTCACACCTTTATGTGATGAGAAGGCCGTGGAAGCAGACCTGGGGACCGAGGTCCTCATTAGAGGGAGGGTGGTCCACAAGGACAACCTAAGGTGACTCCCTTGTTTTTTTTTTACACCTTTTTTTAAGCCACTAGGCAAACTCGTATAAGTTAGATATAGTTGTTCAACTTACTTTTAGCCACTTGGCATAGTTTTTATAAAACTTTCTTGGTGGTGGGCCTTAAAAAATTGCTAAAAAAGAAGAAAACAACCTCATTTCACAGGTTTGGATCCATATTACTCCTTTCCTTATCCCTGGCTTCGGCACATGTCATCGACTACTCGCGTGCCAGGTACATTCCCATCGTCGACGGCGAAATCTTGGTATGGGCGAAATACGCCTATGTCAGGCACTCGGCAAACCTCTCAGAGTACGCGCGAATGTGGGAAGAAACAGTCAAATTAATTGACATGTTCCCGCTATCCCACATGAAAAAACTTCTAAGCGTGGACACGGCACATCTACAAGACCTATTGGAGGCGTTAGGCACACACCATAGAGTCGCCAGGAGCTTAGATTTCCTAGGATCCATACTGAAGGTTGTGGCGGGTACACCCGATGCCGATGATTTAGAGCAGACTAGGTTTACTGAAATGCAATTAATAAATGCCAATAATAGACAAATAGAAATAAACACTAGAGTTCAGGACTAGCTTAACCAGTTAACAATCACTGTCAACAAAATTCTCAAGATAGCCAAAAACTCACAAGTTGACACTAGCCATTTATTTGAAACACTACTGTCTAGAAACAGAATGCTAATGATGGAGTTGTAAAATTTAATGCTTGCTATTACTCTTGCAAAGGCTAACATTGTTAGCCCAAACATTTTGGACCACTCAGATTTGAAATCAATTTGGCTAGAGGAACCCACCAACACTCCCATAGGAGATCTTATGTCCGTTGCGTCCGTAAAAGTTCTTCAATCCATTAACACCATACAATTTATAATTAAATTCCCCAAGATTAAAAGAGCTTGCAGAAAGATCACGATTTATCCTGTCGACCACAAGAACTTCATAGTGCGATTGCTTGACAACGTCGTAGCCGAATGCGATGGAGAAACCCACACACTGCAGAGTTGCGCCGCTTCACCTGGAGCCACATTTTGTGGTCTGGCTTTGGAAAGTTCATGTGCCAAAGAGCTCCATGCAGGTGGCACGGCACACTGCGAGATCCAGCCGAGCAACCTGGAAATAATCACCCATGTAGATGACGGAATCATCATCCTCAACGACGGGTCCGCAAGGATTCAGGTGGACAACGGCACTGAGATCTAGGTACAAGGCACGCATCTCATCACGTTCGGAGACCGAGTCGCAATTAACGGGACTCTGTTTTACAATCACAACAACGAACGCAATAGAGTCCCGGGTATTGCCAATTCTCCCTTGCTGAACATCACTGCCACCCAAGATGTCCTCAGCCTCCCTTACCTTCATCGTTTGAATGAACGTAATCTGGAGGTGATACAGCAATTCAAGAAAAACGCCGGAACTGATCAAGCTTATCGTGTGGCATTCATCATTGGAGCCATATGCTGTGCTTTAATCTGCATTGGCCTCACTCTTTGTCGAATCATCGGTGCAAAGAAGTCTGCAAAGCAGTTACGAGAAGTCGTCGCCGGGATTGGGTCGGCCGAGGACGGCCTTATACTTAAAGGGGGAGTAGTTAACAAATAACACTTAATATAGGATATTTCATAAGTTTATAATCAACCCTCGCTATCGCGTTCTTCATAAGTTAAGAAACAGCCCTCGGAATTGCGACATTACATAAGTTGTATCAGCGCGCTATAGCTGCAATGGTCAGCGACGGTAACCGGACACTTTTGTTTTGCTGCAAGAGTTTCCGTTATCGCCAAAGATTTTGCTGAGTCGGCTTGCCGACCATGACATTGTGGCGTGATGCGAGTTTTGGCTTAGCTTAAGTGAAATATTCTATGTATTAAGAAATTAGTTTGAATACAGCGCTCTTCCAATAAGTCGCTTAAATAAATATTCACTCCGGCACTTGGCCGTTAAATAATTTGTTTTATTGTCTGAGCCCGAGGCTAGCAATAAGAGGCACAGTTCGCCTCTCAACCTAATCTTCACCCGCAATAGGACCAGAGAATATTAATTTGTATATAAATACACCTAATAAAATGTTGCTATGGAAGCAAATACAAAGCTCTTTTCAAAATCAAGACAAATTGTGTCCAAGCGTTATGAACGAAAAGTCCCCAACCAAGTTTTTAACAAAATATATCAAAGTGGTTTTAAGTGTGCTGAGAAATTGGCTCAGCCACAGCAAACCCTATTTAAAATTGACAAAAAGGTGAGCACTGCTGAGTAATAGTTTTATTTAGTAGTTTTTGCAGAAAAACAAATTCATTCATAAGTTCATAGAAGGCAATTATTGACCAATTATAATAATTTTGGTCTTAAAATGCTCGTAAATGATTTTGGAAGAGATTGTCTAGGCCCGATATAAAATTTTTTTTATTATGTCAAAACACACCCTTAATAGGGGTATCTTTGTGAAAAATGTGGAAAAATAAAAAATAAAAAATTGTATGTATTCAAATTCAGTTTGGCATTTTTTATTGCAGTTCCAATCAACGGTAATACATCCCGGCAAGTACGCTAATTTCCAGCCCCCTTAAGAGGTGAAAGCATCCCCTAACTACCTAAAAACTTAAAAACTATATTAATTTTTTCGAAGACACACCTAGAACATTCACCGGAAAATTAAAATCAATGCATATATTCGTTTTTATCTACTTTTATCTATTTGCCCTTGCGGGGTCAAATTTAAGGTCAGTCGAAGGTCAAACACAGATAATCACCGAAAAATTTTCAAAAAATATATATATTCGTTTTTTTGAGGCTACTGAGTTCGAATTCGATGTCCATTTGTCCTTTTGGGGTTAAACACAGATCATTCACCGGAAAAATTAAAAAAATTCTATCTACATATTTTTTGGATTGAGACTCCCCTCTTAGTCCGGAAACTTTTCCCGTAAAAGATCAATGGTTTCGTTGCTTGTGTGGCACCTAGTGCTGTCTTGTTGAAAAAAACGTCGAATACCATCCAATTCCGGCCATTAAAAATCGTTAATCATCTCTCGATAGCTATAGATAACACCTTATTGGAAAACCATATATTTTTTTCTTACGAATTAAGAGTATTATAATGTTATTTGTTAAAACATCTATATAAGTCCGTGGAACAATTTGTTTTTGTTCACTAATATTTACTTCAATAAATAAATAAATCAAATAAATATATCAGTGTTATACATCATTCTCGCCTGTATGGTAGATAAGCATCGCGTCTCATTAGTTCTTCAGGTCTAAATTTATGATTTTGCTTCTAATCAGCTAGTTTAAAGAATTGCTTTTAACTACTCTTCATGTGAATTTTTTCGCTTTAGTGACATGTTAGAGCTCTTTTCGCCAAGCGCTAGTAATTGGTGAATAGATGAAACAACTGGTATAAATTAATATATCGCACCCTAAATATAGGGTGTTTTTTAGAGGTTAGGTTTTCAAGTTGGCACTACTTTTTTCGTAGATGGTCTTTTTGACAGCTGTCACTTGATTTATGCTCAGTTTGGTTTGCCATTTCATAATGAATAGACTTACACCTGAACAACGTTTGCAAATCGTGCAAATTTATTAGGAAAATAATGGTTCAGTTCGCGCGACACATCACAAGAAAATTTTGTTCAGCGATGAAGCTCACTTTTGGTTGAATGGGTATGTCAATAAGCAAAATTGTCGCATTTAGAGTGAACATAATCCACAAGCCATTGCTGAGACGCCGTTACAACCTCAAAAAGTCACTGTTTGGTGTGCTCTATGGGCAGAAGGAATCATTGGTCCATATTTCTTTAAAAATGAAGCCGGCCATAATGTTACAGTCAATGGAGAGCGCTATAGAGCCATGTTGAATGACTTTTTCGTGCCTGAATTGGACGATGTTGATGTGGACGACCTTTGGTTCCAACAAGACGGCGCTACATGCCATACAGCCAACGCAACAATCGATTTATTGAAGGAAACTTTTGGTGAGCGCATTATCTCGCGCCGTGGACCTGTGGCGTGGCCTCCAAGATCGTGCGATATAATTAATTATATACGTTTTATTTCATCTTGAAAACCTAACCTCTAAAAAAACACCCTTTACAAAAGGGTTACAACTCAAAATTTTCCACACTCGAGCTTGACTTGTTTACAGTAGCACAGAAAACAAACTATGTGACATATCACGCTGAAATTTGCCATGTAAGCTTATAACAGTCCCACCAAAAAACAAAAAACTTATTTTTGCCATATGTCATCCGCGGACCGTTTTATTGATAACGTCTCGTTCATATTTGAGCAGAAGTACATTTTGAGTTGTGACCCTTTTGTATTTAGGGTGCGATATATTGGCAACGCTGGAATTACATGTGTTTGTAAGACAGTGACACCAGTTTAATGCGGTATAGCCATACTCGCTAGCGGCGAATCTTACTCGATAACTTTGTTGTTGCTTTGAACTGGCGAATAGAAGAGACCTATTATTAAATATTATGAGCAAGGCTGACATTGTTATAGGTGTTGAAATGAAATTTGAAAAGGTCGAGCCAAGGAGCACCAGGAGATTTGGTGGCTCCTAAAACACTCAGGCTAAAGAGCCCATTGTATTTATAGCTCTGGAAAGGGGGTTAGATAGTCAAGGAGGGAAGGAGAAAAGTATCCGAGAAAGAGATAGGAAAGAATAGAGGCAGAGATAGAGATAGTTAGTCCAGTGAGAATTTTCCAGATTCTTTGCAAATCTGTAAATACCCTCCAGTTTTAGAGAACGAATATTACTCATTCTCATGACATCGGAACCCAATACTCGTAGCCTTGCTCTAGCAAAGGCAAGACACTCACAGAGAAAGTGCTCAGTGTTATCCGCCTCCGCCAAGCATGACAGGCATACCGGGTTCTCGATGATTCCAATGGTGGTCATATGCTGACCCCATGGGTTGTGTACTGTAATGATGCCGACCATCAACCGAATATCTTTCCTTCTAAGTTTTAGTAGAAAGTTTGATAATTTTCTGTTCGGACTTGTCACAAAACACTTTGCAGTTCTGCAGCGTTCCAGACCGGACCATCGCTCTTTATGTAGATTGCCTACATAATCGCTGATCCAATTCTTGATTCCTGCGGGACTGATTCCGATTATTCGCTCTGGCCCCTGTGGGGGCACCACTGATCCACGGTCGTCGGCAATTTCGTTTCCTTGAACACCGGAGTGTCCCGGAACCCATATAAGTACAAGCCTGTTTTGTCTTGCGACAGAATTAAGCTTCTTCTTACATTCTTGAACAATCTTTGAGGTTTGCTACGCGTTCTCCAGCGCCTTCAATGCAGCCTGACTATCACTGAAGACTCCAATCTGTTTACCGCTCCATCTACTCTCGATTATCCATTCGGCTACTTTTAGGATAGTAAAAACTTCTGTTTGGAAAACAGTTGCCATTCCCCCTATAACATAATGTATACGTATTACTATCGTTTAAGTACCATCCGGACCCTATTTCATTCTTGGACCCATCGGTAAAGAAAATATCAGTCTAAACTCCCTACATGCATTCTGGATTGCATGTGACATAAAATTTCCTTCCAAATGAAACTGTGGGTATCAGGTCATCTTTAGGTGCCAAAAACAGTGGATACTGCTCCGGCAGCAACTTAAAGATTTCTCTGTGTCCCGAAGTTCCGTCTTCGTGAAAGAAACCATATTTATGAAGTCTACACATTGCTTTTATTGCTTCCTGTTGTATCTTAAGATCCAGGGGTGGCAAATCAAGCATAGCATTTAGGACATCACCAGAGGTTGTACTCATGGCACCCGTGATGCATAAACATACACTTCTTTGCAGCCTGTATAGTTCCCGGATTGTGGATTTAATCATGCACTGTCGCCACCAGTCCACAGAAGCGTAAGTGATGATTGGTCTGATAAGTGCTGTGTATATCCATAGGACCACAGCAGGTTTCAGACCCCAAGTTTTGCCAAAGGCTCTACGGTATTGCTGAAAAATCTTGAATGCACCTTCAGTGAAACGTGTGTCTCCCAAGTTAGCTTCTTATCCAAGATTACTCCTAGATATTTAACTTCGTTTGAAAGACCAAGTTATAGGTGTTAGTTAGTTCCTAAATAAACGAAGTCTCTGACAACCTCGAAATCATAACTGTCAACAGTGACTTGGGAGCCGATACGCGTGTACACCTACTGTTTGTACTAAAGCTGAAGCAAACTGTATGTATTCGGTACTGAGTAACGGGTGCGCTCTCTAGTACCGAGTAACGAAACGTTACACACGAATATATTCCGTTACTCGCATTTTTTGTTGTATGAGTTCAGTTCACGTAGGTAATAAGTTTATACGTGTATAAAAACGTTTGCTGATGTACGTTTGTTTGCGTATACGCGCTCTTTCGGTGAATTTAAAACATTCGTTACAAAGACTGGTGTTTGTTTGTTATTATAGTACCTATATTAAAATTTGGAAGTTAATCGTTCGTAAAAGTTTTTCAGTGCTTTTGGTGCTTCAAGTTTTGTGTACGTAGACAAAGTTTGAAATTGGAATAAGGTAAGAAAATATTGTTTATAAATTGTTTACACTTATTATTGTTATTATTTTAGAGCATAATTTTATTGGTACAATGGATAAGAAAAGGAGTTAACTATGGGGGTTTTTCACGGAGGTTAAAGACGATAAGGAAAAATGTGATCTTTGCAATTCGTTGTATTCCGTGAAAGGTGGCTCTACTACAAATTTGAAAAAGCATCTCATGAAGAAACACAGACCAACACATGAAACCATCATTCTGTGCTCCGAGTCAAATGCCCTGTAAGGTCCTATACCACCAACTTCAACAAGCGCAGAGTCTAATCCTGAAACTAATTTTGTGATTAAAACAAATGAAACCAATTCGAAGCATACTAATTTAAATGCCTTTACTAAACGTCCAATAGGTGTAGTAAGAGAAAAAAAATTAATGAATTAATTTTTAAAATGATAGTTAAAGACATTCAGCCTTTTTCTGTAGTTGAAGACGCGGGTTTTAAAAATCTTATTAATTACTTAGAACCAAGTTGTAAAATAACCTTCAAGATATATATTAAGCAATACTTTGTTGGATTCTCACTACTCCGAAGTCCAAAAAAAATTAAAAGTAGAATTGGAGAATGCTAAATATGTATCGATTACCACCGATGACTGGACTTCAAGAGCAACAACTTCTTAACAAGTGGTAACAGTCCATTATTTATTAAATTGGGAGATTAAGTCTGCATTACTAGGATGTTTTGAATGCCATGAGCGACATACGGCCGAATACATCAAAAATGAGTTGCAAGCTGCTATACGATAGACAAATTATGAGCATTTACCGTGCTTTGCTCATACTCTTAATTTAGTCGTGTGTGCAGGATTCCAGGAATGTGTACTCGGGGAGCTGATAAAAAAAATAAAAGCTATAACATTTCCACAAGAGGCCTAATCAAAAACCATTAAAGCTTAAAATGGACGTAGTGACCAGATGGAACAGTACCCTAGATATGATTGAGAGGATTTATTCACTTCAAGAAGCTTTAGAAGCGTCTCTTGGAATCTTACACAATAAAGTAGAAAATCTTTCAGAAGGCGAATGGCAGACACTGCCAAAAATAATAAAAATTCTGAAGCCACTCAAAGAACTCACTGAAGAAATGTCTTCAGAAAAAAAGGTGGCTGTTTCAATAGTCCTGGCTTCGACGGAAAGTATGACCAGAATTTTGGTCAGTTTAACTACGAATATAATAACAGATACAGGAAAGAAACTGGCAAATAAAATACCAACGGAATATAAAAGTAGGTTTAAGAATTGTTACAGGCACCCTGTGTTATCTAAAGCAGCACTATTAGACCCGCGTTTTAAGAAGCTGGCATTTAGGTTTGATTTATCAAGTTATGAGTCTGCGAAAGATGCATTGAAAACTAAGCTGCAAAACGAGTTCAACTTTCATCAGCAATCTATAGAACCTACTGAATCAACGAAAGAATTATATCTCGAAATGAGTGTCCTTTGAAATGGTGGCAAGCACGGGCAATTCTATACCCGGATCTCTCGAGCTTGGCTGATAAATATTTATCAGTTATGCCTTCTTCTGTACCATCTGAAAGGACATTTTCGAAATCGTGCCAAATATTAAGGGAGAAGCGCAGCTCTATTCAGCCAAAGAGAATGGAAAAGATTTTATTTTTAAATATGAACCAAAGATTCTTGCAATAATTTTTTTTAATATATTAATAATTTAGTATATCAAAAATATTTTTTGTTTTGTCTAAAATATGTTTTTATTTAATATTTAATTTCAGTTCAGGAACGAAAGATTTTTGTTGTTTAAATGTTATTGTCAATAAATAATTTTTTACACCTATTTGTTCCTTTTTCATTATAATTTGGGAGATTCTGCCAATACTTCATTTGCAATTCTATACTTTCTTGTGACGTCGCAACGTCATACTGTACGCGTACCATACGATACAACATATTCGATTCGTTGCGTTATGGATAAGGTATCAAAAGTAACGAGTAACGTAACGATACGATAGTAACGAGTACTCATCGTTCTAGTAACGAACGTATACGGCTTTGCTTTTTTTCGCTACTTTCACACCTCTAGTTTGTACAGGAAGTACTTTGCTTCTTAATCCAGTTTGAAAAAAGCCGAACTAAAAGAGCGGTTACTAAGGCCGATGAGACCAATATCATCATGATACACCAGCAATTGTTGGTTCTTATAATAAATTGTGCCTGAGCGATTAAGTTCTGCGTCTCGCACGTTCTTTTCCAGCATCAGGTTAAAGAAGTCACAAAACAGCGCTTCACCCTGTCTGAAACCTCGTTTGGTATCAAATGGCTCAGAGATATCTTTCCCAATTCTGACGGTGCTGCTGGTGTTGATCAACATTATCTTTCACAGCCGTATTAGTTTTGAGGGGATACCAAATTCAGATGTTGTGGAATATAAGCTACTAATTTTTGTGGTGTCAAATTCAGCTTTAAAATCGACGGAAATATAATAGGTGTCGTTTCCTTTTTATGGTTCTTTGCCAAAACTTGGTACATATATTGTGAACTTCGGGTAAATTGTTGATTTTCTAGGTCTAATGCAGCACTGATAAAGTCCAATCATTTAGTTGAAAATGGGCTTCAGTTTTTTACACAATAGAGATAGAATTTATTTATTTATTTAAATCTATGGTTACAATAACAGTACAACCTAGCTACATATATCTAATTCTTCTTCTTAATTGGCGCTATAACCGCTTACGCGATTTTGGCCGATATGTATGTATATATATATCTAATTACATATATTTATTTCAAGTCATGAGTAAAAAAAATTCTTACACACTACACACCTAACATAAACCTAAATGTGGATCAATCTTAAACTTAGGACAAATATTAATAAGCTAAGATTAAGTAGTAGCGATGTGGCGCAGAGAAAACCATTTGCAAATACAGTAGAAGCCCGATAAGTGCAATACCGATAACTGCAATTTCGCGGAAAGTACATTTCGATTTTGAGTCCATAGAAAACTCGAAAAGAGCAATAAAAAATTGCAATTTTCGGGCGCAAAAGAATTCTTGTTCGAAGAAATTTTTTACTTAATACGGCAATGTATTTGCGTTCATCACGCGCGAAGACACAGCTTTATAGCTATGCACAGTTATGGTTCTCGGAATTATTGCGACCAAAAACACTGTTCTCACGCTTTGTGGTTTTTGATTTTTACAAATAACTGTAAAATTGTAGCGCTGATATCATAAAATATGGCATCGAATCGTTTGTGACATTCAACACGCGTTAGTTTCAAGCTGGTTCTTGAGAGTAAAACAATCGTTCGGAGTTTGAATCATTTTTTTTTTGCTTTCATCAAATAAAATCATGGGAAAAGTGAAAAAGAATCTACATTTTCTTACATTGAAAGAAAGAGATGAGATTCTCCAAAAAATTGAAAAAGGCGTTAAACAACGAGATCTTGCATTCGAATACAAAGTTGATTGCGCAACGATTTGCCGAATAAAAAAACAATCCCGTTCATTAAAAGAAAATGCATACAATTCATTTTCACTTGGAAATAAACGGAAAACTTTGCGGTTTGGCAATCATCCAGAGCTCGAGAAGCGTTTGTACCAGTTTTTCATGAATCAGCGGCGATGAAATGCTCCTGTTTCTAGCTTGATATTGAAAAGCAAAGCATTAAAAATATTTGATGAAATAAAAAAGGATGGAGAACAATTCAATGCAAGTGATGGATGGTTTTCGCGATTCAAGAAACGCTTCGGACTTCGCTATTTGACTGTGACTGGTGAATCATTACCTTGTGATCCAGAAGCCATTGAGCCATTTAAGGAAAAATTGACGGCGAAAATCGCTGAAAAAGGATATGTAACATCACAAATATATAAGGTTGTCAAAAAAGTTTTGCGGTATTTCCGCAAGCTTGTCTTTGCAAGCGCGTAGTTCTAGTTGTATTCGTCGCATCGGTTCACACTAGAGCTTTTTGGAAAGCTCTTTTCACGTGCTAACACATGTTTGATTAATTGTTGTTTGCTTTTAGTCGTTCGTGAGTTATAGCGTCGCAAACATGGAGCAAAATAAAGAGAAAATACAGCATATTTTACAGTACTACTACGATAAAGGCAAAAATGCATCTCATGCTGCCAATAAAATTTGTGCAGTTTATGGACCCGATACAGTTTTCGTTCTGGTGCAGAGGTGATCGAAGATGCGCCACGGTCCGGAAGGTCTGTCGTCGAAAATTGCGATAAAATCGCTGAATTGATCGAAAGAGACCGGCAAAGTAGCAGCCGTAGCATCGGCCAAGAGCTGAGCATGAGTCATCAAACCGTAATAAACCATTTGAAGAAGCTTGACTTCAAAAAGAAGCTCGATGTATGGGTGCCACACGACTTGACGCAAAAAAACATTTTTGCCCGTATGGATGCATGCGAATCGCTTCTGAATCGCAACAAAATCGACCCGTTTTTGAAGCGGATGGTGACTGGCGATAAAAAGTGGGTCACTTACGATAACGTGAAGTGCAAACGGTCGTGGTCGAAAAGCGGTGAAGCTGCCCAGACGGTGGCCAAGCCTGGATTGTCGGCCAGGAAGGTCCTTCTGTGTGTTTGGTGGGATTGGCAGGGAATCATCCACTATGAGCTGCTCCCCTATGGCCAAACGCTCAATTCGGACCTGTACTGCCAACAACTGGACCGCTTGAATGCAGCACTCATGCAGAAGAGGCCATCTTTGATCAACAGAGGCCGAATTGTCTTCCATCAGGACAACGCCAGGCCACACACATCTTTGGTGACGCGCCAGAAGCTCCGGGAGCTCGGATGGGAGGTTCTTTTGCATCCACCGTATAGCTCGGATCTCGCACCAAGTGATTACCACCTATTTCTGTCCATGGCGAACGAGCTTGGTAGTCGGAAGTTGTCCACAAGAGAGTCCTGTGAAAATTGGCTCTCCGAGTTTTTTGACAATAGGGAAGCGAGCTTCTATAAGAGGGGCATTGTGAAGTTGGCATCTCGTTGGGAACTCGTCATCGAACAAAACGGCGCATATTTGACTTAAATCGCATTATTATAACCAATTTTATGAACAATTGAAAATTCAATAAAAATACCGCAAGACTTTTTTGACAACCTTTATATAATGCTGATGAAACGGGGCTCTTTTGGAAACTTTTGCCAAATAAAACTTACGTTTCGAAAGATGAAAAGAGTGCTCCAGGCAACAAAGTTTCAAAAGATGGAATCAGTGTTCTTTTGTGTGCAAATGGTGATGGCAGCCACAAAATAAAACCATTAACGATCGGTAAATCTATGAATCCGCGTTGTTTTAAAAATTTTCGTCTACCGGTGAATTATGTTAGCAGCAAGACTGCTTGGATGACGCGGGATATTTTCAAAAAGTGGTTCTTTGATAATTTTGTCGAAGAAGTGAAAAAATTCGCCGAAGAAAATGATGTTCCACCCAAAGCATTACTCTTGCTGGATCAAGCCCCATCTCACCCGCCCGAAGAAGAATTAGTTTGTGGTGAGATCGAAGTGATGTATTTTCCGGCCAATTGCACAGCGATTTTACAGCCAATGGATCAAGGTGTTATTAACTTGACAAAAATTCAATACAAAGCATTGCTAATGGAAACCATAATTAGTGAAAAAGATTCTTCATTACATGAACTATTGAAAATTGATTTGAAAACCGCCATGATCATGTTGAGCCAAGCATGGGGGAAATTGCTCGCTGAAACGATCGCTAAATGCTGGAAAAGCGTATTGGGTACAAGCCCAACAGTTGACGCGATTATTGAATCTAATCCAGACGATATGCCATTGGATATCCAAATTGAGGACCCCTTCTTGTTGGAGGATTACAACGGTTAAATGAGATGGTCGAAAACTATGTGGGTGAAGCAGACACAGATGAAATCCGCAATTGGGTTTTGGAATTAGGAATATATGAAGGTGATAGTGAAGCCAAAGACCCGGAGATACTACTCAAGAAGAAACAACCGAAAAAGTCCAGCATGAATCGATTTTTGGCTGTGTCAATACAATTTTGAAATGGGGTGAACAGAACGATGTACTGTCATTCAATCAGATCGCTTGTTTGCATGATATCCGATCAAAAGCACTTGAAAAGTGTTACGAGAAAACGCAATCGAAAATAACAAAGTTTTTCCAAAAAAAATAATTGAATTTTGGAGCACACACTCATATGTCCTTCCGCATTGATCTCTTTGTATTAATTTCAATAAATATGTGTTCCTTTTTCTTGAATTTCGACCTTTTGAGCTTATTAATTGCATTGAATAGAGTTAAAATATTTTTCCCTAGGTATTCCTCGATCCACAGGAGAAATTCGCAAAAGTGCAATTTTTCGCTAAGTGCAATCATTGCTGAAATTTTCCAATTGTACTTATCGGGCTTCTACTGTATTTAAAGAAGCTCTTGATTACGTGAATCAAAATCTAAAGCACTGAAGACTAAGATTAGTTCAGCACACGTTTTAGATGTGGGAATGTTGACTGCATAACTACTTCTAGAAAAAGCAATTTTAAAGAACTCCGAATACCAAAGAATTATTGAGGGAATACTAAAAGCAATATTTTCTAAAAAAGAAGGGCAGTCAATGATTAAATGAATAATTAGTGGGCAACGAAGACAGTAAGAAAATAGAGGTAGAGACAATTTTTTGAACAATTAGATTGAATTTTTGTGTATTTAGAATACTAATTTCGCGCTAATTGGTTAACACTTACATTCCAATCGACAGGCATGCATTTATTTAACCATATTTTGCACTGGAGCTGATGCAAGGAGCCTTTCGCCGCCATGTTCTAATAACTCAGCTGGCACTCCGTCAGCTCCCACGGCTTTGTTGTCTTTTCTTTACGCGGCCGCGTCACATTCCTTGTCGTACCATTTCGGCGGTGGTACGCAGAGAACGAGAAGCGTAGTATGATACGTCCATGCCGAATTTTTGTGTAATATTTTCTGAGAGCAGGTGTGAGAGTCGAGTAGCGAACCTACTAGCAGTCTGCTGCAATTGCAGCTTTTCAATGTCGAATATGCACAGAGGCTTGTGCGTATTTCGGCTGCAACAACATAATAATCGGGACGGTTTTTATGTAGCGCACAAGCAGATGACCTGGGCTGCTTCTCACATTAGTATGCTCCTAAGCCGGTGCTCGGAAGCTACCCATAAAATACTTGGCCCGGACGTTGTGAGCTGCTTGAGCCGTAGGCAAAAGGATCTTCTTGGCCACTCCCAGGGAAATGACGACCAGAGATTCTCTCCACTTACGTGAACTTCTACACGTGGAACCATTTTTGGGTAATCTTTTTACACTCATTAATTAGGGCCAATAATTAAGAGCATTGGCCCTTTTCTTGAAACGGGCATATAAACGTTGGCATGTACGTGTTGTAAATAACTCGTATGTATCTACTTACATGCAACCGTATGTATAAGTTAAAGTTAATACTACTCAATGCGGTTGAAGCCTCTGAACCGCAATTAGCCAGGTATTCACGCGAAGATTTCCATTAACCTGCTTGATTACGACCGTTTGAAAAAACTTGCTGATATTTTACGGCATCGAAGCAACCGGTGACCGCCTCTCTTGCCTCAGAGCACATAAAAAATTTTTAATTTCTATGCACTTATGTATGTAGGAAAAAGGATGACGCCTAATTTCGGGTGAGGTAAAACATCGTTTAAAAAATTTGGATGTAAAAGCACAATTTAACATTGAATAGTTTACCACTGGTACAGCTCTAGTCAGCATCGCACACAAACATACATTCTTTTGCTTATGGTGGCAACCAAACACCCGTTTGGGGACGAGACAAAGTGTGAAGCCGAATCCTCTGCTACGGCAGGCAACTTGACGCGGTGCAGGGACTTAATCGAATTTTTAACGGCAGATACAGAGAGGAATTGTTGTACTGTTGGGCTATACTTCGCCCTGATATCTGGTACCGATCGACGGCCAAGAGCTGCCATCTCCCCATTCAGGGAGTTTTGTGACAATTAAGAGACTACTGTAAATTTGTAAATTTAGAGACTACTGAGCTTGCTTTCTCGAGCAAGTAGTCGTACAAACAATATGATGAACAAAAAAATACAACAACACAACAAATAACAACAACACCAAGAAAAACAACAGTAACAATAATAAGAAGGGCCGTATGGGAAGCAAGGTAAATACTACCTAGCGAAGCTGTCTGAGACGTAGGTGTCATTGTTCGAGGATCATGAGGACCAGGATCACCATCGTCTTAGTTACTGGGCAAGGAACATAATTTGCCTAGAAGCACAGTATCTGATAATGATCGGGCTAGTCAGTGATTAGACAGATCCTGCTCCCAGCAGCGAGATGGAGTGCCAGCCACAGCGGGGAGTCTGGTAAATCGTCCGACTCAGGCAGAGGTAAGGATAGGTACTGCAAAGCAGATTACCCTACAGGCACCCACCCCCACGAGGCAACTCGCACGTTCCGCGCCTCCTACAGCCCGCTCGAGGAGGCTATAATGGACAAAACCTTTAAAAGCTAGACTCACCCACTCGGCTGCTATGCTGTTTAAGTGCTGCCGAAAGCTGCCGAAAAGACAACGATGCGGGTGGTTCCAGTGTCAACCATGCTCACCCCAGTACCAGATTCTCTAGTCCAAGAACCCAGTTGACTCAGTGGGCCTGATTATCCCAGACAAGTCACTAGGATGGCCTATATCTTCACTACGCAGGAGCTAATGGGAGGACTAGAACTGAGGAAACTCGATCTTGATAAGATGAACAAGAACGAATTGCGGCTCTCGGATCGGATGAGCCCAGATCAACCTGCATCTCACAGTAACGGTCTCAGCCGTCATAGTAAAGTGGTCTACCTCGGGGCATCTGGGCATAATGCTAAAGAGCCGTAAGCCTACAGGGGTCAGGTAAGCCCCCTCAAGAACAGTAATAAAAGCTATTATGGGATCCCTATCAGCAGAGACTTATTTTTGCATTACAGAGTTCCTAAACCGAGATCTAGAAGTGGTTCAAGCAAATTTTAAGATGACCGGGACCCGCAGAGATGCCGTGCGTCACCCTAATTTGTGGGAGACAGCTATACCGTACCCGCAAAAGAGTTTCCGGGGTTGATCCATAACAGCAGCAAGTGGAAGGTACCACTTGCAACATAAGATATATGAAGTGTCAACTCCAGCTTGAGGGGTGAGTCTCTTTTAGAATTTATCATTAGTAATAATTTGTATGCATTGAGTGTTGGTTGTACATCCACATTTCTTATGAGGAATACACAGGACACCTGTACGCTCATTTACTAAATACTCATTTAAATATTGCATGTCAATTACAGTAACATATATTAGCATATACCCATTTGTAAAAACAGATATACATATATACATATAAACTAACATGTAATCTTGATGGTCCATAGGAAAATTCAAACTTGGATTTCTGTTAAAAAAAATTTAAATGCTGCTAAATAGGCGTATCCTTTGCGTAATGCGCCAAAATAAAATCACAAGATCATTGATATGTTTGTCGTCAAATAAAACTGGAGCAGTTTTAAGGATAGATGGTGTTAATGTACCCAAAGACACGATTAAAGGACGTGAAGACCTACAAGACTCAAGAATGAATCTTCCTTTCGGGCGAAGAATTGCGTATGTCGGGCCTGGTGTACTGCTTATAATGAACAACTTCAATGAACTGTTAAGCATCTAGTTAAGGTTCATATCTGGGACCGCGTCTCCGAAAAAGAATTTGGCAGTCATTTACCAAAAAGCATTATTACCGTCATCTGTAAAGATGTTTGGAAAAACTAGCAAACCTTGGATTATACAAGAAGACATTGATCCCAAGCATCGAAGCCGAAGAAGTGTAGAGTGGAAACAGCAAATCGGGATTGAAATGTTGGTCGCTTAACCTTTAACTACTGAGGTGGTGGTAAATTTTACACCTCGTAGTTTGTTTTCTCTCTCACTCTCTGCAGTTGAGCGCTATCAATTTCATTCTCTTGGTATCTTCTCGTTATCCTATGATTATTATTCAGTTGTGTTTCTACAGTCGGGGGTATTGTATAAGCGGAGATATACCAGTGCTGGTGTCAAAATTACCACTCGTCCGGGGTTACGTATTTTTTTAATAGAAATTATTTTACCACCACATCAGACTAAGCGTGAGTATTTAATAGAAAATAAAATACCACTTCTCAGGCTTAGCGTTAGTTTTTCGTGGAATCATTTTGACTACTCCTACGATTTATTGCAACCTATTTTATTAGGTTATGTCAAATTCAAGCAAAGATAGTGATACAGATGATATAATGAGCATTGAAGATGAAGAAGGAAGTGAATGTGATGTTTCCGAGGAAGATGTTGCTAAAGAAATTGACAATCCTAATGAACATGGAGATGGAGAAGACGCAATTGAGTCAATAGGAGTAACCAAATATTTTTATGGAAAAAATGGGTATAAGTGGTCAGCAAAAGAGCCAGCACGGTGCAGTAAAACTCCACTACATAACATCATGCGCTTGCCAAAAGCATTGCAGCAAAACCTTGAAGATGGAATAATTGGGTTTTGGTCAAGATTTTTCGATAGAAATATAGAGAACCTAATTCTTCAACACACAAATACCAAACTAAAGGCTAAGTTCGATAAGTCTCAAAGAAGTGAAGCGAAATGTTTGGATATTATTGAGTTGCGAGCATTTTTCGGTGTTTTGATATATTCGTCCGTTTTCAAATCGAATCACGAAGACACTAGCCTTATATTTGCAACAGATGGAACAGGCAGACAAATTTTCAGGTCCACAATGTCGGAGGAACGATTCCTATGCATCCTTAGCTGCTTACGATTTGATGACTCCACAGACAGAAAGGAACGATTATTAACGGATCCATTGGCTGCCATTTCAGAACTGTTCAATAAGTTTATAGAAAACTGCCGAAAAAATTATACAATTGGTACCCATGGATGCATCAAAGAAATGTTAGTGCCGTTTCGCGGTAGGTGCAGATTTAAAATGTATATGCCAAAAAAGCCACCAAAATATGGCATCAAAATAATGGCATTAACAAATGCTCGCACACAGTACCTTGCAAATGCTTATATATACCATGGCAAAAATTCTGACGGAAATGGTCTCACAACTGAAGAAAAAAGGCTATCAGTACCAACACAAGCCGTATTAAGGCGAAATATTACTGCTGATAATTGGTTTTCCTCAATGCAGGTTATAGAAGAATTAAAAAAAAAGACAGCTTACGTACTTGGGTACATTAAAGAAAAATAAAAGGGAAATACCTCCCGAATTTCAGCTCAATAAAAACAGACCAATTGGATCTTGTTTGTACGGTTTTACCAAAGAAGTTACCATTTTATCATATGTGCCTCACAAAAACAAAGCTGTTCTTTTGTTATCTTCTATGCATCACAGGGAAGAAAGCGATATCCAAAGTGGAAAGCCGGCAATAATAGCAGACTATAATAACACAAAAGGGGGAGTTGATGAACTTGATAAGAAGTGCTCCATATATTCAACCACTCGACGTACGCGACGCTGGCCACTCGCAATTTTTTATAGACTACTGGATATAAGTGCTGCAAATGCTTACGTTATATATCAATCTTGTGCTGAGTTTGATGATAAATCGAGGTCAGACTTTTTGAAAAGTCTAGGCCGGCAATTGATTTTACCACATTTGCAAAGGCGACAGCATAATCCTCGACTACCCAGGTTAATTCGAGACAATATAAGTAGCATCTTAGGACCAGACTCCGTAGCTTCCTCTCTAGGAGAGCCGGCCCCAACTGCGAAAAAGTTATGCTACATTTGCCCTAGTAGGTTGAAGCGGAAGACTCCACATGTTTGTTTGTTTTGTACTAAGCCTATGTGTATGGGATGCAGTAAACGCGTATGCGTGAAGTGTGCAAATAAGGAATATGATGAGTAAAAATCCTCCAAAAAGATTGATCTGCAGTTTTTTTTTTTTTGAACATAATTTTTGTTTGTTTTCTTTTTTGTGATTCTAATGTCATAAATTTGGCTGTGAAAAGTGCCTTTATCTAGTTTTGAATTTTTTCTTACAATTTTTTTTAAGTTATGTTAGTGCTGTTTTTTTAGTTTTAAGAAAAGTGACTATGAAATAAAGTCCTTGTTTTGTTAAACTAAAAGTTCGTTTTCTTTAAATTTATTACTCTATTCATTTAAAAATATGTTTTAGTATTCCAATTAAAAACAAATAGTTTAAAAAAAAATTTTCGTTCACAAAAATTATTTATAGATTATAAAGGGGTAAAATTTACCCCCACCTCAGTAACTACGTCCAAATATTTCACCTCAGTAGTTAAAGGTTAATGACTATTGAGAATGTTTGGACAATAATTAAGTCAATACTCAAAGGAAAACTAAGTTCGACTGATTTCCAACACAAATTACTCGAAGATGTGAAGCCATTATGGTGGTTATAATACATTTTATTGAAGACCATCTGGATTAAAAAGCTTCAGAAACAACCGCCAGGCTACGCTCTAAGTCAACTGATTTGAGTTCTGTTTGTTTTGATAGGTTGCCAACCTGTGATTAACACTCCTATCAAAATTTTATCGCCATTGCTTGACGTGAGTCTATCGAGGATGCCAAACTTAGTGGCAGGTTGTTGACATTGAGAACTGATGAAAACATCATTACAGTGAAAGAAAAGTCAAATTAGTCGCCTGTGACGACGAAAGACCCGCCAAATTATACAAGGTGGCTATAGAAAAGGTTGATGAGGTATTCGATATACAAAACTCGAGGCCCAGCCAAGAGCTCGTGCCTGGGTTTCCAGCAAGGCGGCCACTGAAGCATCCATCTTGCAGATGTTTAAAATTTGCAACCCGAATCTTCTGACGAACAATTGGCGCTTTTAGGCAGGTGATGGTTAGAATGAGCACTGAATCTTTGGCACCACTGGAAAAAGCAGGAGGGGTAGTAAATTACGGTCACTAAGGTAAATTTGCGTGTTTATCGCAAAAATGTGGCTGCCGTCTACAATAGGTGGTAATACCTCCGAGGAGGCAACAGCTGATTCCATGCGGGTCTATTACTACTCCTATGATTCGGAGAGGCTGACAGGGGTCAAAGGCCTCTATGAAGGCCCTGACCAGCTAGACTCAGATGAGGACGACAGTGATATTACGATAGTGGAAATGGAGACTGCAAAGTCTGATGAGCATTAAATGCTTCTAGATTAATCTCCATCATTCTAAATCGTCCTCTGTTGGTTTACTGGTACGCTTATCAAATCGCGGAGATGATGTTATTCTCATCCGAATTGAGTACGCCAGGCTATAAGCTGTTGGTGTCTAGTTCTGACGGTGTTCCTGGAGCCTGTTTTCTAGCAAGAGCTACTCTGGATATATTTATTTTATCGAGTCTTACTGATAGCGATCTGGTGGTAGCTAGCTGAGCTCAACAATTCTAATTGCAGCGACAAATTTCGAAACAAATGATACAAGACGTTAATAGACTTAAAGCTGGGCTGATCGCAGGATGCAATTTTAACGATATAAAAAAGAGATGAATTACTTATAGAATTTGTCCTGTTACTCATTTGTAATAGAGGTGAGGAACCAACTTTTGTTCCTAGAGAAAGGAAAGAGGTTTTAAATATCTCATTCACCTTAGATATTATATCCACCTTTATAGATTGCTGGAGAGTTAGTAAGGAGAACTCGTTTTCAGATCAGAGATATATTTAGTTTAATCTTTTGGACTCCCCACCAGTTCCGCTATTTCGTGGAAATATTGGGAAGACCAATTGGGTATTCTACAGAACTACCTTTACGAAACCACTTGATGAGGCGCCTATACAAAGTGTAGATACAAGCACTAGCCTCAATTAAGCAGTAGAAAAACTCACCAGTAGCTACAACAAGGTGCTCGGTGCGGCTTGCCCCTTAACTAAGAGTAGAGGGAAGCAAAAACCTCCTTGGTTTTCGCTTATGCAGACGACATAGTTGTTTCCACACATGGAAAATATCTTTCAACTCGAAGCGATCTAGTGCAAACTAAGGAGATAGCGCCAAATATTTAGGTGGAGGACAGAGTAAAGAAAGCTACTGTGGCTCTATTCTCATGCAAAAAGGCAATAGGTCGTAGGTGGAATCTCCGAAAAACACTCACTGGCTCTGTATGACTGTTATCAGACCCATCCTCCTTTACGGGATTATAGTTTGGTGGACGGATCTCGACAAGACAACGACTAGAAACAGGCTTCAGAGGATTCAACGAATTATCTTTTCTTCTTAGCTCCTCTAGATTTAGTTGATAAACAGAATGCAGGCAACACTTGTGTTCGTCGTGCCGCAACTAATCAACGGCGTAACTTAGGATTTGGAAATTTGGCCATAACACTCGGTCTGAGTTCAAACAACCCTATTGACTATTGTTTATTCAGAACTAGAAATCCAGGTAGATGTCATGGGTTGACGGAAAAACTGCCTACGGTTCTCTATTGATGGCTTGAAGCTTGACGCTGTCTTTGTCTGTAAGAAGCCAAAAGTAAGCATTTCTATTCTATATCTATATTTACTCCGATTGCAAAGCGGCGATTAATTCTCTTGGTGGAATTGTCGCTAATTCTTTTGTCTTTTAACGAGATCGCGGAATATTTCCGCATCCATTTGATATGGGTGCCAGGGCATAGTGACATACCAGGGAATTGTAAGGCAGACAAATTTGCAAAAGAGGGTACTGCCACTCGCCTCCCTCTTGATATGGAGATTGTAGTTATACCCCTCTCAACCTACAATTGGCATTGCCAATTCAGCCCACTCGAGATGGGTTGATAGTCTGACATGTAATGGTATAAAAAGAATTTAATCAAAATCCTTAATCGGTCAAGGAAAAATATTATATGTTAGTTGCTTTAATATCAGGCCACTGTTTCATAGGTCGTCATGCTCAAAGATTGAACAAGGAGATGGAAGAGTCCGTTAAACACTTTCTCTGTTACACTCCCGCGTGATACGCCACTGAGTTTAGATACTTTGGCTCATCGTTTCTAAATAATACAGATTAAAGACTTTCATCAATGAACTGATTCAAACTTATCAATATGGCTTAAGATCTGCTAACTTAGTGAGAGTGACACTACTGTTGATATTTTTAAAACAATGGGTCAATTTTACACTATTTCATGTGTAAAAAAGCGAAGCAATGGCTTGAAGAGTGTTATGGGTCCTCCGCTCCATCATTAGGATGCCCTAATGAGGCGGTAACACCAGAAAACATTAAGAAAATCAACAAAATTATTTTGAGTGATCGAAAAGAGAAGTTGCGTGAATTATCTGACATCGTAAATATATCAAAAGAACGTGTTGGCTTTGTATTGCATGAGCATTTGACTAGGAGAAAGTTCTTTTCAAAGTGGATGCCGTGTTTGCTCACTGTTGACCAAAACCAAGAACGTGTTGATGATGGCTAAAAAATGGCAAACCTACATGAATTGAATTTCGAATCCTTCCCACATCCATCGTATTCGCCACACTTGGTTCCCAGCGACTACCGGCTCTTCGCTGGCCTAAGCAAAATTTTCGCCGGTATGAAATTTCCCTCAAATGAAGAGGTTAATGAATGAAGTGGTATTGTTAGAGCGACGCTGAAATGATTGCGTTCTTTTTGATCGAAATTACATTGATAAATAAAACTGATTTTGGCAAAAAAATTTTTCCTTTGTTAGGCCCGGGACTTTTCAGCCCATGTGTTATAACGCCAATTGCTGAAAAATATTGCTGTAAAATTGGAATCACAAATCCTAAGAAACTTGTAATAGTAATTATAGATCACCGCATAAAATCTTTTTTTTTTAAGTTATACACGGTATAGTGTATGTATAATATAATGATATATTTTATTATATTATCAATTTAATGTTTTCATGTTATATCTCTATTCAGAACTTTGAACTAAAGTGTTGAAATAAGTATTCTGCATAAATATACATACATTAAACAATTGGAGAAGAATGACTTTTCTGTGTAACAAGTAATCAAAAACCCAGTGCATTCACAAAGTGATGCCGATTCGCCTTTTCTTCTTTGCCAAAATATAAAGAATTTTTTCGGTAGTGACTACAATATCTCAAGGTATAGTTAGAAGCGCTAATTCATTGAGTCGTTCTTCTCATGTCTTGTGCACTTTTTATCAATTGGTGAACCCCATACGTAAAGTTATATATTAATTAATTATTTATCTACTATCAGAGGTCATAAAATAATTATTTCGAAATTTTCTCTTGTATCGAAATGTCCGGGACAGAACTTTTTCATAAGCTTGCTGTTTTCTGCATCTTACTGTATGCTCATGCGCCCACTTGACGTACAGCATCTGCGGCTTCGGAGCATTTAGAAGGCATATTTACATACATATATGGGTGCAAACATATTGGCAAATGTTTCTGTAAGGAATATTCCAGTATTGACTAATTTGATTTGATTTCTTCAATCTTATATGTAAATTGTTGTCATCGTCGAGAAAAATTGGCATATGGGCGGCTCGTTAATCGCTAATCAATACTTTTTCAAACTTTTTTTTTTTATTTTGAAGACTGAAGATTGTCATTTATGAATGAAAAATAATATCGTTCAAATGACTGGCACGACTGGCCTTACAGTGGGCCATTCGATCAACCCAATTTTTAAGCACATTTTCGATTGTTTGGGCTCCAATTTCATGAATGGCAACTTCGATTTCGTGTTTTAAAGCATCAATCGTCTCTCTTCGCATAGCATTTGTCCTTAACGGCTCCCCACAAAAAATAGTCCAACGGGCTTAAATCACAGCTCCGAGGCGGCCAATTGATTTCGGAATTTCGGCTGATTATTCGGTTTTCAAAAACGTTAGCCAAAAGTTCGAGCGTGACTTTGGCAGTGTGACAAGTTGTACCGTCCTGTTGAAACCAAATGTCGTCCATATCATCCTCTTCAGTTTTTGGAAACAACTCGTTGAGCATGTCACAGTAACGCTCGCCATTTACTGTAAACGCGGCTCCTCGCTCATTTTCGAAACCAGACCAAAAACCGCACCAAAAAGTGACTCGATGTGGTTGCTTTTGCTTCTCTACAGTAACGTGTGGATTTTCTGAGCCCCAAATCCGACAATTTTGCATATTGGCGGAGCCACCGATGTGAAAATCAGAAAAGAAGAAGAAGACTCACCACTTTGGAAATAGGTTTTCAATATTTCCCAATTTTGTTCAAGCGTATAGCGTCCCATTTCGTAAATGTCAAACCTTTAAGTAAATTATGAACACATTTGACATGTCATTTGTGTTACCATTCTCAAAAAAATAGGTGGTTCAAAAAGCAAACGCTATATGGCCCACCCTGTATTTTGTTCATATAAATATGAGCTCGAACTTATCATTGAATTTGATTTTGTTGTGCTATACAATATTTGAAACTGTTCCGCGTCGCCGTCGCTAGGCTTAAAATTTTAGTTTTGGACGACATACACATGTAGAGGAATAAAATGAGTGCTCAGTGTGTGCGTTTATATGTACCATACATGCATACGTGGTCACTAATAATCATAGTTTTGCTGGGAGTTAGAGTACAAATATGTATGTAAGTATCTAAGCTAGTGCATCAAGTGTGCATACGCACATACAAATATGTATATGAATACGCAAATGAGAATTTTTTTGTCATTTGTTGGGCAGGAACTCGACCATTCGGGTATCTACTCCTTAATTATTGTATGTAGATATGATAAGGCGAGGTAGGTCAATATTGCTTCAGTACATATGTATGTATGTGAGTACATATGTAAACTATATGAGTTAAGTAAAACTAATAAACATAACTAACATAATATGTTCATATATGTATATATATATCTACGAGTATCAATATACCAAAACACTTGTACGCTCAATGCTTTCTCGTCGAAAATCAGTTTTAACACAAAAAATTAATAAAAATTTTCATAAAATTTGTATTACATAAAGTTTAAAATTTACTAAAACGCACGCGCCAAGTTGTGAGGTCGTTTTACAATGTCTTTTTTTTCTGGTGTAATATTTTTTTAAAAATTAAAGCAGATATCATTAAAGTTACTTATATTTTAAATGTAGGTCCTTATAATTCAATACATATTCAGTACATATACTTTTAAATCTACATTTAAGTTTTTTGAAAATATAAATTTAATCAAATGTCGTTTCTTAAGGGAACATTGAAATAAACTTATTCAAATGCTTGCAAAATGCCGCCGGACATTAGTCAATTTGATTTCCTACAGAAACCAAAAACTGTGCAGAGCCAATATTTTAAAGAGGGAATTCACTTTAATCAGCTCTGTTAGAAGTTTCACCAAACCACGGCAGTGGTCATACTTTATTTTTGACAATTCACACTAATCGTAGCTCGTGAGTCTTCTCTATATCATTAATGTTCTCTGTGCTGTACGTCGAGGAACATTAGCACAGTGCCAAGCTATTCTGCAATGTCACCTGTTGATTTGAAAATCTTTCTTAATATTTCATCGGCTCTGGTACGCATGTTCCTAATGCCTTCGTGAAGATTGTTGGCATAACTAACGCACTGGCTTCATTCGCAATCTTCTTTTTGTAAATTTTGGCTTAGACTTGTCGTCAAGCTGAATATCGGTGTGTGAACTGTTAATGAAATGAAAATTTGTGGCGGTGAACTGGAGGTAAGTAAGTCATATGGCTGCACACCATCAGATTTCATTTTCAGGTCGTCCATCTCTTCTAGCGTTAAAAATCAGCAGATAAATTCAAGTGATTCTTGAAAGAAGTTCTAGGAAGCCAAATGTTCCCCCAACGTGGTTCGCAAAATTTCAGAAGAATCTGCACTGGGTTTTGAATGAAGGGCGCCTTTCTGGATAGATGAAAAAATTTACAACCTTTTTGACCATTCCCAGGCAATTCCGAATAGGTGAAACGTCACACTCATGGCAAATGGCCTGATTTAAATTGTGTTTCGCCCAATGAAGGACGACCCCTTCCTGTATTTTCTAAACAGCACATCCCTTGAAGTCTCCACTCACCGCTTGAGTTTCATCGTAACCTTACAATAAACAATATACATTATTATTATTCTCATATTTTCTCATTTTCTGTAACGTATGCGACATCTCACGCCGCATGGATTAAGTTTGGCAACCAGGTTTCAGATTTGCTATTTTGAGGATCGAAAGAAAAACAAAATGCTTGTTTATACCAAAACTATTGCTAAAATGTATGAACGAAGCTGAAATCCTGAAATCCACTTCTCCAATTTTTTCGACCTATGAATGTGCACTGAAACAGAATTTGCGTATTCACACCGGCGAAAAACCGCATAAATGCACAAGCTATCATAAATCATTCGGCTCCAAAATAGGGCATCTCAAACAGCACTCGTGTACTCATTCCAGCCAAAGACTTTGTCCACGTTTTTCCCTCTAAAGGTGTCGACGTCACGATGGATGTTAAAAAAAGTTAATATATCAATAAAATAATGCACGATACACTTGTGTACTATAACAGGAATTAAGCTGCGCCCTATTTGCTTCAAAGATACTTTAATAGCTATTACTATTTGCAAACAAACGTCGGTCAATCAGCCACCAAAAAATGTATAGAGAAGTCTGAATGACGGGAACGCATGGAATTTTGAGGGGTACTCGTGTTGCGCATATTAACTGAAAAATATTAGTTCAACAATTTGCGGCGTTGGTCGCTAACAGCTCTGCACAGCTCAGAGACGCTTCAATATTAAATATTTGGCACTTTGGGCTTCATCCGAAAGCTGAATGTACAGGGTCCGGCACTCGAAGTGTAACCAATTAAAGAGGCCATAAATTTAGTTTGGAAAACTACTTTTATTCAATTCAAAGTAAAAAATGGGTGAAAATTATACAAAATTAAGAATCAATTTACTTTTGCTCGATATGACTACTTTTTGCCTTGACTATGGCCATGAGACGGTCCAGAAACCAGGTGTTTTGGCTCACTCGCGGCCAATGGCCTTTTTCAGCGCCTCGAGACTGGATAATCTTTTAGTTCGGAGCTCTTCAAAATGGCCAAATAGAATAATCCATCGCATTCGCGTCCGCTGAATTTGTGAGCCATTGTGTGGACGTTATGAAGTTTGGAACGTGTTTTTTAGCCATTCTTGATTCACCGGAACTTTGTGAGACCGTGCCGAGTTCTGTTGAAACTTCCATAGTTCAATGTTTATTTGCCCACGGCTCCTGATAATATTTCGCATTTACCTTGACGCCAGGCTCGATGAAAACGATTGGAGAGCGCCCATCTACGGTTACAGCAGCCCAAACCATTACCTGTGACGGGTACTGCCTCTTGGTGGCCAATCGATTACTTAAATTCACGTATGAACGGTTGACCGACTAAACCCTATCCTTTTGGGAGTTTACGAATTGCTCAAGTTCAAAAATTTTCTCGTCAGAAAACATAATGTTCGGAAATTGACCGCTTTCGGGCAAGCGAAGCAACTCCTTCGCTCTCTCAAGTCTGACTTGTTGCTGTTTTGGTGTGAGATCATGCGCCTTTTGGATCTTGTAAGGCTTGACTTTGAGATATTTCATTTCCCACCAAATCATATTGGTTACTTCTCAAATTTACCCAATACTCAGTCGTTAAAGCAAGGAATTGGCATCCTGATATAGCCTCACATCCCTCACAACCTAATCAGCATAAATTCTAACATTGCATCCAAAGCATTAGAAATCTACTTAGATTCAAATTTTCATTAGTAAATATTTATATACCCCAAATTCAAGACTTATCTAGTCAAGAATTAAGTTCATAAATACCCCAAGTAAATTCTCAGGGCATTTCAACGCTTAGAGCCCTTTCGGGGGCTCCAGTACTACCAATAGAAGAAGGACTAAAAGTTAGTTTCCTGTGAAGACTTAGTTGTCCGCAACGATGGACTGCTACGCACAATACTACGCATAGTACATTTATGCACATCGACTCATCATCTCAGATCAGTCCAAGTTGTAGCTGCAATGCCAGTGACTAGCTATACGGAAGAGACCCTGCCCTTACTACATTAACACTGTAAAGCACCTTCATATCACCAATATTAACCAAGAAGATCCGAAAATTACCAAGGCCATTATAACTGCTGCTACCATAGCTATACCTTAGAGCAAGCCAATCTCTGGAAAACGCTTCATCCACTGGTGGAACAACGAATTAAGTAGATTAAGACGAAAGAAAAAACGACTTACCCACAGTTACAAACTCTGTATGACCAGCTCGAATTTGATATAATATAGAAGAACTAACGCAATTTTTAATAAATCCTTAAAAGAAGTCAAAATAAAAGGCATAGAAGAATTTACGTCGAAAATTACACCCGCGTCCACATCTAGCAAGACATGGGCTGATATAAAAACAACAACCAGCATGTATCTTTTAAATCCATAAAACACAATGATTTCTTTCTGGCATCCCCAAATATTATATCCGAAACTTTTGCCAATACCTAATCTACAAGTTTATCAGACAACTTTTCAACAGAATATTTATCAAAAAAGGACGAAATTATTTCCAGTATATATCGACAAACTCTTATCTCGAGAAGCAAAGCACTCGGCAACTGGCTTTAAATTAATTGAATTAGAAGTTGCTTTAGCTCATGCGAAAGGTGCTGACCAGATTTCATAATCCATGTATCTCCCCGTTTGTAACTGCTAGAAGGCTGGAGGTGGTTGTGATTGTTCCTACCTTATCAAATTCAAAACTTGGGTGGCCAGTCAAGAACTGGAGAGTCCATGCCGAAGGTTATTGCTTAGACCACAGATATATGTATTATATTTTAGAAACCCCAGAAAAGTGTTGAGAAACTCAACACTGCCTTAACTGAATGTTTTGAGTCTGTCTGTTTAATTCGACCTCTCCTTGACCGAACTCCCGTTCCTTGGTGGAATCGAGAGCTCCAGTTGTTGAAGCGTGAGTCGAGAAAACTTCTAAACTAGGAGCGATACCATCATGTTCAGAAGAACAACAAGAGGCTTATTCGGGAATTAAAAAGATCTTCCTATGGGTAATTTTGCAGCGGGATTGAATCTCTGAGTGACACGGCGAAATCGGTTAGGATTCTGAAAAGGCTTCCAACGGCAAAGCTGGGGTCACTTAGGAAATCTGATGGCTCCTTCACGGACAAGCAAAGGGTGACACTCAGCTTGGTGATGGACTCTAACTTTCGAGGTAATTAGATAAGCATTAGCCGGCAACAGCCCTTCACGAAAAAGGCTGTTGTCAGAGCTGCTACACCTTCTTGGCATGACTGGTACCTTACCAGATCTGTGGTGAATGAAGTCCCCATTTGATTTACCATCAGATCTTTTGGCGGCTACAAGTCGCCCGGACCAGAGTGCATTTATCCTGTCATGTGATTGCAGCCTCGAAGAAACTCGCCACTGCATGCCTGGCACTGGCCTATATACCAAGCTCTTGGAGAATAGTGAGGGTCGCATTCACCCCTAAGGTTGGAAGAGATAACTACACTAGCCCCAAAAGCTTTAGACCCATCAGTATGACTTCTTAATGCTGAAAAGTTTCGAACGACTAAAAGAATGACGTATGCGACAGAAATCGCTGAAAGTTCACCCTCTTTCTCCATTTCAGCATGCCTATCAAAGTGAAAATCCTGCAAGTAGGCAAGGCAAAACCTCTTTGCTGGGATGGAGCTAGCCATCGACAGGAGGGACTATCCTATGAACATCTTTTTAGATGTATAGGGGCGTTTGATATTGCCACTTTTCACAGTATGTGCCGTTCTCCTATTAGGCAAGACGCATACCGGGTGCTAGGGAATTGGATACGTTCGATGCTGGCCCAAAGAATCGGCACGGCGAAAACAGAGAAAGATCTGCTGGTCTCATTCATTATTTCCATGATTTCATCTCCATTGATGAATATCTGTAGAAAAGTGCAAAAAACTAGGGATATGATTGACACTTAGTGCTATGCTAATGGGCTAGCAAGATCCTATGGATCTACACAGGCCCATCATTAGGTGCTCTGGTTGGTCTACCACCACTTAATGTTTTCATTAAAGGAGAGGCCTTGAAGGTCATCTGCAGGCTGAAACACAATGAGAATTTGTACGGCCTCTGTCCGGCATTGGCCAACAGCGAAGGCATGGACTTCGATTCAATGATGTTCTCCATGTCTCTTGACTCCATTGCATTAAGAGTCGTACTTGAAAAGAGGTACAACGTGGTGTTGCCAGAGGAACTATATCGGTGGCCATAATATCCTTATGCCAACATGGGTCCCGATACACTGTAGGCAGCTGGTTGGACTAATGACGGGCCACTTTCTATCAGCGAAGCACTTGGAAAAGGTATGCATCTCAGACTGGGCACTCTGCCCAGTGTGTGGAGAGGAGGGCGAGATGGCGAACCACTTTCAGGTGTGCCGTCTTTGGCACTGATGTGTTAAGAAGCGACCACCCTTTCTCCTTGGTACATAAAGATATACTAAGATTTCTTCGGAGGACAGGTAGGTATATTTAAAAAAAATTAAAAAAGGAACCCGAGTGCAGTACAATGGACTTAATATTGTCTGAGTGCTTAATATTGTCTGAGTACCCGACATAAAAAAAACAACATAGCACAACAGACGCACTGCCTTATCTTCAACATCACATATCGAATGCACTTTCAACCAAACTGACTACGTCTCTGTGCTACCGACTGACTTCGGAAGGGCATTCGATCGCGTAGGGATTCATGTGGTGCTGTCTCAACTTGAGGCTTAAATAGTCGATCTCGTTAAAAGCGTTATGACTGCGCACAAGTTTCAGGTTCGAAATAATGGCAACCTATCCAATTGTCACCCACTCAACAATGGAATCCCTCATGTGTCCCCTTGTTCTTATACTATTTGTAATAACATTTGAACAATTTAATACGATTATTTTAAAATATAGAATAGACAAAAGAAGAGAGTTTAACTAAAGTAAATAACACATTTAAAAACATAATTACACCCAACTCTTTTTTTACACGGTATTTTCTTACACGATTTTGAAATAATGTGGTTCACCAATAATAGTACAAGATCCGGCCATAGAATGACCTTCACCCATCACGTTACGGGTTGAAACATATTTTTTTATAACATTTAATATGTTACAAAATATATTTCGCAAAGGTTGCCTAGAAATTCCTGTGCAAAGTATAATTAATTAATAATTAAAAATTATTTTTTTTTTTAATTGTGCACTTATTCCGTTACTTATTAAAATGTGTACTAATCGTAAGTATGTAACTTGTGTAACATGCAGCCACTGGGTTGCCTTATTTTTTCTTGTGCAGGTATAAGGTAGCCAGGTGTATACAGGTAAGTCGCAGTAGTAATTTGCAACTATCGAGTTACGCAATGAAACTTATATCAATTAAAGTTAATTTTATTGCAAATATTTTGGTATAGGGTTGACTGCGGAAAACTTGTGCAAAGTTCCGGTTGTCGATTTTTGAAAATCTAAATTTTCGTGTGACTGAGTATGTGCGAGAGAGAGGTCCGGGAAAAATATCTAATGCTATAAAAAAGGACGCAGCATAACAGCTGTTTGTATTAAAATTTAATTTATTGAAAGTACAAAATTATTTGAATTTAAAAATTTTACATTGCATATAAATTATTCAAAATCCGATTCATCGGAAGAAAAGTGTTGATCTTCAAATTCAGATGATTCGTCATCATTTTCTTCCTCTGTCATTTGCATAATATCTTGTACTGGTAAAGGTGTTTGGTCTCCAATGAAACCTGTTGGTTTTAGATATTCGTCAACATACCAGCCGCATGTTTCGGGCTGCATTTTTAGGCATTGAGGGTCCGTTGCATGAAGCCGCATGGAATTAACAGATATCGTTCGCAAAATTTTTTGTTGCAGTGATAACCAGCAAGTGGTATAGTATTTGAGTCGAAACTTTTTAATTTTTTTAAAAACTTTTCGTTATCTTCTTTTGAAGAATAACTTCTCAAAAAAATTCCAAATTTCCCATTGTTGAATTTTGTGTATATTTTCCAGCAAAATGATCAAAACATCAGTATCAGAGGCCTTTACCAAATTTTCGAGCCTGGTGCCACTTTATAAGCATGAAAAATCATCCTCGTATCCGCTTCTTCGTGATGACATACATAATCGACTTCTTCAGTTTTTTTAAGGGAATTTTGCTGAACTTCATAAGAGTAGCACTGATGGTCAACTGTTAAAAAACATTTTTTATTTCCAATGATCGTTACCACATTATTGTTTACCCAATACTCAGCTAAAAAATGTACCAATTCTTCTTTGAAGCGATAGTTCTTGGGCTGTGTAAAAAATCTTTGGGTCTGCTCTGTTGAGGTCCAGAAATTTTATACGGAGTATCAGATTCTTTTCGATTGTGACGTTCGGAATCTTTGTATAACGATCGAAAACTAGATTTATTTCTGTAGCCTAGTACTGCTACTATTGATGATTTTGACGACCACGGCTTCATCATCACAAAATTTTGATGACAACGGAAATGGTACAGCACCTTCACGTAAAAGAAGATGTTTTAATGAGATTGTACGAGAAATTCGGCCATACTACTCGAAACCAACGACAAGTCTGCAAATGTTGCCGGGAGATTCATTTGTTATTGTAATACTCTGGATGCATGCAAATGTGCTACAGAAATTGCAATTGATAAAGATTTACTATGGATAATGTCAATATCTGGGATAGATTCTCTTCCTATGTGGTTAGGCTATAACTGTATGATATCAATTGATCACAGTTAGAAGCGGCAGATATAAAAGAATTTATACAGATATATATTTTTACAGATATACCTATGTAGATATTATGAAAATGACAGAGGAAGAAAATGATGACGAATCATCTGAATTTGAAGATCAACACTTTTCTTCCGATGAATCGGATTTTGAATAATTTATATGCAATGTAAAATTTTTAAATTCAAATAATTTTGTACTTTTAATAAATTAAATTTTAATACAAAACTTAAAAATCATGTTTCATAGTGTCATTGAACTTTATTTTTTGAAAAAATAGCGATTTTCTAGTTTGTTTAATTTAATTCCGTCTCCTGATATAAGATTATTATTAATTTCATTAGAGGGATTATTAATTTAATATAGTCTCCTAATACAACATGAAAATTTCAAGATAAGTATACTTAATATTTTTTATTTGTTTATAAAAATTATTATATAGATATATGTATTAATTTTATACAATAATACATATATAAATATATATATATGCAAACCATCTTTTTATTTATTTACTTATTTATTTACTCATTTATCGCACAGTTTATTTCATTTAATTATTTACCAATTAATTGGAAAAAACATTGTCAGTTGCTCTGAGATAATGCATATACTATAGCTTGTCGCTATCTTTCTCAAATTCACGTAAAAAGGGCATGCGCACTCGTTCTAATTCGAAACACGCGCTGTCACAGCTGTTATGCTGCGTTCTTTTTTATCGCATTAGATATTTTTCCCGGACCTTATACCTGCACAAGAAAAAATAAGGCAACCCAGTGGCTGCATGTTACACAAGTTACATACTTACGATTAGTATACATTTTAATACGTAACGGAATAAGTGCACAGTTTAAAAAAAATTCATTTTTTAATTACACAGTCCTGCGAGGGTGAGTTTCTAGAATGGCTGTACTTGTTTCTTGTAGTTTTTTATGCGCTGAAAACGAATCTGACCTTCAAAATGCTCCATCACGTCAGGATTTTTGGTAAATGAAGCCTAAAAGGTCAAAAAATGGCCATTTTAGCCATTTTTGATAATTTTTTTTGGGATAGTAAATTTTTTTTTTTTTTTCAATTTTCGACGAAAAGGTCGCATAGTACAACTCTTTAGCTTTAAAACCCATTTTTTTAAATTATTGTACGATTTTTTAAAAAAAAGTTATGACATTTTGAAATTAACAGTTTCAGTTACGCCAATAGACGTTATACCCAACGTATATGTACGTAACTGAAACTGTTAATTTCAAAATGTCATAACTTTTTTTTAAAAAATCGTACAATAATTTAAAAAAATGGGTTTTAAAGCTAAAGAGTTGTACTATGCGACATTTTCGTCGAAAATTGCAAAAAAAAAATTTACTATCCCAAAAAAAATTATCAAAAATGGCTAAAATGGCCATTTTTTGACCTTTTAGGCTTCATTTACCAAAAATCCTGACGTGATGGAGCATTTTGAAGGTCAGATTCGTTTTCAGCGCATAAAAACTACAAGAAGCAAGTACAGCCATTCTAGAAACTGAAAAAAGTTAAATTTCGCAGGCCTGTGTTATTAATTAATTATACTTTGCACAGGAATTTCTAGGCAACCTTTGCGAAATATATTTTGTGACATATTAAATGTTATAAAAAAATATGTTTCAACCCGTAACGTGATGGGTGAAGGTCATTCTATGGCCGGGTCTTAGACTATAAAAATTAATACATATTTTTATTTAACCTAAATTAGGTGGTGAAATTTTTAGTTTGATGTATATTGTTGACAACTTTTTACTACTAAAAAGGTAATATTGTGTTAAATTTTCGGCTCAGAAAATTTCTATAAGCAATATTATTTTACATAGTTTTTACAGTACCCTTATCAATAAAATGCCTAAACAACAACAAAATATTCCGAAGAGACAAGCAATTTCGTAAGAAACCAAAATAAAAATCTTAGGCTGTCTGAAGAGAGGCGAAGTTCCCACATCTGTTGGCAATGCTTTTGGTTTAGGCGAAGCTACTGTAAGAATAATTAGAAAAAATGAGAATTCCATTCGACAATCAATAATTTCTGGATCGGAATTTAATTCTAAAACATCTTCTTATATAATAGTTTAAATCTCATCTTGGAGAAAACGGGAAAACACCTGGTGTTTTGGATGGAAGATTAGCAAAAAAAAACTTATTCATGATGAAATTATAAAAAAGAAAGAATTAGAGAAAACACTTAAAATAGACAACCAACTTCCAGAAAGTTGGTTGGATGAGGACGATTTGATCGAATTTATGACAGTTTGTGATAATAAAGTAGCCGATAATGATGAAAACAAAGGTGAAGTTCAGCCATTAACGGCTGATTAAATTCGCGAGCGCTTAAAATTTGCTACAAGTATGGAACAACATTTTCTCACTAATGATCATGACATGGAGCGTGCAATAAAATTTCAACGCAATCTTAAGTTTTGTGTAGCTGGATATAAAGAACTATATACTGTCTATGTCAGGAGAAAGCAACCGGGGTTTTTTGTAACTTTAAGAGCTACGACGCTAGTGCTAACTCGTTCGAAACTTTCAAGTAAACGCAACCAAACAAAAAATCGTCAAAATCGCGGCTGCAAAAGTGATTAAAAAATCAAAAAAGTTTGTTGTGATGCGGAATCAGCGGTATAAGGTATACAAAAATGTTGATGATTTTTCCGAGCGCGGCTTGAAGCGAGTGACGACAAAAAATCAGGATAAAGTGATCGTCCAACTTTTTAAGCGGGACCCTTCTTTATGACTACGCCAAGCACAATTAGTTCTTGCTCAAAAGGGAATAGATGTGAGTATCAACATCATCGAACATCGACTGAAGGAGGCGAACCTAACCTACCGTCCCACATCATCAAAACCACTGCTTTCAGAAAAACACATTGAGAAACAAGAAAATGGCGTCACAGTATAGAACTGGCCTTCCCAATCCCCAGACGCCAATCCCGTTGAAAATGTGTAGGGAACTATGAAAACGCATCTTGCCGCATCTTTTTTGCAATTATTTCTACATGAAGTCGCTCGTGTAAGTAATTACGATCATTTTAAACCCACAATTATTAAAATCGGTTCATTTTTGACTAAGTTATGGGCATTTAAAAAAAATTTTTTCTTATATAATTAAAAAAAGTCGAGTTTGAGCCGAAAAACAAAATTGCCGATAACTCTTGAAAAAAATTTTTTTCGGGCGACCAAAAAAATACGTGTCTCATTATTTTGACCAGAGAGCAACATATTTGAGTTACATCGAAATCGAAGAACATGACCCGAATAGCCCGGTTGAATTGAAATGGAAAGCATCAGCATTTCTGGAACAATCCGTAATAAACGTTTACGCTTGTTATCAAGTAGCGATGAATAGTTGAAAAAATGATTTTTATTCCTTACTTCAATTTGAATTTTTATGTTTTGTACTTATGGATTGAATTTTCACTGTACACTAATTTTAATTTTTGTTTTAATAAAAATAAATTGTTTTTGTTTTATGTACATTGTTTTTATGTTTTATGCTTTTGGACGGGTTTTTGGGAAAATATTTTACGATTTTTCATCTTAGGGGATTTTTTAAAGTTGTCGCATGTATTTTTTCACAAAGAGAGTTGGTGTATAGATATACATAAATACGCGAAGTGAGCTTTCCGGAGCAAACCTATCAATTGGAAAATGTAAAATATTGCATATTTGTTAAAACTTAACAGTTTATACTCTACTTTGAAAATTAATAACTTGAATATCGAAAAGAAAAAAATCTAGCTGCCTACTTAAGTATTTGTCATCCAAACACTCTTAAGTCCATGCACACACACTAGAGCATTGATACTGTAAGCTAGACTACGGTCTAGCTGTGTACGGATGGACCGCAATACTAATAATAAGCTACTTGATGCTGCATACCATACTGTTGTTAGTCCTAGTATAAACGCGTTTCCAACATCCACTGCAAAACCCGTTTCGGAAGAAACTGGTCTCCCAAGGAATGTGAAATAGGAGCGACATGGCTACTAATTCCGAAACCCTTTTCTACCACTAATCATATTTTGCACAATCATTATATATCGGCACCCCGACATAAACGTAGGTATAGGCTCAAGTCCATAATTCCCCGGTGCATTTCGTATGGCTTAGAGATTGATTTGACTCTACCCAGGAGCTGGACTAAATTAAACTGCCAACCATCGTGGTTCATGTATAAATCAATTTTCAACCTCGTTCTCCACGCACTGAGTAAATCAACAACAAGTAGTTGGACCTCTCAACAACTCTTCGCAGAACAGGAAGGAAACCACCGGAGCAACAATGGGTATTTTTATATACGGACGGATCAAAAACCAGGTCAAGGCATATCTATAGAAGGTGATATCAGTGGGACAGCAAATTAATTTGCTTTGGGCGAATTCTGCTCTTCGGCTACTTTTCCCAACCCTCGGAGGCTTGCATTGCCTGCCGGGGGGCGACCGCTATTAGAAAAAAGACTCGAACCTACGTTCTCTCCGAATTGCGAATGGTAAACACGCACCAACCAATTCGGCTAACGTGGACGACACATAGTACGTAATAAACAAATGGTTTTTACGATATTTTATAACGTAATTAAGAATTTCACAGCTTAAATTTAAACATAGAAACGAAAATCTTTTTTATTTTTAATCTTAATTTATATTATATAAATATAATAACATTTGATATTTATACGTACAGAGTCCTTTGCAAATTTTGTGTAATCAAATTTCCGTTCGAATAATTTGTAAGGTACTGTGTTCACCACTAGCTTTTCTTCAGTTTTCCAATTTGGATTTTATATTTGGTTCAAGTACTTTTATGAAATCCTTATAGGAAATATTATCTAAATGAAAGTAGATGTAAGTATTCCCTTGCTTACTTGCATTTACATGCACATCACCACAACGCAAACTCACGAATGATGAATCCAAACTAAAAGTACTAGACCAAGCTTTAATTCCCGTAAATTGTTGATGATGATGGTTGGCATGTATAATTTGTTTCTGCAAAATATTAGTTATACTCAAAATGTACTCTTATATGTATTGTATGTATCCGCGAATTTCGTTTTACCTGTTCTCCATTTTCATTTAAAAACAATCTTGAACACTTTGTTATTATAAATGCTGCAACTTCTTACTCAAATAATAACCACAGAAGTTAATGATTTTACTATTAACCCTTTCGCGATATTGTTGCCATATGGCAACAGTAAACTTTAAAAGGCCGTCAACACTCTCTTGTAAAAAATATCAACTTTTTTGTTACATATTTTCAAAAATTGAAGTTTAATGGTTAAACAGAAATAAAATAAATAATAACCGCTCATTATATAATATATCGGTAATGCAACATTTTTAAACAAAGCCTTCTGGCATATAGCACTTCACTCTGAAATTTGTATTTTGCATTTTTAGATTTTTGAGGCATTTTGGGCAAATGTTTTTAACAATTTTTGAATAAAGTATATAGAAAAATGTTCAATCTGTCATTTGGCATATAAATATTTTTTCGCTCGCAGCTTTAAAAGCTGTGCTAATTTTTAAAACTAAGCTTGTTGCCATATGGCAACAAATTTCTCGTAAGGTGTTAACTTGCATTAGATTGCAGAAGAAGTTTATTTGCGATTGAAACGAATACAAAACATTTGTTGCCATATGGCAACATTAAAAAAAAGCACTTAACAAAAAAAATAAGAAAAAAAATTTATTTGTATCGTTATTGGTCCTAAAATAAATACTCAGACAAAAATTTGAATTTTTTGGATGGCGCAATAAAAAGATGTAGCGAAAGGGTTAATAACACAAATTTACATCAAACAATTCAACGCGACACTAGAAAAACTTTGTTTACGTTGCTTTTTTAATATATACATATATATATAATTGGCGCGTACACCCTTTTTGGGTGTTTAGCCGAGCGCCTCCTATTTGTGGTGCGCGTCTTGATGTTGTTCCACAAATGGAGGGACTTACAGTTTCAAGCCGACTCCGAACGGCAGAAATTTTTAAGAGGAGTTTTTTCATGGCATAAATACACTCGGAGGTTTGCCATTGCCTGCCGAGGTGCGACCGCTGTTAGAAAAAAACTTTTTCTTAATTTTGATCTTTCACCGAGATTCGAACCGGCGTTCTCTCTCTGAATTCTTCTTTATTATTTATAACTTTATTCGCCTTGGAAATAATTATTTTGACACTTGTGCCCAGAAAGCGAAAACAAAATATATGTAAAATTTTGTTTTTGTCCTTTTGCTATCACCTTCAATAGATTCGCCTTAGCTGTAGTGAACCGACAAGGATTGCTCATTTCTTTAGGCAAGTTACCTGAACACTGCTTGGTGTTCACAGCGTAATCAAGGACCATATACCTACAAAGCAGTATAATTCGCACAATGTATTTAATAAAGGAAAATTCCTCATTGGACGGATAGCATGCCGTTAAATCCATATAAAACATTTATAGCAAAGCAAATTGGTTGAAAAAATAAGACACCTTTGCATTTGTAACACAAAAAAGATCAACATTATGTGGATACTGGGCCATGAAGGCATCCGAGGCAATGTGCGAGCCGCCGAAACTGCCCGACTTATGTCTGCAATAAGTCCATTGTTTCCAGTTTATTCAGAAAATGATTTACATAGGCATATAAAAAAACATATTTACTCTATTAACCTGGCAGAATGGTATACGTTTAGGCATCGATATACTGCATTCAACGACATGCGCAAACCATATCTCTTCCCAAGCAATGCACCTGCATATTTATGAAGCCCGACTCAGAATAGAACATACCAAGCTCACACACCAACACCTTCTTACAGTATGTACTCAATAACAATGCCCGCAGAAAAAGTATAGCACCTCAACATTTTGACAAGTTTTGACACATTGTTTATTTATTTTTAAATTTAAATTAAGTATGATATACAACAATGTCGTGTATTTTCTCCCTATCAAAAACAAAAATTTCGTGAGTTTGGCACATGGAGAAAATGCGAATCACCTTCAAGGAAAAAAATATAGAAATCGACTGGATTTTCTAGCAAATCTTGTACACTTGTTCTGCTTACTTTCGTTCTCGAAGTTTATATATATATATATATATATATATTTCAAATATCAAAAAGTGACAGCTTCAAAACTGACATCTACTGAAATAGCGGGCTATTTAAAATAACACCTGTTATTGGAAAACCTTTATTACCGAAGAAACGTCAGATCGCTTAATGATATACCGCGTTGGAAGCGTCAATCCAAGCAGCATAGATGACTAGATGGGAAACTCTTTTTCTCGTGAGAGCGCTGAAAAATGTCAATTTTTTATAACGTGAATTGGGTGTTTTTTAAACAGCAATTGGGAGTTTTTAATTTCCACACCGCCATTGAGGTTAGTATTTAGTGTGCGGTTGCCCAATAGCCTTATATCACCCGTACACACCTACATATACTAAAAATAAGCACAATACGTATGAAATATGTACATAAATAAGCGAAAATTTTAAAAATGTATATGTAAATGAAATTATTTAAAACTGAAATATAAAAGTAATTAAATAATAATAAAGTAATGAACAGGAAAAACATAAGTTATAATCAAATACATGGCATATTGCGATTTTTTAATATAACACAGAAAGTGGGTAACAAAAAAATTCTTAAACTACGACCAGAATAAGTTAAAGCAGATTACCTTTAATTTTTGTAAAATATCTCAAACTCAAATTCACTTACCTACGCTTTTCAACCATAGAATATTTACGTATATACAAATTTACATAAACCAACACACAGTTCTCAATAAAATTTCATGTATGTATGTGCGAGTAAAACGTATTCATATGCATATTTACACAATACGAATTAAAAGTAGAAGCCGAAAAGGATATAACGAGCTTTGGATTCTACAAACTCACTTCAATTCAAATTATTACATTTCAATTGAATTAATTTTAAGACAAATAATTATTAACATTTCGTTATTTCTCCATTAAGCAAAAACGAACTGTTTTCACCAGTTAGTTTTGGCGCGTTTCTTCTGGCAGCCTGCCATTTTGCCTATCAGCTGTTCAAAATCCAATAATGTGTGAATGCTGTCAAATTTTGAAACGTCCTAATGAGCGCGCTCTCTCTCAAAATAAAAGAGTTTCCCATCTTATTATCTATGCCAAGCAGATTTTTACCATGGAACAGTACACGCCACACGAGCGCTCCCAAATTGTTGAAATTTACATTCAACAAAAGAAGTCAATTGTGAAAACTCAACGTGCGTATAAAAAATTAAATAATGTGAAAAGTGCGCCTTCTAAGAACACCATTAAACGTTTGTACGAAATGTTTTTGACTGGTGATGCTCCTTTTAATCCAAAGAGGCCAAATCAAAACCGACCAAGGCGATCGGATGAGAATATTGCTCTTGTACGGGCCAGTGACTTCCCAAAATCGCCGTTTTCAGCAGTTGGGCATTGCTCGGACCACTTTATAACGAATTATCCGCATTGATTTGCATTCATTCCCGTATAAGATTTAATTGACGCAAAGATTGTTGCCTGCGGACAAGCCTCGTCGATTCGAATGGGCCTAAAGAGTCATCAAAACCGACCAAGGCGATTGGATGAGAATATTGCTCTTGTACGGGCCAGTGACTTCCCAAAATCGCCGTTTTCAGCAGTTGGGCATTGCTCGGACCACTTTATAATGAATTATCCGCATTGATTTGCATTCCTTCCCGTATAAGATTTAATTGACGCAAAGATTGTTGCCTGCGGACAAGCCTCGTCCATTCGAATGGGCCTAAAAAGTCATCGAAATGGCTGAAGATGACGAGCAATTTTGGAACAAAATCATCATGTCCGATGAGGCTCATCTTATTGATTCGGACGGTAAACAAGCAACAATGCCGTATTTAAGCCACTGAAAATCCTCACGAAATTCAAGAGGTACGTCTTTACGACGAAAAAGTCACTGTTTGGTGCGGCGTTAGTGCGAAAACGATTATTGGGCCGTTTTTCTTCGATAATGAAGATGATTAAGCTCTTACCGTCAATCAGGAGCGTTATCGCGATATGATAACCACTTTTGATGCCAATTATTCGTCGTTCTGGTTTCAACAAGACGGCGCTCCACCACACACAGCTCGCACCACAATCGATTTTTTGAAGAAATTGTTTCCTCGTCGTTTAATGTCGAAAAAAGGCGATTTTGACTAGCCGCCGCGTTCGCCCGATTTAACCCCACCTGACTTCTTCTTGTGGGGATATGTAAAATCAAAGGTTTATATTAATAAGCCAAAGACCGTAAAACTATGGAAAATGCTGCAAAACGGGCACAATACGCCGTACAGGCTCAAGGCGGCCATTTGAGAGATATCATATTCAAAAAGTGATGTCAACAAATCTACTTGAACCAAATAAAATGATTATTATCGTCAACATCAAAAAAATTGTGTTTTACGTTGATTTAAAAAAACACATGGGTCCGCCGGTTGTAGGCAACCCAATACAAGCGATATTTAGAGATGCTTTGCCAGACGATGCTGTAACCAGAGAATGTTAATGGAATGAGAAGGTGCAAATGTTACTGTTAACTTTTTTTAGTACAATTGAGATTTGAAAGATTTGTAGTAAGGGATTTTAGAGCATCGACTTTATAGACACCACACTGAGTTTTGCCCACACGAAAATTGAAAACACCACACATCTTTCACCTCAACACACAACACATCTCTCACCCGACCTAATTAAAAAAAAAAATTAATAAAAAAAAGTTGGCGCCGGGAATTGATATCGAGTCTAACATGTGGCGAGGAAAAATAGGCGGTGCGTTTATTTCTTCGACTGCTTATTTTTTTACCATTTTGTTACTTTTGAAATGATAAGCGGATACATAAAATTTATTACAATTTTTTTTACGATTACATTAAAAAAAAATACATTTAAAAAAGAAAAAAAAGTACGTTTATTTCTGCGCCTGCGTTGTGAACCAAGGTTTTGTGCATCGCGCGACGCGAATTAATTTTAATAAAGTTCTGAAAGTAATTCATGAAGTTTTTCATTACCTACATACATAAATGAACGTATACTTCATATGTACATAAATGATGGTATATGACAATATAAGTACATAATATGTATGTACATGTCAATAGGAGGTATTTGCATTCAGAAAAAAAATACGGTTTAAGATAAATCAACACTTATTTTATATTGTATGTCAATTTATAGTTTATGTATTCGACAGCATTTACATACATATGTATGTGTGTACATTTGTATATGAAAAACAATAATGCACAAGCGCAAGAACATCATATCACATATGCAAGTATGCCCAAATAACCTTGACTTATGTATGTACACATGTCACAGCACATCACATTCTTACAAGAAATCAAATACACATACGAACTAGTGAACGAGTTTCTTCCTAACAAGTGCAAAAACAATTCTGCTCTATGTATGTATATATACCCACTTTATGTCCTAGCATATATACATACATATATACCTACTTGCCTTCTAAACTTCCTACAAAATAATTGTATTCATATGTTACTACATCCATGCACGTTCAGACATTCATGCATATATGCGCGAGCACAGCGCTCCCTTCTTGCTTCCGTGTACTTTTGTCTTTCACCAGTTGATATTCCTAATATTGCACTTACAAAAACACAATACTTTGATAGACGCTAATGCAACAGCAAGCGCAACGCGATGGCCGCTTTGCCACCACACATTCTAAAATGTTCTAGAACACAACAAAAGCACATACCTCACATGCGCATGTCGCCCAAAGCTAAAATCTAAGCCTAGCGACTACAAAAACAAAATACATTCGGAGGTGCAGTCGCAGCGGCCATGATTCTATCAGCGAAGGCGCTGAACAAGTTAGAACAAAAACAAAAAGTTCATTCATAAGTTCGAGCTCATATTTCAATTTTACTCATCAAACGAGCTGCCCATATGCCAATTTTCCCCACCATTCGAAAATAGTCAATATTGGAATATTTCGCGTGGAATTATTTTTGTCATGTCGAGTGGCCGCGGCTCCGTATGTATGTATGCACCCTTATATGTATGTAAATATGTCTTCTAACTGTTCGACAGTCGCGAGTTAATGCGACTTAGATTCCTTGAACAATTCCAGCGAATCACACATTTTTGTCCGCAAGGCCGCATATACCTATGTACCCTATGATCAAAAAGTACCGGAAATGTTTAAATTAGACAAAACAGAGTTTAATTTAAGGCAAATTTATATTATCTCCTTCAAAATATGACCCGTCTGAAGCAACACATAATTGCCAACGTTTAACCGAGTCCTCCAAACACCCCCGGTAGGCCGACATGGCATTCAGCTCCTTCGTCGTATTCTATTTGATCTCTTTGATCGGTGCGATGCACACTGTGACTTTTTATCGTTTTACGATGCCAAAATTAAAAAAAAAAATACGTGTCTAACGGTTAGACGCGATAGAAGTGAAACCTTCCGTAAAACAAACTGAGAGAGAATGAGACGAAAGCAGCATTAGGAGCGGGATAATTATAGGTTCATTATAATATTGCTATAAAGTTCATATTTTATTTTCTTCATTTTATTATTATTCATCCTCAATGTTTTCAATTTCAGCAAATGATACAAATGCTTTGGTTTCGATGTTGTCAAAAAAAAATACCCAAACGGACCGAAGAAACAGACTTACAAATTTCTTCCATTTTCGTCTACTTGTATTCATATAAAAATTTATGTCTCTTCCCACCAAAGCTAAATGTATTTGTATATTTCTTCTTGTATTTATTCAAGGCCGAAATCCCGGCGGTACTGCAATACCGGGCCAACCCGTGGCAGAGGTGGAGAAAGCCCCTAAAGCACTCCGCCCATTTCCAAAAATTAGTTTAACACTTTGATCTTAGCCATAAGGCCGAGAAGCGATAACCATACACAACCAATAAACTACCTTGTCATTACATTTTCTAATAAACCTTTTGAGAATTACACGATCACAAAAATTAATGTACGAAATATTTATACCGATTCACTTAAACACGGCGAGCTGTTTGATTTCATGTTCGTGCCTGTGTATGTGCATTTGTGCGTTCATATCGCCACAGTGCATGACTACCAGCCTTGGCTGAGCACAGTAAGAAAATGTATTCGAGCGTATATATGTATGTATGTACGTTAGTGTGTTTGTACGATTGTGCTCTGCGCTCAGCTTTGTGTCGATTTTACTGTGCGCTGCGCAGGTTGGGGTATTCTTGCAGAATGTAAAGATGATTCACACACTGTCGGCCGACTGGGTACAGTTGTCACAAGTGATGATATGTATAATTTTTATATGAAAAATCAAGGCGAATCTTTTGAAGGTGGTAGCAATAACACAGCTGATTTGTTATTTTTTTCTTCCGCCGTGTACATTTGGTTGTCAACACAAAATTGAATTACGAAACGTTTTACTTAGCTTAGTGTATGAATTCACCTTGGAAAAAATTCAATTTTCTTCTATAATCAATTTTAATAAAAAAAAACTGTTTTCAATAAATAATCAGAAATGTCCTATAATGCAAATTTCACTTCAAAAAAAAATTCCATTTTCGTCTACATGTATTCATATAAAAATTTATGGCTCTTCCCACCAAAGCTAAATGTATTAGTATATTTATTCTTGTATTTATTCAAGGCCGAAATACCGGCGGTACTGCAAAAGCATTTTCCAGTGCCAATTTAAATACAAATTGTTTAGATTTCTTAACTTTAGCTCAGAGGCTTATGACTAATATTTAAAAGATTTCATTCAGCCCCTGGATACCTTTTTATACTATTGTACATTATACTGCTCAATGAAGGAGATAATCACAAATTGTTTCAATGATAAATATGTCACTAATCTTTATTTTATTAATAGTAAGCCAATAAACAGTTTCTAAAGATTAAACATAACAAAACATAAACACTTATTCGAAAGCAATTATTCATAATACTTCTTTCTGGGCCAGCTATGCAATTACATCTTGAGGCAAAGTCCCGCGCTTGGTTTTCGATGGCTTACGTAAGCTGCAAATGTAGGGATCGGATGATATTAGAAGCCTATGCAATAAATCCTCATTGGTTTGAGTTCATGAATTGAAGGTGGTAGCAATAACACAGCTGATTTGTTATTTTTTTCTTCCGCCGTGTACATTTGGTTGTCAACACAAAATTGAATTACGAAACGTTTTACTTAGCTTAGTGTATGAATTCACCTTGGAAAAAATTCAATTTTCTTCTATAATCAATTTTAATAAAAAAAAACTGTTTTCAATAAATAATCAGAAATGTCCTATAATGCAAATTTCACTTCAAAAAAAAATTCCATTTTCGTCTACATGTATTCATATAAAAATTTATGGCTCTTCCCACCAAAGCTAAATGTATTAGTATATTTATTCTTGTATTTATTCAAGGCCGAAATACCGGCGGTACTGCAAAAGCATTTTCCAGTGCCAATTTAAATACAAATTGTTTAGATTTCTTAACTTTAGCTCAGAGGCTTATGACTAATATTTAAAAGATTTCATTCAGCCCCTGGATACCTTTTTATACTATTGTACATTATACTGCTCAATGAAGGAGATAATCACAAATTGTTTCAATGATAAATATGTCACTAATCTTTATTTTATTAATAGTAAGCCAATAAACAGTTTCTAAAGATTAAACATAACAAAACATAAACACTTATTCGAAAGCAATTATTCATAATACTTCTTTCTGGGCCAGCTATGCAATTACATCTTGAGGCAAAGTCCCGCGCTTGGTTTTCGATGGCTTACGTAAGCTGCAAATGTAGGGATCGGATGATATTAGAAGCCTATGCAATAAATCCTCATTGGTTTGAGTTCATGAATTTTTCATTGTATACCATTCGCGATAATTTCTGACATCTTTGTTTCTCGATTCTTGCGCTTCTTCGGAAAGCTGACCAATAGGAACCATGCATAACGATATTATATGTCTTGAATGGAACAGTATTTTATGCAGACTGACTGGCATATTGTACCACTCATATTCCCTCAAATAAAGATCGCGTGTGTCTCTCACGTATACCTCAAAGGCCTCAGCATTTATCTGAAATTCACACCCTAAGCAATGGTGCGATAAACAAAAGCTTTAGTTACTTCAAGGTGCTCGAGCTCACGAACAATCACGGGTTATGATTTTCCAGCCAAATATAATGCAATTACACTATTACGTATAAATCTATTATTGCTTTTCTTTTTTCGCGTTTAATCTCGGGAAAATGCCTCCGCGCACATATAAAGAATACTCTGTATTGTCATTAAGCCAACTAACAGACAGCTGACGCCCGTGCATGAGCTGCGCGAGCGGTCTGAAATTGGTTGCACTTCGAGTGCCGGACCCTGTATGCAGAGTCAAAGCTTATAGACGGCATTTCTATATATATAATTGCGTCCCGCATGTAAGCATAGAATCTTGTGCGTTTTAGATAGTGCTTATATACGGCAAATATTGTGTTTTCTTTCTCACACACAATAAGCTTTATATGTATAAATATTTTCTGAATGCGTACTTTCATATTCGTTTAATTTTCGACACAGTACTACCATATTTTTGTCATTGCACAAATTGCTATTATTAGTTCTAAAAGTGACAACGAAATATATATTCATTTAGTGGAAGATTAGCTAAAATATTCAGTTGTTGTAAAATATATTATGTTCCAAGAAATATGGCTCTAGTTTTATCTATACTAATATTATAAAGGGAAAAACTTTGTTTGTTTGGTTGTAGTGAATAGGCTCAAAAACTGCTGGACCGATTTTAAAAATTCTTTCACCATTCGAAAGCTACATCATCCACGAGTAACATGGATTATGTTTTATTTTGGAAATAGGGCTCGAGATATAGGTCAAAACGTGGACCCGGGTAACCTTCGGATGTGTATGTACAATATGGGTATCAAATGGAAGCTGTTGGTGAATGCTTTAGTCCAGAGTATTTTTCATGCCGCTCCGTGACTAGGGTCTCGAGATAGAGACCAAAACGTGGACCCTAGAATGTGTTTGTACAATAGGGTATCAAATGAAAGCTGTTGATAAGTGCTTTAATACGGGGTAATTTTCATACCTACTGATGACTAGGGTCTCGAGATATAGGTCAAAACGTGGACCCGGGTAACCTTTGGTTGTGTATATACAATATGGGTATCAAATGAAAGCTGTTGATAAGTGCTTTAATACGGGGTAATTTTCATATCTATTGATGACTAGGGTCTCGAAATATATGCCAAAACGTGGACCCGCCGTGTCTTTAAACCGAATTAAACCAAACTTACACACATTGTTAAGGAGGTATTGCAGATGGTTTCGGTATAGTTTGGATACCTATTGGTAGATAGGGTCTCGAAATATAGGTCAAAACGTGGACCCGGGTAACCTTCGGACGTGTATGTACAATATGGGTATCAAATGGAAGCTGTTGGTGAATGCTTTAGTTCAGAGTATTTCCATGCCGCTCCGTGACTAGGGTCTCGAGATAGAGACCAAAACGTGGAGCCTAGAATGTGTTTGTACAATAGGGATATCAAATGAAAGCTGTTGATAAGTGCTTTAATACGGGGTAATTTTCATACCTATTGATGACTAGGGTCTCGAAATATATGCCAAAACGTGGACCCGCCGTGTCTTTGCATCGAATTAAACCAAACTTACGCACATTGTTAAGTAAGTATTGAAAAAGGGTTTCGTAAAGTTTGGTTGTAATTCGGAGCACTGGCAACGGGTACAGCGTTCTTTTGAACCAGCCATAATGTAGCTTACTTTTTTAACGCTTGAGGCGGAACTGAACTGTCAAATTGACAGTGTGAGTTACAATGTGTCAATATTTCTTTCTGATTTGGATGCCATAAGGAAAAAACGTAAGTGCAACATGTAAAAATTGTTTGTGAATTTTTTTGGAGTGGATTTTGGAACAGTGAATAATTTCTTACGAAATTTGAGAATTTAATGTGAAATCCGAATGAAATTATGTGTTCGTGGAAAAAAAAATTTTTTTCGTTTTTTTTTTTTGAAAAATATAAATGGATAATGGTTAAAAAAGCTCCAATGCTTAATTAACATATAAATTGAAACGAAAAATTCATGGATGATCAGGAAAACAGACGATTGTTTATTCATATGCGTTGATTTGAAATTTAAAAACAATCTTCTTTTTTCCTGATTTTCAATTTATATTTTATATTTACTCAAAAACAAATAGAAAAACAAAAAATATTGTTTATGCCAAAGCGCTTGAATAAAGAATAAAGAAATAAATAATATGAAAATCTTATATTTTCTGTTCTAAACCATATCTATTCTATTTTAGTGTGCCCAGCGAAGGAGGCCGGGTTTGCTAGTATAATATAAAGGGTGATTTTTGAGCTATTATCTTCTTAAACAGTTGGTTTAAACAGCTGACGCACGTTTTTCTTGTTTTGTTTCACTGTCAAACATCTTCAGTTTGGTCTATAATTTAACCATGAATCGTCTTACAAACGAACAACGCGTGCAAATTAGTGAATTTTATTATAAAAATGCGTGTTCTGTTAAGAAAGTTTATCCCGCACTTCTTCCATTTCATGGTCAGTTTAATCGACCCACTGAAGCGGCTATTCGAGCTATTGTGACTAAATTTAGAACCAATTTACATTATTGGACATCAACCCCCAACACGCTTACGTAGAGTGCGAACTGAAGAAAATATCGCAGCTGTATCGGCCAGTGTTAATGATGACCATCAATTATCGATTCGTCGCCGTTCGCAGCAATTGGGCCTCTGTTACTCAACAACGTCGATAATTTTGCGAAAGGATTTAGGTGTGAAGCCTTTCGAAATACAGCTGGTGCAGGAATTGAAGCCGAACGACCTACCGCAACGCAGAATTTTTGCTGAATGGGCTCTTGGAAAGTTGGCCGAAGATCTACTTTTTTATCGAAAAATTGAGTTCAGCGACGAACACCATTTTTGGATCAATGGGTACGTAAATAAGCAGAATTGTCGATTTTGGAGTAAAGATCAGCCAGAAGAATTGCAAGAGCTACCAATGTATTCAGAAAAGGTCACAGTTTGGTGCGGCTTATGGGCTGGAGGTATCATTGGACCGTACTTCTTCAAAGATGCTGTGAACCGTAACGTAACTGTGAATGGTGAGCGCTACCGTGAAATGATATCCAACTTTTTTTTGCCCAAAATGCAAGAGCTTGACTTGCATGACATGTGGTTTCAGCAAGACGGTGCCACATGCCACACAGCACGCGTAACAATGGACTTGTTGAGAGGCGAGTTCGGTGAACATTTTATTTCACGTCCGGGACCTGTCAATTGGACACACAGATCGTGCGATATAACGCCTTTAGATTATCGTTTGTGGGGCTATGTTAAAGCGCATGTCTATTCAGACAAGCCTGCTTCAATTAGCGCATTAAAAGACAACATTAAAACTTTTATATGTGAGATACCGGCCGAAACATTGGAAAGAGTATGCCAAAATTGGACTTAGCGGATGGACCATTTGAAGCGCAGTCGCGGTCAACAATTGCGTGAAATAATCTTCAAACATTAAATTATATGGACTGTACTATCGATTTAAATAAAAATGTCATGCATTTTTCTGAATTTTACGTTTGGTTTTTTGAAAAACTTTCCGATAAAAAATCACCCTTTATTTTCGTGAATTGGCTCTAAGAATACAGAAGATATTTGTTTGCATAAACAAAAACTTAAGAAGCACTGCAGAAAAAATTAAGGAGTTATGCGCTGAATAGCTTCTGGGCTTGTCTGAAATAATATTATACATTTAAAATTTAGTGCCTAACATCATTAAAATAATTATGAATTAACACACCTCTAATATGTAGGCATGAAACACAATGACTTTGACAATGGCATTTTAATAGCGTACCGCTCAAATTCGCCGTTCATCCATTCATTGCGTGTACATGTAAAGGGTTTTTCAATTGGCGCGGGTCGATTTTGGCGCCCTGTGGCAGCCATTTTGTTTTGGTGACATCTGTCAAATCTTTTGTTTATTATTCAGTTGCTTATGCCAAAACATCATGGCAAGTTACACGATTGAACAGCACGTTCAAATGATAAAACTTTATTATCAAAATGATTGTTCATTAATGCAAACGTTTTTCAATTGGCGGGGGTCGACTTTGGCGCCCTCTATCAAATCTTTTGTTTATTATTCAGTTGTTTATGCCAAATCATCATGGCAAGTTACACGATTGAACAGCACGTTCAAATGATAAAACTTTATTATCAAAATGAGTGTTCATTAACGCAATCGTTGCGCGCATTGCGCCCATTTTTCGGTAGACGTGGTGGCCCTTCCAATTTCTTATGGCCCATATTGAACCATATGGACCTAGACGACATGTGGTTCCAGCAGTATGGCACTACGTGCCGCACAGCAAACGCCATTTTATTCCATTTCAACATCTACCCGCCCTTATTGAAAAACCCTTTACCTGTACCAGTGAAATCTTTCACAACATTTGCCGGGCATATATTTGCTTTATTTGGACAAGTAAGAGTAATAACTCTAAAGTTAAAGTTGAAATTGCGAGCACCTCACGAATTTTTGACGTGATAACGTCGTATAATTCGATGTAGCCAAAAAATGCATGGGCATATATACATATGTATATAAATTCACGTATTTGTATTTGCATATGCCTTCTTCCTGTGTGCATGGTAATGAACCATTTCTCTGTTGAGAATAGGACGATGATAGGAAAAGTAGGAAATGAAAGGGAGTGTTTCGAGTGTAATGTGTCTTGAAAAAGTCAAATCGATGATGGGGCCTCTTAGTGTTGTTGACTTATTAACGTTTGATGCACAATCGAAATTGAACATATCTTTCATGAATTTAATAAATGTTTCGTAATTTTTTACGTTCTCTATATCCATACAAAATGTCTATCAAACAAATAAAATTAAAATTTTCTTTTGAAAAATGCAACCATTCCGTCAGTAGTTTCTTATGACGTTGTCACGTTAAACTATCGTCAGTAAACCGACTTTACAGACAAAGTCTTTTTTGGCTATAAATTTGCCGTAGTCACATTTCACAATTCGTTAAAAAACGAGAAAATTCTTGGCCCGAGCCGAAAAGGGGATATGTATTTATATTACCATAAATGTGTTATGCTAAACGAGTTTGGGGAACGTAATGGTTCAAAATGGAATAACGCCATATTGCGAATATTGCCATATTTCATATTGAACTCGTTAATTAGAGACAATAACCTTTGCGGAAGTAATGATAAAACCAATGTGAATAATATCACAAGTTACTTTACCAGCATTAGCTATATATTTCCACTTAAAAAAAGTAGCAGAAAATCAGTATTAAATCCGCGTTGCGCTCGCGGTTGAACAAAGTTTCAAAATATTGAAAAGTTGAAGCAGTGATAATTAAAAAGAAAAATTTTGATTGTGTTGAAGAAAGTTTGAGGAAGTACCAAGTTATTTAACAACAGAACAACGCTCATCTCGCAACCTCGTTAATTAGCACAACTTCAGCACTTGGAGTTTGTGTCCTGAGTGTGTGACTGTTTGGTGTAGTTTTTGCAGCAGCGATATACAGTCTGCCTAATAGAAGCGTGACCGGCGAAATTCAAATTTAGAGTTTAGTTGCAAAACAAAATGCTGCTAAAAAGGTGTGTACTTTTCGCAACATGTTGTGCAATTTGGCAGTTTTGTGAGAAATTTTCAAAACGTCAGTTGTTTTTACAAAATAAAGTCCGTGGATGAAAAACAATTTGAAGCACCGTACACACCCTATCGGTTCAAGAATGTCACGTGCATCTGCACCAAAATATTTGAAGAAGTCGAAGACGTTCAGGAATAAATGGGAGCAAGGGAGCAAGCGAAGTTAAAAATGCTGACGATTTCCCCAGCCGAGGCCAAAAACATATGAGCTATTAACATAGGTCGAATGGATGGACTACTAGCTAAGGAAAACATATATTTTACAATTAATCGGAAGGTGGTGGGTTTGTTCTCAGTCCGTTCTTGCTCTGATAAGATGTTATTATGCTCACAATATACGTTCTGGCCAAGTTGATAAAGAGTCTTGTAATAAGGTAAAGCATTCTGTAGCATCTGTAGTGTAGATCATGCCATTCCAAGTTTGATCTTACTCAAACAAAAATTTCTGTGAGGCTTATCGTGACTGGAACGGGACCGGGCCGGACCTTGACTATTACTTATTGTTTCTTACTTGATAATATTTTACCTGACCGAGAACGGACACAGATCGAACTGTGATCTGCACTATGGTATAAATCGGCAAATAATTTATGTAAATAATAATTTAAATATATATGGTATATATATAATTGGCGTGTACACTTCTGCTATGTGTTTGGCCGAGCTACTCCTCCTATTTGTGGTGTGCGTCTTGATGTTGTTCCACAAATGGCATTTGTTAGGCTTTTTCATGGCAGAAATACACTTGTTTTGGTTTGGTGTTTCCCGAGATTCGAACTCACGTTCTCTCCGAATTCCAAATGGTAGTCACGCACCAAGCAATTCGGCTACGGCGGTCGTCAATAATTTATATAATAATTTATACAAAGAAATAAAACTCATTGAAAAACATGGAACCATTTTTGTTTTATATATAGAACTCTTATAAGGAATCCAACTGATTTTCAAGCCTTAAAAATTCACAAAGCTTGTGGGAAATGTTTAATTACTTTAACCCATTTGATCCCATTGTACTCGCTTGAGTACAGAAAAAGCATCTTTTTCGAAACGACGTCAAAAGCCAACGCTTACATATTTTTAAATGTACTCGCCACTTTATAATACAGAGCAATGTCGAAAAGGAATACACATGTTTCTCCTTCTTTTTTTTGAGTCCCGTTTTCCGTTATTCACTTGTCTTTGCGTGCACGTTTGCTATTTTTCTTCTTTTCATGGTTTAGTTTACAATAAACTCTCTGTTTGACAAAATCTAAGTTATCACGGAAAAAAGTTCAGTGTTGAAATATTCATAATACATATAATTTGTATACCTTATAACAAAAATACGAAAAAAGTTGTGGAAAAGTGCATTTCGGTAGGTTTAAATTCTAGTGTACTCGCATGGGTACAGTGGGAACATTAATATATATTTTGTGTGCATAATTCATGTAGATTTGGTAATGGACGTAGAAAAATTGTACGGAAAGGGGTTTCACAACCTTTCTGCGGCCACCGACTATATTGAATCAAGCGACCGTAGTTACTTCGACTTCGCTATTATACCGCCGAATACCCACTGTGACACAGATGAGGAGGACATTGAAGAGGATAATATATTGCGTGATGATATTCCAATTGATGTTCCGGGCGAAGTTGACTTATTTTTGAGCAGTGACAGTGACAGTGATGATGATATTCCACTTGCAAGCTTACAAAAAAGGCAAAAGTTGTCAAAAGATCTAAATCCAAAATGGAGAAAGAGAATAACAAGTGTGGAAATTCCAGAAACGCATTTTTTCGAACAATCTCAACTTGAAGCGTGTTCTTTATTGGTAACTAAGAACCCAGTTGAAATTTTTGAAACTATTTTTGACGATGAGGTGGTAAAATTAATAATCGATCAAACGAAAATATATGCCTTGCAGCATAACCAGCATGATTTTTGTTTCAATGAGGAGGATCTTAAAATTTTTATCGGAATTTTACTCTATAGCGGCTATCACTCAATGCCAAGAGAACGCATGTACTGGCAACTGGATGAAGATACCAGAACATTTATAGCCAACAATGTGTCGCGAAATCGCTTTCAAGAAATTAAACAGTTTTTGCATCTTACTGATAACTCTAATTTAGATTTTAGCGATAAAATGGCAAAGATAAGACCACTCTCTCAAATTTTATGTAAAAAATTTTGTCAGTTTGGTTTATGCACCAAAAGCTGTCTGTTGACGAATCTATGGTTAGGTCTTTTGGAAGCCATTCCGCAATTTGGTTATTTATATGAGTTCGACACATATTGCGGTGCGAAAACGGTTGAACGTCAGAAAGAAAGTCTCCCATTAGGTTCAAGGGTCGTCCTTGATCTTTTGGCAAATATTCCACATCCGACCGATCACATCGTATTTTTCGACTTCTTTACGTCATATGACCTTCTTACAATAGAATTTTGAAAGAACAAGGATTTAAGGCTACTAAGACTGTTCGTGAAGGGCGGACCAAAAAATGTCCTCTGAAACGAACAAAGAACTACAAAAGAAGCAACGGGGAGAGTTTGATTTTATGTAAGTTTATCATAATGATTTATTTGAATAGTTGTTTCGTATCAAATTTTATAAGGGTTCTAACTCAGGAATACTTTTTGTGAAGTGGAATGACAATAGCGTTGTGACAGTGGGAACAAACTTTGATAGAATTGAACCTTTACATACCGTCAAACGATGGTCAAGACAAGAGAGGCGCAAGGTGAATGCCCATCAGCCGAAGTTGATAGCGGAATACAACTCAGGAATGTGAGAAGTTGACCTCCACGACCAAGCTTTGAATACTTACAATATAAAGTTTAGAGGAAAGAAATAGTGGTGGCCTCTTTTCATCACAATGATAAGCTCGTGCATAGTAAACGCATGGAAGCTTTATAAAATGGCAAGTAAGAGTCAATGCGACTTGTTGCAATACCAACGTGAAATTGTGCGATTTTATTTACGCAATTATAATATCCGGGACATATGTTCAAAAGGATCAACAACGGCATCAATAGCTGGTTCCTCATATAACCATTTTCCCAAAAGGATATCGAATCAGCTGAGGTGCAGGGAGTGTCACCAAAGAATTCGATGGATTTGCGAGTTATGCAATGTAGCCCTTTGCGTGGAGAGAGAATGTTTCAAAATCTTCCATACTGTTAACCGAAGTAATAACCAAGGAAGTCTTTGAAAGCGTATTTTTATTTAATACTCCATATTTTCATATACAGGCAATGTATATACATATAATATTATCCCATTGTACTCGATTGCGTACAGCCCAAAAAATGCATTTCTTTGATTTTTTTTTCGTGTTTTTTTTTAAGGAGCTTAATTACACTATTTCAATAAACGTTTTATAAACGCATTTAAGAAAAAAATTGTTTTATATAAGGTTGGGATTTAATGGGTTAATGTTTAATTAAGGAATAGTTCTTCATATTTATTTTATAATTTTTGCTTATACCATTTATGTACATACATATACATTTGTTGGTATGTTTCGTAAAGCTTGGCACCAACGTCCAAAAAATCTGTGTGATTTATTGGCGTTCGTCGTAATTTTCTATGTTATGGCCTCGGCACATGAGTCGTATCGTAATCATAGTGCCCATTTACTCACGGAAATATTTGGAAGGGAAACATTTTGTTGGGGGAGAAGGACGGCCGGGGAAAAGAGAAGGGAATTGGTGTCCTGTACAGGCGACACGCTTTGCTCTTATTCGTACTTCCAATATTAACGCAATTTTTGACAGTTGATTCATTTTTTTTCTTCTTTTGTGGGAGAAAGTTCTGAGTTATATGTTGGTTTTCAATCAAACGGAAGATATCAACGGTGACAAACATCCGAACGCTGCTTGGGAAATGCAGGATTATTTTTGCTAGTAAATTATGTATAATTTAAAAAAATTATGTGACATTTTTATGTTAGATTCTAATTTTTCCCCTCCATTATTTATATGCATATTTTTTATAAACATATGAAGTATTAATTAAATTTTTTTTATTCAAGTACTAAAATTTATATATGTACATATAAATCTATGTAAGTAAAAAAAAAAAATATATATATATTTATTATTTAACCAGCTTGCATTCTTAATTGAAATATTTAAGAAACTGTTGACGAACGCTCTCCGTTGTAGAATATATCCGAAATAGAAGATCCTAAAGTAGTAAACGTCAAAATGTTGCCGAAAACAATTTTGCCCGTGTGACCGCGAATGAAAGTGCCCATTTACACGATGTCTCCACTGGAAGGGAAACATTTTGTTCGGGGGTGAAGGACGGCCGGGGAAGAGGGAAGGGAATTTGTCTCCTGTACTGGCGACACGCTTTGCTCTTCTTATTCGTATTTCCAATCTTAAAGCAATTTTTGACAGTTGCTTCATTCGTTTTCTTCTTTTGTGGAAGAAAGTTCTAAGTTATGTGTTAGTTTTCATACAAACGGAAGAAAAGAACGATGACAAACATCCGAACGCTGCTTGGGAAATGCACGATTATTTTTGCTAGTAAATTAGGTATAATTTAAAATAGTTATGCGACATGTTTATGTTGATTTCTAATTTTCCCTGCATTTCTAGATACTCAAGTTAATTTTAAGTTAATTATTTACATATGAAGTATTTTTAATTTAATTTTTTTTATTCAAGTATAAGAATTTATAAATATATTTCAATAAAAAAAACAACAAATTATTTATTATTTAACCAGTTTGCATTTTTCATTCATATATTTAAGAAATTGTTGACGAACGTTTTCCGCTTTACATGTAAGCGCGTGCGAGAATACATCCGAACCATACGATGCTAAAGTATTAAATGTCAAAATGTCGCCGAAAACAATTTTGCCCGTGTGCCCGCGAATGAGACATGAAAAGAGAATTTCCAGTGTCTCCATTCCAGATGTCTCCGTGTGTAAATGGGGTGAAACAAGAATAGAGAATTTCCAGTGTCTTCCTTCCAGATGTCTCCGTGTGTAAATCCGGTGATAGCGTATGTGCCCATTTACACGAGGAGACATCTGGAAGGGAGGCACTGGAAATTCTCTTTTCATGTCTCATTCGCTGCCACACGGGCAAAATTGTTTTCGGCAACATTTTGACATTTAATGCTTTAGCATCGTCTGGTTCGGATGTATTCTCGCACGCGCTTACATGTAAAGCGGAAAACGTTAGTCAAAAATTTCTTAAATATATGAATGAAAAATGCAAACTGGTTAAATAATAAATAATTTGTTGTTTTTTTATTTAAATATATTTATAAATTGTTGTACTTGAATAAAAAAAATTACATTAAAAATACTTCATACATAAATAATTAACTTAAAATTAACTGAGTATCTAGAAATGCGGGGAAAATTAGAATTCAACATAAACATGCCCCATAATATATTTTAAATTATACCTACTTTACTAGCAAAAATAATCGTGCATTTCCCAAGCAGTGTTCGTATGTTTGTCATCTTTGTTATCTTCCGTTTGCTTGAAAACCAACACATAACTCAGAACCTTCTCCCACAAAAGAAGAAAACAAATGAAGCAACTGTCAAAAATTGCTTTAAGATTGGAAATACGAATAAGAAGAGCAAAGCGTGTGGCCAGTACAGGAGACAAATTCCCTTCTCTCTTCCGCGGCCGTCCTTCACCACCTAACAAAATGTTTCCCTTCCAGATGTCTCCTCGTGTAAATGGGCACTATGCGACAAAACGAACGCGAGGCATGCGCTTCGTTGCCGCACATTTGTGTTCAAATGGGAAACCACACCCGAGTCGTCAGCTACTCGTACTCGTCATAGCAATACCAAGAATGCAGCATGATAACATTTCTTCAAGCTCCTTAAAAGCATTTTTAGACATTCTGTGAAATGTCTGAAATGTATAATCATTGTAATCATTTGTGTAACCAAAAGTCTTAAATTTGTAATCATCCCTATATTTGTAATCAACTCCCTTGTTCCAATGAATAATCTGCTGTTTGAGTTATTCCTAATGTACGGATGCACCCAGTGCCTCCTTTTTCTTTTATTTCTCCTCCTATAGAGAAGATAATACAATAAAATAAATTCCTCTCCATCGCTCAACACATTGACAACTCGTACTTTTACGATAACTAGTTGCATTGTGTGCGGACAAACAAGCGGAAGAGTTATCCATTATCTGCAGGTAAAAATGCACCCAAAATTATATTTCGCTCGTTGATTAGTAAAAACAATTTGTTGGTTTTCGCTTTCTGTTTGTTTTCTTATGCGCATGCACCTATACCTATATACATACATGGGCTCACCGTCTAGCCATCTGTGTATTGTTACTGGTCTCGCTATCTGAATTTTTTTGGTATCTCATTCGCGCGGTATTACCACAATTGGTTTGTGTACAGTCACGTCTTGCAACAATATCATACGTTATTGGCTAGCTTAACCTATATTTTAACTAAAGCTTAAAGCATGTGTGATTTCACAATTATTATGTATTTTCCATTAATTTGAAAACACATACATCTGTATGCACATGTTTAACTACGTCGGCCTTGTTCGTGGCGTGTCCCAAACACAGCGCACAACCAGATATTCGCGCGTGAAACCAATAAGCATCCTCATAACACGAGTACTTATCTGAAAGCTGCAATTAATACCGTTATGGCCAATATGAATAAAGAACCGTTGTTTCGGGCATGCAATCGTTTCCGAACCCGGATCGCCGGAGATTATTGCAAACAATGTTCAAAAAACGTGAAGTTTTACTTCAAGTTGTTCTCAAATACCGTTCGCTTCCCCGTATAAAAAGAGAAATGCAACAAAAACGAAAACTACAACAAACAATCGAAAATTGATTAATATTTCGACGTAAGGAGTAGTTGCAATTTTAAGTCCCTCTATCCGTCATAAATAAAACTTGATATCACGAGCCAATATGTAAAAAAAATAAGTTATATGATTTTTGTTAAAGCTGATTAGCTGGACAATACCTGTATTATTTATCACTAGAACTTACACGGAGTATATAAAGTCGGTTATACATGCACTTACCTGTTTTTGTATCTGATAACATAAAATATTGGTAGTGGTTAAGCATTTATAATGCAAAATTATTTTAGTAAGAATACGAAATAATTAATTATAACATTTGATTTAGTTAAGAAAAATGTGGAGTCCTCTATAAAATGTTGTAGTAACGACTTGATTTTTTTAAATACTACAGCCTATACTAAATGGAGTTAATATTTAGAGTTTTGGTTCTATTATTTTCATAAGTCTTGAAAAAAAAATGTTTCTGTAATCACCATAACAAATATTAGTAGAATTCATGGTTAGATAAATAGTACTTTAATTAAATTTTGAACTTGCACGGCAAAACTTAACGATATTTGGGGGTTTAGTTTTTGAACAAAGCGAATAAACTGAAAAAATAGATTATGCCATATTTAAAAGAAAATACCCTTCTGCAACGTCTTACCATTATTGTAAGGGTGCAACGATAACCCCGGAGAGGATCTGCGGAAATAGAATTTTGGTATGAATTGTGCATAAATAAGAATGTTCAAGTTAAATTATTCAAAACATATTTCAAGCAAATTGGAGAGGGAATTTATTATGCACCTGATTCTTAAAGCACCTTCATCTCTCAAGATTATTATTCCCAACAAATAATTTTTCCGACTTCCAAATATTATCATTTACATATCTCTGCAATTTTGGAAACGTAATTGTTGGAAACGATTGTTTGGAAACGCAAATGTTTATGTATTCTCAAATCTATTTTTTATTTCTTTTATTTTGTCTGCCTTGAGGTGAGGTCATTAAAGAACTTTGGTTAAAAGTGCGATTCCTCACGTTGAGGGTGTTCATATTTCACCTACCTGTAAGACATACATATGTATGTACATACATATAAACCAGATAATATATTTTTTTTTAGGCTATGCATTACCTGAAGCATCAATAGCACCTGGATTCAGTATAAAAGATCTATTAAGCTAAATGGTTGCCTCTTGATCGAAAACTCAAAACAAATCAATCGCTTTGCGATAGACGCAAGGCACGTTTACAATGGTTTAGATGTACGTAAAATCCCAGAGCCAACATTGACTCATGACCAGCAACTTAGATTCACACACGCCCTAGTATAACGTAAACTGTGTGTCTACAATCACAAGGATAACTCGACGTCGAAAAGCTGCAATCGCTTCTGGTCAAAGTTATCGCTGCTGAAAATCAAGCCGCGCAAGCAATCGGGTCTTTGGTATAACTGCAACATTATCGCAGAACGAAAAGACCACAGGAGCCGTGTAATATCGCTACCGGGAGTTCAGAAAGGAAAGGAGGCATATTATTCAAAGAAAGGAGAGGTGGGCCGAAAGTGGGAAAATATTGAGTTGCTTGTCGATAAAAAAACGTTCGAAAATTTTTCCCAAAATTAGGCGACTTACAATAAGTTCTACGACGACCGGGTGGATTTCATGTAAGAATAAAGGCAACGGTCTTCTGGATGTCTAGAGTACGTTTAAATTATGGAGGGAACATTTCTCGAATCTGTTTAAACTAACAGCAGCTGAAATCAAAGAAGATGAAGACCTTGAACTAAACGGACACCTGAACGATTCAAATGTGTCGGGGACAACCCGTATTAACTTGTAACCAGAAAATGGCAGTGATCAAATTGGTCCTGGTCAGTGTGGCTTCCCAATATGCTGTATGATCTTTTCAGAGCCGTAGGCATAGGTCAGCGAATAAAAATCTACTGATGAGGGTAAAGAAAAAGGATGGTCCCCTGTGTGTTGGAAAGACCAAATAAAAAAGCAATTAGCGTAACTTGGTGCTTTCAATTGATATCGGTTAAGTTGTTAAACTCCTCCAAATTTCTTAGACGTTTACTATACTAATCAAGAAGAAAAAGTTGGAAAATATTGTATACTTGCATTATGTAAGGGAAACATTAATCTGCGTAACATTGTAAAGGGTGGTTAAGTTTTAAGGGCCGGTGTTGATTTTGAATAAAAAACAATTTTTTAAAGAAATTATTGTCATTTCTCTTTATTATGATAATATTGGTATGGATAAATTACGCATGAAACAAAATATCGGCCAAACAGCCGCCGCGGCCTCGGCGGCACACCTCCGTCCGATAATCCAAATTTTCGATGACGCTGAGGCATAATTGAGGTTCTAAGCCGTTAATGTGCCGAATTATCTCATCCTTTAGTTCTTGAATTGTTACAGGCTTATCGACGTACACCTTCTCTTTCAAATAACCCCAAAGAAAGAAGTCCAACGGTGTCAAATCACATGATCTTGGCGGCCAATCGACATCGCCGCAACCTGAGATTATTCGACCATCAAATTTTTCGCGCAAAAGAGCCATTGTTTCGTTAGCTGTGTGACAAGTGGCACCATCCTGTTGAAACCACATATCGTCCACATCCATATCTTCCAATTCGGGCCATAAAAAGTTCGTTATCCTCTCACTGTTTCGTTAGCTGTGTGACAAGTGGCATCATCCTGTTGAAACCACATATCGTCCACATCCATATCTTCCAATTCGGGCCATAAAAAGTTCGATATCATCTCACGATAACGAACATTATTCATAGTAACTGCCTGACCGGCCTAATTTTGGAAAAAATAAGGCCCATAAACCGTACCAAACAGTCATTCTTTGTGGGTGCATTGCTTTTTCGGCAATCACTCTTGGATTATCATTCGCCCAAATGCGGCAATTCTGCTTATTGACGTATTCACTGAGGTGAAAATGTGTATCATCACTGAAGATGATTTTCTTCGAAAATTGGTCATTCACTGTTGCCATTTCCTGCCACCATTCTGACCATTGACGACGCTTGAAATGGTCAAGAGGCTTTAGTTCTTGAGTCAATTGCACCTTGTAAGCGTAAAAATGCAAGTCTTTATGCATAATGTTCATCAATGACGAGAGTGAGAGGTGTAATTGTTGGGCACGACGACGACTTCAGGTGGACGGCTCTTCAACCACACTATCGCGAACAGCAGCAATATTTTCTGCAGTACGAGCTGTACGAGTATGCACTGGTGCTTCCACATCTCCTACAGACCCGGTTTGCTCAAATTTTTGCACAATTTTTCCGATTGTACGCACATTTGGACAATTAAACTGACCGAAAAAATCACGAAGTGCGCGATATGCATTTTGATTTGAACGCCTATTTTCATAATAAGCCTGAATAACTTTAACGCGTTGTTCGATTGTGTATCTTTCCGTGGTTCAAATTGAACTAATCTGAGATTGAAAAATTTCGAATGAAATGCAGAAAAAACTTGACGTTTAGGTGTGGTTCGCATTCAACATCGGCCCTTGAAATAATTTAACCCTTTATTAGGTTATAACCCCACGATTAGAATAATTGAGAAGTATTTTACAAGATTGGTATTATTCTCTTTCAAGCAGAAAATTCAAGTTACGTTGTGGCTATACATTAACCTATGTACGAAATATAACACGTGAAATTTGATTAAAAACCAGAAAATCAAGAATACTAACATTTATATAAAATATTTTATAGATTATTTTAATGCTATTTAAATAATATATAAATTAATCTTCCTAAATCTTTTGACCTTAATGTCTGTTTTTTCAAGTAGTGCCATAAAAAGCTTCTCATAAACGTGGGGCAAAGCGCAGACCTTGAATCGGAGGACGTAGTCACCAATTACACATACCGTACAAGTATATGCCAGTAACCAGAGCTATAAAATAATGCGATAAATGGAGATATAAATCACACATATTTCAATTAAAATGTTTGTTTTCATTGTAAATATTTTTTTCCCCTTTATTTTATACATCTGTCCATTGACATTAAGTACGTTGTTTAACAATTTGGCCAGGATTTACATACATCGCTTAATGACCAGTGCCAAAGCGATAAAATTAAAATAAACGGAATAATACTATATACAATTAAATAATATTCAATACAAGTTTTACTCTACATAATTACAATTGTACAACAATTTAACAGCAATTTAACCCCTTTGCACATTTATTATTTTCTAGCATTCATTAAGTCGCTTGGTCGAGTTCTCTTTAAGCGTCTTTCAGTGTTTTTTTCCCTCTCCAGAAGTTTGTTGATTTCTGCATTATTGTGTTCCTGTATTGTAAATATAAAATACCCTTTTGTTACTGAATAAAGGAAATCATACATGAATGCGAATTCGATGAATGCAGTCACTTATTTCATTCCGTACTACTAATGCTATTTGCATACTAGTGGGACCAAAATTTGAATTATGGAACATAAAACAAAAACCAATACGGAAACAGGACACAATGGTCGGATCCAGCACGTCGAGTGCTCACCATAGCACTCCACTGCTGAAACCCAGCCGTCTACAGCCAATAAACCAACAAACGCAATCCTCTTCTCCGGCGACCTCTGGTAGGGATGCCAAAAGTAAAAAAGTCCTCTGGGTCGCTGCACAAAGCGCGCTACCTGAGAGCCAAATTCATTCTGGCTAAGATAGGTAAGAATTAATTAGCCGGTAGACCATATGATCGCGACGCAGGGGATAAAGTCAGATAAGAGGCCGTAGTTTTGGAGTACGAAACCATGGCCTCTAGGAACACTTCCGACCTTCAATCACACAAAAATCCTAAGAACCAACCAGCGGCTAAGCGTAATCGATCACAAAATGTAAGCGAGCAAGCTGCCAAGAAAACCAAAAATTTCTCGACTCAGGGAGTTGAGGACCCTACAACAAGAGCGGTGGTTGCGCCTGCGAGGGTTGCGTATAAGGAGGTGGCCACGGATCACCTCCAAGTTGCCCTAGTAGACGCAAAATTCCATAGCGGTAGGGAGGTCCTGGCCAATTGGGGTGCCATTGAGGGTCGGCTGTCAGAAATGATCGTCGGTGGCAAACCGAGGACAAGTACCTCTTTTCGACTCGGGAGACATCTGCCATGGCTGTAGGGGAAAAAAGTGTGCCGATGAGTTCTCCAGGATTTTTCTGGAGAAGTGCGTTGCTGAGGTCAGCAATGCCTGGGAGGGGCTCTCACTTAAGCTCATTCCAGCTTCGGAGATCCCAAAAAGACCCAGAGCCCGCATTTGGCTACCGAGGTTCAATATGGAGGGTCCGAAGATCCTCCAAGGCCTCAAGCTTCAAAACTCTGAGGTTCTCATGGACTACTGGTCTATGGTCGAGTTCGAGGAACTTCAGAAACACAGCTCCACGGCACTGCGTCTAATTTCTGAAGAGTCTCTAAAGGTACTCGAGAAAAGGAAGCACAAACTGCGTTTTGGTCTCAGGACGTCCAAACTTAAGATCTTGCCCGCGTCTGGTGCTCCGGATGGGGAACTGCACGGAATAGGGGAGGTAGCAAATCAGCTCGGCGAACTTCGGCTGTCTGCGATGGACGATGTACCCGAAGCCAAGAGCTCTATGAAATCCTCGGAGCTCGCCCATAAAACAGGCTCAGGTGAGCATCCTTTAACAAAGAAATGTTAAGGGTAGCTCAAATTAACCTTCGCCACTCTAGTTTAGCGACCGATAACCTCTGTGTCATCCTCAGGGAGGAAGACATAGATATCTGCCTGATCCAAGAACCCAGGGTTCGGCAGTGTAAGATCATGGGCCTCCAGAGCAGACACTATGATCTCTTTTATGTCCAGTCGGAAGGGAAGCCTAGGGATTGTATCCTTGTTAGGAATACTATTATTGCCTTTCTGACTTCTCATTTCAGCCGAGTGTCATGTGGCCGCGGCTACTATTTGGTTTCTGCATACATGACGCATGAAAGTGCAGCATCTCCTGAGGAAGCGACGCCAATGCGAGACATACCATTTGGGGAAGTAGCGAGATAAATGATCGAGGTGAGTCTCTTTTTGATTTCATTATAAGTCGAAATCTCCTTATTTGGAACAAGAGCAACACCCCCCGTTTGTATTTCCAGCATCAGAAACATCAAACGGTTGGGAGGAGGTTCTTGATATCACTCTTTCGACTAATTCGCCGGCCATTAGGTTGGATAATTGCAACGTTTCTCAGAGAAATTCCTTTTCGGATCACAGGTTGATCCTTTTCGCGATCAATTTTGCACGGGAAACCATATCTCCTCCTAAAAGAACTGACTGGTATCTGTTCAGTAGGGTTTTCAATAATAAATTGAACAGGCGAAATTTTTCCTACTCGTCCATTGATCAACTGGACAAGTAGGTGAAACACTTGCAGCGATCCTATTAGACCACCTATAAAGTGACTTGTCCAGTATCATGAAAGAATTTCCTCCCTGGTGGAGCAAGACGCTGACTGACTTGAAAAAGTAGGTTAGGAGGGTTTTTAACGTATGCTACCAAGCTAAAAACTTTAAAAATTACCGTGTAATTTTCAATGAATACAAAAAAGCCATTAAATATGCGAAACGCAACTCCTGGAAGGAGTAATACGAGTCCATTGAATCCGTGAATCGAGAGACCACTTCTGCAGAACTCTTGTGAAAGAGAGGACGGGGAGTGGGCTGAATCTGCAGAAGAATCTTTGACTATCCTGGTGAATAATCATTTTCCGGAAAATTACCCCACGTAACATTCTCGACACGAGTCGACAGGAAGGGCTACTCGATGTTTCCCTGGAATCTATTCTGTCAGTTGACAGAATCACGTGCGCAATTAATAGTTTTCCCCCCTTTAAATATCCTGGTTCTGACGATATCTTGGCTGTGATGCTTCAATAAACAAGTATCTAGGTGGTTCCTGTCCTGTGGCCTTCATAGATATAGAAGGTGCTTTTAATAACATCAGGGCGGAGTCAATTATCACTGCGTTAGATAGACTAGAGGTGGAAAGACCTATCTGTCTCTGGATCTCGTCCCTGCTTGGATGCAGGGAAATAAATGCGGTCGCAAGAGGGGCTAAAGTCACTAGATTCGTTCACAGGACGACGCAGCAGGGAGGTGTACTTTCGCCCCTACTATGGCTAGTTGTAATTGACGACGTTCTGAAAATGGTAAATAGGGGTGGGAGGTAATAGGAGGCACCCGCCGATGACTTGGTCCTGATGGTATCGGGAACGTTTTCCTCAGTCATGGCTAAAATTTTGGAAAGGTCACTGGTTGTACTCAGTCACTGGGCTGCCACTTGTGGCCTCCGAGTCAACTCTGACAAAACGGAGCTGGTGCGATTTACCAGAATATATTAACCTCCACCCTTTTGACTTCCCAAATTAAACAACCACGTTCTCCTGCTCTGATCGGAAGTTAGGTATCTTGGAGTGATACTTGACTCCACCTCCACTGGGGGCTACACATTGAAAATTGGGTAAACAAGGCCAGTATAGCGTTATACTTCTGCAAATCTATGTTCGGTAAAAAATGGCGACTCAAGCCACAGGTCGTGCTGTGGATGCACAACGCAGGGGTTTGCCAATTTTAACGTATGAGTGCCTGGTTTGGTAGGAAGTTCTTCGGAAGGGCTATAATATCACTAAAAGTGCAGAGGACTGCATACATTGGCATCATCGGAGACAATCTCTCAAGGGACATGGTAGCATTTTCGGGCAGTTAACACCGTATTTCTCCGAACTTCGAACATATCTCTCTATCCGCAAACTAGAGTTTGAGGATCGTGCTAGAACAATCTTTCCAAATAGGAAAGAGTGGATCGAGGGGAAAATCTGCACCGAAGTTTGCTCCTCTGTCTTCACTGACAGTTCCAAAATGGAATCGGGAGTCGGAGCTGGGGTTTTCCCTAAATCAGCCAATTTATCTATCCCCTTTAAACTGCCGAACACTGCTAGGGTTTTTCAAGCAGAAGTCTTTGCGATCTTGTAGGCATGCAAAATACTTAAGGAACGCGGGAGCGGAGGAGATATTAACATTTTCTCCGATAGTCAAGCCGCGATTAAGGCTATGACGACACCATGGTGCAGAACGAAATTAGTAAACTCATGTAAAGTAGAGATCAAATCTCTTGGGTGGGCAGGTAACATTTCTCTGATCTGGGTTCCAGGACATAGGAACATAAAGGGAAATGAAATTACTGATGAGCTTGCCAGGAAGGGGACTGAATTGGCCTCAGAGACCTCCTACCCGGTCATCGGCATCCCCTTGACAGTTGTTAAAGGGGAACTGCACAAATTATTTCTCAGGAAAACGCAGAAAAGATGGAGCTCCATTTCTTCATGTGCTATTTCGAAAACCTTTTTACCCCAATCTATACTAATATTATAAAGAGGAAAACTTTGTTTGTTTGTTTGTTTGTAACGAATAGGCTCAAAAACTACTGGACCGATTTTAAAAATTCTTTCACCATTCGAAAACTACATTATCCAAGGTAACATGGATTACATTTTATTTTGGAAAAAAATAGGGTTCCGTAAGATATTTGGATTTTTCGGACACAAACTGAAAAAAATCTTATATATAAAACAAAGTCAACTTTTTGTGTGTGTTCGCTAACCGGCCGTGTCTGCACCGAATTAAACCAAACTTACACACATTGTTAAGAAGGTATTGAAGATGGTTTCCGTATAGTTTGGATAGCTATTGGTGGATAGGGCTCGAGATATAGGTCAAAACGTGGACCCGGGTAACCTTCGGATGTGTATGTACAATATGGGTATCAAATGGAAGCTGTTGGTGAATGCTTTAGTTCAGAGTATTTTCTTCCGCTCCGTGACTAGGGTCTCGAGATAGAGACCAAAACGTGGACCCAAGAATGTGTATGTACAATATGGGTATCAAATGGAAGCTGTTGGTGAATGCTTTAGTACAGAGTATTTTTCATGCCGCTCCGTGACTGGGGTCTCGAGATATAGGTCAAAACGTGGACCCGGGTAACCTTTGGATGTGTATGTACAGTATGGGTATCAAATGGAAGCTGTTGGTGAATGCTTTAGTTCAGAGTATTTCCATCCGCTCCGTGACTAGGGTCTCGAGATAGAGACCAAAACGTGGACCCTAGAATGTATTTGTACAATAGGGTATCAAATGAAAGCTGTTGATAAGTGCTTTAATACGGGGTACTTTTCATACCTACTGATGACTAGGGTCTCGAGATATAGGTCAAAACGTGGACCCGGGTAACCTTCGGATGTGTATGTACAATATGGGTATCAAATGGAAGCTGTTGGTGAATGCTTTAGTTCAGAGTATTTCCTTCCGCTCCGTGACTAGGGTCTCGAGATAGAGACCAAAACGTGGACCCTCGAATTTGTTTGTACAATATGGATATCAAATGAAAGCTGTTGATAAATGCTTTAATACGGGGTAATTTTCATACCTATTGATGACTAGGGTCTCGAGATATAGGTCAAAACGTGGACCCGGGTAACCTTCGGACGTGTATGTACAATATGGGTATCAAATGGAAGCTGTTGATAAGTGCTTCAATACGGGGTAATTTTCATACCTATTGATGACTAGGGTCTCGAGATATAGGTCAAAACGTGGACCCGGGTAACCTTCGGACGTGTATGTACAATATGGGTATCAAATGGAAGCTGTTGGTGAATGCTTTCGTTCAGAGTATTTCCATCCGCTCCGTGACTAGGGTCTCGAGATAGAGACCAAAACGTGGACCCTAGAATGTGTTTGTACAATACGGATATCAAATGAAAGCTGTTGATAAGTGCTTCAATACGGGGTAATTTTCATACCTATTGATGACTAGGGTCTGGAACTATATGCCAAAACGTGGACCCGCCGTGTCTTTGCACCGAATTAAACCAAACTTACACACATTTTTAAGGAGGTATTGAAGATGGTTTCCGTATAGTTTGGATACCTATTGGTAGAAAGGGTCTCGAGATATAGGTCAAAACGTGGACCCGGGTAACCTTCAGACGTGTATGTACAATATGGGTATCAAATGGAAGCTGTTGGTGAATGCTTTCGTTCAGAGTATTTCCATCCGCTCCGTGACTAGGGTCTCGAGATAGAGACCAAAACGTGGACCCTAGAATGTGTTTGTACAATACGGATATCAAATGAAAGCTGTTGATAAGTGCTTTAATACGGGGTAATTTTCATACCTATTGATGGCTAGTGTCTCGAAATATATGCCAAAACGTGGACCCGCCGTGTCTTTGAACCGAATTAAACCAAACTTACACACATTGTTAAGTAGGTATTGAAGATGATTTCCGTATAGTTTGAATACCTATTGGTAGATAGGGTCTCGAGATATAGGTCAAAACGTGGACCCGGGTAACCTTCAGACGTGTATGTACAATATGGGTATCAAATGGAAGCTGTTGGTGAATGCTTTAGTTCAGAGTATTTTTCATACCGGTCTGTGACTAGGGTCTCGAGATAGAGACCAAAACGTGGACCCTAGAATGTGTTTGTACAGTAGGGATATCAAATGAAAGCTGCTGATAAGTGCTTTAATACGGGGTAATTTTCATACCTATTGATGACTAGGGTCTCGAAATATATGCCAAAACGTGGACCCGCCGTGTCCTTGAACCGAATTGAACCAAACTTACACACATTGTTAGGTAGGTACTGAAGATGACTTCCGTATAGTTTGAATACCTATTTGTAGATAGGGTTTCGAGATATAGGTCAAAACGTGGACCCGGGTAACCTTCAGACGTGTATGTACAATATGGGTATCAAATGGAAGCTGTTGGTGAATGCTTTAGTTCAGAGTATTTTTCATGCCACTCCGTGACTAGGGTCTCGAGATAGAGACCAAAACGTGGAGCCTAGAATGTGTTTGTACAATAGGGATATCAAATTGAAGCTGTTGGTGAATGCTTTAGTACAGAGTATTTTTCATGCCGCTCCGTGACTGGGGTCTCGAGATATAGGTCAAAACGTGGACCCGGGTAACCTTCGGACGTGTATGTACAATATGGGTATCAAATGGAAGCTGTTGGTGAATGCTTTAGTTCAGAGTATTTTTCATGCCGCTCCGTGACTAGGATCTCGAGATAGAGACCAAAACGTGGAGCCTAGAATGTGTTTGTACAATATGGATATCAAATTGAAGCTGTTGGCGAATGCTTTAGTACAGAGTATTTCCATCCGCTCCGTGACTAGGGTCTCGAGATAGAGACCAAAACGTGGACCCTAGAATGTGTTTGTACAATATGGATATCAAATGAAAGCTGTTGATAAGTGCTTTAATACGGGGTAATTTTTATACCTATTGATGACTGTGATCTGGAAATATATGCCAAAACGTGGACCCGCCGTGTCTTTGCACCGAATTAAACCAAACTTACACACATTGTTAAGGAGGTATTGAAGATGGTTTCCGTATAGTTTGGATACCTATTGGTAGAAAGGGTCTCGAGATATAGGTCAAAACGTGGACCCGGGTAACCTTTGGATGTGTATGTACTATATGGGTATCAAATGGAAACTGTTGGTGAATGCTTTAGTTCAGAGTATTTCCATCCGCTCCGAGACTAGGGTCTCGAGATAGAGACCAAATCGTGGACCCTAGAATGTATTTGTACAATATGGGTATCAAATGAATGATGTTGATAAGTGCTTTAATACGGGGTAATTTTCATACCTATTGATGACTAGGGTCTCGAGATATAGGTCAAAACGTGGACCCGGGTAACCTTCGGACGTGTATGTACAATATGGGTATCAAATGGAAGCTGTTGGTGAATGCTTTAGTTCAGAGCATTTTTCATGCCGCTCCGTGACTAGGGTCTCGAGATATAGGTCAAAACGTGGACCCGGGTAACCTTCGGACGTGTATGTACAATATGGGTATCAAGTGGAAGCTGTTGGTGAATGCTTTAGTTCAGAGTATTTTTCATGCCGCTCCGTGACTGGGGTCTCGAGATATAGGTCAAAACGTGGACCCGGGTAACCTTCGGACGTGTATGTACAATATGGGTATCAAATGGAAGCTGTTGATAAGTGCTTTAATACGGGGTAATTTTCATACCTATTGATGACTACGGTCTCGAAATATATGCCAAAACGTGGACCCGCCGTGTCTTTGCACCGAATTAAACCAAACTTACGCACATTGTTAAGTAAGTATTGAAAATGGGTTTCGTTAAGTTTGGTTGTAATTCGCAGCAGTGGCAACGGGTACAGCGTTCTTTGGAGCCAGCCATAATGTCGCTTACTTTTTTAACGCTTGGGGCGGAACTGAACTGTCAAATGTTAGTGTTAGTTACAATGTGTCAATATTTCTTTCTGATTTGGATGCCATAAGGAAAAAACGTAAGTGCAACATGTAAAAATTGTTTGTGAATTTTTTTGGAGTGGATTTTGGAACAGTGAATAATTTCTTACGAAATTTGAGAATTTATTGTGAAATCCGAATGAAATTATGTGTTCGTGGAAAAAACAATTTTTTTCGTTTTTTTTTTGTTTTTAAAATATAAATGGATAATGGTTAAAAAAGCTCCAATGCTTAATAAAACATAGAAATTGAAACGAAAAATTCATGGATGATCAGGAAAAAAGACGATTGTTTATTCATATGCGTTGATTTGAAATTTAAAAACAATCTTCTTTTTTCCTGATTTTCAATTTATATTTTATATTTACTCAAAAACAAATAGAAAAACAAAAAATATTGTTTATGCCAAAGCGCTTGAATAAAGAATAAAGAAATAAATAATATGAAAACCATATATTTTCTGTTCTAAACCATATCTATTCTATTTTAGTGTGCCCAGCGAAGGGGGCCGGGTATGCTAGTACGATATACGAAGGACTCAGAAAGTCCTTTGGACTCCTTGCCATTCAATTTCCAAACTCGTAGCTGTGTTTACCGGTCACTGGATGATTGGCACACACGCGGAAAAGCTAGGGTTACCATTTAACCCCCATTGCAGAAGTTGTGGGGACCTTTCAGAGAAGAAGACTGTAGAGAATTTTCGCTGTTAATGTCCGAGTTTGGCAGCTAGAAGACTAACTGGGAGCTCCTTTCTTCGACAGCCTGGGTCACTGCGCCCAACTAAATCCAATCAATCTTCTCCATTATATCAACGGCTCTGGTTGGCTGTAGATATATGCCTGTTGGAGATCTCATATTGGTATCAAAACGGTGCTTTAGTGCTACTTGAGGAGTGCCAGGTGCACTTCAACCATTTCACCTACCTACTAAAGCTATATAAATCAATTTAATGAAAAAATTAATTGCCGTAGATAATAAAACATCGTTTTGGTCTATATGCTTTGAGACACCATGCACCCGAAATCCGTAAGTTTGAGTGTGATATTAATCTTTTTGTACTGAATGATTAAGATTGATTGAATGAATGCACACTCGGAAAAAATTTCATTAATCTCAATGTTTATTCATTGTTAAAAATGTTCATTTCAGCAAGTTTTTTTTCTTGCATTCAATACGTTTATGTGAGAAATCATACTCAGTGCATAATTAAAATATTGTAAGCACCATTTCCAAATAGTGAAATACAATAGAAATAGAAGAAATATTGAAATCTTAATTGTACGTTTACAGCTCTAGTATACACCCATTCTGACTTTGAAAAACTTTGGAGATTTTCTCAATACAGAGAAAACTTTTTACAAATTTTCTATATTACCATACGGAATTATATTCGATTAACAGCAGTGGTAGATACTTGTACTCAATGTATTCAATTCTTTATTTTTAATTCTTTTTAATTCAGTTAATTAAGTTGAGGTAACTGCCACAGCAGCACATACAAAGAACGATGATGGTTGTGATGTCGCATTTATCCCACTTCCTGTTAAAATTTCTTGTGAATGAGACAATGCTGAGGTAGTAGATAATGACTGTATTCAGCCCGGAACGTGCCGAATGTCGGAAATATCGCTCGGAAGCGGATTCGCACATATAATCTCACCGACGTCAGTGTCTCTTGCCACACGATTACCGAAGATAAAGCTACCAACATTTTCTGATGATTTTATGAAGTGAGAAAAGTATCTACTACGCTTTCTCCTCGTTAGTGGCCGTCAATGCTGCTTGGTCGGACGGAAAAGGTGCTGCATTATCTATGCAATAACAAATAGCGTGAATAGAGAATAGGAATTATATCGTAGAATTCTTCTTAAAACAAGTTGGTTATTAGTATCTTTTTATATACTATATGTGGTATGGGAATAAGTTTCCGTCATCGTAAAAGAGGTGTCGCTGCTGATTTTATTTTTGTGTTCGCTCTAGTAATATACTGATGATTTGAAGGTGTATATATGAGGTATCGATCTTAGTAGTTGACATTCGTTTGAAGCGTTAAGATCCTTTTCATCTGACGTCAAAAATGTATACGTTCGTCCCGAAAATACATCATTTGCGGGAAGTCATGCTTCATTATTACCTTTTAAAGAAAAGTGCCGCTGATACGTGACGAAAATTGATCAATATTTATGGTAATCACACTCCATCAAATACAAGTAGCAAAAAGTGGTCTCAACGCTTCCAAAGTGGGAATTTCGACGTGAGTGAAAGAGTTAGATGTTGACAGATTAACCGTCGGTAAACGTTTGCACGCGATGGGAATGGTCAAGAAACTAGGTAACTGGACCACATCAATTGAAGTAGAGGGATATCGAGAGACGTTTCGTGACGTGTGAGATGCTTCTTGAATGGCAGAAAGGAGAAGGTTTTGTACATCGCATCGTCACTGGAGATGAAAAACGGATCTACTATGATAACCCTAATCGTCGAAAATGTTGGATTCTGCTAGGTGAACCAGGACTACCGACAGCGAAAAAAAGTATTCATTATTTAATTGTTTATCGTACCTCTTGCTAAGAAAGAACTGAAACTTATTCCCATACCCAATATTTTACTAGGTCCAATTGTACATCGCTTCCGAAAAATTAATGAGAATCGTTAAAATGCAAAAAAAAAAAACGGCTCAAAGATCTATGACGCCAATTACAACGAAGCATTAGACCTGCCTGGGTCGTCCAGTTAAGTTTTGGGACGATTCATTGGTCACACGAACTAGTGAATATACTGGCACAAGGAAATAGCGAAAGATATCACTCCTCAGTGATGAGCTTTCCACCTTTCAGCAGCTTACAGTGGTTTAAGAAATAAGGTGCCGATCTTTTACCATGTTTCCACCGTCAATTTCACTAACATCAGTAAGCAAATGCATTAGAGCGAATAAAGCTGGTAATACTGCCAAAGTATTTCACGCAATGTCAGAACCGACCAGTTTAGGCTACGCATATTGCAATGGGACAAAGAAGATTTATGGTATTATAGGAGTTACGTATATAACTAGACCTTACGAATTAGTTGTTCAGATTTTGATGTAACTAGGCCTTAAAACTTCTTGTAGCTGGAGCTTAAGACGTAGATGTAGACTACTAGCCAATAAGAATCATTTGTGATAAGTAGCGAGTAAATACCATTCGGTGAAGAAAAACGCCACTGCACAATAATGATTAGACAATAGATTTTAGCAGCGAAGGAGAGCAGTAGACTTTGCATTTCCCATTAGAAATGGTCTTCAAAGCCACCAACACGTATATAGAGTTGGGGAAGAAATCTGGCAAGCCTCAGGCTCAAGAAGCGCTCAAAATGACGGTAGGGAGCCAGATAACAACAATGGCGCAAACAAGAAAAGTGGCGCAGACGACGGAACTGGTGCCAACAACGGTAATGGCGTAAGCGACAAAAACAATGGAAGTATCAACTGCGTAGCATGCAACCGCAACGAAAATGGTGAGTGCAATAAAGATTTCGACCCGAGCAGCAACGATAATGATGAGTGATTGACAAAGTCAATAAAAAGTGCATTGTGTGGCAGATGGCTTGAGTTATCAAGTTAACGAGGTACTGTGTAAGCAAAGCGGCTCGTCAGCAAACTTTACAATGAAACCCCTAGAAAAAGAAGTGGCACTTTTTATGCTAGGGTTATATATATACATAACTGGCACGTACATCCGTTTTGGGTGTTTTGCCGAGGTCCTCCTCTTATTTGTGGCGTGCATTTTGATTATGTTCCCCACATGGAGGGACCTACAGTTTCAAGCCGACTCCGAACGGCAAATATTTTTATGAGGAGCTTTTTCATGGCAGAAATACACTCGGAGGTCTGTCATTGCCTGCCGAGGGGCGACCGCTATTAGAAAAATTTTTTTCTTAACTTTTGGTGTTTCACCGAGATTCGAACCGACGTTCTCTCTCTCTGAATTCCGAATGGTAGTCACGCACCAACCCATTCGGCTACGACGGCCGCCGGGGTTACAGTTGGAAAATATAATGGTAGCCGCGATTGTCGATACAAAAATAGGAAGTCCTTCTGAAACTATAAAGAAGCTGATGGCTGACTTCCACGAAGATGAAAACTTCGAAATGTGGCGTTAGCAACTGCTACATTTCATTTAATATGTTTATTTCAAGTCCAAATATACTGTTTTTACAGACCACTAAGAGCTAATATAAACTTAAATTACTACAAATAATTATAATACTAAATAAATTTAAAAAACAAGAATGAATTATAAAATTTATATTATATAATATAAAATTCATCCTTGGAAACCGAAAAGTCAATCGGAATAGAATTCTCTTAGATCGCGGGCAATAGGAGCATTAATTCGTGTTTAGACATTTAAGATTAAATGGGTAAGTATTGCGTAGAGATCTAGTAGGAATATGAAAGTGGATGCTACTTTATAGGGATAAACAATCGACTGCACCTTTAATTACACTAAAAACAAAAGACTTTCTCCTCTCTAGAGACTTTAAATTAATTAAAATGAAACAAACGATAATTACAGCAAGGGATAGAATTTGAGAATTTAAAAGATCTGAGAGCATATTTAAGGAACACCTACTATACACGTTCAATTCTCTCAATTGCAAATTGGTGGCAAGGCCTCCAGATAAATGTTGCATACTCCGAGAACATTGAACTATAACGTCGTATAAAACCTAAGATTGAGGCAGTAGTCTGCTTTAGAAGCCGAAAAAAAGCGTTTTTTTAGCAATTTTTTTTGAAAGGGAAGGAAATGATTGCGGTAAACGGAATTTTAAGACGATAGTGTACTATATTTAAGGTTTAAAAAACGATATTTATTTTTAAAAAATATTGAAAGTTGTAAGTATTTTTCTGGAGCGCCTGGAGTCTGCACTTGTAAATCGGTGCCGGTGATGGAGGTCGTGCGATGCATCTGAAACAGTCGAACCAATTTTTTTTTTAATTTTTATAAGTTTCTTTTCTTTATGAACTAAAAAAATACCGAAGAAGTTATAAAATTCCAAATTTTTTCGAAGTTTGAAAAAAAAATTCACTTTTTTAAGAAAAAAAATTGACTTTAAGTTGCAAAACAAGTAGTTTAAATAATACTTTTGTCCAACTTTTTTGGTTCAAATAGAAGATAATTTAATACTGAAGCTAGATCACTTTGGTTTTTTTCGATCGGACATATATTCTTTTTGCTATCGCCGGCACCGTTTTCTAACACTTGTGAAAATGAAAACTCGAGAAAACGCGCGGTCGGGTCTGCCTGAGCATTCGCACCTGCTCGACGCTCGGCCACCAAAACTGCTCTAGCTTCGAAAATATGTCGAATTGGCCTCTGGAATTTTAAAGACATATTCTTGGATAGTTTTGGAAGAGATTTAAAACAAAACAAAAAAATCGATTTTTTGAAGCCTGTAAAGCAGACTACTGCCTTGAGTAACAAGTGGATACAATAAAGTTAATATAACTATTGAATAAAAAATGCAAGTCAAAAATCACACCTAGATCTTTGAATTCATGAACAGATTGAAGTAAAGTCTTATCAATGCCATGAGATGACTGGAAAACATTTTTAGTTTTGGCGAAAGTGACATGAAAACATGGGGGATGGTTCCATATGTAGAAGTCCACGCAAGTGGGGAAAGTTACTGATCGCCATTCACTTGGGAGTGGCCAGGACGATTTTTCTGCATATGGTTCAAGCAGCTCACACCGTCCGGGATTAGCCCACGTATCCTCTGGATAGCTTCCGAACAACCGGGAGTGAGCTAACGTGAGAAGGCGAAACATTCAAGGATAGCTGGTTATGCGCTGGGTTTGGGACCCACCACTTAAACCCGAGATGGAATGGACGGGACAAGGCAAGAAAAGCGTAGGACCTTGTGACGTCTACTGCGGTTGCCATGTTAAGGAGTGCAAATTCGGTGTTGGATTTATTGTGGGAGAGAGACTTCCTCGCCAAGTACTGTCGTTCACTCCGGTGGCCGAGCGTCTCGAAATAATCCGCATCAAAGCCCGTTTTTTTAACATATCGCTAATTTGCGCCCACGCTTTGACGGAAGAGAAGGACAATGCGACCAAAGATTCCTTCTTTGAGCGCTTGGATCGTTCCTATGAGCGCTGCCCTCGCCAAGACATAAAAATCGTGCTAGGCGACTTCAACGCCAGGGTGGGCAAGGAGGGAATTTTTGGTCACACAGTCGGAAAATTCAGCCTGCACAACGAAGCATCCGGTAACGTACAGAGGCTGATCGACTTCGCCAGGGCCCGAAACATGGTAGTCTGCAGATTCCAGCATAAGAAGATTCACCAAGCCACCTGGCTGTCTCCTGATCGAAAAACACGAAACCAGATCGATCATGTTGTGATAGATGGAAGACACGCTTCTTGTGTATTAGAAGTACGTACGATCCGAGGACCCAACATCGTCTCGGATCACTACCTTGTTGCAGCCAAACTGCGCACACGCCTCTGTACAGCAAATAACGTACATCTACCTACGCAAAGAATGTTCAACATCGAAAAGCGGCAATCACAACAGTTAGCCAAAAGATTCGCCACTCGACTCTCACTCCTGCTCTCAGAGAGCACTGCCCAACAAACCGGCATGCACGAACAATGGAGCAACATTTCTCGTTCCCTACGTACCGCCGCCGAAGAAGAAATCGGATTCCGGCGAGCCCGAAGAAACAGTTGGTACGACGAGGAAAGAAAACATGCCGCCTATAGAGCCACGCTGCGATCGGACGCAACGCGAGCCATGTGGAATCGCTACAGAAAGTTCAAAAAGGAAGAGAGACGTACAATACTATATTATCCGAAAGAAGAAACGAGATGCCAAAATATGTCAGTGCAAGGAGCTTGAGATGCTGGCCAATAGGAACAACGCCCGAAAATTCTACTACAATGTTCGGCGACTTACAGAAGGTTTTAAGACCGGGGCGTTTTCCTTTAGGAACCACGACGGCGATCTTGTGACTGACGTACAGAGCGGAATTAGTCTTCTAAATATCGCCTATAAGGTTCTAGCAGGCGTATTGTGTGAAAGGCTGAAGCCCACCGTCAACCAACTGATTGGACCTTATCAGTGTGGCTTTAGACCTGGAAAGTCTACCATCGACCAAATATTCGCAACACGCCAAATCTTGGAAAAGACCCATGAAAGGAGAATCAACACACACCATCGTTTCGTCGACTTGAAAGCTGCATTCGACAGTACGGAAAGGAGTTACTTGTGTGCCGCGATGTCTGAATTTGGTATCCCCCCAAACTAATACGGCTATGCGTGATGACGTTGCTTAACACCAGCAGCGCCGTCAGAATTGGGAAGGACCTTTCCGACCCGTTTGATACCAAACGAGGTTTCAGACAGGGTGACTCGCTGTCGTGTGACTTCTTTAACCTGATATTGGAGAGCATCGTACGAGCCGCAGAACTTAATCGCTCAGGCACAATATTTTATAGGAGCGTACAATTGTTGGCGTATGCCGATGACAGTGTCATCGTCGGCCTTAACAACTGCGCTGTTAGTTCTGCCGTCTCCAAACTGGATAAAGAGGCAAAGCGAATGGGACTGGTGGTGAACGAGGACAAAACGAAGTACCTCCTGTTTTCAAACAAACAGTCGGCGCACGAGAGTATCGGCAGCCACGTCACTGTAGACAGTTATAATTTTGAGGTTGTAAAAGACTTCGTGTATTTAGGAACCAGCATTAACACCGATAACATTGTCAGCCTTGAAATCCAACGTAAAATCTCTCTTGCCAACAAGTGCTACTTTAGACTAAGTAGGCAACTGAGCAGTAAAGTCCTCTCTCGACGAACTGAACTAACACTCTACAAGGCTATCATCATGCCCGTGATAACGTATGGCGCAGAAGCTTGGATGATGACAACATCCGATGAAGCGTCGCTTGGGAGATTTTTGGACCTTTGCACGTTGGCAACGGCGAATATCGCAGACGATGGAATGATGAGCTGTATAAGCTTTACGACGACATAGACATAGCGCAGCGAATAAAGATCCAGCGGCTACGCTGGATAGGTCATGTTGTCCGAATGGATATAAACACTCCGGCTCTGAAAGTGTTCTATGCGGTACCAGCTGGTGGTAGGAAGGCCTCCTCTGCGTCGGAAAAATCAGGTGGAGAAGGACTTGGCTTCACTTGGTGTGTCCAACTGGCGCCGGTTAGCACGAGAAAGAAACGACTGGCGCGCTTTATTAAACTTGGCCGAAATCGCGTAAGCGGTTATAGCGCCAATTAAGAAGAAGAAAACGTGAAAACATTTATTTAAAGAGATTCCAGAGTTACTCCATCAGCGAACGAGCGCATTTATTGCCGTTTGTAACGTAGAAACATCCTCTTTTTTTCTAATTGCCGAAAATATTTTCAAATCATATATCTATACTAATATTATAAAGAGGAAAACTTTGTTTGTTTGTTTGTTTGTTTGTAACGAATAGGCTCAAAAACTACTGGACCGATTATAAAAATTCTTTCACCACTCAAAAACTACATTATCCAAGAGTAACATGGATTACATTTTATTTTGCAAAAAAATAGGGTTCCGTAAGACATTTGGATTTTTCGGACACAAACTGAAAAAAATCTTATATATAAAATAAAGTCAACTTTTTGTGTGTGTTCGCTAACCGGCCGTGTCTGCACCGAATTAAGCCAAACTTACACACATTGTTAAGAAGGTATTGAAGATGGTTTCCGTATAGTTTGGATACCTATTGGTGGATAGGGCTCGAGATATAGGTCAAAACGTGGACCCGGGTAACCTTCGGATGTGTATGTACAATATGGGTATCAAATGGAAGCTGTTGGTGAATGCTTTAGTTCAGAGTATTTTTCATGCCACTCCGTGACTAGGGTCTCGAGATAGAGACCAAAACGTGGACCCTAGAATGTGTATGTACAATATGGGTATCAAATGGAAGCTGTTGGTGAATGCTTTAGTACAGAGTATTTTTCATGCCGCTCCGTGACTGGGGTCTCGAGATATAGGTCAAAACATGGACCCGGGTAACCTTTGGATGTGTATGTACAATATGGGTATCAAATGGAAGCTGTTAGTGAATGCTTTAGTTCAGAGTATTTCCATCCGCTCCGTGACTAGGGTCTCGAGATAGAGACCAAAACGTGGACCCTAGAATGTGTTTGTACAATAGGGTATCAAATGAAAGCTGTTGATAAGTGCTTTAATACGGGGTAATTTTCATACCTACTGATGACTAGGGTCTCGAGATATAGGTCAAAACGTGGACCCGGGTAACCTTCAGACGTGTATGTACAATATGGGTATCAAATGGAAGCTGTTGATGAATGCTTTAGTTCAGAGTATTTTTAATGCCGCTCCGTGACTAGGATCTCGAGATAGAGACCAAAACGTGGACCCTAGAATGTGTTTGTACAATATGGATATCAAATTGAAGCTGTTGGTGAATGCTTTAGTACAGAGTATTTTTCATGCCGCTCCGTGACTGGGGTCTCGAGATATAGGTCAAAACGTGGACCCGGGTAACCTTTGGTTGTGTATGTACAATATAGGTATCAAATGAAAGCTGTTGATAAGTGCTTTAATACGGGGTAATTTTCATACCTATTGATGACTAGGGTCTCGAAATATATGCCAAAACGTGGACCCGCCGTGTCTTTGCACCGAATTAAACCAAACTTACACACATTGTTAAGTAAGTATTGAAAATGGGTTTCGTAAAGTTTGGTTGTAATTCGGAGCAGTGGCAACGGGTACAGCGTTCTTTTGAGCCAGCCATAATGTCGCTTACTTTTTTAACGCTTGGGGCGGAACTGAACTATCAAATTGACAGTGTGAGTTACAATGTGTCAATATTTCTTTCTGATTTGGATGCCATAAGGAAAAAACGTAAGTGCAACATGTAAAAATTGTTTGTGAATTTTTTTGGAGTGGATTTTGGAACAGTGAATAATTTCTTACGAAATTTGAGAATTTAATGTGAAATCCGAATGAAATTATATTATGTGTTCGTGGAAAAAACAATTTTTTTCGTTTTTTTTTTTTTGAAAAATATAAATGGATAATGGTTAAAAAAGCTCCAATGCTTAATCGAACATATAAATTGAAACGAAAAATTCATGGATGATCAGGAAAAAAGACGATTGTTTATTCATATGCGTTGATTTGAAATTTAAAAACAATCTTCTTTTTTCCTGATTTTCAATTTATATTTTATATTTACTCAAAAACAAATAGAAAAACAAAAAATATTGTTTATGCCAAAGCGCTTGAATAAAGAATAAAGAAATAAATAATATGAAAACCATATATTTTCTGTTCTAAACCATATCTATTCTATTTTAGTGTGCCCAGCGAAGGAGGCCGGGTTTGCTAGTATATATATATAATTGGCGCGTACACCCTTTTTGGGTGTTTGGCCGAGCTCCTCGTCCTATTTGTGGTGTGCGTCTTGACGTTGTTCCACAAATTTTCAAATCATCAACATACAGAAAAGAGGTGACAAATGAGAAGGAGGTACTAATATCATTAATAAATAGAACGAATAGAAGAGGCCCTAAAATACTGCCTGTGGTACCCCTGAAGTTGCAATGAAAGGCCCCGAATATTTCCCTCAATCGTTGCACATCGTTTATTGGATAAATACGATTTCAACCATTGAAAAAACAAACACAATGAAAGCCAAGCGATGGGAATAGAATTGTGTGAGAAACTCTATCAAATGCTTTAGAAAAGTCCACAATCGACTTAAAGACCTTCAAAAGTTGAAAATCAATATCCACCAAAGCAGCCAGGTTGGAAACTCTAGACCTACCCGAGATAAATCCATGCTAATTGGGCGAGATTAAGCTCGTGGCCGCAAAGGTCGAAAAGTTTGGATATAATAGAAAGCTTCGAGATCGGCCTATAGTTGCGCACATAATTTTCTTTTTGCTACTTTTGAAAATAGGAGTGATAATTGTGATTTTCCGATCGTTGGTAAAAACACCAAAAGATAGAGATTTATTAAGAATTAGTTCGAGAGGAACAGCAATAGAACAACAGAAAAACAAGTCAAGCCAAATGCACCAAGAACTGTCTTTCCGATGCTTGTGTTTTGTATTTATAGGGTTTTCCAATCAGAGGTGTTATTTTGATATTCAAAGAAAAATGCTATTTTTTAATATAAATGATCGGATGTTTATTTCATTATAAAGAGGAAGGTATGCCGTGAATAGTGGAAAATAACATGAGGCAAATGACCACCTGGACCACGCTTACAGGACAATATCCTTTTCATAAAATTTTCCATAACCGAATTGCAAAGTGGCTGCCATATGTCCTCGGCCTCGATAGCCTCACGACGTCTTGAATCGACCCTGGGCTGTTGGCGTAGACCTTCTCTTTCACGTGGCCCTAAAGAAAAAAGTCACAAGGTGTTAAATCACAAGATCTTGGTGGCCAATTGTGATCATCTGTTCGAGAGATAACACGGTCCGGAAACTTTTCCCATAAAAGATCAATGGTTTCGTTGCTTGTTTGGCTCGTAGAAAATAAACGTTCTCCAGATCAATACCATCAAATTCCAGCCATAAAAAATCATTAATCATCTCTCGGTAGCGATAGATAACACTTGCAGCAAGAAATTTTGAGTTTCTCATTGACTTCGTCGCAGTTATTCCGAGGGCGAAATAGTAGATTTTGTGAAAAAAGTAAGTGAACTGAAAAAGGTTCTCCAATGACATGGAGAAAGATTGTGTCAGAAAGATGAGAAACGTGGTTTCTCTTGCCTTGATGCCGAACACATAACGAGTAATATTATTGAACAATCCATTTAGTTTATGTTTACACGGATAGCCACAATTTACAAAGACAATCATAAAATAATGATGGCATATGTGTTGCGTAGTCCAGATCGCGCGAAGCATTCCGTACATTTTACCTACAACTATGTAAATTTACGTGACTATCTCAAGTTAATCTCTGGTTGAAGAAGACTCAGATTAGAAAAGTTGATGTGTCGAGGGGCTTTCTCGAGATAACAAGCACTTGAGACTTCTTAGGGAAGAGAGTTTGTGCATTGTCGGATTAGTTTATGCGGCATAAATTTTGGTTGATTTTAAGAACATTGAGATTGCTATATCGATAAATCTGGTCTGTTCTTGATGTACAAAGAAAAGAGGACCAAGAATAGATTCTTGCCGAACTCCCCTGTGCAAAACCCGATTGTCCTCGCGAAATTGTTTCCAACGTATAATACTTTGATTTGGCATTTCAAACCATTTTAGTAACTTCTTTCCTCATAACTAAAAACTGATCGCACATTTTCTTCCGTCTCTATATAGCTTTTTTAATTTCTGAATTGAACCAAATAATGGCATAATCTCGCATAATCATTGTCTTGATTGGGACGTGAGTGTTAAATATATTTACTAAATTCTTCTGCAAATATTGAATTTGGTCATCGGTTGATAACATGTTCATTACAGAGTGCCACTAAGGTTTATTAACGTCATTGTTAAGCTTAACATAGTCTATATTCTTAAAATCCCTAAAGCTAAAGTACTGAACGTTATCAGTTGTAGTGACACAGAAGTCAAACGTAACGAAAATTAAGTCATGTTTTGGAAAAAGAAGGCATAGAAATTGGTCATATAATAAAATTCGTTTTAAGATGCTTTACTAAACTCTCCGGTACAACTCGATGGTGCCATTTCGGACAGTACGAAAATGCCTAGAGTAAAGCCAAGTAAGGAGGGGTTGAAAGCTAAGTCGCGATGCAAAGCAGCGGTCAAGATTGGCGACCGAGTTCTTGGCAACGCCAATCTGACCGCGCATATTTCGCAACACGTGCTGGATGTGCCGCATCGAACCTAAAGCTCGCCAACAAGTTAGAGGAGCAAATGGCCGTAAAGAGGCAGTGATCTACAGAAAGTGAAGGGAAGATGCCTAACACAAAAAGAAGGTGTAAAGGCGACGCTATAAAGCCAATCGCAAAGCACTCAACCAGAGACGGTGAAAAACCATCCACATCTAAAGCAGCGGCGGCAGTCAGTGAGCCCAGAATCACTTGACCGTGGCGCTTACTGATCGCAGTAATCCGTTGGGACGAATAACGCAGGAGCAATAGAAGGTAGTTGAGATGAAACTACTGGAGGCTCTGTTCGAAAATATTGACGCTGATCCGAGAGCAACAATGCCTACATTTGATCGAGCAGGTTGGTTAAGTGGCGTCAAGATAATAAAATGTAAAGACGATCACACTCTCACATGGGTTAAGGAAGCAGTGAATAAACTCCAATACCTATGGGAAGGGCATCTCTTGAAACCGTGGATCGGAGTTGCATACCAACGATACCGAAAGCTAAGGTGCTGAAACCGCGCACGGTCAATCCAGAGTATGCTTTGAAGCTCCTGCAACGACAAAATACGGAAGTTCCTACCGATGATTGGAAGGTGTTGAAGGTGGCTAAATCAGCAAGCGAGCATGGAGGCCAAAACTACATCATCCAAATTAATAAAACAGCTGAGGACATCTTATATGCAAGGTTATCAAAACACGCTGGAAACTGGGGAGGAGGAGAAGGATCTCGGCATAGAAGACATCCTCGAAACCGCCCTAATTCTACAAGAAGTGAAGGAGGGTGAGGCATCCACCGTGAAGGAACCAAAGCCTGAGGCTGAAGGTCCTTCAAATAAATCTTCGCGAAAGTAAGGAAGCCTCAGTTGAGCTCCTTCAGAATATAGGAGAGGAGCCAACGATGTGGCTCTGATACAAGAAAAATGGATTGGTACGGGAAACCTGGTGACAATCCAGGACTACAAAAATAAAGCATTACTTCTTTGGTCCTGCTACATGTCACACGAAAAGGGGGCAACGCCGGACGAGCTTCACAATTTGGTCAAGGAAGCCGAGCGAAGGAAGCAAGCGCTTGTCGTAGGATCCGATGGAAACTCACATCATATCATCTGATGAAACTCCGACATAAAAGATAGAGGGGAGTCCCTATTCAATTTTATTTTACAAAGTAGCCTAGAAGTAGCAAACCGTGGTGAGGAACCAACATATATAGGGCCCACCTCGAAAAATGTGCTAGACTTAACGATGGTGGAAGATTGGAGAGTGTTATTAACGCCTTCTTTCTCCGACCGCAGATACATACATTTTAGAATAACATTAACGCCCAAGCTAAAGGGCAATACCTTTGGAAATCTTAGATATAAAAACTGGGATCTGTTTAGAAAATTGTTAATGTAAAAACCATTGAGACCTCGCAGGTTCAGCTCTAGTGATGAACTGGAAGAGAGTGTTAGAATAGCATATCACGCAGCATGCACTCCCCTACGCTTAAAACGCAGATCAAAGACACCTTGGTGAAACAAGGAGCTGGAATCAAAAAGGCGAAGTGTATTAGAATTCTCTAAGTTGGCACGGTCAGCCGACAACGAATCCTACTGGGAGGAATATAACGATTTACGACGAACATATAAGAAAGAGATACGTAGAGCCAAAAGAGAATCATGGAAATACTTCTGTGGCAGTATAGAAAGCACAAACGAAGCGGCTAGGCTCAGGAAACAGTTATCGAAACATTCCACCACGCCCAATTTAATTCGCAAAACTAACGGAGACTGGTCTGATAGTTGTGAAGAATCACGATCCCTTGAGCGATAACGTAGCAAACTTCACAGAAGAGTTTATTACAATACAAAAAATAGAATGGCCATTAAACACTTTTGACCCATTTAAATCGCCAGGCATAGACGAAATTTTCCCAGCCATGCTCCAAATAATGAGCGATCTTTTGGTACCATGGCTAAAAGCAATATACACAGGATGTTTGAGGCTTAACTATATACCTGTTATCTGGAGAGAAGCAAGGGTTGTATTTATACCGAAAGCGGGTAAGAACAACCCGGTACTCTCAATGGAGAGGCCCATTAGTTTGACCTCATTTCTTCTGAAAACGCTTGAGAAAATCCTTAACGCACACATCAGAGAAAATAGGATGTCAGACTTTATGTCTAAGGCACAACACGCATATACTAAAGGCAGATCCACAGAGATTGCGTTACATTCACGAATGTTAGTTATAGAGAAATCTCTAGAGTACAAGGAATATGCTTTTGGAGTATTTCTAGACATAAGTGGTGCATTCAACAATGTGTCGAGAGAAGCCCTTTTAAGGGGCTTAAATAAAACGAATACTCTGGCTACTCGCAGTTAATGACCTACTAAAGAAATTTGAAGGTAAGGGCATCGAAACTAGTAGCATACGCAGATGACATAACCATAGTAGTGACAGGCAAATACCTACGCACCGTGAGTGACATAATGAATAACACACTCGCAGCAGTGCACCAATGGACAACACAAGCAGGCATAAATGCTGATAAAACGGATGTGATACTTTTTACTAGAAGGTACAAGATCCCCTATTGGCAACCCCCGAAGCTACACGACGTGGAACTAACTCTTAAAAAGCACACAAGGAACCTTGGAGTAATTTTTCATAGTAATCTATCATGGAAGTACAATAGGTATATTACAGAGGAAGAAAAAGGCCAACGCACTATACGCATGTAAAAAGATGCTGGGAGTTGCATGGGGTCTATCTCCTGCTATAATGTATTGGTGCTATTCAGCTATAGTAAAGCTAATATTACTATACGGTGCTCTGGTGTGGTGGACTGCGCTAAGAAAACCGACATATAAAAAGCCTATGGAAAGTATTTAACGTCTTGGTGCGCTCTGCACAACAGGTGCATTGAGAACTACTCCAACGCCAGCGCTTGAAAGAATAACTCAGCTTGTCACCGATTGATATTGCGGCGGAATGTGTTTAACAGCTAAATCCGCCGTAAGATTCAGCGCGACAGGCGAATTTACCTGTAAAACATTCGGACGTAGCTCAATAGGCATAAGTTACAGGGTCCAAACGGACTATATGTCTCCGAAATGCAATTGGGTGAAGAAATTCCGAACAACAATAGAAGAAGAGGGATGGAAAAAAGGAATGAAACCTAACCCAAATACTCTTAATATATTTACAGATGGCTCGAAAATGTTAGACGAAGTAGGGGCAGGGATCTCTTGCGCAGAGCTAGGCTTTTAAGCTTCCTGATCGCTGCAGTATCTTTCAAGCAGAAGTCTTTGCTGTAGGTAAGACTGCGGATATAGCTTCCGCAAAGACATCAAGCAACTCCAAAAATAAATATATACGTTGACAGCCAAGCTGCAATAAAAGCAATAAACTCATATGAAATTTCATCTCAAAATGTTCTAAAAATCAGGAAAGCCATAGAGAGATTAGCCGCAGACAGACGGTTGCATATCTATTGGGTACCCGGATATAAGGACATTGCAGGAAAGGAAATTGTAGATGAGATGGCCAAAAGCGCTATTTACAGACGATTCGAACAAGAAAACGGCATACTGAAACCTTTAAATACGGTAAACAACGACATCGCTAATACGAAAATACGGATAGACAGGAGGTGGAATCATCTAGCCACTTGCAAAACCGCGAAAATCATATGTACGCAGAGTGCAGATAAATACGTCAGATTCGTACTAGCTCTGAGAAAAGAAAGCAGAACTATCGTAGGGAGGGAAACGCTAGAACACCTTCTATGTTCTTACCCTAATGCAGGGCAGATTAAAATGCTTAGGAGCTTTGCAATATGAGAAGTTAGAATGCCTCTCGGGGATAGAGCTCCAAAGTTTACTTAGATTCGGAAAAGACGCAGACGTATTAAAAGATGTCTACTACAAAGAAGCGTAAAGGTTTAGCTCCATCTGGTAACACTAAGGATCAATAAGTCTATGTGATGGCTTTCAGCCAGCCAGGTCAACCTAACCTAACCTAAAATTCGTTTTAAGTTATTCGTATAAAAGTGGTAAATGAAAGATACGCTACTATTGTCGAAGTGCGTCAGTGTTACTGAATTCACTGCTAGAAGGCCAAACGTGCTTATTATGTATGTCAGTTACGCAGTGTTCAACCAACAAATTGCAGTTGAAATCACCAGCAACAATAATATCTTCATAAGATAACGATAATTTCTCAATGGTATTCGCTAGTGGGGCACAGTCAACATTTTTATTTTGACGATACACAATACCAACAAGAACTTCAAAATTATTACAGACAATGCTCTGCGCATTTATATGGTATATTTTTAGCCCTTTTCTTCTCTTACAAAGCACTCGTAATATTGCTCAGTGATTTATACTTTGACTATTCCCTTCAATGACAAACTCAGTCAAAGGTGTCATTGAAATGAAAAGTAAAATCATTAATAGATCTAAAAGAAACATTAATACATTTAAATTGCACAACAAAAGAAATATTTACAATTTCAAATATCATCAATCTTAGTATCGCCGCGAAAAAGAAAATACTCTTCGTCGGTTCCCACTAAGTTTCTCAGTGTTTGCATAGATAGCACGCAAACAGCTGCATCGCTAAGAGAGCGCTTCACAAAAATGTTCCCGTGCCTTGTGAAATCAGACAAAATTTGTTTCTGTTTTTATAAGCGCAACGCAGTTTTCAGCAATGCAGGATTTGCTTTAGTCAAGCATTCATATGCATAAACTAACATATTGGAGTCGAAGCCTGCAGGCCTTAGGCACAATTTGTGGTTGTTGCGATTGAAAAAAGCAATCGATTTGAGAAATGCTGCCTTCGTCTTAGGAGAGCTGAACTTTACAATAATCGAAGCGTCAGTTTTTGTGCTGGTAGATTTGTGCATTCGAAAAAGGCTCTTGACCTCAGGTAACGTAGTACTATAGTACTGTAGTTGAGCTGCAAATATTGTTCAGCATTCACCTTAAATCTTGTCCCTTTTATGCTGGTATGCCGTGTAAACATGCATCAGAGGCCATTTCAGCTCTGTGATTAAGCTGGCTTCACAGTGAGCAGACTTCAACGCATATCTTCGTTTTAAGAGTACAAACGCCATCGTGTAACCTCTCTAATTCGGCACAGTCACGTTTCATTGTCTCTACTCTTTCCTGAAGAGACTTAATGCTGAAAACAGTGAACACCGTAAACGCAATCCCGACTCAGCTGTTCCGATCAAACTAATGAGAACCCCATGTAAATGAAAAGTTCCTTCCGTATCGTAGTACCGTAGATTTTATTTCACGATATTTAAAAAATTCCCGTAATACCGACTCAGCTGATTGCTCTCTCACCACACAGTGTTGCCAAGCAGCACATTTCGAAACCATTTACAAAATAAACTTAGAAAAATGATAATTTTTGTTAAAATAGCTTAAAAATAGTGTTGAATAATGGTAAATATAGATAAATGAACTATTTGCATTTGTTGGTTTTTGGCTTTGGTTTATTAAACAATGAAAAATTGTAACTGATAACGCGGATGTGTGAAAAAGTGTGTAAGCAAAAATATCAATGGCAACATTGTGTAGATAAGTTAATAATTAAAATATTCATTTTAATAAAGTTCAAAGACCCACGCAACACTAGGCAAAATCTGACCTTTGTTGTGTTGTTGGACTCAAACCCAAAGAAATAGATATGAGGTGTTTTGATTTGGTGCGAGTGGTCATTTTTTTGTAGAAAACTTAGAGAACATAGATACATAGAAAAAGCTCAGGAATGAATGGGCAAGTTAAATGTCAAATGCTAACAAATGCTAACGGATATTATATATTGGGTTGGCAACTAAGTAATTTCGGATTTCACTAAATTTCGTTCTGGTGATTTTTCACTCAAAGATGAAAAACGCTCTGGTCGTCCAGTTGAAGTTAATGACGCCCTAATCAAAGCAATAATCGATTCCGATCGTCACAGTACAACACGTGAGATTGCAGAGAAGCTTAAAAGAACTTGGCTATGTTCAAAAACTCGATACATGGGTTCCTCACGAACTGAAAGAAACACATTTAACGCAACGCATTAGAGATGCGATTGGCTAAAGAAAAGTAATGAAAATGATCCATTTTTGAAACGACTGATAACTGGCGATGGAAAGTGGGTTGCTTACAACAATATCAAGCTGAAAAGATCGTGGAACAGGCCAGGTGAACTAACTCAAGCAACATCAAAAGCTTATATTCATCAAAAGAAGGTTTTGTTATCAGTTTGGTGGGATTACAAAGGAATTGGCTTCTTTGAACTCTTACCACTCAACGATAAATTCTGATGTCTACATTGAATAACTAACGAAATTAAACGGAGTTGAGGAAAAGTGGCCCGAATCGACGAATCGAAAAGGTATTGCATTCCATTCTGACAATGCAAGGCCACTCACATCTTTGGCCACTCGGAAAAAATTATTAAAAAATTATTTTGTTTCGATCTTTACTAAACTCCTTGAATGGTAAAAATTTCAATAATGTCAAATCGTACCTGTTTCAGTTTTTTGCTAATAAAAGCCAGAAGCTGTTTGAACGTGGGATTATGATGCTGCCTGAAAGATGGCAAAATGTCATTGATCAAAATAGGCAATACATTACAGAATAAAGTTATTTAGTTTCATGAAAAAATTGTCTTTGATTTTTCAAAAAAAAAAAATCCGCAATTACTTAGTTGCCAACCCAATACATATGTATATGTATATGCGTATGCGCCCTTGATGCCCTAGCATATGGTCGTAAATACAGGGCCCGCCATCTATCGTTACGGATTTGAACTAGGTATTATTTGAAGAATGGTAACACTTAGCTGTCATCTGATTTGACAGAAAATTAGTTTTATTCTTCCGCTGAACGAATTTTTGTTCCGAGAAATTGAAGAGGATATTGGTGGCATTTGGTTCCAACAAGATGGCGCTACTTGCCACACCGCGAATGCTACGATCAATCTTTTGCGCACTGTCTTCTAAGATCGCATTATCAGCTGAAATTCTGATATCGTTTGGCCGCCTCGGAGCTGCGATTTGACGCTGTTGGATTATTATCTTTGGGGTGCCGTCAAAGACCAGTGTTATGCCAACAAACCAGCAACAATTGATGCACTGAAGACCAACATACGCGATGTCATAGCTGAAATACAGCCGCATACAATCGAAAATGTGTTGAAAAATTGAACCGATCGTATGGGATGGTGCATGGCTAGCCGAGGCAGCCATATGAATGAAGTTGTGTTTCATCATTAACCGGAAGGATTGTACTTCCAAATAAAAAAAAACAGTTTGGAAAAATATTGAGTATTTTCTTTTTTATAGCATTTTTAATTCCGTAAAGTTATATAGCGGACCCTGTATTTGTATTCTGAACTCCCAGAAAAGTAATGCTTATTAGTGTACACATATACATGCACATATAACCGCAAACACAGGGTACTCACTTTATTCCTCTAAATGCGTATGCCGTCCAAAGCTAAAATTCTAAGCTTTGCGACTACAAGAACAAAATACATTCATAGGCGCAGCCGTAACGGCCATAATTCTGAATGTATAAATATATAAGGCTGCTAGTGGGTGTCGATCCAGTCTGATGGGCCACGTCAGTGACGAGCAGCATATCAACATCACGATGGAGGTCGAGATTTCTCACATAGTATTGAGCATTGAATATGTTGCGCAACACTTTATTTTGGAATCTTTGGATAATAGTAATGCAAGATTCGCTTGAGCATCCCCATAGCTGAATGCCATACGTCCAGACCGGTTTGAGAAATTTGTTATATAGCAGTAGTTTGTTGTTAGTTGACAGAATATAGTGTCTGCCAATAAGATAAAGAAGGTTTTTTGTTTTTAGTTCTGGCTCTTTACGATTTTTCTTGACAAGCGCCTTCCAACGCAGTTGAGCATCCAGGGTTTATTTATTTATTTATATCAATAGTACAGAGTAAGACTAAGGTCTCTTAATAGTACTTCAACATTAGTATATTCTGGTACAACTACAATGGTTTTAACTTTAACAAATCAATCCAATATATTTAACTTAACTACATACATATAATAATAAGAAGATAAGGCCTTGGTAGTAGGAAAAGAAAATAAGGATTTAGAAAAGATGAAACAAAAGTAGTAATTAGAGAATATAGAGAGAAATCTAATGTCCTAATTCAATGCAATCAAACACTTTTAAAGTAATTATAGACTTGTGCCCTGTAGTTAAATCTGTTAAGCTCAGAATCAACAGTGTCGGGTAATGAGTTCCACACTTTAACAGAATTAATGAAAAATAGTCTAGATGATGCTAGATAATTAAGTGTTGGAAGGATGAATTTGTTGTGTCTGCGAGTCCTTACTGGTATAAACTTCTCTGTCAGGTAGGGGTGTGACTTGAAGAATGTAAGATTGCACATAAATATGCAATTTCTAGCAGACAATTAACTGTTAAGGCAACAGCTCAATAACCTTGTTCGCCAGGCAGAGATATGATCATATCTACCAATTCCATATACGTACAACAACATACTGCGTGGCGTTATTAAATGCCGTATAAAGCTTATGGCAAGATGTGGAGTCAAGTTTGCTGTATACCACCTCAGAGTAGGTAATGAGAGGCATAATTAGCTGAAGAACTAATTTGTGACTCGTTTTCTCTGGTATGAATGGTGGCTTCTGTATAAACTCAAATTACCGACGGCATTTGAATATGCATTTATTTGTTCCTTTGGCAAACAAAATTTTATTCAATTTAAATTTTATTACAGGGATAGTATAAAACATGGAAATTTAAAAGAAATAAAAGAAGAATTCAAAGAAACGTATTTGCACATATGGGGCAACTAAGTTCAATTGCATCTTTAATAAATATAGTGTTGCACGCATATGTATGCACGGAAGACACCATGACCTACCTCACGAGACCTGTTCAGGCCTTAAGACACATAGGGAGTGGACCACACGGTATGTGGCCTCGTGTTGCTCCCACCAACAGGCGTCTAATGCCTCCAAGGCTACTACCCCCCCCTAATAGGCCGGCACTACCAACCGCCTCCACAACTAGTACCTCTACGGTAAGGAGCCTATCGGGGCAACACCACTCCCCTGACTTAACCTATCCCCTTCCCTCCTGCTCCAACCCCAGTGCGGGGACAAACCAGCAGCTCCTGGTTCCCGCACAGTCTGTTCCGTGTGTCAGGCCGTAATACCTCGGAATCTGGCATCAGTCAAGTGCAATTCTTGCAATGGCTGGTGCCATTTTCGGAGATGTTCCGGCCTGCGCACCACCCATGAGTGGACAACTGGCTACGTTGCCCCCTGCTGTGAAGCCCTGCACCCGCAACCGCCACCCATGGCGCGGCCGCTCACCATCATCAGGCCGCAACAACAACAGCGGATTGCACAGCAGGCCCAACGTAGGCAACCCCATGCGTCCCTCACACCCCGAGTTACAACGACATCACCCAGAAGCTTTAAGCTTCTTAAATTTAACTGCAACGGACTCACGAGCAAGGTCGACGAGATAGTTGACTTCATGAGCCGGCACAGTATCAAGATAGTTGCGGTCCAGGGAACCAAGCTGCACGCTAGGCCCTCTCTGATCACCAAGGATGGCTATAACGTGCACAGACTTGATCGCGAGCGAGACAATGATGGTGGCCTAGCGTTTATAGTCCACCACACAGTGCAGTATCGTCTCATTGATGAAGGAATCGACCGCAGGGACAGCACCTTAGAATATCAAGGCATAGCTGTCCGGACAGGCGATTCCGAGCTCGAAATTTTTAACGTATCATATCACAGCATATCACCTGCTGCCCGGCAGGATATCACCCTGATATACATAGGTGCGCTCATCAGAGGTGAAAACCGATTGGTTGTAGGTGACTTGAATGCGCATCACGATCTTTGGCATTCAAGCCTGCCGAAAGATCGTAGGGGACAGCAATTGGCAGAGCAAATAGACGATTCGCATTCAGCACTGTGAACGACGAAGCCCCCACCAGGGTAGTGGGCAATTGTAGCAGCTCGCCTGACCAGATAGCTAGCGCGGGTCTGATAAATAGCATAACGTGGCGATCTATGCTATCGCTTGCATCAGACCACTTGCCCATTATCGTCTCGATTGAGAGACCTGCCGACTTTGTTTCCGCGAACCACCGGTCCTATTTCAACTTTAAAAAAGCTAATTGGGCCGGCTTCACAGAATTCACCCAGGACACCTTCGCCGCTCTTCCCATCCCCACCGATGTGCGCACAGGCGAACGCGCATTCCACAAGGTGCTCACAGCTGCTGCGGCTCGCTTCATTCCAGCTGGAAGTTATAAGGACATCCGTCCTCATTTCAAAGCCGAAGCCGCCAGCTTGGCAAACGAGCGTGACCAACCAAGGGGAATCTTATCGTCCGATAACTCTCCTTTCCCCAGTAGTGAAGACACTTGAAGCCCTCCTACTCCTACTCCCACTCTTCACGAAACACCTGGCCCCAGCCCCACATCAGCACGACTTCCAACGAGTGCATATCACCTCCACCGCACTCACCGCCACAAACGCCCAGATAAATCGCGGGCTTAACCAAAACCGCCCCTGCGAGAGGACTGTCCTAGTACCGTTTGACCTGAAGAAGGCTTTCGACACAGTCAGCCATTCCACGCTACTAGATGATATTTATCAGTCGACACTCCCTCCAGGGCTGAAGAGGTGTTCCGCAAACTATCTGAGCGGTCATCACTCGTCAGTGACTTTTCGAGATGAAACTCAAAGCAGAGCAAGATAAGGCAAGGTGTACCGCAGGGTGAAGTCCTTTCTCTCTTGCTGTTCAACTTCTATGTCTCGGAATCACCAGCGGGAGTTTCCCTGGTCTCATACGCTGACGACTGTACGATAATGAAGTCGGGCAATGACATCGATGGCCTGTGTTCCAAAGTGAACAACTACCTCACCGACCTTTCTCGCTTTTTCACTGCGAGGAATCTCCAACTTTCCCCCACTAAATCCACGGCGACCCTCTTCACCACCTGGACAAAGGAGGTCAAACTATCCCTTAAGGTAAAAGTCGATGACACACCAATACCGACAGTAAGCAAACCCAAAATTTTGGGTGTAACCTTTGACAGTTTGCTCTCCTTCTCAGCGCACACAACCGCAATTGCCACTAAAGCCCAAAACCGCAACAAGGTCCTCAAATCGCTTGCCGGCAGCACTTGGGGCAAAGACAAGAAACTGTTGCTATCGACATTTAAGGCAATTGGTCGGCCGGTTCTAAATTATGCTGCGCCTGTCTGGTCGCCTGGAACTAGTGACACGCAGTGGACAAAGCTTCAGGCATGCCAAAATACTGCCATTTGGACAGCGACCGGTTGCCTTCTGATGTCCCCGGTTCAACACCTACTCAACGAAGCACAAATGCTCCCAGTAATAGAGCATAACAAACTGCTCAGCAAGCTGTTCTTGCTGGGATGTTACCGCAGATTTCACCCCTGCAGACACCTGCTTGAGCCTGAGCCGCCTTCCAGGCACGTCAGGAGATATCTCTTAGACTACACTGATGAAATCCAGGACAAAACTGACCGCAATCTACAGGACCTGACATTATTTAGACAGTCAATAAACGACATTAACCGGGAGACCGTCACCACTTTCTTAAGCTCCCGTCTTGTGAATGCCGTAATCGGAGTCCAACCACCACCTACAGCAGATGAAGAGCTCCAGCTTCCTCGTGAGACTCGTGTAACACTGGCACAATTACGTTCAGGATATTGTAGCAGGTTAAACTCCTACCTATCCAGAATCGAGCCTGACATACCAAACATGTCTCCGGCATGTGAAGGCACCCCGCACGACACTAACCACCTTTTCACATGCCCCCTAAAACCGACTCATCTAACACCCTCTCATTCTGGACCCATCCCGTCGAAACAGCATGTTTCCTTGGCCTACCCCAAGATGAGCTAGACGAAGATGCCAGGTGGTATATCCGACACTGGCGGGGCTACTATTACTGTTAACAAACAAACAAACAAACCTCACGAGGCATCGCCTTATCATATTTCATGCAAAATTTAGGGAGTAAATATCCGAATGATCGAATTCCTACCTGCCTAACAAATGCTAAAACATTAACTTTTGCATATGCATGTACATATTTGAAAGTGCGTATGCACACTTGATGCCTTAGCCTATATACGTACATATTTGTATTCCGAACTTCCAGCAAAACAATGCTTATTAATATACGCATATGCATGTACATACAGCCGCACACACAGGCATTTATTACAATTTGCCAATTTCAGGTAAACAAAGCTGTCAAATGACAATTTCGCAATTACATCACTAAAAGAAATTAAAGTTAAATTGCAAAGTTGCATATTAGCAAATAATTAATTTAATAATTCTGTTTATCTATACTAATATTATAAAGAGGAAACTTTGTTTGTTTGTTTGTTTGTTTGTTTGTTTGTAACGAATAGGCTCAAAAACTACTGGACCGATTTTAAAAATTCTTTCACCATTCGAAAACTACATTATCCAGGAGTAACATGGATTACATTTTATTTTGGAAAAAAATAGGGTTCCGTAAGATACTTGGATTTTTCGGACACAAACTGAAAAAAATCTTATATATAAAATAAAGTCAACTTTTTGTGTGTGTTCGCTAACCGGCCGTGTCTGCACCGAATTAAACCAAACTTACACACATAGTTAAGAAGGTATTGAAGATGGTTTCCGTATAGTTTGGATACCTATTGGTGGATAGGGCTCGAGATATAGGTCAAAACGTGGACCCGGGTAACCTGGGGATGTGTATGTACACTATGGGTATCAAATAGAAGCTGTTGGTGAATGCTTTAGTTCAGAGTATTTTTCATGCCGCTCCGTGACTAGGGTCTCGAGATAGAGACCAAAACGTGGACCATAGAATGTGTATGTACAATATGGGTATCAAATGGAAGCTGTTGGTGAATGCTTTAGTACAGAGTATTTTTCATGCCGCTCCGTGACTGGGGTCTCGAGATATAGGTCAAAACATGGACCCGGGTAACCTTTGGATGTGTATGTACAATATGGGTATCAAATGGAAGCTGTTGGTGAATGCTTTAGTTCAGAGTATTTCCATCCGCTCCGTGACTAGGGTCTCGAGATAGAGACCAACACGTGGACCCTAGAATGTGTTTGTACAATACGGATATCAAATGAAAGCTGTTGATAAGTGCTAATTTTCATACCTATTGATGACTAGGGTCTCGAGATATAGGTCAAAACGTGGACCCGGGTAACCTTCAGACGTGTATGTACAATATGGGTATCAAATGGAAGCTGTTGATGAATGCTTTAGTTCAGAGTATTTTTCATGCCGCTCCGTGACTAGGATCTCGAGATAGAGACCAAAACGTGGAGCCTAGAATGTGTTTGTACAATATGGATATCAAATTGAAGCTGTTGGTGAATGCTTTAGTACAGAGTATTTTTCATGCCGCTACGTGACTGGGGTCTCGAGATATAGGTCAAAACGTGGACCCGGGTAACCTTTGGTTGTGTATGTACAATATAGGTATGAAATGAAAGCTGTTGATAAGTGCTTTAATACTAATAAAAGCGGTCTTTCTCGTTTTAAGTCTTCTTGAGCAATGACAATTCGCTTTATTCATAGAATTCATATTAACGTACGCTTTATGTTACTAAAGCAGGTATGTTACAATATTATACATGTTTCCTTATTCTAGTATTTTCCAACATATGCTACTAAGCAGGTATGTTATTATTACATGGTTGCTTATTCAAGTATATTTCAACACTTCCCCTGAATGAGCAATCACATAATCCAAAAACAAGAAATTACTTTTCAATAGTTACTTTGAATGAACAATCATAAACTAAATATAGGTTTGCAAGTCACTAGAATTCAAGGTATTAAAAAGAACTTAGCAAAAATTTACACATCATATATAAATTCAATTTACTCCAAGACTTTTTACTAAATTTTCATGTTTTACAATAACAAGAGATTTCGTCAGGATATCAGCAAACATTTCATTTGTAGGACAATAAATAAGTTTTACATCGCCACTTTTAATCTTTTCTTTTACAAATTTTGCATTTTATGCCTACATGTTTTGTCCTATTAGAATATGCGTTATTACTTGCTATATGAATAGCACTTTTGTTGTCACTATATAAAATCATCGTCTTAGATACTCTTCTGGATAACTCTGCTTCTAATCGCTTAAGCCAAAGAGATTCCTGAATCGCAGCAACAATTGACATGTACTCGGCTTCTGTAGATGATAGTGCAATAGTCTTCTGCCGCTTTGTAGCCCATGAAATTGCACCATTCTGACACAAAAAAACATAACCCGTGGTTGATCTTCTATCATCAACATTGCTCGCCCAATCAGCATCGCAGTATCCAGCAAGCGCGTCACCATTTTTCTTATACACGATACCTTTATTTATAGTGCCCTTTACGTAACGTAGCACTCGCTTAACAGCTTCCCAGTGTGCTTTACCAGGATTCTGACTGAATCTGCTTAACATATTTACAGCGAAACAAATATCAGGTCTGGTAACCTGAGCTATGAAAAGTAATGCACCAACTGCTTCCATGTACGGCACATTCGCCATATATTTTTTCTCGACATCATCTTTTGCACACATATCCAGTGTTAACTTTTGATTCGGGTCAGCAGGAGTTTTTACTGGATTACAATCGAGCATACGAAATCGTCTCAAAATATTTTCAATATACTGCGATTGGTCGATTTTTATGTCACCATTCACTTTATTTCTCGTTACACGCATGCCCAAAACTGATGATACTTCGCCAAGGTCTTTCATCTTAAAGCTCTCCTTTAATTTTGCTTTAATTTTATTTAGCATTTGCACATCATTTGTAAATAATAACACATCATCAACGTATATTGCAACGATCATTATTTGATTCTCCTCTATTCTGAAATATATACATTGATCAACGTCGCTTCTTGTAAGTCCAATTTCAACTAAAACATTATTAAGAGTTTCGTTCCATATTCTGCTTGATTGTTTTAGACCATAAATTGATTTCAAGAGTCTACATACCTTGCGAGTACCGTCTTCAAACTTACGTGGTTGTACCATATATACCTCTTCTTCAAGTTTTCCGTTTAAAAATGCGGTGACAGCATCCATTTGGTGTATCATCAACCCATGGTTCGCAGCTAAAGCTAGTAGGAAACGAATCGATGTGTACCTGACTACCGGTGAAAACGTTTCTTCATAGTCAATGCCCTTCTTTTGACTATAACCTTTGGCGACTAATCTGGCTTTGCGGCATACCACTTCACCATTAGCATTTATTTTTGTCTTGAAAACCCATTTGGATGAAATTGCCTTTTTGCCGGCTGGCAAATCCGTTAATTCCCATGTTTTATTTAACAATAAGGAATCATACTCTTTCCTCATTGCTAGTTTCCACTCGTCAGCATGTACAGATGATAATGCCTGCTCCGGAGTATCAGGATCTTCAGTAATTTCCATTTCTTCAACATCACATGCAAAATTCGCTTGTTTATTTCTGGTGGAACGTCGAAGTTCTACTTCTGCTATGGTGACATCTTCTTCAGGAGTGTACGTAATATCATTCGCATCATCATAATCACTGATTTCACTATCAGTATTCGTTTCATATGACTCATCTTCAGTTTCAATTTCTTCTATATTATCTTCATCCTCGTCCACTTCTATAATTGACAATTCTAAGTCTTCTTCCCTTCCTGAATTGTCTATTTTGTTTTCATTTATAACAACATTTGGGAACGATGAAGCCTTTTTTTCTTTATTCAAACACCCTTTCTCATTTTCGAAAAAAATAACATTTCGGCTTATTATTACTTTACTCGTTGCTATGTCAAGTAAACGATATGCTTTTGATTCTTGACTATAACCCAACATTATACATTCAATCGATTTACCATCTAATTTCAATCGTTTCTCCTTAGGCACGTGAACCATCGCCTTGCAGCCAAATACTTTAAGATACTTCAAATTTGGCTTTCGTTTTGTCCAAATTTCTTCAGGACTTTTATTATTTTTTCTACATGGGATACGATTTAACAAATACGCAGCAGTATCAACTGCCTCTGCCCAAAAACTTTTACCTAACCCAGCATCAAATAGCATGCAACGAACTTTTTCAGAAATGGTGCGATTCATTCGCTCAGCTACTCCGTTTTGTTCTGGTGTGTATGGAGAAGTCTTTTGATGAAGAATACCGTGCTGAGACATATAATTTTGAAACATATTGTTCACGTATTCTTTCCCATTGTCAGTTCTTAGCATTTTGATTTGTTTACCAGTTTGTTTTTCAGCCATATTCTTGAATTTTAAAAATTGATCAAATACTTCTGACTTTTTCTTAATTGGGAACGCGAAAATTTTCCGCGAATAGTCATCGATGAAAGTTAACAAATATCGTGCACCCGAGTACGATTCAACTTCCAATGGTCCCATTACATCCGAGTGAATAAGCTCCAATAATTCACTAGCGCGATGACCACTTTTGGGGAACGGCAAACGCGTTTGTTTCCCTTTTACACATACAATGCATTTCTTATCAGTGATGTTTTTTACATTTTCTAAGCCTTTCGACGAATTTTTAACTGCAATTAAGTTTTCACGGCTTATATGGCCTAACCGTCTATGCCACAGTGTAAAGTCATCATTATATTTACATAGCATTGTACTTTCTTGGTTAATTTTACAATTTAATTGATACAAGCATTAACCAAATTCGCGTTTGCTATCAATTTATTTTCGTCGTTAAAAATCTTGCACACATCATTTTCGAACAATACTTTATTTCCTCTCTTTGCCATTTCACTCACTGACAATAGGTTTGCACAAATATTTGGTACATAATCTATATTATGTATAGTGACGTTGTTTTTGTTAGGCATAATCACATTAGCGGTACCTGTGTATTCAACTTTCAATTTACCATTGTTTGCAAGTGAAATTTCTTTATCGCTCTTTCGCACATTAACTAATATGTTTTTGTTATTAGTTAAATGTACAGATGCGCCTGAGTCAATGTACCAATTACTGTTTGTATTTGAACGGTACTTTTCATTGTCTGCAAAGAGAGACGCAAGAAATCCGCTACCATTAGTATTGTTGTTCTTGTTAGTACTTACTTGCGGTTTTTTATTTGGACAGTTACGACTTATGTGACCTAATAAATTACAAGAATAACAGCGAATCTTCTTCTTGTTGTTGGTTTTTTTCACATGCATTACATTATTTTCCGTATGCGTGTCAAATTTAATATCTTGCAACATCAAATTTTTAACGACGTCGACGCTCAGCTGCGTTTTAGAATTTTCTACAGCTAAAACAAGCGCCCTATATTCACTTGGCAATCCAGCCAACATTAATGATGCGACAATTTCGTCACCTATCTGTAACCCAGCATTATTCACCTTCAATGCCGTCATTACCATTGCGTTGATATAATTCTGCGTAGACTCGAAATCCTCCAACTTTATGTGAACAAGTTGTTTCAGCAATTCCACTTTTCTCGTCAACCCGGTATCCTCATAAGCAGCAACCAAAGCATCCCATGCTTCCTTTGCAGTTGTTGCTGTTGCAATATGAGAAAAATTGCACGATTCGATCATCATGGTGATCTCCGCCAAAGCTTGCTGGTCCCTTTCAATCTCCGCTGCCGTCGCATTGACACCTAGACTTTGTTCGACCGGCTTCCAGCACTTCTTGATGATTAAATAAGATTTCGCCAGCCGCTTCCACGTGTCGAAATTTTCTCGACCACGCAGCTTTTCAAAAACTAAAGCTGGCGCAGCCATTTTATTCAATTTCGTTGCCAAGAGATTAAAAAACAAAACGCACAAGACTCTAATAAAAGTATTATTAACTTAAAAACGCTTATTTTTCCGTGTATCATTTTCGCGTGTCAAGTGGCCCATAACCTAATAAAAGCGGTCTTTCTCGTTTTAAGTCTTCTTGAGCAATGACAATTCGCTTTATTCATAGAATTCATATTAACGTACGCTTTATGTTACTAAAGCAGGTATGTTACAATATTATACATGTTTCCTTATTCTAGTATTTTCCAACATATGCTACTAAGCAGGTATGTTATTATTACATGGTTGCTTATTCAAGTATATTTCAACAAATACGGGGTAATTTTCATACCTATTGATGACTAGGGTCTCGAAATATATGCCAAAACGTGGACCCGCCGTGTCTTTGCACCGAATTAAACCAAACTTATGCACATTGTTAAGTAAGTATTGAAAATGGGTTTCGTAAAGTTTGGTTGTAATTCGGAGCAGTGGCAACGGGTACAGCGTTCTTTTGAGCCAGCCATAATGTCGCTTACTTTTTTAACGCTTGGGGCGGAACTGAACTGTCAAATTGACAGTGTTAGTTACAATGTGTCAATATTTCTTTCTGATTTGGATGCCATAAGGAAAAAAACGTAAGTGCAACATGTAAAAATTGTTTGTGAATTTTTTTGGAGTGGATTTTGGAACAGTGAATAATTTCTTACGAAATTTGAGAATTTAATGTGAAATCCGAATGAAATTATGTGTTCGTGGAAAGAACAATTTTTTTCGTTTTTTTTTTTTAAATATAAATGGATAATGGTTAAAAAAGCTCCAATGCTTAATAAAACATATGAATTGAAACGAAAAATTCATGGATGATCAGGAAAAAAGACAATTGTTTATTCATATGCGTTGATTTGAAATTTAAAAACAATCTTCTTTTTTCCTGATTTTCAATTTATATTTTATATTTACTCAAAAACAAATAGAAAAACAAAAAATATTGTTTATGCCAAAGCGCTTGAATAAAGAATAAAGAAATAAATAATATGAAAACCATATATTTTCTGTTCTAAACCATATCTATTCTATTTTAGTGTGCCCAGCGAAGGGGGCCGGGTTTGCTAGTGTTAAATAAATAAATTTATAATTTGGTTTGTGCTAACTCTTCCCCTCTTAAGTCGATTGTCCACAATCGTGGTGGCTTGGGTGGGAAAGAATTAAACTATTTTGTTGCAGGCTGAAGATAGGGCTCATTTATATCAATATTACTTGCAAATTTGTCTCTTGAAATGTAAAATTTTAGCTCAACTTTGTAATAGAAAATTGATATAGTTAGGATAAAAAATGTTATTATTATAATGTCTGAACTTAATATGTGTGTATTTTTACTTCTATTAATTAACAATTTTATATTATCTTCATTGTTTAATTGATTAGCATAAAGGCTTTCAAGCTTAAGATCTAGTTTATTGATATCTTTCTTTTCTATTATTTCTGATATAAAATTTGGCATAATAAAAGTTTCATGGATTTTTATATTTATATTAGTGTATGTTATATTTAGTGTTGTTACATTACAATTTTCAAATTTAATAAGGAACGTTCCTGTGTGTTTTACTTGTATTTTATTACAATCTTGATTAATATTTTCTTCGAAATTTTTAAATACAAGTATTCCTGGCATTACCTCTATTACAGAGGATTCTTGTACTGTTTCTCGATCGCACTGTGCTTCCTGGAACCTTAAATATTTTCCATTCACCTATTTTCTATTCATATCAAATATATTAGTATTATCGTCGACTAATTTGTCATATGTATCTAATACTAAGGATTTGTTCGCGGCATTTATATATATATATATATGGGTGTTTGGCCGAGCTCCTCCTCGTATTTGTGGTGTGCGTCTTGATGTTGTTCCAAAAATGGAGGGACCTACTGTTTTAAGCCAACTCTGCTGTCTATTGATATGTGTTGTAATATTTCTGATATCCTCTGTCATACCTGCGTTTATGTGTATTAATTCATTCAGTGTTGTGTTAGTGTTACGTTCGTTGTCTCGTATATTTGTTATTGAGTCTTATAGGTATTTCTTTTCGTCGTTACTGTCCATGGATCCCGCTATAAACTTTCGTCCTTTTCCTAGAACATTGATCAGTCCTCGCTTTTGTTTCGAATGTAGGCGCAGGCTGGTTATTTTTGCTTTTAATAGTATACGGTTTTTATTAATTGAATCTAAAAGTCGTTTGTCCTCATATGTTGTGGCCTTCAAGGATTTTATATTTTCAGATATTAAAAGAATGGTCTCGTCGTATGTGGTCATGTTAATAAAATGGAGTACCTTGTTTATTGTCTTTTCTTTTTCTACCTTGATAGTTATACCCATTATTAGTCATTAAAGTCCGCATTGTTAATCCTGCAAAACAGATAAATAAAAAAATGAAGTTTGATTTTATTCCTAACACTGCTTAATATTGTTTTTATGCACAACTCTACCAGATTGCGTCTAAATAGTTGTATTATAGTTTCCTGCCACAATTTCCTTTTTATATCTGGCAGATAATTTATTTCCTAGACTTCTATTTAATTTAACAAAAATTTCTTCTCCTTGCTTGTATTCCTTTGGTGGCAATATTTTCGCGTTATGGTAATTTAGGTCGGTCATTTGTTTGTCTGAAAGTTTTTTGATTGTCTCATTTCTATGGTTTCTAGAAAATAGGTTTCGCTACTTACGCGTCTACTTCCACGGGTTTTCTCCCTGTAACTGAATGAATGGAATAATTGTATTCCTTTACCAATCTGTCTAGTAATTCTTGAAATGTGCGATGAGTTTTTTCAACCTGAAGACAACGCATAATTTCTTGTAATGTAGAGTGGAATCGCTCTACCTGACCATTCGAGCAGTAATATATGGGGGAGTTCTAAAAAATTAAATTCCTAACTCATTCTCTATCACCAAATTAATGGAATCAGAATTGAAGAATTGCTCATTGTCAAATACTATTGATTCTGGTACCATTGAAAATAAGATATCTCTTAGAGATTGCCTTATATCTTCCGCTGCTCGTGAATTGATTAATTTTGCCATTGCATATTTGGAAAACTTATCCAAATCTGTCACAATTAGTGTTTTCCCCAGGGATATTTAGGAATGGGTGGTGCCTGTATTTTCATTTTTGGCGGATGTCGATCGTACTTGTTCAGTTTACAAGCCTTACAATTTTTAATACATTTTTTAATTTTGTTCGCCATCGCTGGAAAATATTTTTCTAAAATATGCGCTTTATTTTCTTTAGCGTTTCTATGTGCTCTGTTATGAAATCTTAAATCTATGAAATCCCCTTGTATTTTAACAAATATCAAATTAGATTCATGCAGGTGGATAGACGGTGGATAGAAGATATAATATTCTTGGTGTTGGTTGTCGGTAATGTCTTCGACTTCCACCTGCGTGAATCTAATTTTATATTTGTTAAAATGCAAGGGGTTCACTTGCTGAATTTTTATCTTCTTTTATATAATATTCTTGGTGTTGGTTGTCGGTAATGTCTTCGACTTCCACCTGCGTGAATCTAATTTTATATTTGTTAAAGTGCAAGGGGTTCACTTGCTGAATTTTTCCCATTACATGTTCATCCATTTTTATACAGTTTATAACAGACGGGTTGAGATATTTTCGTAGAATCTCTATTCATTTTTCTTTGGAGTAAAACGGTTCGGTTATTCAATGCCGATGATACGTGGGAAAGACTATTTTGAATTGGTAAGATGAAGTTAAATTAGTTAATAGGAACAATTGGTTCTCGAATGCATTTATGGGGGCTTTTAAAATATGTATAAGTCCATGTGACGAACTTTCATCTCAGTTCGTCGCTATTGACAATGTGTGCATGGGCGATCCTTGCGGAGGTATTCTAGATAATGCGTCTGCTACCACATTCGTTTTCCCTGGTTTCTAGTGTAGCTCATAATTATATTCTTCGAGAATTGATTTCCCCTTTTTCATCTTACAATTCGTATTCTTGTTGCTAAGTGCCTACGTGAGCGGCTGGTGGTCTGTAAAGATTTTGACTCTAGCTGAGCCATACGAATAAATTCTCAATGAGTTCAAGGCGCATATGATGGCCAGCATTTCCTTTTCGTTGGTAGCATAACGTTCCTCTACCTTGTTAAGAGTTCTCGATATGAAAGATATTGGTCTGTCGTTCTGGGACAGGACTGCTCCAATTGCTAAGTTGGATGCATCTGTTACCAATTCAAAATCCTTCTGATAATCTGGATAAGCGAGCACAATGTCGTCGGAAATAAGTGAATTCTTAATTTTCCTGAAGGATTCTACGGCTTCTTTGCTATCACGATTTTCACATTTGCGGATTGGTTTTTGGAAATTCTTCCTCCCTCCCCTCGTAAAAGCGATGTCAGGGGTTTAGCAATTTTTGCATAGTCTTTAATAAATCGTCTATAATAGCCTGACATACCAAGAAAACTTCGGAGTTATCTTAAGGTTTTAGGTTGTGGGAAGTTTGCGATAGCCTCTACTTTCGCGTAGCTGATTTTAATACCGTTAGCAGATATTACATAACCTAAAAGTTCTATACTTTCTTCAAAAAATTAACCCTTTCCAACTGAACTTTCATATTGACATCGTTTATTGTTCTAAATATATCCTGAATATGGGAGAAATGTTCCCCTTCTGTTTTGCTAAAGATAATTGTGTCGTCTATATTGTGTCCAATAAGTTCTCTTAATATATCGTCAAGAGCACGTTGGAAAATAGAAGACGTGGCCAAATGGTAACCGTAAAAATTCATATTTACCACTGTTAATACAGAAGGCGGTCTTCTCTATGTCAGATTTGCTGAGTGGAATCTGGTGGATACCACTTTTTAAATCCAGTACAGAAATATACTTAAGATTCCCAGGTTGAGATATTAATTCTGATATCTCCGGAATAGGATATTTGTCCGCAACCGTAACTGGGTTTAATTTCCTGTAATCTATTAACATTCGGTATTGTTTCCCCCTGACACATCTGTCTTTTTGGGTACAATCCACACAGGTGAGTTGTGTTGGTACCAAGATGGTCGTGTAATTCCATCGTTTATAAGTGCTGTAAGTGTAGTATACGTTAGTTTCTCATTAGGTTCCATGAACCATTTAGGGAATTTTTTCAATAGCGTTCATATTAGCTTTTTGTTGGGCGATACCTTACATATATTTAAGGGGTTACGCCACTCTAGCTACTGTAAAAAAGCAGTTTTTTAAGGATTTTTTTTACATTGAAAGAAAGGTGCCAGGAAAAAACTTTTTAAGTATATTATTAAGCATGTATTTAAGTGTAATTACAAATATTTTTATTGAAAAATATTACAAAATGGCGCCTTTGGAGTGAATCTCTGAACGCGCCCTGCGAAAAAGGCACTTCACGGCAAGCAGTACAACTGACGTAAATGTCCACCTAAACCAAATTAAAAACATTCTTCTCAATCGACGTGAGTATAGCTGTAGAAATACGTACGGGATTTTAGAAATATTGAAATTTGTGTATTTTGCAGATGTTTGAAGTCAAAAGTAGAATTTTTCGTCTAAAATGGAACCGTTAATTGTTTATAAAAATTTTTCTAATTAATTAATAAAAAAATCCGTACGTATTTCAGTGCGGAATAATGCTCTAAAGATCCTTGTACAATTACAAGTGAAAATATTAAAAATTGTTTGTGTTATGCTGCTTGCCGTTTTGAAAAATCACGTTTTGAGATAAACACGCTTTAAATTTGAATAGTCGGTTCAGAGACGTCAGAGGCGCTCGCGCAAAAGTGCGAAATATTAGAGATAAACATTTTTTTCACGCATAGGACTTTTTGTTTTATATTCTAAAGAGTTTAAAGCATCTTTTAAGCAAAAAAAAAAAATTTCGATATTTTGAAAATCCTAGAGTGGCCTAACCCCTTAAACTATTTACTGTTGCAGAAGAAATTTGCATAATACCTATTTTCGTTCCATTTCCCAATGTCATGTAGTTCTCGCATGTATGAATTACGACTTGTAATTCCTTAAGGGTATCATTTCCGAGGATACCGTGAAAAGTCTTAAGGGAAGGCAATAAAAAGAATTAGATTTCCTGTTCTAAATTAAAAAGTTTCACCATAGTGTGTTCAGTAATTTTAATATCACCTGAATGATTTTTTATTTATAATTTTCTTTGCCAGACGTGGCTGGAGCTAATTTTTGCTCGATCCTGTATCTATTAAAAAATCTGAGAATATCTCAGTTTTAAGATGGTTGGTTATTATGCGGTATACGGGCTAAATGTGGGTGGATATTCTGTTTTTCTCTGCCTTGAAACTTCTGTCGTGGGGGTAATTGCAGCGGTGCAATTCTCCTTGTGTTATGAGCATGGTTCGCTCGAAAATTCTGGTTTTGGACTTTAAGGCAGAGGTGGAGGGCCTGTGGTAAATTTACAAGTACCCTCATTCCTAGGAGACGCGGTAACTCTCCATTTAGACCTCTTATAAAGGTGTCTAAGGCTGTATTTCTGTAAGATTTTGTCATTATATTGAGTGAGTCGTTACCCATTTGTAAACATCCTATTTCATTCAATATTAGCGAGAGGTGGGTGTATACCCTTTGGTAAAAATGTTTGATGCTTTGGTTGCCCTGTACAGAGTTGTCATCGCTTGTCACCGTAATGGACGGTGAGGCACTAGGAGATAGCCTGCCACTTTAATGGAGTGTTATATGACTCCAGTGCTATATCCGCGTTACCTATAATTTTATTTCGAATTACACTGAGAATGCCGTAGTATTTTGGCGTTCCCTTACTCGGTTCGTATATTTCCAATATTCTGTCCACTCTTTTCTTCCATGAATTATATTCCCCCGGCTGACCTGAAAATTTCTTCAAATATACTGTGTCTGGAACTTTCTCCATGCCAATTAAATTATTTCTTAACTGACCATTTATCTGTCCAGGATTAGGATTCTGAGGGAGCACAGGCAGCCTAATTAATTTGTTTTGATTTGCCATTTTTTATTTTTTAAGTTTTTCTTTGTTTTTTTTTCTTTCACTTTAAATGTAATTTTATTTTAAAAAGGAAAATTTTTTAAATCTTGTGTTTTTTTTCCTTTTGTGGGAAAAACGTTTTTAATTTTTGGAAATAAATTTTAGGGTTTACCTTATTTTTTTTGTCGATGGAGTTTGATGACTTCTGTTGGTTGGCTTTTACTTTTCCTTCCTCCTTAGATTTTTCCTTTAGGATAATTTTGGCTAGGTTTGCTGATGAAGTTCCAGCATTTCTGTTGATTGGCTTTACTTTTGCTTTACTACTTTAGATTTTCTTCTTCGGATGTATTTAGCTAAAGTTGTTGGTGAGGTTTCAAGGCTCCTGTAGATTTTTGATGAGTCACTTCTTCTTTCTTGAGTCTTTCTAAAGTCTTTTTTTTCTTCAGTTTTTCTTTTAAGTAAAGTCAATTTTTCTTTTGTTGTTGTTGAAGTGGTTGAGTATTTCCACTGAAATAATCCTATTTAGTGACCAGCACCATTTTACTACCACCGTCCTCGTAATGTTTTTTTTTTTTTGTTTTTTTGTTTTTTGTTCTAAGTCAAATCCATTTAGTGAGGTCCAAGTATAGCAGCAAATTCTTTATCTCGATGGCTGAGATCTCAATATTTTGCTGGAAGAAAGGCTTACCAAAGGAGCGGAGTCATGCCTTAGCTAGCTCTGGACATTCACATAAGTAGTGGAAAAGACTTTCCTTCGCTCCTTTCGCTTGACAGCTTCTTCGGATAGTATTGAAGGGTAGATTGAGTCTAGCTGCATGATCCTCTACTTTCCAATGGCCAGTAAGGGTTGCAGTGATGCGTGAGATGTTTGGCCGAGAACATCCTAACAGATCATTCGTCCTTTGGATTTTGTATGACGGCCATGTGTTTTTTGTTGTAATACATGTAGTAAGTTGCTTCCATCTTCGTTCGGCTAAAGCATGATAGTGTGAAGTAATGGATGCTTTTAATGTGTTGAGTGGGGTGGAAACTGCCCCCGCCTCTGCTATTTCTATTTCTTTTTAGTGAAGTCACTTTTTTTCCTTTTTTCATAAATATTTCTTTCAAATATAGTCACTTTTTCTTCATTCTTAAATTTTTCTCTTAAGTAAAGTCACTTCTTACTTTTAAATAATTATTTAGGATCTTTTTTTTTATAGCTTCCTTTTTTAACTTATGGATTTGCTTTTTTTCACTTTTAGCCTTCGGTAAGGCAGGCACGTAATACCACCGTTTTGCTTTACGCTACTACGGAACCGAAACCGAATTTAAAAGGCTAATTACACTGCTCAGGCGCCCGTTAAGCTTTTGCAAGTTGCAAAGGCAAAAAAAAATTGTTTTTTTAAGGGTCTTTACGACCAGCTTTATTTAGTTATAATTTCAAACTAAAACTAAATTTACAAAATTCTTATTATATATTATATAATTTGGTTAACAAATTAAAAGGAAGGTGGAGTGATTTCATATTAATTCTGAATTGACATTTATTAAATATAATATGCCAAATTCAGGTAAACAAAGGTGTCAAATGACAATTTCGAAACTACTTCCAAATTTAGGTCACTAAAAGAAATTAATGTTACATTGCAAAGTTGCATATCAGCAAATAATTAATTTTAAAATTCTGTTTATGTTAAATAAATTAATTTATAATTTTATTTTTGTTAACTTATATACGCGCATATGTATGTATATAAATTCACATATTGAAATTCGCATATGCCATCTTCCTGTGTGCCTGCTAATGAAGCGTTTTCTATAACGGATTTTGATTTGGTTGAAGGGAATTCAACTCAGACATAATATGTACATGTATGTATATGTTTTTGGATGATTTGCCCCTTGAATTTAGCATACTTGTTTTAGAAAAATGTAAATACATATGTACTTACATATGTCATTACTAGCATACAACGTTCACATTCTTTGTTTCTAATCACCAACAAATTCTAATCGACTGCTGCTAAATTTACATAATTCAGTCCCTCACTGTTAACTTTTGGTGAAAAGTATGTCTGTGGTGGTTAGTCTTCGCGAGACGAGTACCCCTCAAAATTCCATACGTTCCCGTCATTGAGACTTCTCTATACATAAACGTTCTTTGTTTACGCTGTTTACGAGTTTGTAGACTGGCTTGTAAATTTGCCAAATATAATACAATGTGCACCGATTTTGAATTATTTAGTTTGATACGCCATTTTTTGGCGCATGTTGCAATCGAATTCACTGCTGATTGTAATTTCGTTGTTGTAGTCTCGATTAATTCTCCAACTGCTAGGATAGCCATGTCATCAGCAAAGGTTGCGGTAACGTGTTTCTCATCGACCGGTAAGTCATACAAGAGATATAGGAGACGGCCTACGATGCGTCCTTGAGGTACCTCTGCGCTTGCTTAATGTAATGAAAAATAGGCGTTGTCAAGTCTAACACGAAAGTATATGCCATCAAGGTAGGAAGAAAGGATTTCGCAATAATTCTTGGGCAAACTCAATTTTAGCTTGCGAAAGCCAAATTGGTGCGTTGATTTTTGCGAAAATCAAAATTGTGCGTTGGAATTACTTGTTTTCTATAATCGGCAACATTCGAGTCAGTAACAGTCGTTCAAAGAGTTTGGATAGCATTGGTAGCAAAAAAATAGAATCATAATTACTTATAATGTCTTGCAGCACATTGGAACATATTTTAACAAAAAACACAAATCGGTCAATTGTGACAGACAAGTCAGACAATTATTGGGCAATCTCTGAAGAATTTATGCAGTTATGAGGTCGAAACCAGGTGATTTTTTGGCTTTCATTTTGAAAATTTCGCTCATTACTTCCTCGCTACTAACAGGCTCAATGCTGACATCACTTTCACTCCAATTTGACGCGATGTCAATATCTTCAGATCCATCATTGGCAGAGAAGGTTTTACGAATATTCTCTGCGAATAAAAATGCTTTTTGCTCATTGGTTTTTGCCCATTGGGTATCGTTTATTTTGATGGCTGTTATGTGTTTTATCGGACGAATTAAATACGATCCAATACTTGGTCCATCGGACTTTCCAACGGTCCAGGAGCAGTGCTTTCGCAGAAGCACTAGGACGAAAAGGTTTAATAATTGAATCCTGTGTTTTGAACACTTACCAGTAAACCAGCTAGGAGTAGATAAAACACATTTATCAATTATCAGTCTCTTAATTCCAAGTTATTTTGGTTCAGATTTAAACAAATTTCATAATTTTCTCCATTTCCCATTATTGTCGTTATAAATAGATATGCACATGTTTATTTATGTACGTGCATACGAAATATTATTCTTATGTGAACGTAGAAAAACAAACACACAAAAAAGCGTACACTATTCCCTGCGACAATACTCCCCTATCCCGAATCCATACATATGTATGTACGTACATATAAGTCGGCATGCATATATAATATATGCATCGGCACGCACTCGCCACAGCAAAAATTTCACCATTTGCCAAATTCGAAACAATTCTACAATATACAGCGAAGCTAAAAGTACGTTCACATATATAGGGTTGTTCAAGAGGTGCGCTTCAACTTTTTTCCGATAGGGAGAGCGAACGACGCAATATTTTTTATTTTTCGCTTGTCATTTGTAAACTTCATTAGTATACATTTCATCATGGAACGCTACACACTTGAGCCACGATTGCAAATCGTGCAAATTTTTTATGAAAATAATCGTTCTGTTGCTGCTACTTTAAGAGCATTACGGCCATTTTACGGTCCATTTAACAAGCCGTCCCGTTTTGGGGTTATGTGAAGTCATTGGTCTACAGTAACAAGCCGACGACGATTTGTGAGCTCATGTAGCGTTTTGCAATAGGTGCGCTTCAACTTTTTTCCGATAGGGAGGGCGAACGACGCAATATTTTTTATTTTTCGCTTGTCATTTGTAAACTTCATTAGTATATTGTACATTTCATCATGGAACGCTACACACTTGAGCAACGATTGCAAATCGTGCAAATTTTTTATGAAAATTTATAAATTTTCCAAAAAATCATCTTCAGTGATGAAGCTCACTTTTGGCTCAATGGCTTTGTCAACAAGCAAAATATGCGTTACTGGGCAGAAAGCAATCTACACGTGATTCATGAGGCACCGTTGCATCCCGAAAAAATCACTGTTTGGTGCGGTTTACATGGCGGCGGCGTAATTGGCCCATATTTTTTCGTTGACGAGAACGATCGCCACGTTACTGTGAATGGAAATCGATACCGCGACATGATAAACGATTATTTTTGGCCGCAATTGAATGGTATGGACTTAGACGACATGTGGTTTCAACAGGACGGGGCCACAAGCCACACAGCACACGCTACAATTGATTTGTTGAAGAGTAAGTTCGATGAGCGCATTATTTCCAGAAATGGACCGGTCGAATGGCCGCCGCGCTCGTGTGATTTGACGCCTCTAGACTATTTTCTTTGGGGTTATGTGAAGTCATTGGTCTACAGTAACAAGCCGGCGACGATTTGTGAGCTCAGAGCCAATATTGAACGCGGAATTGCTAGAATTTCGTCCGATTTATGCAAAAGAGTGGTCGAAAATTGGGTTCAACGATTGGACTTCGTAAAACGTGCACACGGTGGTCATGCAAAAGAAATCGAATTTCATACTTAAATGTATATGTTCAAACTCGATAATAAAAAAAAATTAGTTAAAAAAGTCAAACCGTTTGTGTTTTATTAAAAAAAAAGTTGAAGCGCTCTTACTGAAAAACGCTTTATTAATTATCAATAAATCCACAAAACCAATCTACCTGTTCACATATGGCAGATTACCTGCAAAATTGACTATCAGCTGTCAATACTGTTGTGAAAGGTTTTTCTTCATAGAAATTATTGTGATGGAATATTTTGATCTTTTTAGAAGGAGAAGGAATAGCTAATTAAATTGCGCAATTGTATGCTAATAATAAAAAGTTGTAGGAAATACGTAAACGACGTTTACCGAGGTTTCAAAAAATTAATGTAGCAATACGCATTCGAAATTCGATATTACACTTTATAATAAGTAATAAGAGGACACTCTTTTATGGACACACTTTTTTTCTGTTATATGAATACATACATGAATGCATAATACCTAACAAACATTTTATTAGAATTATGTCGACGAACCTGTTTTCTTTGCCGGCATCCAATTTATTTCGTTTTTACTTTGAACGTAAAAATAACGATCTATTACACAGAAAACACAGGGTTGTGTGTCAAAAAGCATGGTTATAATCTACCATAGGATTATTTTATAATCTCAGATTTTGGGAGATTAATGTTGCATGGGAAATCTCGCTTTCTAATTACGAAAAAGTAGATCATATACTTATATACACTATATGTGTACGTATATGTATGTAATCTACATAAATGCGTATATTTTAATAAATAATTTGATAACATAATAAAAAGCAACGTTTATATTTTTTATGAAGATTTTTGAAAAAGTAATTATCAAATAAATAGAATTAAAATAAAAAATAAAAAATGAATGTACAGTTGCCTGTTGTAGAATTTGAATCTGGTGCTAAGCATTTACGGATCTAACTAGTTGCAAAAGCAATCATTGTGTAATTCAATGAAAACATTGTAGTTACCAGCGCGCTACAAGTATAAGAACGAGCTCACACATCAAACTCACATATCGAACTCAAACACCAACCGTAATGGCCTCTGGCGACGGTCAAGCATTGTTTGACAAGAACTTTATATGTGTGCGTGTCGGGTGCTTGACGCTAATATCTAAAATTTTTGATTTTTACCGACAACAAGTATGTGTGACACGACGCCACCCGACTGCACTAACACATACAAAGCGCAGTCAAGCATGCTGTATCGTTACCAGAGGCCATAAAGCATATCCTGGAACTGCACCACAACATGCCATATTTTTCAATTCCCTAATCATTCCACATGATGCCGAATTTTGGTCATACTTTGCAAAAACGAGTGACGCAACATGTTTGAGTGGAAAGGGGGTGCCAATACTGGCACCCGCGAAACAAAATAATTTTTGTTCGAGATTGTGACTCTATGTTATTACTTACTCAATGGTGCCGGGTAATGAGTCATTTCTCTATAAAGGATTTGATTTGCTCAAAGTAATTAAATAATCAGCATTTATCTCATATATGAAATTATGCTAATATTTATATAAACATTTGTACATACAGTCACACATTTTTCCTATATTTGATGCAATTTTCATAAAAACCCAAAAAGAACAAAACTAATATCTAAGCATATGGACATATCAAATGAAGAAATCTATTATGTACGCAAGCAAATGTAAGCTAATGTGAACATCATTTTTTCATACTTGCTTGTCACTCTCTCCTTCTCAGTTCTCTCCGACAGGAGAAAGCAATAATCCAGTTGAAGGCAGCAAGAGCGTAGCAGCGGTAGAGCAGTAGCAGCAGAGAACGTTAATGTATATGTAGAGAAGTCTCAATGACAGGAACGCATGAAATTGTGAGAGGTACTTGTTTTGCGCACGTGGTTCACCACAGACATAGACCCGATTTACACGAGGAGACATCTGGAAGGGAAACATTTTGTTCAAGGGCGAAGGACGGTCGGGGAAGAGAGAAGGGATTTTGTCTCCCGTACTCGGCGACACGCTTTGCTCTTCTTATTCGTATTTCTTATCTTAAAGCAATTTTTGACAGTTGCTTCAATCGTTTTCTTCCTTTGTGGAAGAAAGTTCTATGTTATGTGTTGGTTTTCAATCAAACGGAAGATAACAACTCGTGACAAACATCCGAACGCTGCTTGGGAAATGCACGATTATTTTTGCTAGTAAAGTAAGTATAATTTAAAATAGTTATGGGATATGTTTATGTTGATTTCTAATTTTTTCCTGCATTTCTAGATACTCAAGTTAATTTTAAGTTAATTATTTACATATGAACTATTTTTAATTTAATTTTTTTTATTCAAGTATAAGAATTTATAAATATATTTAAATAAAAAAACAACAAATTATTTATTATTTAACCAGTTTGCATTTTCATTCATATATTTAAGAAATTGTTGACGAGCGTTTTCCGCTTTACATGTAAGTGCGTGCTAGAATACATCCGAACCAGACGATGCTAAAGTATTAAATGTCAAAATGTCGCGGAAACATTTTTGCCCGTGTGTACGCGAATGAAACATCAAAAGAGAATTTCCAGTGTCTCCCTTCCAGATGTCTCCTCGTGTAAATCGGGACATATTGGGCCTCTTCTATTCGCCATTTCCCCGCTCGCTATCTCAAATTCAAATATGTGAATTTGTATAATATACATATGCGGCTGCGTGCATTTGCCGCAGGAAAAATTCGGCTAAATATTCTCAAGAAAGCCAGCGCACATTCATAGGCACAGCATTGTGCCAAAAATTATGAATTATGAAGAGTCAACCAAATTGTTTCATAATTTACTTAAGCAACTTTTTAGGTCTTTACTATGAAATAGTACATTATGATTGAATATGAGAGTTTTAATGTTCAAGAGGAAAGTATGTAATACAGAAACAAAAAGTTCATATTGATTGGAAAATATTAGTTAACAATTTGCGGATTTGGTCCCTGTTGTTAGGAACAGCGCTGCACAGCGCACAGAAGCTTCAATATTAGTATTTGGCACCTTGGGCTTCATCCGAAGGCTGAATGTATGTACAGTAACCTCCAAATAAGCCGCACTCTGATTGCAGACTAAGTTTCTAACCTTGAGGCTATATATATACATACATATGTCCGTTTTTGTGCACTTTTTATCAATTGGAGAAATACATACGTGAAGTAAAATACTAATTAATTATTTACCTACCACTAGAGAACAAAAACTAGTTGTTTGGAAATGTTCTCTAGTATCGAAATGTCCGGGGTAGAACTTTTTTGTAAGCTACTTGTTGCTGTTTTCTACATTTTACTGTACGCTCATGCGCGCATTTAACGCACAGCAGTTGCGGCGAGTATTTAGTAGAAATATTTACATACATAGTATGTATACGGGTGCAAAAACATATACGGAGCCGCGATCATTCGACATGACAAAAATACACGATTCCCCAAATATTGATAAATATTTCTGTAACATATGTACATATATTCTAGTATTGACTATTTTGATTTGATTTCTTCAATCTTAAGCCCAAAGTAGAGGTGTCATAAATTTCTTGATCTAACCAACATATGAGCAACACTGTAATCGATTAGAGGTACCATGCCATAATTCCGTAGTTCTAACCATAGCCATAGAGACCAATTGAATTTTGGTTTTTCGCCGTAACCATAACCAATTGCATGCTGTTGCCTTGAGATTTGTTGCATTGTGGTATACTTTTCTTTAGTTTCACACTTCGATTTGCACAAATACATATGTATGTACATATATGGGCCTATTTTTCCCCCAAGACTTAGCAAGTGACGAATAGATGAAGCAACTGGTACAAATGAACATATGTCGCTAATGCGGGAATAGAACTGTTTTAAATTACATGTGTTGGTAAGGCAGTACGGCTAATGAGCTACAACCATACTCGCTAGCGCCGAATCTTAGTAACTTTGTTGTGGCTTTCGCATGCAAATTTTTCGTCAAGTTAATCGAGCATAGATATAGCGAATGGGGAAATGGCGAATAGAAGAGGCCTTATGTAAATATCAGGTGCTTATGGCTAATATGGTTGTGGTTGATACTATGGTTAAGGTTAGAGCGTTATGGTATGGCACCTCTACTTTGAGCTTTAGATGTAAATTTTTGTCATCGTTGTGAAAAATTGGCATATGGGCGGCTCATTGGGTGAATGAAAGTAGTTTGCTCCTAGAAATATGAGCTCGAACTTATCAATGAATTTGTTTAAGTTAGGCTGTACAACATTTGAAACTGTTCAGCCCCGCTGCGACTAAAAGAACCATGACCGCTACGACTGCACCTATGTATACCTGTATTGTTCTTGCAGTCGCAAGACTTAGAATTTTTGCTTTGGTGACATACGCATTTAAAGGAATAAAGTGAGTGTTCTATGTGTGCGGTTGTATGTACATGCATATGTGTATACTAATAAGCTTTGATTTGCTAGGAGTTTAGAATACAAATCTGTACGTACATAGGCTGGAGCATCAATAGTGCATACGCACATATGTACAAATACTGGGTATGGGAATAAGTTTCCGTTTTTTCTTAGTAAAAGTTACGATAAAGAATTAAATAAGACATCATAATATGTGAAGTATGTGCCATTGGAGGCCGCCGTAGCCGAATACCATCCGGGATTCAAAGAGAGAACGTAGGTTCAAATCTCGGTAAAACACCAAATTAAGAAAAACATTTTTCTAATAGCGGCCGCCCCTCGGCAGGCAATGGAAAGCCTTCGAGTGTATTTCTGCCATGAAAGAGCTCCTCATAAAAATATCTGCCGTTCAGAGTCGGCTTGAAACTGTAGGTCCCTCCATTTGTGGAACAACATCAAGACGCACGCACAAATAGGAGGAGGAGCTCGGCCAAACACCCAAAAAGGGTGTACACGCTAATAATAGATATATATATGTGCCATTGGAATTTACAACTTTACTCCAGCTTTCAGGCAGCATACGGATTCCTTTGACGAAAAATTCGAGTTCTTGTGACTTGATCCATTCATTGAGCCAGTTTGCGATGCTCTAGTAAGAAGTGAATCGCTCTCCAATAAGGGCTAACTGCATTGATCAGAACAGATGGTAATCCGAACGTGCCATGTCTGGGGAATACGGCGGGTGGGGCAAGATTTCCCAATTCAGTCCCTCTGAATATTTCTGGAACGATTAAGCAGCGTGTGGCCTAGCGTTATCACGCAGCAAAATCAGTTTGACATGTCTACCGTCCTATTCCGGCCGCTTTTCTTTGAGTGTTCGATTCCAATGCATTCGCTGCAGTTGGTAACGATCGCCAGTGATGCTTTCAGATGGTTTAAGGAGTTTATAATAGGTGACACTTTTCTAAAACCTTTGAAGCATCATTTTTTTTCGCTGTCGATGGAACTGGTTCACAAAAACAGGTTTTTATCTGATTGTTTATAAAAAAACACTTGGGCTTTAGTTTGGTTGAGTTCATAACTGATAACTAAACTTTATTTCTTTAAACTTTCTTATTTATACTTAATTTATTTTGCTTACAATAAAAATTTGATTATTTTGGAAATTTAGTTTACAATTCTTGGGGAAAATGGTTCATTGGTCTTTTTAATAATAGCTTAACAGTTCGTAAGTCTTTTATTAATTTTGTTTACAACAAAATTATGATTATTTGACAATATTTGCAATACTCAATTTACAATTCTTGGAAAAATGGTTCATTGGTTTTTTAATAATTAATTGCAATTGCTTATAAAGCAGTAAAGTTTAAATAAAGAAACTGTGAAAAGTACTTAGTTATGTAGGTTTGTTCATATTCCTATGGACAAACAGTTTAGTTTTTTTTTTATATTTCGAATACAGTGGAGGCTATAACTCCCCCACCGTTAGATTGAGGCTCCGACGAAATTATGATTTTCTTTTTTGTTTTGATGATGTTTATTATGACTATTATTGCAATTAGTATTATGACAAGATTAATGCTAATATTAAATTTTTTGTTTTACTTGTTTCATACAGTACATTTTCAAAATTTTGTTCATTTTTAATTAGCTTCAGAAATAGAGTTTCGAGTTTTATATCATTTAATGTAACATTTTCGTTTTCTTTAATTTTTGTTATGATGTTGGGTAATATAATTTTATCATACACTTTTATATTGACATTTGAATAACTTTTATCTGAGCTTTGAATAATACAGTTCTCAAATTTTATCATAAAATTTATAATTTTGTTTATTTTAAATTTCTTAATATACAATTGTGAGACACTTCTGCGTTGAAATTCTTAAATATTAGAATACCAGGTAAAATTGCTTTCACGATTGTTTGGTTTAATGGTATCATGTTGCAATATGCTTCTCTCAAATTGAATATATTTTGTAAGTATTTATCATTCATTTTTCCCAAATTCTTTTCAAGGTTATCTTTGATATTAATATCGTTCTTCATGTCCACTAAGACTTCATACTTATTAAGAATAATTCATTTATTTTTTTGCATTTGGAAGAAGTTCAAATATAATATTTGAGAGAACATAATCGGAGTATTTCGGAATTTCAAGGATTATTACAATGTTTTCGTCGTGGAAACCTACTCTGACTTTAGTAGTTGTGTAACTGTTAAAGTCGCTGATTAAGTTAATTCAATATGTGCAAGTACTATATCTGAGGGAATAATTCCTAGTTTAGTAGAGAAGATAATTTGTGCGATACTTGTTCAGATTAAAAATATGATTGGAGTCCAGTTCGTCATCTAAAATAACGGTATTACCTGTACGTGTTAGTAGTGGTCATGGGGTTATCTCTGTCTTCGTATTTTTCTTTTGTTTAACGTGTAACTTTGTTTAATTTTTGCATATGTTTCTCCTTTGTTATTAGCATATTATGGATGTCATTATATTTATCTTCATGTATTTTTCCGTTCCGGAAATCGATATGTTTAAAGCCTGTGGAACTATGTATGGTATTATTATAAAATCCTATTGCCCTAGTACTCTTTTCTTATACTGTTTCGTTCTTAGCTTGCTCATTGTGTCTTAATAGACTTATGTGTTCATTCAAGGTGTTATGTAACCTTTCTATATCTGCATTTGAAGTATTATTACTATAAGATAATAGATAGATAGATATAAGCGGCCGCCGTAGCCGAATGGGTTGGTGCGTGATTACCATTCGAAATTCACAGAGAGAACGCTGGTTCGAATTTCGGTGAAACCAAAATTAATAAAAACATTTTTCTAATAGCGGTCGCCCCTCAGCAAGCAATGGCAAACCTCCGAGTGTATTTCTGCCATGAAAAAGCTCCTCATAAAAATATCTGCCGTTCGGAGTCGGCTTGAAACTGTAGGTTCCTCCATTTGTGGAACAACATCAAGACGCACCCCACAAATTGGAGGAGGAGCTCGTCCAAACACCCAAAAAGGGTGTACGCGCCAATCATATACATATATATATGTACATACTATAAGATCTATAGAGTATTTCGATATTTTCGTCCTTTAAGAATTGTTGCATGGGTATTGCTTTGAATCCAAGTTCATTGTCAACTATGATTTTATTTAGTTTAGTTAATTTTAAGAAGCACTTTGGCTTTAAATTCAGTCCATGATTGGCCAGTAATATGAAAAGCTAACGCATATTTGGTAAATGTATCTATCATTGTCAACAATAGTTTGTTTTTAAGTGTGTAAAATACGTCTAGCTGTATAATTTCTCTAGGTCTTTTCTGTGTCTCTGTTATTTGGAAAGGTATTTTTGGTGGGTTTCGAACATATTTCTCTATGTTCGCAATTATTAATATATTGGGTAATTCTAGTTTTTAAGTTTGGGTTGTATATTCTGGTTTTCAATTCCTCGAAAACGGCATTTATACCCCTCTGGTTTTTATCAAGGTTTTCTTTTCCTATAATATTGGTCAGTTTGCTTTCGTCTTTAACATCTTCGAGCTCTCTTTGACATCTTATTATTTTAAATTTTTCATTATTTCTCATTATATGTTCTCTCGAAGGCTTCATAAAAAATGTTTTCAATAATAATAGAGTTTATTTGGTTAGGATTAAAATGTGTTTTTAATAATGTTAATATTGTTGCTTGATCTAGTTCCTTCAACCGAAACATTTTCTTTGTATTCATAATAATTTTACTATTTTAATCTTTGTAGAACCTGAGTTAATTTTCTTAATATTGATCTGATTTTTATAGAAATTTATAGGACAGTTAGTTTAGGAAATCTCCACTGATCTTTCAATATGGTTTGCCTGGAGATATATTCGGGGTAATGCGTCTGGATTGCCATTTTTTACTCTTTTTTTATATTTGATTGTATAGTGAAATTCAGACAGATAAGCCTCCAACGAACCAATTTGGAATTTGGCTTTTTGTTGGAGAACAGCCAAGTTAATGGTTTATGGTCAGTCTCAATTATGAATATTCTTCCAAAAAGATGAGGCTTAAAATATTTTGTCGCCCATACAATCGCAAGTAGTTCTTTTTCGATTGTACTATAATTCAGTTCGTATACTAGACAAATTTTCCCAAATTTTTTCGTCAGAAAATGCGGTTTAATGAGTGTCTTCTTCACTGACTTCTATCTGATAGAATCCTTTTGCAAGATCCAAAGTCGTAAAGTACATACTTTTGCCTAGTTTATCCAAGATTTCCTCGATATTCGGTAATGGATATCGATCGTCTATTGTTATTTCTTTCAACTTTCAACCGCATATTATTCGTGGCACTGACCTTGGTTGCTTCTGTTTCGCCTAAGATAACTACTAACTTATTACTAAGTCTATGTAGCTTCTTCTAAATGTTGCACCTCTTAATTCGTCAAACAATTCGTCACATGATCGCCTATCGCCGAAATTATTTTGGAGAATACTTTTTATCTATTATCAGGTCGGGGCGTAGCAATTTATTTCAATGGTCTGTCTTGCTTTACCCTTTAGTCTTGATTTGATCATGTCTGAGAAGAGAAGTTGGGACAATTCGTCATATGTTCTTAGATGTGGATGAATCCTGTGCACGAGTATAATAAAAGTCTGTAAGTCGTTGGTGTCTCCATAAAACTCAGGTAAGGTCTGGAGATATTTCAAGGGGTCTATTACCATTTGGTTTTGTGGTTGGTCAACCATTTTTGTTAATGGTTTTCCTTTAATTTGGTAGAAAAAAAAATGTTTAGTTACGACTAAATTACCGTCTTAATTTTCCTTTTAAAATTCTTCTATTCCTACCGGGTACATCAATTCTATAAGGTATAACTTCCTCTTGTTAGGCTCGTAGAACCGTAGTCAATGTCTCTTGGCTCGTATTCAAAATTCGAAGGATATTCCGACAAAGAATCACTACCACTCATATGTAAAAAAATGATTTTGCTTAGTAAATCATTTTACGATAAACTTAGCAAAAGATGTCACAAAACAAAACAGAAAAATTATGTCACTTGGCAATTATATCTTTTAGCAAATGATTTCTTTAAAATTCACAATAAAAATTTATGTCGCTTAGCAATTGGCAATTCATAATCTATTAATAAAAATTTGTCTTACTCTAATGTTGCTGGTAACTCTGTTGTTTATTCTTATTGTAGTTGCTGATGTCCTCTTTTTCTTCTTTGGTGTCTTGGTCCTTTTCTTTGTTATTGACTCCTTTTTCGTAGGGGGTTTTTTTTTGTTACTAGTCCTGTTTGCAGGATCTGTTTTGTTTATTTATTGCACTTCGCGATTAAATGTTAAAACGTGTATAACTAACTATATTTTATTTACATCGCGATCCTACCGACTGACCCAAAACCAGGCTTTTACGTGATTGCTTATAAAAAAACACTTGGGTTTTAGCTTGGTTGAGTTCACAACTAATAACTAAATTTTATTTCTTTAAACTTTCTTATTTATACTTATTTTTTTTGTTTAAAGTAAATATTTGATTACTTTACAATATTTTGGTTCTTTGGAAATTTAGTTTGCAATTCTTAGAAAAATGGTTCATTGTTCTTTTTAATAATTGCTTAATTCGTCGTTCGTTAGTCTTTTATTAATTTAGTTTACAACAAAATTATGATTACTTGACAATATTTCTTCTTCTTCTTAATTGGCGCTATAACCGCTTACGCGATTTTGGCCGAGTTTAACAAAGCGCGCCAGTCGTTTCTTTCTCGTGCTAACCTGCGCCAGTTGGACACACCAAGTGAAGTCAAGTCCTTCTCCACCTGATCTTTCCAACGCAGAGGAGGCCTTCCTACCACCAGCTGGTACCGCATAGAACACTTTCAGAGCCAGAGTGTTTATATCCATTCGGACAACATGACCTATCCAGCGTAGCCGCTGGATCTTTATTCGCTGCGCTATGTCTATGTCGTCGTAAAGCTCATACAGCTCATCATTCCATCGTCTGCGATATTCGCCGTTGCCAACGTGCAAAGGTCCAAAAATCTTACGCAGAATCTTTCTCTCGAACACTCCAAGCGTCGCTTCATTGGATGTTGTCGTCGTCCAAGCTTCTGCGCCATACGTTAGGACGGGCATGATGATTGCCTTGTAGAGTGTTAGTTTTGTTCATCGAGAGAGGACTTTACTGCTCAGTTGCCTACTTAGTCCAAAGTAGCACTTGTTGGCAAGAGAGATTCTACGTTGGATTTCAAGGCTTGACATTATTTACGATATTGAATTAACAACTCTAGGAAAAATGGTTCATTGGTATTTTTAATAATTAATTCCAATTGCTTATAAAGCAGTAAAGTTTAAATAAAGGAAGTGTGAAAAATACTTATGTATGTATGTATGTTCATGAACAAACATTTTAGTTTTTTTCTATATTTCGAATACAGTGGAGGCTATAACTGTTCACCTGGCAGACTCCAACATTTTCGACGTTTGGGATTATCATACTAGATCCATTTTTCATAGCCAGTGACGATGCGATGCCGAAAACCTTTTCTTTACTGCCATTCAAGAAGCATCTCACACGCCACGAAACGTCTGTCGATATTCAATCGAGTGCAAACGTTTACCTTTTACAACATCCAATTCTTAAGACACATCATCACGGGTTCCATATCATCCAATAATTGTTGTAGTTGGGTATCTTCGAATTTTTTCGGTGCCCCTTCGCGATCTTTATTACTCATGTCGAAATTGCCACTTTGGAAGGGTCGAAACCACTCTCTACAAGTTGTATTTGATGGAGCGAGATTACCGTAAATGACTTCGCGCAAATGCTTCTTTTTCGGGTCGAACGTATACATTTTTGACATATACACCTTCAAATCACCATTACTAGAACGAACACAAACATAATATCAGCCTTAATATCACACCTCTTTCACGATGGCGGAAATTCATTCCCATACCCATGTATATGTGTGCCTGGAGAATTCCAGGCGAATATTCGACCATTCGGGTATTTACTACCTAATTATTGCATGCAGATATGATATCGTCGTGAGGCAGGTCATAGTTGCTTCAGTACATACGAGGCGTGTTCAAAAAGTATCGCGAATTTTGAAATTTCGCAGGTTGCGTTTATTCGAATTTCGATTTTTTGTGGCGACGTCATGCCGACGAGTTCGGCCATTTTGAATGTTCAGTTAATTGTTGACAGCTGCTTTGCTTGCATGTGTTTCGGCTCGTCTTCGATTTTTACCTATTCAAAAAATGGATCAAAGAACCAGTAAAAACCGAAATTAAGCGCGCGGATGCATTCCGAATGTTGACTGTGTCATAAGAAGAAACTACTTTGGACCAAATCAACGTTTATCTGTGGTATAAAATGTTCTCAGAGGGCCGAGAAGATGTGAACGACGAAAAGCGTGCTGGACGCCCGAGCACTCAGAAGGTCATAACTGGTGACGAATCGTGGGTTTATGGTTATGACGGAGAATCACTCTTGCTAATAGGTGTTTCTATGGGCTAAGTAAGCGATTGACTAGTCGAGCCCTCTCTCGCATGACCAAACTGACACTTTACAAGACGCTCATCATACCCGTGTTGCTTTATGGCGCAGAGGCATGGGTAGTGTCACAAAGCGATGCAGCCGCTCTTGGGGTGTTCGAGAGAAAATTTCTTCGTAAGATTTTCGGTCCTGTGCGCGTTGAGCCATATGAGCTCTACGCCGACATTGACGTAGTTCAACGCATCGCCATCCAACGCCTGCGTTGGCTAGGGCACGTCGTGCGTATGGATAAAGAAACTCCTGCAAAGAAGGTGTTCGAGGGCGAAGTCCAAGGGAGCCGACGCAGAGGAAGACCATTGCTCCGGTGGAAAGACCAGGTGGAGGAAACCCTATGCTCGCTTGGTGTACAGAATTGGAGAAGACGCGCGCGGAGCAGAGGCCCCTGGAGAGAGCTAGTGAGGTCGGCCGTAACTCGGTAACGGGTTGTTATGGCCACCTAAGTAAGTAAGTTATTTATTTTTTATATATAAATTACCCCTTATTCTGACACAATACCACTCAAAGAGACTTTGCTGGATATATGTTGTTCTCAGGCAAATTTTAGTTTATTATCACAAAAAAAAAACCGCGAAGATGGGAATTTCTGTGCAGAGCGAGAAGAGAGACATCTGTACTCTCAAATAGTTTGTTGTGGTGCAGGTGCTTAGTCGAATGATTAATCAGACCTTATCAATGGATGGTAATGTGCCCGTTGCATGCATTCCAGTATTGAGCGAGTCAAGTCCATTCCTATGGTTTGGATGGATTTTTTGAACGATGACCAAGTTCTGCCAATCGGAGGAGAAAACATGGTGTTATACAATCCTTGCCGAGGTTCAGCCGGGTTGGGGACCCAGAGTTAAAAATAGCCCATCCGCGAACGGAGTGCTCCGGATACCTAACCTCCGGTTCTATCTAGCCTTACCTGTGTACACGGACCTTGCAGATGGACCTCTTTTGTCCAACACTCGTGGGACCAAAATAAGCGAAATTTCTAAAAAAAATGGAGGTCGGTCTTCCTACCAAACCGAAGGAGGTGGCTCTGATCACTGTTTCAGCCTCGAGCGCGACAGCGGTCAGACCGCCAGTGAAAGATGGAAGTTTTACCAATAGAGCTGGTCCCAGTACGAGTGCTGCAGAAGGCAGTGAGGGGAGAGGAGGACTGGGAAAACCGGTCTCCAATCATTTTACGGCAGATTTTGTGGGGCCAACTCCGCCTATGACAAACAATCCCCATTCCACTCCAACAATAGTCAGAGGACGGGGGAGAACACCCGCTTTAAGGTTTAAGCAGCGGTCACCTGCGTTGAGAGACTGGGCAGCTCAAAACAGGTTGCAAATATAGGCAAATAGGGAGTTTCTAAGCACGTCTGTCCCTGTAAGCAGGACTACTACGAAAAGAAGGGTCTATTCTAAGTTAAGAGATCTCCCAGCGGATCAGTTCACAGAAGAATAGGACAGGTCTGTTGAATGGGCAAAGGTGGTGTTATCCAGCTTGGGAAAACTGGCGGAAATGGCTTCAAAAAAACAAAAACCTGTTGATTACACACCGGAAGGTGTTGCCATATACAGCTAGCCATAAGTCCCCGTTGTTTAGCGAAGTAGTGAAGGGTGGCGGTGAGGTACTGGCCATGGTTGACAGTGTGGAGGAGGAAGGACTATCCGCAAGGAGAAATGAAGGTGGATTGATGAAGCTATTGCCGAAAGCTATCTCCAGGTTCTAGAGTAAAACCCCAGACCTCCTCCACTCCTCCACTCCGCCACGATAACGGCTGGTACCAAGGTAGGGCAAAACTCATCGCTAGTGAGGATAATAAGTAAACTCAGCTCTACAGGTTGGCCGTAAGTAAGGTCGGTGAACTTGGTGAAGAGGGCGATAGAGCTGACTCGAACAGCGGTTGTCCAGCAACCAGTACGAGAAACATACGGACTTGGCATCTTGAGAGTAGCCAGTGCCTATCGCACTGTCTCAGATGAAGCAATCCATGTAATAACGGGAGTGGTGTCTATCGACCTTCTCGCGATTGAGATGCATAGGTTACATAAAACCATTGGGCAGAGACCGACGAGCGCGGCTAAGAAAGAAGAAAGGCTGCGAGCAATTGAAGAATGGCAGATAAGGTGGCAGCAATCAGAGAAAGGTAGGTGGGCCTTTGAACTGACTCGGAGCACTGCGCAGTAGATTGAGCAAAAACACGGACTAATCGATTTTTGTATCACGCAGTTGCTTCAAAGCATACCTAACGAAGTTCCATCTTGAGAACGACCCGTACTGCTCGCAGGGTCCCGAAGAACAAGAAACGGTGAGGCATATCTTGTTTCAATGCTCGCGGTTCATTAATGACCGAAATAAGCTTGAGAGAGCGTTTGGTGAAAACATAAGTGAGACACACATGTGTGCAAAAATGAACAAAACTGGAAAATGACATACGCAGTGGCCGCAAATATCATGAAGAACCTTCAATACACGAAAATGCTCGTAGATACAAAGAAAGAGCTTCTGTATAGAATGACAATAACAGACGATTGAGTAATAATATACTCACAACGGCCTCCTGATTTACTACTTAATGGTGAAGTTCCGGGAGGACATTCCGTAGGACATGAGGGGAGGTTTAGTTGGGTTAAAGTCCCACACCACGGCTTCGGCCATAGGCTTTTGATGTTTCCCTTCCTCCACAAAAAAATGGTCTAAGTGATTTGGCTACTCTATACCGACTGCAACAAAAACCTAACCTAACCTAAGAGTCTCGCAAATTTGTAAAATTCAACATTAAGCATTAAAGTGACAGGATGTTTATCAGCAGGTGAGAAGAATGAGAAGCATTCAGAGATAGAAATATTAATATTATGAATATAATTAATTTGTACATAGTGAATGTTAAGCCTTGATCAATTACATATGATTTATCAATTACATATGATTTGAGGGATGATGTGACATTAGTTCGGATTAGGCCATGCTTGCAGAAGTTAGTAGACCAAGGATAATTAAAATCCCCAAAAACACTAATATGGTTATCATCAACCTTAATTAGGACCCAGGAAACAACGTTGTCTGTATGTGATTTGTAAAGATCACAATTAATATTTGGCGGGATTTAAGATACAATGAGAACTCCATCCTTTAAAGAGCAACCCATGCTTTCTACATTTCGGTCTTTTCGAAATACATTAAATATGTTTAAGCCGAAGCATTCTTCATCAAAAAGTAAGCATTCAACCAGGTCTCAACAAAAACCATGACATCTAAATCTAATTGAGAAGTACGGGGGCAAATAGTCTCCGACTTAGTACGAATACCACCCATATTCCAAAAATTCGAAAAATAAATCTCTAAATGATTTAGTGATGTGCTAGTACTACCGAAATTGGCAAAATTTTTTTTTCCTGGAAAATCGTCGTTTTGAATAAATTTAAAAGGGTGAACCCTGACGACCGCAGGCAACCCTAGCCTTAAATTAAATTTTTTTAAACTATGGATATCAGTGTCCTTTTTTATCAGCTTAAGGGGACTGATACCTGTAAATTTTCGAAAAAAAATTTTTTTTTTATAAAATGTTAATATATTCCTTTAAGAATATGTCATTAAATTTTTAGAACCTAAATTTAAGTATTTCTTACATTATAGATCGTCAACCGTGAGGACTCTATTCTTTGTGTTCGAGCGCTGACATTGCCGTCTTTAGACGTGTTTCTCTCAAAACTATATTTGTCGAAAAGTTATTGACAGATCTCCCTGAAATGTTGCACACATCCTTTTTATTATATTACTTTCTACGTGAATTTACAATTTAAAAATTTTTCGAAGCAATAATTTTTTCGAAGCAAAAATAATAGGAAAATTCGCCCTAAAATTCATTTTTTATGCTTTTTATTCCGCAATTTTTTTTCATTTTTGTTTAATTAATAAAGAAATTATGGCATTAATAATCAAACAAATTTTTGGTTTTTTGTATTCAGATCACTAACGCCGATGTTACAATGCCCGCGGATTGAGATGTCCTGCTGCGACTTTCTTGAAAGAATCGAGTGTATATCCGCCATTTTAAATGATTAAAATAAAAAAAAAAAATTATGTTATTTTAATGTATAAATAAACTGTATGCCAATTATGAAAAAATACGTTGACTTCTTCATTTTAAAAAATGTCAATGAAAATCAGGGAAAATATGGCCGTTTACAGGTATCTGTCCCCTTAAAACATAAAATTAGATTCTTATCAATATTTGAATTTTTAGCAGGATCTCCATGGATCAAATTTTCATCCAAATAGCTTAACCAACACAACTAAGGCTTTACTCCTATCGGCCATTGATTACGGCTTTCTCCCACGACGAATACAAAGAATGTACTTGCAGAAACTTGCAGCCACACATCCAAGAAAGACTCGAATTAAGCACATTACGACTGATACCTAGACTTTTTTATACCCACAATCACACAACAAAGTAAAACAAGCGCTTACGCGAAAGCGGCATATAAAAAAGTAATCAGCTATCCATTGGGTTGTTCAAAAGATAGCGCATCTCGATCCTGATATAAAACCAAGGTGCTTAAAAATTAGCAAACACCCCCCATGGACTCTACATTTCTCTTTTTTGGAAGACGAATTAATGTGCTTTCCAAAGCACAACACCTGTGCAGATACTTTAAACAAGTCTTTACAAGTCGAAAACGCCAACTTTACTCCAACGGTTGAACTTTCGTATACACCGACGGATCAACAGATTATACTAATATCGCATATGTAGTCGTTTCTGACGATTCTTGTATTATAAGCAAAGGATTCCTATCACCCTACATCATCATCATATAAGACTAAAATAAAATTAATGTGGGTACCGAGTCACTGCGGTATCCGCGGCAACGAAGTAACCGATAAGGAACCTAAAAATGTACCGCATATGCCCTGCTACTACGTAGAGACAAACGAGAAAAATGATATATAGTATTACGCTATATTGACAAAATGAAAGAAAGTCAACAGAAAGAGTTATGTTACAATAACCGGTATCGCCTTATTAATCCTAAAAAAACTAAAACAACCTACCCTACAACACGTAGTATTCCAGCGCTCAGAGTTTTCTCAAGACTACGCCTTGGACATTGTGCACTTTCACACCAACATCTTCTCAATAGAAGCTACGATCCAGGTTGCGTTTATTGTAACAGCACATCAACATCTAAGCTACTCATCCTGGATACATGCCCAGCACTCAGCAAGATCAAGGGAGAAATATTTTCACCGAACACGCCATAACAGCTTTTAAAAACCACAACTGCAGAAAATATTTTAAGAATATTCAAATATATCACCAAAGCTAAATTAAGTAACAAAATTTAATGAACTTAAACTATCAACTTTGATTTACGATATACAAATTATAATTATTTATACCAATATCAATATATTTAGTTCACTAAGTACATATGTGCACTAAGCAGCTAAAGGCATTGGTGCTAGTGCTACTACACATATGTAATATATTTATTTATAAGTATATTTCATTATATTAAATAAATAAATAAATTGTCCACGAAGTTTGAGAATGCATTTGATCGCGAGCCACTGGAACAGTGCTTAGATTAACCCCCGCAGTCGATGTTGTTGGTGTGAGCAGCAGCAGCATCAGCATTAATTAAAAAAGTATTTAGTAGTGATATTAGCAGCGGCAGCAGCAGCATAACTGAGAGAAGCAGTGGGTGCAGAAGTCGGCGTCGTTACACTAACACAAATGGCTGATGATCTCCTTAATGGTTCTGCCGCTTAGAATGAGTGACGAAATACTGGGTATTATGATACGTCCGAAGCGAAAAGGCGTAGTGCTCACTAATGCAATGTCTACGCGTAACCACAGTGAAATACTCGAGTAATTGACGAAAATGTTCGAAAGCAAAGAAAACATTTTGGACATACGAAACAAATTCGAAAGGCGGGTGTGGAACGTGGAAGAATCTTTCGGAAACTATATGAATTCGTGAAATATGCGACAAACCGGATCGACAACTACAGATAGAAGCCAAGATGTAGAATTTTAAGGCAACTAGTAAGATGTTGTTGGCATTCCGCACCATTCCGAACCACGACGAACAGCAACTGCAACTGCTCGAACCACATTTTCAGAGATTTATCTGTACAGTGCTTAATTGATTCGGTGAGTCCCGGTTCAGATCAATGTTACGCTATCTATTCGTCATGGGTGACTGCAAAAAACTGCAAATTATTTGTCTAACGATTATTAACTACCATGTTCATTCTTAAAGATTTCTATATAAACGACTTTTTCATTGGTACATCTTGCAAAAGTGAGCTCAAATTATTGCAATGGAATGTTTGAAAAAAGCCAGGTGTTGGCACGATTCGCTTTTTTTGTGAGGAACATTAGGAAATGAAACTCACAGGAAACGTTGTTTTATTTTGCTAAAACTAGCACCAACTCTGTTCAGTTAATAATAATTAGTTTGTAAATTATATTAATTGTTTGAAATTTAATTTATTACATTCACCAAGTTTTTGATTAATAAGTTCATTTATTACATATACATATTTTCAACATTAAAACAACTGTGTAACATACACAGCAACACTTTATTACACATATGCATTTTCATCATTAAAACTACATTGTAACATATACACCAGCACTTTAATCTAAGGTGTTGAGGGACCCGTGACGAGAGCTGCATGGCTGGTAGTGTCTAACTAATCAGTCAGCCCAGGCAAGGTCGGTCAATTAGCCAAGGTAGTCAAGGTTGCCTCTGGAAAGGTTTCCACCTCCGGTAAGACTGTCAAGGTAACCTCTGGAAGGATGCCCCGTGCGATAGCTTAGATCCACGTTCATTCTGGCAAAGATTGTTTAAAATGAACAGGCCGGTAAAGCGCACGATCGGGAAACCGGGGACCGTGCTAAGTACGAAGCCACTGTTAAGCATTATGAGGCCGCGATCGCATCTAAGCTGCACAAGCCACAACGACAGAGCTTGTCTAAGCAAAATTATACACAGGACGTTAGTAGGCGCAAAGCCAAGAAGAGGAAAATGCGACAGTTGCGGCTACGTGGGCGGCTTATGGCAAGGGTCAGAAATCATCTCCAATTTGCCCTTGTGGACGCAAAATCCAATAGTGGAAGGGAGGTGCTTCCTCTTTGAGGAGCTATTGAGGGACAGATATCAGGCATTGTCATCAGACACTTCAGCCAACAAAGGATCAGCACATCTCTTCGGCTTGGGTAAAATATTCGAGATTTCAGGGTTATAAAATGTTCTGACAAGTTTACGAAAGTTTCTGGATAACAGCCTTGCTATGGCTAGCAACGCCTAGGAGGGGTTTCGCTAAAGCTCGTTCCTGTTTCAGAGATTCCAATGTGTCCATGATCCCGAAAAATGAAGCTGGACAGTTAAGAAATTGTCCAGTGTCTTAAATTGCGAAATCCTGCCTGTCATCAAAGTGAAGGAACCTCAGCAGTAACGAGTACCTGGAGACACTTGAAAAACAGCAGTTTAAACTTCGCTTCGGGGCCAAATTAGCCAAAGTAAAGGTCTTCAGCGTCTTTGTTGCCCCGGATGACGACTTTGAGAAAATGAGACATGACACGAAAATCCAAATTAACCTTCGTCATTCTAAACTAGCCAGCCATAACCTTCATGAGGAAGACATCAATATCTGCCTGATTCAAGAGCCTCGGATTTGGCAGCTTAAAAGTATTTGACTGAAGGGCAGATCCTATGATCTTTTTTATGTCCAAACTGGTGGTAAGATGGTGACTGATCGGCTGCTACGCGATTGCCGTGAAAGACTCAGCAAGATCCTCTTCAAGGATTATTCATGTAAATTCTTGACAAAAGACCTGATCTTGGACATAGGAACACAGAGGGAATTAAAATTGCTAATGAGTTTGCCAGGAGCGGGTCACCTGGCACCTCCCTCCCAGGTCATCGGCACCCCTTGACTTCTAAAGGGCAATTGCACATATTATTGCTCAGAAATGCGCAGAAATGGAGATCAATTTTTTCATGTGTTATTTCAAGAATCTTGTGGCACCAGTACAAAATACGGAGGACTCAGAGAGTCCTGGACCGGTACTTTGCTGAGTAGAAGCTGTTCTGTTATTTCCACAATGTTTTTTCGATTGCACGTGTGGAGTGTTAGGTTACCGTCATATTTTGGTTGGGTTTTGTAAAGTATAGGGTTAGCTAAGACTTTTTGGTACACGTGGGGACTGTTCTTCTTCTTCTTAATTGGCGCGATAATCGCTTACGCGGTTTTGGCCGAGTTTAACAAAGTGCGCCAGTCGTTTCTTTCTCGTGATAACCGGCGCCAGTTGGACACATCGAGTGAAGCCAAGTCCTTCCTCTGTTACGATCAGCTGGTACCGCATCAGATACGTTCAGAGCTGGAGCGTTTGTATCCTTTCGGACGACATGACCCAGCCAGCGTAGCCACTGGATTTTTATTCGCCGCGCTATGTCTATGTCGTCGTAAAGCTCATAAGCTCATCGTGCAAAGGTCCAAAAATCTTTCGCAGATTCTGTGCTAAGTGTTAGGAGTGTTATGTTACCATGATATTGCGATAGGGTCGTGCAAAGTATTGCGTTAGCTTATATACAACAAATTAATAATTTCAGTTGCGTTTATGAATTGCAATTTCGATTCGCACGATCACGGCCAAGATGGGATTCCAAGACATTTGTCGAACTGTGTTTTGTTCTGATGATCCAGTACCTGGCACAGATCGTAGGTTAATCTTGGCTTAGGATCAGTTGGGTCATTTACAAAGCTCCACGTTCGCTGCGCACCTATGCTGCAATTTTGTACGTTCGTACCCTTCGAAGTGATGGCAAGGCCACTTTTGCGCTCATATCGTCAAAAACCAAACTGTGCTTGACCTGTCGGCTGCTATGTTCGCTCTGAAGATTATCGTAATCTCCTCGTGACTCGAGTTGTATTAATGGAACACCAACTGTGATAGGCTGGTCCTAGCATTCTGAAATCTTTAAAACGATGCTGTAGTCAAACTGCATCTCAGCAGAACTCAATGTATTAGTTGGGGATACAGAACAAGGTTCAGTTATACGTTGCGGATTCAGGCGGTGATTTGGCAATAATGACAAAGTGGTCATCGTGTTCGCAGTTACAGAAAATCATTGCATATGTTCTATGGCTTCTCCGTTATGCTCGTAATGGTATCAAAAGTTATCCGGCGCCGAAATTCATTTAATTAAGTATACATCATATTTTTTTTATTTTTATAATATTTCTCTTTAGAGCCCAAAAGGTGGTCATTGCTGGCAGTCTTTGTAGGGGGAACAACGCAAAGGCCTTCGTGGACTTTGTGCCGTAACTGCAAGACTATCGGAAGTGCGACTACTCCTCCCCGTGGTGGCCACTGGAAACAGGTTACCCCAGCACGGTCATGTCTCTGTTGGGATCCTGGCTAATATAGTCGGGCGGGAAGAGTAAACTTCCTTGGGTAAGTATAAATCCCCAATCCAAGGTGGAACAGCATACGCCGAGGGATTGCATGGCCCTGGCGAGGCCCCATTTCAAAAATGCCTTCCTGCGCTACCGGGGCACTGGCGCAGGTGACCGATATACCCCTTTACTCGTGGGAACAAAAATGAATACCAGCAAACAAAAACAAAAAATGGCGGAAGCGGCCAAGAAGGCTTCAACCAAGAGGCTAACAAAAAACCTCAAAAAACAGAGGCGGTCACACCTCAACAGGAAAAGGCCACCAAGCCTCAAACTAATAAGGAGGAACGGTCCGCAGTTGAAGGCGTGAGAACTGCCGAGACGACTCCAAACACCGATGGCGAAGGGCCGACAACGGAACAGCCAAAAAAGCTCAGTGGTGCGGGCAGGAGAAGACTTGCACCCTTCCTAAAAAAAGGGCTAACCAGAGAAGAAGCATATGCTAAGGCGCTGGAGCCCATGAGCAAAAACACAGGAAGAACAACGACGGGCAGAAACGACTAAGGTCGGTTGAGGACACACCGCCCGAAGCAATAGCAAAAAAGCGGCCTAAAGATGATGGTCCGTCCACGTCGAAAGACGCAGCTCTAAAGAGCAAAAAGTGGCAGCCCACTACCACATACAAAGACGTAACAACAGGAGTCAGGTTGCCAGTACTTGCTAGGGACTACCCCAACACGGTACTGACAACCGACCAAATGGACTCCATCCAACAACTCCTGTTAGACAAAATACTGGCGGGGAAAAACATGGCCACAAAACCAGCGTTCTTGGGCACTACTTACAAGGCAGGATACCTTGTCCTGCATTGTAAGGAGAGCACATCGGCGGAATGGGTCAAGGCGGTCATTTCAAATGCGTCGCCGTGGGAGGGTGCAACACTTTGGGCCACAGAGGAATCCAAAATTCCACACTCTCGGATCGCAGTGGGGTACTTTCCCAACTCAGTCAAAGTCGAGACAGCCAAGATACTGGACTTTGTGCAGGGGCAGAATTAAGGCCTCAATGTTGATTCCTGGCGCCTGCTAAAAAGAGCCGAAAGAGGCTCCAACGTAACGCTAGTCGTAGTGGTAGACCAAAAATCAGCCGCCAGACTGAAGGAGTACAATGGTAGAGTAAGCTACCGTTTCATACAAGTGATCCTCAGGCTGAAATCTAAAAACATAACGACCGAAGAGTTAGTTGACCAAATGGGGGCAGTGGAGTTACAAGAAGAGGATGAAAGTCCTCCCAAAGACTCCGAAAACCAACCAACGAAATGGGGTGCCTCCAGGCAAATCTTCACCATGCTAAGGCTGCTACCACTGAGCTTAGCAGAAGACTTGCCGGAGGTATCAACGTAGGGCTGATCCAAGAGCCCTGGATCTACAGAGGCCGTCCTCAAGGCCTCAATGTCCAAAACCCACAGGTAATTTACGACAAAAGCGCTGTCAAACCTAGGGCTGCGATAATCATAGATACCAATATTAAATTCTTGCCATTCACAGAATTCATGGATGGCGACACATCAACAATACTGGTCGAAGCGGAGTCTGGTGGAAGCAAGAGAGAGGTCATAATCGCCTCAGCTTATTTCCCCGGAGACGCCGACATAGTACCACCAGAGAAAATCAGAGGCCTAGTGGAGTATTGCCAAACCCACAATCTAACCCTCGTAATTGGATCCGACGCCAACTCCCACAATGTGGCATGGGGAAGCACGAATACAAACAACAGAGGTGAGTCACTCCTTGAATTTTTATTACTTAGTAATATAACAATAGTAAACAGGGGTAATGAACCCACTTTTGTAAACGACAAGAAGTACTCGATTTAACTCTAATTATTAACAAATCTTTGAATATGATCAGTAACTGGAGAGTCTCGGATGAGGACTCAATGTCTGACCACAAACACATACTCTTTGACCTAAATGGGGTGGTAAAGTTCTCCACATTTTACAGAAGCCCAAAAACAGCAAACTGGAAAAGATACAATGAATGTCTTTCAGCTAAGCTTAATAACAGCGTAAGCAAAATAACATCAACAGAGGAACTAGAAGAGGCAGTAACAGAAATGACTGACTCAATCATGGCCTCATATCAAGACTGTTGTCCACTAAAAATGAAATCCTCCACGAAGAGGGTTCCCTGGTGGAACAACGAACTTGACAAACTTCGGAAAGCAACGAGAAAACTATTCAACACTGCAAAGAGAACAAACAAATGGGACGAATATAGGAAACCCCTAACTAACTATAACAAAGAACTAAGGAAATCCAAACGAAACTCTTGGAAAAACTTCTGCGAGGATCTAAAAGATAGAATCCAAAAATCACTTTCCAAAGGTGACTCAAGTCCCATAGGCACACTAAAAAGTCCAAACGGATCTATTACCAACACATTCGTAGAAACACTAAAGCTTCTTCTAAAGACTCACTTCCCAGATTGTAAAAGTCATGACCCATCAATCGACAATAGTCTAGACATGGTAACTCACCATCAACGGAGATCTACGGTCTCATTTGTCAATAAAATCATAAATTTCGAAAGGGTAGAGTGGGCAATTAACTCCTTTAAACCCTTTAAATCACCAGGGCCGGATGGAATATTCCCAGCACTTCTATCCAAAGGCACTGTGGAACTGATCCGAGTCATGGTGAAAATCTTCAGAGCTAGTCTAATATTGGAATACATTCCAAAGATATGGAGGAAAGTGAAGGTAATATTTATTCCTAAGGGAGGTAACAAACCCCCTGATTCTCCAAAATCTTACAGACCAATCAGTCTATCGTCGTTCATGTTAAAGACAATGGAAAAACTACTCGAATACCATCTAAGAGAAGAAGTAATCTTCAAAAAACCCCTTCATAAGCTGCAATTTGCTTACCAAAAAGGGAAATCCACAGTCACAGCACTGCACACATTCGTTGTCAATATAGAAAAGGCTCTAAATCAAAAAGAAATAGCCCTATGTTCCTTTATGGACTTAGAGGGAGCCTTCGACAACGCAAATTACAAATCCATGGAAACAGCACTCGAAAAAAGAGGTGCAAACCCAATATTAACACATTGGATAAGCCAAATGCTTAATCAGAGGATTATTAAAGCCTCGTTAGGCCAAGCTGAACTTAATGTCACAACAGTAAAGGGATGTCCGCAAGGAGGAGTTCTTTCTCCACTGCTATGTTCCCTACTAGTTGATGACTTGGTGCAGCACCTAAACAACAAGGGATTTATAACCATTGGTTATGCAGATGACATATCTGTTATAATAAAAGGCAACCATGAAAGGACACTAACAGACTTAATGCAAAATGCCTTGAACGCAACATGGGAATGGTGTAAAAAGGAGGGGCTGTCGATCAACCCTAACAAAACCACAATAATCCCCTTCACAAGAAAAAGAAAGTTAGAGTTTCCTGCATTGAAAATAAATGAAACAGTGATAGAATTAAAGGAAGAGGTCAAATATCTAGGTTTAACCTTAGATAAAAAACTCACTTGGGAATCACATATAAATAATATAACAATATAACAAAAAAAGCCACGAAATCCTTGTAGACAACCAAACAATTACTAGGGAGATCCTGGGGCCTCAGCCCTAGTATGGCCCTCTGGATATACACCCAAATGGTTAGACCAATCATACTGTATGGGGCACTAGAATGGTGGAGCAAATCTATCCAACAAACAGCGATAACCAAACTGGGAAAAGTACAAAGGCTTGCTTGCCTATGCATCACAGGGGCTATGAGAACTACCCCAACAGCTGGCATGAAAGCACTCCTTAATCTCCCACCACTTCATATAGCAATCCAAGAGGAAGCAGCTACGCAAGCATTCATGCTACACAAGAAAGAAAATTTCAAATTGGGCAACCTCACCGGTCACCTAAATATCCTAAATAAAATCAAAAACACCATAAGCTCAAGTTTCAGACCACATTGACCCAACCCTCTGTTTCACAAAAGGATACACAGTTACCTTTCCTGAGAGGATCGAGTGGAAAACAAACCCGAAATGGATGAATGATGATTCACAAAAATGGTACACTGATGGCTCAAAAACACCTTATGATGTAGGAGCAGGAGTAGTGGGGCCCAGAATCCACAAATCATACACTCTCACCAGGGACACCACTATCTTCCAAGCGGAACTATACGCAATAATGGAAGCAGTAAACATCATGCAACGTAGAGACCACAAGAGAGTAAAGATCAAAATACTCTCGGACAGTCAATCAGTTCTAAAAGCTTTAGATAGCTATACCTACAACTCAAAAACCCTCTTAGAATGCCACAAGGCACTCAATAATCTGGCATCCAAAAACAATGTTTCATTAATTTGGGTACCGGGACATGAGGGATATGACGGCAACGAAAAGGCAGACTTTCAAGCCAAAAAAGGGGCAGATGTAAACTTCATCGGACCTAGTCCTATGTTCGGATTCAACAAAAACAACCTAAATCAAAAAGTAAAATATTGGGCCAAAACTCTATTAAATCAGCATTGGAACAATGTAGAGGGTCTTAGACACTCCAAAAAGTTCCTAAGTTTCAACGCTAAAAGAGCTAACATGGCCCTCACGTTAAACAAAAAGAGCATTCGCATTCTCACAGGCGCCCTCGCGGGTCACTTCACCTGCAACAAACACTTACATAAATTAGGCATAACTAACACCAGCACCTGCAGATTCTGCTGCGAAGATGAGGAGTCTATAGAACATCTCATTATCGAATGTCCGGGGTTGACGCATAGAAGAAAAAGGTTTTTAAACAAGTTCATGCTTACAGATGAAGACCTTCAATCACTCCCTCAGAAGGAGCTGGTACAATTCATAAGCATACTTAACAGTCAATAGACAGCATAAGGTGCACAATAGATCAATATGGTCGCAGTGCTAAAGGGCCACACCTTAACCCTTTACAACCATTAACCATTAACCATTAACCATTTAGTATTTTGGGTTTGCAGTTATTTCTTGCAAGGATGGGTCCAATGTATAACAAAAATTCACCGCGAGCGAAGTTAATAGTCTTCGAAATTCACGAAATCACGATGCGCGGCGAGTCTCGTATATTGCAAGTATCATAGTTTTGCAACGTCCATATTAGATTATTAGGGTTCGTAATTTGATTCACTCGTTGTTTTGCTCGCAACGTGGTCAACTTCACTGGTCCATACATGCATAAGTTCAGGCATGGAAGAGGTTCAAAATCCACAATGGTCAACATTTGCTCAAACGTGTAAATTATCATTTGAAGCGGGTATTGGGTAAGATTTTACTTTCGAATAAAGAGTTCACGACGCTTTTGACTGAGATAGATGCGTTCAATCTCGCGCTCTATGAGAAAACTCCAGACGATTTAGAGTTCTAACCCCTGTTCACTTTTCGGTATTCGCGTTATATTAGCGATGGCCGCTGTTTTGAGAGAGGTTACTCCCCTGACCAAAAGTCTAGTGGGTAAAGTCTTGAAATGCCACCTTGAATCAGATGGACTCAGGAGAGAGAAAATATTAAGGACCTCTATACGCATAGAGCCTAAGATTGTTTGCATCTAATTTTATTTTTATAATGTAAATTATTTCTTTGGCGTAACCCTTTTTGCACATAGCCCATAAAATCTGCGTACACCTTACAAATATTTTTAATTTTATTAAAAACACATTATAAATTTATAGTTGAAAACATATTTTACTTATTTATTTTTTCAATACATTCTTAAGTTACAATATCAAAACAAAATAACACTTCATTGCTTACATAATGGTAAGTAATGACAACAACTTTATTAGAATTTTTTTCGTTTTTGCGCACTTTTTATTAGTTGTTATTATAATTAATCGGTTAGCGAACTCAGCAGCACATTTCATTTAAAAAGGAGTAATTATATGAAAACATGGAAACCAAAGAAATAAATTATTGTATCAAAAAGAAAAAATATTTATAAAACTGTGGAAAAATTGAAATAGTTTCCGAAATATTAATAAAGCTATTGCAGTTTCCTCTGTTCAGCGCATAGTGAACAATTAGAAGCAAATCGGGATATTAACAGGTCTGGTCGTCCAAGAAGTCCGAGAAGAGCGCAGAATAATCAATAAGGCAAAGGTTAACCCTCGAAATACATCGTCAAAAAATGTTGAAAACGAAAAACAAAAAACGTAAAAAAGGATTGGTGCGGAAAGTGGTAAAAAAGGTATACGTAAAGCTTGATAGCATTGTAGAGTCGCTAGAAGAAAGCTGTTTATTTCACTTGTGAACCGATGAAAGCGCATTGAATTTGTTAAAAATTATATAAATAAGAGTCCAGTGCTTTGCAAACAAGCTGTTCTTTCAAGCGAAAGGAAATTTTATATTTTTTATCTAAGAGGTCATCAAATTGTTTTGCGCAAATCAGACACTGCTCTTAAGAAACCACATTTTATTGGTGTAGTCAAACACGGCGGTAGTGGAGTTATGGTGTGGGGATGCAGGACGGCAAGTGAGGTGGATCACTTAGAATTTATTGAATCGACAATCGATAACTGGGGGCATTTAATATTTTAAAAAGGACGTTGACAGAGAGTGCCAAAAATCGTAGCTTTTCGAGAATGTTTTTGTTCAAACAATATAATAACCCAAAACACCCAGCCGAAACGCTCCAAAATAGTTCAAAACACCCCATCAGGCGCTCCATCTGAATCCTATTGCACATCTGTCGGGTCTACTAGAAAAACAAATTCGACAGTATGTAATAACAAGTAATGTGGGTTTGCGAAGTCTTATTCGGGCGGAATGGGCGAATACTGCAACTGAGGAAGCTGAGAATTAAAAAACTTAATGTTAAATAGACGCAGTGAAGTCCTAAGATATCGTGGCTATTCAACAAAATAATTATTTTCGTTTCTGTATATTATTTATAAAGATTTTTCTATATGTTTTAAAAGTAAACGCACATTTTTTGGTTGCTATATTTACATGTCGCTGCAATTACTTCCCGGTATGTAAAACATGAAGTCAATAATCTGTTTTTTTAATAAATAATTATAATTAAATATGTTTTGAACTATAAGTTTATATTGTGTTTTTAATCAACTTAAAAATATTTGTAAAGTGAACTCAGACTTTATAGGCTATGTGTATATTAAAAAGGCGCTTTAGTACTACTTGGGAAGTGCCAGTCTTGTACTTCAACCATTTCACCTAACGCTTTATATTGAACATAAAATGTATAATAGTTCAAGGGCGACGGTATGTTGCATTCACTTTTCTCTCTCTTCTCTTTTGTTTCAATCGTATAAGATTACATGAGGGTTAATGTCAGCAATGCTAACGCATATGAGCTACCGATTTTGACATTTCTCAGGTTCTTATGTACTCTTATTTTTATATACTTTTTGTATTCTATTTTATTATTCTCGACATATTCGACATTGTCCTTCTAGTTCATGATTATTGATATCTCTATCAATTATCGCGCTGTTCACCCGCATCTTTTTTCTTTTTAGTACAAAAGTTATTTGAACTCATTTGTATAAACATATTGCGTAAATATCAATTCAACAAACGCGTTTTTTATTAATTCGCCGCATTACTATCTGTAAGCTCTTTTATTAAACGGACTCCAGTGTCGGCCACGACTTGAAATATAAAGGGTTTTTCAATTGGCGCGGGTCGATTTTAGCGCCCTGTGGCAGCCATTTTGTTTTGGTTTATTATTCAGTTGTTTATGCCAAATCATCATGGCAAGTTACACGATTGAACAGCACGTTCAAATGATAAAACTTTATTATCAAAATGAGTGTTCATCAAAGCAAACGTTTTTCAATTGGCGCGTTTCGATTTTGGCGCCCTGTGGCAGCCATTTTGTTTTGGTGACATCTGTCAAATCTTTTGTTTATTATTCAATTGTTTATGCCAAATCATCATGGCAAGTTACACGATTGAACAGCACGTTCAAATGATAAAACTTTATTATCAAAATGAGTGTTCATTAACGCAAACGTTGCGCGCATTGCGCCCACTTTTCGGTAGACGTGGTGGTCCTTCCAATTTCTTATGTCCCATATTGAACCATATGGACCTAGACGGCATGTGGTTCCAGCAGGACGGCGCTACGTGCCACACAGCAAACGCCTTTTTATTCCATTTCAACATCTACCCGCCCTTATTGAAAAACCCTTTACAATGATACAACAATCTCCACTTTTTCCAATCTTTCCCCAGTTCCATCACTTGACATACGTATTATACGTAACACCAATGAGGTATTTTCATATCTGTTTCGTCATTCCTTGCTTTGTTAGCTCGGAAAGATGATTTTTTTTTTAGTACCGGTTCCAATCTCTTCCACAGCTTCCACAATGGCTGATACTTAAGTTTGTTTGTGTGTTTATAATTCTTTATTATCTTATAAAATCTATATATTTTTGTCTTACACTTATCCGATAATAGTTAATGACATAGAGTGTTCAAAGAAGAGAACAAAGGTATGTCATTTCTTTAGATAATATATTATTGGATATTAAATGCTGTGGGACGCATTATGAAATCAAATAAAAAGGATGTAGATATATGAAGTTAAGTGGTAGATTACATAAATAAACTAACTACACAAAAATTAATGAAGCAAAGTTAAGACAATATATTGGAATGGTCTTAAAACACAAAATAAATTATACGACTGGCCGCAACATTACTTTAATATCATTATATTTGAAGCAAAAAAACCTAAAAACCCACAAACATACTATAGTATGGTTGATTGAAATTGCCGACAGCACCATATTCGTAGGTTGCGATAAACCGAATTAATCTTTATTTGCACAAAACGGCATCCATTTGTTCCAAACGCTATGATCAACGAGTCTTAAGGTCTAATTACAATGAAAGTTCAGCGAATAAGTCTTAAGGACTAGTTATGTAAGTAAAGGGTGGTTAAATTTCAAAGGCCGATGTTGAATGTGAACCACACCTAAACGTCACGTTTTTTTCATTTTTTCATGGATTTCATATGACATTTTTTTAATTTTAGACTAACTCAATTTGAACCATGGAAAGATAAACATTCGAGCAACGCGTTAAAGTTATTCAGGCTTTTTATGAAAACGGGCGTTCAAATCAAAATGCATAACGCGCACTTCGTGATTTTTTCGGTCAATTGTGGGTACAATAGGAAAAATTGTGCAAAAGTTTGAGAAAACCGGGTCTGTAGGAGATGTGAAAACACCAGTGCATGCTCGTACAACTCGTGCTGCAGAAAATATTGCTGATGTTCGCGATAGTGTGGTTGAAGAGCCGTCCACCTGAACTCGTCGTCGTGCCCAACAATTACACCTCTCACTCTCGTCATTGATGAACATTATGCATAAAGACTTGCATTTATACGCGTACAAGGTGCAATTGACTCAAGAACTAAAGCCTCTTGACCATTTCAAGCGTCGTCAATGGTCAGAATGGCAGGAAATGGCAACAGTGAATGACCAATTTTCGAAGAAAATCATCTTCAGTGATGATACACATTTTCACCTCAGTGAATACGTCAATAAGCAGAATTGCCGCATTTGGGCGAATGATAATCCAAGAGTGATTGCCGAAAAAGCAATGCACCCACAAAGAATGACTGTTTGGTACGGTTTATGGGCCTTATTTTTTCCAAAATGAGGCCGGTCAGGCAGTTACTATGAATAATGTTCGCTATCGTGAGATGATATCGAACTTTTTATGGCCCGAATTGGAAGATATGGATGTGGACGATATGTGGTTTCAACAGGATGGTGCCACTTGTCACACAGCTAACGAAACAATGGCTCTTTTGCGCGAAAAATTTGATGGTCGAATAATCTCAGGTTGCGGCGATGTCGATTGGCCGCCAAGATCATGTGATTTGACACCGTTGGACTTATTTCTTTGGGGTTATTTGAAAAAAAAGGTGTACGTCGATAAGCCAGTAACAATTCAAGAGCTAAAGGATGAGATAATTCGGCACATTAACGGCTTAGAACCTCAATTATGCCTCAACGTCATCGAAAATTTGGACCATCGGATGGAGGTGTGATGCCGCGGCGGCCACTTGGCCGATACTTTGTTCCATACGTAATTGAATCATATCAATATTATCATATTAAGGAGAAATGACAATAATTTCTTAAAAAAATTGTATTTTATTCAAAATCACTCCGGCTTTTGAAACTTAACCACCCTTTATAAGCACATGTATACTCTGCTAAAGGCCAGTTCACGTACACCCACATGCGTACAACTACTGTTTGCCGTACAATACTTTCACTTCTTTTAGAAAAACGGTTAATCTTCTAACAAGTTGTAATTGAAATTTTGTAAATATTGATTGAGTAATTGACAAGATACCACCATTAGGACTATCCATGAGATGGCTATACTACCAGATAGAGTGTAATAGTTCCCCCCATCTTTACGTGCTTGGGATTTTGATGTCCAAATATAGCTTTCGATCTGAAGTCAGGTCACAACGATCTGCGCTGGTCTGAATGAAGCTAGTCATTTTACGTTTTCCTTCTAACTTAGCTTTTTATCCAAAATAACACCAAGGAACTTAGCCTTATTTGCGAGGCTTAGGCGGAGGATGGTTCCATATGTAGAAGTCCACGGAAGTGAGTGGCCAGGACGTTCTTCTACATATGGTTCAAGCCAAGGATGGTTCCATACGCACAAGTCCAAACAAGGGAGGAAAGTTGCTCATCGTCATTCACTTGGAAATAGCCAGGACGATTCTTCGACATAAAGCTCAAGCAGCTCACAACATTCGTTCGGGAGCGAGCCAACGTGAGAAGGCGAATCAACCCAGAATATCTGGTTGTGCGCTGGGTTAGGGCCCGCCACGTAAAACCCCTTTCCCCAATAAAAAACCCAACAAAGCCTGAGATAAGAACTGCTTATTTTGATGACGACCCCTGCAAACGAATTAAGAGCTGCGCTTTGAGGGCATGCACCTGGAATGACCGGTCCCTTAATAGAGAAGGTGCCTTTTGTTGTAGCAGCATAATCATTCCCTATACATATATGAGGAATGCTGCTGAAGTGACAGTCCTTGGCCGGATATAAATCCGGGTCGTTCCGGTAACGTAGAGCCGACTGTCGTGGGAACGAGGGAAAGGAAGCCTCTACCCGGTCGGTTGATGTTCTCGTGGGAGTAAAAGCTGACATCACTGCCATTCAAGAGATGCGATGGACGGGGACATTGCGACATTTACTACCCCTGCCATGTAGGGGAGCGCAAGCTCGGTGTTGGCTTTATTGTAGGATAGAGACTGCGTCGCCAAGTGTGGTCGTTCACACCAGTGGACGAGTGTCTCGAAATAATCCGCATAAAAGAGCGATTTTTCAACATCTCTCTCTCATTTGCGACCACGCCCCGACGGAAGAGAATGACGATGGGACTAAACATTCCTTCTATGAGTGCTGACCCCGCCACTACATAAAAACCATGCTTGGTGACTTCAACACCAGGGTGGGCAAGGAGGAAATTTTTGGTCACACAGTCGGAAAATTCAGCCGGCACAACGAAACACCCGGTAACGGACAGAGCGGATCGACACGAAACCCGATCGATCATGTTGTGATAGATGGAAGACACGCTTCTAGTGTACTAGATGCACGTGCGATCCGTGGACCCAACAACGCCTCTGTGCAGCAAAAAATATACACCTACGCAAAGAATGTTCAACATTGAAAAGCTGCAATCACAACAGACAGCCAGAAGTTTCGCCACTCGACTTTCACTCCTTCTCTCAGAGAGTACTTCCCAACAATCCGACATGACCGAGTAATGGTGCAACATTTCTCGTTCGTTACGTACTTACGTCGAAGAAAAAATCGAATTTCGGCGAGCCCGAAAAAACAGTTGGTACGACGAGGAAAGTCATGTTGTCGCAGAAAGAAAAGATGCTGCCTATAGAGGTAATAAAGCAAGACGGACGTATTATTTGGAAGAAGAAACAATTAGCAGAAGCTTGAGAGGCCAGCCTATAGGAACAATGCCCGAAAATTCTTCTTGAAAGTTCGGCGGCTTTCAGAAGGTTTCAGGACCAGGTCGTTTTCCTGTAAGAACAAAGACGGCGATCTAGTGACTGACATTCAGAGCATGCTTAAATTATGAAGGGAACATTTCTCGAACTGGTTAACTAGTGACACCTGCGCATGTCACAGATAATGTGAAGATCCCGATACTCCAATCGTTGTTGACGGAACTATCCTTCCGCTACCTGACCATAACGAAGTGACAATAGCGATAACGCGATTAAGAACAACAAAGCCGCGGTCGCCGGTGTACTACCAGCTGAGCTAGTCAAACATGGTAGCGAAGATCTGGTAAGGTGCATGCATCAGCTTCTATGCAAAATATGATCGGATGAAAGAATGCCTGCCGATTGGAATTTAAGTGTACTATACCCAATCCATAAGAAGGGTGATCCTGAAATCTGTGCCTATTATCACGGAATTAGTCTTCTAAATATCGCCTATAAGATTCTGGCGAGCGTATTGTGTGAAAGGCTCACCATCAACCAACTGATTGGACCTAATCAGTATGGCTTTAGACCTGGAAAGTCTACCATCGACCAAATATTCCCAATGCGCCGAATCTTGGAAAAGACCCATGAAAGGAGAATCACCATCTTTTCCTCGACTTCAAAGCTGCATTCGACGGTACCTGTATGCCGCGATGTCTGAATTTGGTCTCCCGCAAAACTAATACGAAGTCCTGTGATTTCTTTTACCTGAAGTTAGAAAGGATCGTGAGAGCCAAAGAGCTCAATGCTTAGGCAGAATTTTTTATAAGAGCGTACAATTGTTGGCGTGTGCGCATGGTATTGACATCATCGGCCTTAAGAACCGCGCTGTTAGTTCTGCCTTTTCCGAACTGGGTGAAGAGGCACAGCGAATGGGTTTGGTGGTAAACGAGAACAAAACGAAGTACCTCCTGTCAGCACACTCACGTATTGGCACTCACTGTTGATAGTTATGATTTCGAGGTTTTAAAAGCCTTCGTTTATTTAGAAATCAGCACTAACACCGATAACAATGTCAGCCTGGACATCCAACGCAGAATCACTCTTGCCAACATTGCCTACTTTGGTCTAAGTAGGCAATTAAACAATCGACGAACAAAACTTACACTCTACAAGGCTCTCATCATGCCCGTTCTAACGTATGGCGCAGAAGCGTGGACAGTAACAATATCCTATGAAGCGTTTTGGAACTTTGCACGTTGGCGACGGCGAATATCGCAGGAGATGAAACTATGAGCAGTATGAGGTATACGACGACATAGACATAGTACGGCTACGTCTATCCAGCCAGCTACGTTAGCTGGGTCATGTCGTCCGAATGGATACAAACGCTCCGGCTCTGAGAGTATTCGATGCGATACCTGCTGCTGGTAGCAGAGGAAGGTCGCCTTCCCTCTGCGTTGGAAAGATCAGGTGGAGAAGGACTTGGTCTCACTTGGTGTGGCCAACTGGCGCCGGTTAGAAACGACTGGCGCGCTTTGTTAAACTCGGCCAAAATTGCGTAAGCGGCTATCGCGCCATTTAAGAAAAGAAGGCGGAGGTGAAGAGTGGTTGGTTGCTACGTACAGGGGGACGGTTGCTGTGGAAGTGGTATCACTATTTATGAAGTGTGTCGAACATAATCCAAGGAGTTACTCGTTTCCGTTCACAATGGAATGTTTGCAGTCTGGTGAATTAGTGACTGAATTTTTAATGGCCTTGCTTCACTTTCCATCCGTGAAGATATGAAGATTACGTTAGAAAAAATTTTGGATGGGGCCGCGAAAATTGAAAATAGACGGATCCATTCTGCAATGGTATGAGATTATTGGTGTTACCCTTGACACAATTTGTATTTTTCGTAAATATAAACGTATGAAATTTGTATTAGTTAATTCTCATAGCTGATCTTTATGGTTTTTTGTTAATAATGTTTGTTACAATGTGCATTGTAAATTGTATTATATGTTTTACTGTTCAGCATGCTTTTAGTTTGGAAAAAATTGACCATTGATTCATTGACAATTTGACCCAGCGAGTCAGCTGTTAGACTTTGCCCGAGGTAAGGTATGCCTATCGTAAGAGGCGACTAAAATCTAGGGAGAGTAAGCATTACACAAATCCCCAATCCAAAGTGGAACAGCATAAACCGATGGATAAGTGGCTAGGGGGTAAAGAATTGAAAATGAACACTCAAAACAAAAAACAAACCACCGAAGAAAGAATAGATGAAGGAATCAGAGGTGGCCGAAAGGACAACACGGATCCAAGAGCAGGCTTCAGAAAAAGTAGTTTACTGCTAAGATCCCCGCCGGCAAAGAACGCACCAATCCTCAATGCAGTTGGAAGCGGATCAACCCGCACTGTGTTCAAAAGCTGATAGCCCCATAAACGGCAATGGGCAGAGTAACACCAGCCTTCAGATGAAGGATGCCTCCAATACGACCATTGGAGGGCTACAGCTAAGAAGTGATGAGAGTACTCTGCTCGAACAAATAGCTATCGAGAGGGAGCTAGATGCGGTCATCATCAGTGAGCAGTACGGACGGATTGCAAAGGGAACCTGGTTCGAGGACGAAACAGGAACGGCCACACTCTGGCTACCAAGCAGTAGCGCAGTCGCTGTCACACAGCACGGAGCCGGTCGTTGCTGTACATACGTTCAAAATAAGCGCTTCACAATGCTAAGCTGCTATCTTGCCCCCAGCGACAGTATTGAATAGTTTAGAACGAAACTGGACCTTACTGAGGATAATGTTCGACAAATAGGTGGCCCCTTCATCGTAGCCGGAGACTTCAGCGCCAAGGCTGTCGAGCGGGACGCCCCTACTACGAACACACGGGGAAGGCATATACAAGACATGGCTGCTAGACGGGGGCTTGTAGTGGCGAACACAGGAAAAGCCACTACTTTTAGGAGACCAGGTTGTGAACGCACCACGCCGCATATGACCCTAGTGACTGATAGCCTGGCTGGGGCAATAAACGGGTGGGAAGTTCTGGAAGAATATACTGGAAATGACCAGCAGTATATCACATTCCGGATCAGTGCGAGAACTGACCCTACCCCAACACCTAAAATAAAGGGCACTCGCAAATGGCATATGGCCAAAGTGAACACTGAAGCGCTTCTAGCTCACTTTGATGCAAATTCCATGCCGCATATAAATGGCCGGCTCCCTTGCAAGCGCCATGATGCAGCGCATTGCCAAAAGCTGCAGCGCATCTGCGCCCCGCGCGGGTTTGCACTCCAGAAAACGACTTGTGTACTGGTGGACATCAATAATCGCAGAGCTCAAAAGAACCTTCTTCCGTAATTGAAGAAGGTCCACCAGAGCCAGACGAAACAGAGAAGCAGATGCGGAAGGTGCTGATTTCAGACAATCCCGAAAAGCGCTGAAGCAAGCAATAATCGCCAGTAGTTAAAATGGGAGGAACTTCGAAGGGATCTAAATAGCAACCCTTGGGGTCTGAGCTATAAAATTGTAACGGGGAAGCTAAACACCAACTCCACAGCCATACATCTAGACAGTGATGCCATCAGCAAAATGGTGGACGGACTGTTCCCCACGCACCCTATGCTGTGTGGGAATCGAGACCCCCAAGGTGATGAGATGCTTCCACCCTTCACCGAGCAAGAGCTTAAAACCACGGCAGGAAGCTTCAAAAGAAACAAAGCTCCATTCCCAGACGACCTTCCAGCTGAAGCTCTCAAACTTGTGGCTGAAGGCCGACCAGATGTAATGCTCGATGTGATGCTCGATGTTTACAATGCATGCATTTCTCAAGGCATCTTCCCTAAGCTGTGGAACCCGAACTGCATTCCCATCATGGGAGCGCTTGATGTACGAAACGCCTTTAACAGCCTACGATGGATAGACATTATACAGGCACTACGAGAAAGGTTTCGAATACCTGCATACCTGCTAAGGATTCTCCAGAGCTACCTAAGTGAGCGTGAACTGCTGTACGACACACCAGATGGTCAGAAAACAGAAGCGATAACGTCTGGCGCAGGTCAAGGATCTATTCTCGGTCCCGATCTCTGGAATCTGAGCTACAATGAGATATTGAGGATAGAAATGCCTGAAGATACATATCTAGTAGGATACGCGGACGATAAAGCGGCAGTCATACCAGCTCGGGACACTGAGGACGCTAGAAGAAGCTGGCCTGAAACTCGCCAAACATAAAAGGAAGTCATCCTTATGACACGAGGTCGCATTCCACTCGAGGTCAGCATGCACATAAGCGATACGTCGTTAGTGACCCAAAAAGTAGTGAAATGCTTAGGTATTCCACTTGACTGCAGGCTTGCTTTCTGGGCCCATGCCGTATCTGGCTATCCCGCGGCTATCAAAGCAGCAAAGGTCACGAAATCGGTCTGAGGGAGCAGATTGGCAATATCGCGACGAGCAACATAATCAGCAAAATGTTCGAACGCGAGGACAGCTGGAACGCGGTAAAGAAATACATGGAGAGCGTACTACGGAGAAAAAAGATCGACCTCGACACAGTGCAACAAATTGAAGCTGCACAGATAGAGACACAAGAAGACGAGCCTATAGCATTAGCTGGCTACAAATATGGTGGATGCAGACGTGGGTGGATAGAATTTAGCCTTTATGGATGCCGTTCTGGGCCCTCCCGAAGTAATATAGAAACCAGTTTTAGGAAGAGTGTCTTCCCAGAAGGAGTCGTTATAGTGGCCACAGCACACGACACATAAAACGACGGTCGGTATAAGTGCGAAGGCATTTGGAACCCTACCTCACCCAACAAAACAAAAGAGGGTATGTAGTCGCTAATATGCGAACTTGGGGCGCCCAAGCAAGGCTCTATTTTCATAATTGCCTTACTGCGCTACCGAGGCAGAGGCGCAGGGGACCAACCTTTTCGCTTTACTCGTGGGACCAAAATGGACACAAAAAAACAAAAATGGCAAGAGCAGCCACAATAGCTCACGATCAGAGGGCCCAGTACCTCTATTAGGGAAGGAGGAGCAGCCCTCAAATGGAGCAAGCCAAAGGATTGTGATCAAGTTGACTAGAATCGCTAGTTATTTGCTATATATTTACATATATATATATATATATTCTGCTTTGCACTTTTTGTACATACATATTTGCCGAGTTAGAGCAATATAACATCCCAGTTGCTCTGCCGGCGAAGATTATTGCACTTTTATACTGTATAAAACATATATATCTACTATATGTATACGAATATATACATTTTCGAAACTTATAAAAAGTTGCCTTTAGTGTATAGTCTATATTCAAATAAAATTGGTATTACCATTCATTATTAACCCTCGACCCTAAAAGAAATAAAGGGTATCCACCGCAAAAAAAAAAAACAAAAAAAAATTTCTTTTGCGAAAATTGGAATTCATAAGCTCCCATGAACTTAAGTTCCACGAACTCAATTCGATATATTCGGTTATAAACCTAACCCCCTTTTTAAAACAATATGGAGGACTTCAAATTAACAACTTCTGATTTGACCGAATTCGTGGATGATCATTTCCAGACCCCACCAGAAGACGAGTCAGTTTATAGTTTAGAAATCAAAAGAGTTGAACTTGATTCTCTCTTTGATAAATTGAAGAAAGCATACGACATTTTTCGCAGAGCCCCTAATAGCGCCGACGAAACCATCAACAACAAAAAAAAGGACAGATATAAAAAATGCTATCAAATGTATCTAAACTGTTTAGCTTCAACAAATAAGAATAAGGACATTCTAAAGAAACCGAGCCCTACCCAAGCAATTAAGGAGAGACGTTCAGACGTGCCGATGATGGAGCTTGCACCTATAGTCCATCTACCCCCATGCGACACGGCCATATTTTACGGAGATTATGTCACATGCCCTACATTTAGAGATATGTTCACAGCCCTTTATATCCAGAACCCAAGGATAAGTAATGTGGAAAGACTCTTCCACTTAAACCAAAAGACCCGAAGCGAAGCACGAGAAGTAATTAGAGACGCACCCCTAACGAACGATGGTTGCATACAAGCATGGAAAAACTTAGTTGACCATTATGAAAACAAAAGAGTGCAGGTTAATACTCAACTTAAAACCCTTTTTAATCTTCCACCCAAGAGACAGGCAACTCCATTAAAACCCTACAAAGAACGGTTAACAGTTCTTTGACAAGCTTAACGAATCTCGGAATAGACACAATAAGCTGGGACCCAATCTTAATATAACTTTGCAGTTCAAAACTACCTAAGGAAGCCCTAGAAGCCTTTGAATACGTCCTCGAAGATAACTCCACAATACCCTCTTGGGCGACTTTCGATAGTTTTCTGACCCATAAATATAAAACTTTTAAATCAGTAGGGAATTTTAAAGCTTCAGTTTCAAAAACCTACCCATCCAACCCCAATGCAATAAAGAAATGCGATGAAAAACGATTCAACACCTTTCATGCCAACGTATACAAAATCCCGATAACGGAACAGTCAAAACCGCAAAAAAATTCCGTATCTTATTTCACAAAAAAAAACACTCGAAATTGACACTTGCAAAATATGCAAAAAACAACATTCCATACGTGAATGCTATAAATTCCTTGCAATGAATGTAGAAACGCGTATATCTACTATCAAAAAGTACGGGTATTGTTACAACTGCTTAGCAATGTCGCATTGTTTCAAAGACTGCAAAAGTAAATACTCCTGCAGGAAATGCAACAGGAAACATAATACCATGCTACATAGAGACTCAGTCGCTCGAACGATATGGATTTTGTCCGGTCCCGTACCCAGATCGTCTCAGTCCCCAAATTTAGTCTCCCTTTACAATAAAAATGACCTCGGATAATATACTCTCGCGTTTTTGGGAGATAGAGGAAGTTCCCAGAAAGCAGTTGGTCTGCACAACAGACACACTTTGCGAAGAAATCTATCAAAAAACTACACGTCGAAACCCCAACGGACGCTATGTAGTAACCCTACCCTTTTAGGACCCTGAAAGCATCGAAATTGGAGAATCAAGACACATAGCGCTAACTCAATACCTCAGGAATGAAAGGTCCCTTCTTAAAAGGCCCGAGGTCAAGATGGAATACGATAAAGCAATTACCGAATCCATGGAACTTGGTCACATGAAGAAAGTTGAATATACGCCTGCCGATAAAACAACTTCATATTATTTACCACATCACGCGGTCATTAAACCCTACCGCATAACAACAAAGTTACGAGTGGTACTTACTGCATCAAGCCCCTAATCGAATCGAAAGAGCCCCAATGACATTTTAGATAAAGGACCAACGCTTCAAAAGGACTTTGTTCTTATTATTCTAAAATGGAATCTCTTCCGATTTGTTTTCAACACAGATATTAAAAAAATGTACCGACAGATATTTGTCGACCCGAAACACACCCGTTTCCAAAGAATGCTCTTCAGAAAATCTATCGAAGACCCAATAGAAGAGTTCGAACTCCAAACAGTTACGTTCGGTATAAATTTTGCACCATATTTAGCCATTCGAACCCTATTAAAACTAGCAGATGATGTCAAAAATACACACCCTATTGCTTCGAATATTCTCCGAAAAGAAATATACGTAGACGATGTCTTAACAGGAACCCACGACCTATCAACTGCTAAAAGAGCTATAAAAGAATTAATTTCTGCCCTTGAGTCCGCTGAATTTGCCTTACGCAAATGGGCCTCAAATGACCCAGAAATATTAATAGATCTTCCTCAGGAACAAAAATTAGACAAGGAGTCACTGAATTTACCCGAGTTTGACCATACCAAAACCCTAGGTATTCGATGGGACTCTAAAAAAGATTCATTTTTCTTTCTCGTCAACCCAATCGAGATTAAACCCAACTACACCAAACGCGAAGTTTTATCAGCTATAGCAAAATTATTTGACCCCGCCGGATAGCTCAGTCCAGTAATAATAACGGCAAAAATAATTATGCAACAAATATGGCTTGATAAATCCGACTGGGACGAAAGTCTTAAACCACTCACACTTCATAGATGGATCAGTTTCGTAAAGGACCACGAAAAAGCAAATAAGATTGAAATACCCAGATGGACTCATTTCTCGTTATCAGCAACCATCGAATTTTATGGATTTTCCGCTGCCTCCGAGAAAGCTTATGCCGCAACCCTTTATATTCGAGTCACTATCGAAACCGAAGTATGGACCACCCTGTTAGTTTCGAAAACAAGAGTTGCCCCAATCAAAAGCATATCGCTGCCAAGGTTAGAACTCTGTGAAGCCGTTCTACTAGCTAATCTTGTAGACACTACCTTACACCAATTAAGCTTAGAGCAATACAGAAGCTATTTTTGGACGGACTCAACCATAGTTTTATCGTGGTTAAGCAAACCGCCATGTTCTTGGGGCACATTCGTTTCTCACCGAGTCACCACCATTATGGAAAAGGTTGGAGTCAATAACTGGCGCCATATCGAAAGCCATGACAATCCCGCAGATTTGGCAAGCCGAGGATGTACACCCATGGAACTTCTGAACTGCGAACTCTGGTGGCATGGACCCAAATGGTTAAGACTCAAACAAGAACAGTGGCCAAAAACTCAAAAACCCTTTACCACATCATTGGAAATCAAACCCGTAAGGACATTTGCAATAACGACAGAAGAGGATATACTAGAAAGATTCTCTTCACTACCCAAAAGCTATTCGAGTAGTTTCGTATTTATTCAGATTCTACTTGAATGCCTCACGCAGGGGACGTGAGTGGCAATATTTGAGCCAAGAAATAACTCCATGTGAATTTAAAGCAACGCGCATAAAACTTATTATTATAACCCAAAAAAATCCTTTCCCAGAAGAATATTATGCTTTGACCCGAAAAAACCAGATACCCAAGAAAAGTTCATTATTGACACTTAACCCATCAATGGACTCGAACAAAATAATGCGGGTTGACAGACGATTAAGCAATTCCGCCGCACTATCTTATAACGAGAGACATCCGATCTTATTACCCTATAGAAGCCAAATGGCAAAGTTATTGACCCGATTTACCCACTTAATTACCCTACACGGCGGAAACCAACTGGTTCTGCGACTCATGCGAACAAAGTTTTGGATACCAAAAATAAGGACCCACATAAAATCGGAGATCCATAATTGCAAAACTTGTATATTACACAAGAAGACACAAAATACATAAATAATGGTGGCACTTCCAGCTGAGAGGGCAACTCTAACCCGTCCATTTGCCGTCACAGGAATAGATTTCGCATGACCCTATGAGATCAAAAATTATACTGGAAGAACATGCCTAATAACTAAAAGATGCGTCTGTATATTCGTCTGCTTCGCAACTAAGGCCATACATCTCGAACCCGTCAGCAATCTTACGACACAAGCATTCATGGCCGCATTTGCACGTTTCTTTTCCAGGCGCGGATGTCCTTCCGACCTCTACTCGGACAACGGAACAAACTTCGTAGGAGCTGCCAAAGTATTACTCAAAGATCGCCGAGAATTTCTCAAAACGCTACAAATCCAAATAATAGCCAGTTATGGACACCAAAACATCAATTGGCACTTTAATCCCCCAAGAGCTCCACACATGGGTGGACTATGGCAGGCAGGTGTAAAAAGTTTCAAAACCCATTTAAAAAAAGTATCCCAAACTCAAAAATTTACCTTCGAGGAACTAGCTACTCTATTATCCCGCATAGAAAGTTGCTTGAACTCTCGTCCATTAAGTCCCTCAAATGATGACCCAACAAATTTAGAACCCTTAACCCCAGGACACTTTTTAATAGGTACGCTACTATTAACATCCGCCGGACCCAACTTAGAAGATACTAAATTAAGTATCATAAATAGATGGAGAAAATTAAAGGCCCTTCATCAACATTTTTCTAACAGATGGAAAGAAGAATACCTCAAGGAACTCCGCAAGCGATGTAAGTGGAAATACCCTCAACGCAACACCGAAGTTGATGACTTAGCCGTCATCAGAAACGAAAATCTGCCTCCAAACGAATAGAAATTAGGCCGAATAAAAAAGGTGTACTTCGGTTCAGATAGTAGGACCCGAGTGGTTGACATTCGTACCGCCCAAGGCACAATCCCCCGTCCCATAACAAAATTAGTTATATTACCCAATAATTAAAAAGTTTCCTTTTCATAGGATCATGTCCCCCCAAACTTCCAGAACGAAGAGCACTTCATCTTTCAACACCATACGCCGAAGCAGCCCAACGGTGAGCATCTGCTCCCTCAGCACGACCCGCAGTATGTCACCACTCTCGGAAAGACTCTAAGAGCTTTAGCAATTCGCTCCCGACGATTCCGTGCGACTTTTTCTCCCATCCAAGAAGAGAAAGATAGTCGCATCCATCGCACAGCACGTCCCACCATATCTAGCATTACCCGACATAAATACAATGCACACCGACACGTTGCATGTGGAATATGCAAGAAAGATCATCGAAAGGTCGAAACTCATCCCTTTACCTCAAATACAGGACCTCCCTCATTACTGGCCAAGCAGACCCTAATACCAACGGCATTCATCCGCATAAAACACGATGACAAATGGCATAAGCTCAAAGCCCTGATAAATCCGACCCAAAAATTAAGCACTATTAGCTCAGAATTAGTGAGAAGATTGAGGTTGCCGATAACATATTTGAATGAATATCGTATCTGCAATCTCAAAATCAGATCGCTAACCGACGAGCAGATGTGACTTGAAGCTCACGTCTTAATCTCAAAAGATTTACCCACACGACCCTATGAGCAGGACATAAGTGACGAGATTCGAAAACGTTTCGATCACTTAGACCTCGCTGACCCTTCTTTCAACAGAAAAGAACACGTAATGATAGCACTTGGAGCCGATATATATCCACGTATCATAAAATCCGGCATATTCCACCCCGACAATGGCGTCATTGTCGCCCAAAACACTGCGCTTGGATGGACTTTAACTTAGGGTCTAAGTACAACTAAACACCTCAGCAATTACACAATTATTATGCCAGTTATTTTACACCAAATTAACCCATTTTTATTCGCAGATACTGCAGGGCAGCCGGGATGTTTATTCTAACCAAACACATCCCTGCATTGTCCTCTTATATTCTGAAAAGCGAAAGAAGGACAATGCAGGAATAAACCACCGCACCAACATCGCTTTTACCCTTTAGTTATATTTTTAACTACAAGTGAAAGGACTCGTCGCAGAAACATCAACCCAATAATATAAATAGTCTTCAAACGCCAGAAACAAATCATCAACAACAACAGGTTGATACATATACATTTGTACACTTACACCCTAGTACATAAAATAAAAAATTTATAAAGAATTCAAATTAACCCATTTTTTCTTATTTCGGAATCGGCCACATATCGTAGACATACCCGACAAAAAGTATGCTTTCTATAAAATCGATAGAAGAATTGGATGCATCAGTTGTAAGCTTCACTGACTCCATCATATCCTCATATCATAAAAGTAGTTCACTCAAGACCAAAATCTCAACAAAGAGACTTCCTTGGTGGAACAAAGAACTTGCAAATTTGCGTCAACTAGCAAGATCAAAATTCAGCGATGCAAAGAAATATCAAACATAGGAAAGTCCTAACAGTGTACAGCAAGGAACTGAGGAAATCAAAAAGGGACTCATGAAGAAAGTTCTGTAAGGAACTAAACGATGTCCCAGGCACGGCAAGAATAAAAAAAATCACTGTCCAAAGGAGGGACAAATATAATTGGCACACTAAAGGCAGCGGATTGTACTTTTACAAGCAGTTTCGACGGAACACTAGAGCTTCTTCTCATAACTCATTTTCCTGACTGTAGGCTTAACGCAACCTGTGACACTGTATAAGGAGTACCAGCGCACACTCTGTTCAGGTCAAAAAATCCTACTATCTACAGAATAGTAAACTACGAAAGGGTAGAGTGGGCAATCAACTCGTTCAAACCCTACAAATCATCCGGATCAGATGGTATTTTTCCAGCCCTACTCTCCAAGGACACTGTCAAATTAATACAAATTCTGGTACAAATTATCAGATGAAGTCTTAGTTTGGGTTATGTCCCTAAGATTTGACGGGAGGTCAAGGTATTATTCCTACCAAAGAGAGGCAATAAGCCTCCTGAGTTTCCCAAATCCTATAGGCCAATCAGTCTTACGTCTTTCATGTTGAAAATCATCGAAAAGCTACTGGACTGTTACCTAAGAGAGGAGGTTATCTCGATAACCTCACTCCATAAACTGCAATTTGCAAATCAAAAAGGGACATTCACAGTTACAGCACTACACACAATTGTTCGCAATGTATTAAAGTACCTTGACCTAAAGGAAGTAGCCTAAAGGCAGTAGCCCTGCTTTTATGGACATTGAGGGTGCATTTGATAATGTGAACTTTCAAGGAATAAAACTGGAACTCTCCAATAGGGGAGCCGATCCAGCAATTGTTAAATGGGTAAGACACATGCTAAACCAACGGATAATCTCTGAGGCAAGTTACAGTAAGTGTTACAGCCGCGAAAGGATGTTCACAAAAGGGGGTACTATCGCCATTGCCCTGGTCTATCCTGTCTGACGCTTTGCTACAAACCCTTAACAATAAAGGGTATAAAACAATATAGTACGCAGATGACATTTCTGTATGGTCCACGAAAGGACCATAAAGGACTTAATGCAGATGCCTTAAATATAACCTAGGAGTAGTGTAGAATAGAGGAATTATCAAACAACCCCTCCAAAACCCCTAAAACCCTTCCAAATGGTTCCAAATATACCCACCCTGGGAATAAATGGAATAGAGATACCTCTAAAGAAAAAGTTAATTATATAGGAAATTTCTTGGATAAGAAACTCACTTGGAAGGCCCACCTCAACTCAGTAATAAAAAAGGCAACGAAAACCTTTGGGCAACAAAACAACTTATGGCTAAATCCTGGGATCTGGGCCCTAAAACTACCTTCTGGATCTACATCCAAATGGTAAGACCTATCATACTCTATGGGGCTTTGGTGTGGTTGGTTAAAACAAATCAAACTACTGCTATATCAAAACTGTGTAAACTACAAAGGCTGGCGTGCTTAAGCATAACAGGGGCCATGAGAACTACCCCAACTGCTGGCATGAAAGCGCTTTTAAATTTACCACCACTACATTTAACAACACAAGAGGAAGCTACTATACAAGCACTCTCTTTTCATATGAAAGAAAAACTTAAACCAGGAGATCCTACTCGACACCTCAATATCTTGAACAGGGTTCAACATGCAGTATGCATAACACAGACGAATGACCACACGGAACCCGTACTCAATTTTATAAAGAGATACAAGGTTATCTTCCCATCTAGTGAAGAATAGAACACTAACCCAACATGGCTAAATGATGACTCACAAAAATGGTACACAGATGGTTCCAAAACGCTCCAAGGAGTAGGGCAAAAATCATATTCAAAAGAGGAATCGAGAAAGTAAAAATTAAAATACTTTCGGACAGCCAATCGGTTCTCAAAACCTTGAATAGCTTCACATTAAACTCAAAAGTCCTAATAGACTGTAACAATGCACTCAACCAACTGCCACTCATAATCAGGTCTCACTGATTCGGGTACCAGGACATAAGGGTCACGAAGGAAACATGAAGACAGACTTTTATGACGAAAAAAGGGCAGAAGGGCTATTTATTGGACCAACCCCATTTTTTGGCATTAACAAAAATAATATAAAACAGGAAACAAAAAAATGGATCCAAACAAAAATAACGGAACACTGGAGCGGCACAAGCGGCCTTAATCACTCTAAAAAGTTTTTGAACTTCAATGCCAACAGAGCAAAATCTGCTCTAACCCTAGATAAAAAGGGCCTCAGATTACTCTATGGAGTACATACAGGTCACTTTGTCTGTAATAAACACTTTAATATAATAGGGTTATCTAGTACAAGATCATGCAGGTTCTGCTGGGATGAAGAGAAGTCTATGGAACACTTAATCACCAACTGTGAGGCATTAGGCCACAGGCAACAGAGAATCCTGGGCTCGTATCTGCTAGAGGAGGAAGACTTACAATTGCTCCCTCCTAAGAAGCTGGTTCGACTCCTCGTTATACTAAATAATTATAATTAAGTAATTAGGGGCGCACGATAGATCAATCTGGTCGCAGTGCATAAAGGCCTTAGCCTAACCCATTAGCATTCTTTGTAGCTGGGGTAGTACTTAAGACCTGCGGTCCGCCGGAGATATTTGTCCTCACTGTTGCACCGAATCTTTGATTGGCTGATGATTGAGGCACACTCCTTTACAGAGGTTTATTCAGTTGCCTTATAACGAAACCCGGAGTACTGATTGAGATATATACTGTAGAAATTTGAGAGACCTGCTCCCGGAAGCACCGTGAGAACTCAGACTTTTCGAAGGCATAAACCGACGATTTGTTGGAGATATTCATGTCAGCTTGTATAACTCTATTGATTGTTTTTGCCCACTAGGACTGCTTTCTAAGCATGCAAAAGCATGAAAGGTTGCCATGAGTCAACGAGTTTCAGACACATTCCCTACGCTCATAAAATACTTAAGGAACCAATCAGATAACGAGTTCACTGAATGAGCGGTGACTATTTTGGGCGTTGGACTCGTTGAAGTACTTTAAGTAACCTTACCAACCCACTAGCACCCTCTAGTGAAACGAAAGTTGTCAAGTGGGCCACTAACTTCGACGTAGGTATATGTGAACCCTCCCAAGGCGGATATTGCCCAAAAACGTAGCCTGCCGCCTAGAGTAGTCTCTCGGACCACTCCTACTCTTGGCCATCACAGACAAAACTTCTGCAGCTCCTGTCGAAATCAAGCTGAGGGGCACACACAAGCTTGAATTAAGCATTAGTCAATTAAAGATTCAGTATATTTTCCCCATGCAAGGAGAAGAAAAGGGTTTCCTTGACTACCTGTGGTCTTCTTCTGTCGTGTCAAATCGAATTCATTGAAATTTTACGAAAATTCGTATACAGCAAGAATATTTGTATTCCGCACTTTACTTTCATTTTAATAAGTTTCTTAGCATTTTCATATATTTCCCTATTTACTTTGGTACAGAATGGTTTGTCCAATTTTCCCCCGTGCTCAAATAATAATGGTATTCAACTTTACAGGTTTTACTCTACTTATTAGTATTTTAAGAAATCCAGCTAGATGTGTGGGGAACGAATTTTATATTTTTTAAATTATTTCTCCAATTTTCTTTAATACAGTTTTATGTCCACTCTGCATTATTTTATGAGAAGCTTATTTCATGGTAGAATCACATTCGGAGGTTTGTCACTTCCTTCCGAAGGGCAATCGCTATTTGAAAAAACTATTTCTGTCATTAATAATATTTTAAGTTGACGGCATTCATATCCTGGATCAAGCGGACAACGTGGCTCGATCGTGTAATCGTGCATACTCACTGTTCCACATTAATTAAATTTCGAAAACGACTATTTGTCTTTTAGGTAGAATTTACTCCATTTATTCGCATAAATAAATTATCCTTACATTCAACCCTTTTATACTGGGAAAGAAAAACAAAAAAATCCCAGAATTCAGATCTAAAATAGTAATCGCTCAAAATTAAGTGTCCTTAAAAATATTTAAAAACTCCCTTGTCGGTATTTAGTTTCTGATCCTTTTATTACATGTTCATTTATCACAATGAAAGTTTGCTTCGAGTCGCCAATTATTCGGCGGTTTATCTAACATCAGCTTTAAGGATATGCAGGTACTAAAATCTATCCATATTGCCTTCCACAAAATAATTATTGCCGACATCTGCATTTTTCATACCCCACACTATCGCAGAACCATTTCCATGCACAGTATCCTTCGTATTATTCGATACAAATTCATTCTTGCTTCTCGGATTAATAAAAGGCTTATTACGCGAAATTTGCACCTGGAAGTTATGCTTTTTTCAACACATTTCAAACAGTTTCATTATAACTCACTTTTTTAGTATTTTCATTTAAAATTTAATTAAGTCCTACGGCTAATACAGAGGAACTTCTTTTAGTTTAGTTTAAAATCATGTGTTCTTCGCGATCATTAAGTTTCTTCCTTTGGCCTAGGCGGCTTTTATTTATAATCGTAGAGCCAGTTTTGTATCTTCTAATTATGTATTTTTATTTTGATTAAATTGTCGATTTCTCTGAAAGTTTTTCCCTCTTCATGCAATTTACCTATCAGCCGGCGTTCCTCTTCAGTTCACTGTTTTCCTAACGGACCCATTGTTCAAGAACTATGTTTATTACTTCAAAACTTGTAGCATTTTACGGATGTACAATTATTCCTTTTATTAATTTATTTTTATTCATATAGCAAATCTAGAAATGCAAGGTTTCTTACAGACTACAAAGAACTAACATGGCATGTATTTTTCGAATTTGTATATTTGTACTTCTCAGTATAAATATGTTGAGCGTAAATATAATTTTGTATCTGTGATTAAATTAAGTACACTATAAAAAGGGGAATCAGATTGGAGTCTCTTTAACCAATAGGGTCTTTTTGACGTGATTACTGTCAAACTAAATACATAATTTTTTTCAGTATTCATTGACATTTCATCATGGAAAGACTTACGTCTCAACAATGTTCAAAATCATAAAATTGCATAACGAAAATCGACGCTCTGTGAAAAGTTTTCATCGCGCCGTCAAGTCAACGTATGGCGTTCAGCGATGAGGCCCATTTTTGTTTTAATAGCTACGTCAATAAGCGGAATTTACGTATTTGGGATGAAGAGCAACCCGAAGCCATTCAAGAACATGTCACTGAAAACAACCGTTTTGTGCGACCTATGGTCTGGAGGAATCATCGGCCCATATTCCTTCAGAGACGAGGTTGGCGCCAATGTAACAGTGAATGGCAAGCGCTATCGTACCATGATAAACGACAAGATGGCGCTGCTTCCCATACAAGCTGTGAAACAATGGATTTACTGCGTCGTAGTCTCTCGTCTCGGACCAGTGGATTGACCACCAAGA